>NC_138194.1:27579622-28179622 GCF_964194105.1 Spermophilus citellus | reverse complement strand
CCCGAGTCTATAGTGATTTTATAATGACAAAAAGAAAACATAAGCTGTACTCATATTTGAATAAACTAGAATCACTTGATTTCCTAATAGTGAAGTTCTCTCTTCACTATCAGCATATTGCAAAGGTTGCTGGCAATAAAAGACAATAATTATTAGGAACATTTATACTTTTTCTACTGGTTAAGGACAGAACACAGACATGTAATTTAGATTATAAAATAAAAAATAAAATAAAACTAGCAAAAAAAAAAAGGAGGTTATTTTCACCCAAAGAAATATTTCAAATAGTTTTGTACTTACCAGAGCTTCAGGATAAGAAAAGACTAGGTTAAGTTGTTTGTGTAGTTCACATAAATTTCACTGGATATGTAACCTGCTCGTTTCATGCGAAGGAACGAATCTCTGGATTTATTCTTAGCTTGTCTACCCAGGGCTTGAGTATAGCCAATTAATTTAATCCAAGATGATGCTAATCACCAGACAGAACTTGCCTTAAGGGAACCACAGCCAGAAACAAGACATCTCCTAGCATGCTATGCATTCCAAATCTTCCTGACAACCTTAAAGCCCCATTTATTTATGGTAAACGGGAAAAACTATCATGCTGCTAAAAAATGAAATAGTTTGAGACTTTATCATTCGTTAATAAGTAATTCTGAGACACTATTTGCTCCTGGTAGTAATTCAAAAAGAGAAGAACCTAGGGATTTTTTATTAATATTTATTTAGACACTTCTAGACAGTGCCACGTTGTTGTCATTCTAAAGACCATGGCTGTAAGTGTCAACGGTTGGCTGCTCAGCAGAACCCTGTTCTGCCCACAGCACTCTTCCACTGCTGCTTCATCACAGTGGGTTGTAAACATGTCAGGACTCGCCACACATGAAGTCCCAGATGACACCCCAGATGTCATCATCCCTCTAAAGCCTACTCGAGGTCTAATCAGCTTTGAAGATGCTTCACCTAATCTGGTTTCTTACTGGACTTTCTGCCTCAGTAGTCAACAACAACAACAACAAAATGATAAGTGTCCTCTGGAGAAGAGAAATCACTTTTAAATATGTGCCCCAGAATGTTGTCTTCAAACACATGCTATTTCACATGGTGGTGCCATCATCTGGGACCTGGGACAACATGCCAGTCCAGACCCT
Source organism: Spermophilus citellus (assembly GCF_964194105.1). Classification (NCBI taxonomy): domain Eukaryota; kingdom Metazoa; phylum Chordata; class Mammalia; order Rodentia; family Sciuridae; genus Spermophilus; species Spermophilus citellus. The sequence continues at coordinate 28,178,471 of NC_138194.1, read as the reverse complement.
GGTTAGTCATTTAGCTCTCCTGAAAATGGTTCTGGTGTGTGTGTGTATGTGTGTGTGTGTGTGTGTGTGTATGTATGTGTGGAGAGAGAGAGAGAGAATTGTAAAAGAAGACTATGAATTACAGATGACTCAGTTATGCACATGAACCTGTGTCTTTACAGTTGCAGAAAACAAAAATACCCCTTCTTCTCAGTTTGAATAATTTAAAATAAGATAGAATTTCAAAGAAGAGCTGTGATCAGGGACAAAGCAGCCCCTGGAATGAGTGATAGCTTGGAAAGCTAGAGATGGGAAGTGCACACTTTGCCTCATAAATACTGACTTTGTCATAACCTACCACTAGAAAGAAAAAAATAAAGAAAGAAATAGAGACAGAGAGAGGATGAGAGAGAAAGAGACCTCTTCAGATAGATAAGGACAACAATAGTGTTTAACCTGACACAAACCTCCATTTACATTTATCATTGTCCACACATAGAAAAATGGTTAATGGATAGATCAGGAAATTCATGTTTATATGGTAGCAATAGTCGGGAATGGCATCTTTACCAGCTCCAAATTGAAGTACAAAACCTTGAAGTTTGGAGTTAGCTCTGATCTGCTCTTAAACAGCTAAGGACAATGTGAAGTATTTCTGCTGATTTTACCTTGAATCCTACCATCGATGTCTGATAAACAATTCAACTCCACCAGTTCTACTTCAATACTGAAGGAATTTCAACTAAAGGGGTTGTTTGGGGACACTTATAAGAAAAGTAAAATTTCTGACATGGAAGAAAACAGCAAAGGAGCTCTCCTTTTCTAAGCATCTCCCATAATATACACTATACTCCAGGGACACCTAGTTTACAATACATTGATACCAGTCTGTCTCCCCAGCATCACTTGTTTCTGATGGGTGCCATGCTGTGTCTAAGCCACTGTTTTCTCCAGCTGTGACATGCACATAATTCCCATAGGGCTAAACTGCAGTCTGCTCCAGTAGGTCTCAGGAGGGGACTACAAGTCTGCATTTCTAATAAGCTAAGTCTAATGCTAATGCTGCTGGCCCTGGACCACAATTTGATTAATGAGTCTCAGGATGCCAGAGGCCTAAAAAGTAAGGCCCATATTAATTTTCTTCCCACGAATGCCTTCAATAGTTACAAACCCTAAGACTAACTATTCCTCACATCTGAACACTTAGATTCTGTCTATCACCATGGCAGAGTAGCTAGATCATGGGAAACCAGGGGACAGTGGCTAAGTGTCCATTCATTGAAGTTGGTCAGACCTTAATTCAAATCCTGCTTCTTTCAGTTAGCTATGTGATCTCAGGCTACTTACTTAGTTTACTCTGTGTCTACATTCTGGGCCATAAAATGTGGAGACGCTGTTAAAGGCCACCCTCTTCCCACTGAAAATACCCAAATTCACAAATGTTTAAGTCCCTTAAGTGAAGTGGTATAGTATTTGCATATAATCTACACATATCCTCCCATATACTTTATATCACCTAAAATCCCTAATAAAATATAAAGTCTATGTAAATAGTTGTTACACTTCATTGTTCAGGGAATGATAACAAGAAAAATGTCTGTACATGTTCAGTTCAGATTTAAATTATTTTTTTAATATCTTCAACCTGAAGTTAGAATTCCACAGATACAGATCCCACGGATATGGAGGGCTGTCTGAATCCATGGAAAACAGAACCCATGGAAACAGAAGACAGAGTGTTTACCAAATGTCGAAATGTCTTAAAAAATACTCAGTAAGGGGCTGGGATTGTGGCTCAGCAGTAGAGTGCTCGCCTAGCACGGGCGAGACCCAGGTTCAATCTTCAGCACCACATAAAAATAAAAAATGCATTGTGTTGTGTCCATCTACACCAAAAATAAATATTAAAAAAAAAAATACTCAGTAAAACTGGGTAGGGGGGGAGGGGAAAAGAGGAGGGAGGGAAAGGGGGCAGGGCGCTGGGATTGTGACTCAGTGGCAGAGTGCTTGCTTCGAATGTGTGAGGCATTGGGTTCAATCCTCAGCACCACATAAAAATAAATAAATAAAAGTATTTTTTGAAAAAACTGGGCATTGTAGCACACTCCTATAATTCCTGTGACTGGGGAGACTGAGGCAAGATGATCACAAACTCAAAGCCATCCTCAGAAACTTAGTGACACCCTGAGCAACTCATTGAGAACCTGTCTCAAAATAAAAAAATTAAAAGGGCTAGGGATGTGGCTCAGTGGTTAAGTGCCCTAGGTTCAATCCCTAGTACCACCACCACCCCTCAAAAAAAGAAAAGAAATGCTCAATAAATAAAAATTATTACTTTTTCCATGTTAATCTTTTTTGTAAACACTTCATGTTCCTAGTAGCCTTTACCAAAATCACCCTACACTACAATAAACCACACCTCTGTGATCTGCAGGGTAGGGGACTGTGTACCCTGGTGCTCTCCTATCTCCATAGGTTTATTTCATATTATATTTTATGCTGCAAGGTCATTGATGGCTTCTTACTCAATAAACTCATTAAGAGCCAGAATTGTGGCTTATCATCTCTAAATTTCCAGAAAAAAAAAAACTCAGTGCCTTGTACATAGCAGACACATTCAATAAATGTCTGTGAAAGGAATAATTTTTGGCCTGTTCCATAGAGACCTAAACACTATAAAGAACAGGCCTTGTTGTAACTGCTACAGTTTACTGTGGGGAGCCTCTCTGAGAGGAATGACCACATTTTCCAGTCCTGATACATGAGGCCCTGACCAACCACTATATTCGTGGTGGCTTGGGTATTGACCCAGCTCAGATAGCAAGGCCATGTTCTTTGTAGGCATACCCCTGGAGTTGAGTAACACTCACCTGCTCCCTTGTAATCCTACCCCTTCTGCCCATTTATGGATAGAACTTTCTAAGAACAGTGTCCCCCAATAAAACCCGACTTCCAAATGTGCTCTTGCTCTCTCACTCTCTCGCTCTCTCACTCTCATCAGCCTCTCTGACATTTTTCTTGCTCTTCCTTTTGGAGAGCCTGAGGCCTTGAGCCAGGGGGAAGCAGTCCTGAAGCTTAGGTAAAGGTAAATCGTGTCTGTGTTTTATTTTGCATCACTACAAATTCACACAAGAGACCTTAATTCAGTTGCCCACGCTGGTTGGGGTGGCAATTTACCTTTTCAGGCAGTTTCAAGAAACCCAGAGCACAAATCAGCCCATATCAGGAAATAACAATTAGTTTGTGTAATTAGCATGGAATACATACGCCCATGGTTGTTTGTACCCAACCCACTTGGTGTTCTGTGTTTGGGCTGTTAGGATGAAATTAAATTGCTAGATGTTAAACCTGGGTGACTTCTGCTTTGGAAACCATTCTCCATAGTACGGATTACCTTGATCCTGAAATTAACACATCCCCTTTAGTCTTGGGGGTTCTCATAGAACCTTCCTCATTCACTCATTCAACAGCTATGGGAATGTGTGCGTCCAGTCATGCACAGCAACAAACACGACAGAAAGAAAAAAAAATCCTTGCATTCTTGGAATTACATTATCCAGCAGAGACAAACTATTAGCCAATAAGTCTATAGTATGTTAAACAGTATCAAATGCTGTGGAGAAAAATAAGGTATACTAGGAGTGGTTGTGGTGGAGGTCAGGGAAGACCTGATTGGGAAAGTAACATCAGAAGAGATCTAAATAGAGTGAGAAGAAATCAAATACAGATATTTGAGAGTAGAGTGTTCCTGGCAGGTAGAATAAGTGCAAAGATCCTGAATCCAGGATCCTGGGGGCAGTATTTGAAATATTTGAGAAATCATAAAGTCAGTGTGACTAGAACAAATTATATAGGCCTTGTAAAGACTTGGGCTTTAACTTCAAGTAAAATGAGAATCCAAAGTAGGGTTTTCAGAAAAGAAGTGATGATCCGATTTTCATTTCAAAGAATCCCTTCTGCTGTGTGATTAAAAACTAACTTTAAAAACACAGGTAGACCAGAGGGAAGACAGCAAGAGTAGGAGGTCCCAGGAATCCATGTCTCCAGTAGTCATTGCACTCCCAGGAACTCGATGAAGTTACTCTTTTGGAACTCTGAAGTCAATTTGAATATTTGAAGCTTCCAGGGAAAAGCTTGCTGGATAAATTACAATAAATCTCTTTTTATTTCAGCCATTAGCATTATAGTAGCTACCTATTCCTTAACCCTCAGCCCCATGACCAACAGTTTCACGTGGGTCTTTATGTGGAAATAAAAGATGTTGTTCTTCCAATATTGAGATTCTGTGTTCTGATTCCTAATTAATACTTCTGATTGCAGAGGTACATACACAGGTAGCAGTTACTCTCGGAATACCCGGGAAATATAAAGGCACAGCATACGGAAAGAGGTTTTTTTCCTTTTTTTGAACCCATTTTCCCTTTTGGGAATAAAACATTTAAAGATAACGGTCATGAAAAGTACTGTATATACAGTAGGAAAAAAAAAAATACTTCATAGGCCCAGGGAACAACATGAGCTCCAAAAACCACGTGATATTTTTAAGCTTTCACTGCAGGCTGGTAGAGCAATATCTCATAAAACAAAGAAGAAAAAGAAAACCATGAGGAAGGGAGAGAATCTGATTTCTACAGTTACCACATTGTAAGAGTCAAATATACAGTTTTTAAAAAAGCACATGCATGCACATACACAAAGAACCAGAAAAGTATATCCCACTGAAGGAACAAAATAAATAACAGCCCAAACAAGAGAGGAAAATGATGTAGGAACAAAATAACAATATCAATAAATACAGGAAATATAAAAAGGAGCCAAAAAAGAAATTCTGGAGCTGAAAGTACAAAAACTGACATGAAAATTGCACTAGAGGAATTCAAAAACAGGTAGAAAGAAAAAAAAAGAATCAGTATAACTTCAAGATAGACAATTAAGATTTTTGAGTTTGAGGAACAAAAAGAAAAAAGATTGAAGAAAAATGAACATAGTTTAAGGGGCACGTAGGGTACTGTCAAGTTGCAACATGTGCATTATGGGTGTTCAAGAAGAAGAGAAGGGAGGAAAAAAGAGAACTTCTTTAAAGAAATAATAGGGGGCTGGGGCTGTAGCTCAGTGGCAGAGCACTTGCCTTGCAAGTATGAGGCACTGGGTTCCATCCTCAGAACCACATAAAAATAAAACAAATAAAATAAAGGCATGCTGTCCACCTACAACTACAAAAAAAAAAAATTAAAGGAGAAAGAAATAATAGCTGGCTAGCCATGGCAATGCATGCCTGTAATCCCAGCGACTCAGGAGGCTGAGGCAGCAGGATCACAAGTTCAAGGCCAGCCTCAGCAACCTAGTGAGGCCTTAAGACAGTGAGAGCCAGTTCCAAAATAAAATATAAAAAGGCCTGGAAATGAGCCTAAGTGGTTTAGCACCCCTGGGTTCAACCCCTGGTAACAAAAAAAAAAAAAAAAAAGAAAGAAAAGAAAGAATAGCTAAATTTCTCCATATTTGATGAAACAATATAAATCTATAAATTTTAGAAGCTCAATGAACTACGGGTACGAGGCCCTCAAATGTATTGAGACAATGATTGATAAAAAGAAACTCAAACTCAGCAAAAGAGAAGCAATTTGTCAGGTACATGGGAACCTCCATGTGATCCTCAGCCAATTTCTCATCAGAAACCTTGGAGTCCAGAAGGTGTGAGATGATTTGTTCAAAATACTGGAGGAAAAAAAAAAAGTCAACTAAGATTTCTACATCTGGTAAAAAAAAGTCCTCAAAAATGAGGGAGAAATTAAGATATTCCCAAATAAGCAATAGCTCAGGGAGTTTGTTTCCATCAGCTTGTCTTGCTCAAAATGCTAAAAAAAGGAGTTCTTTGAATTGAAATGAAAGGAGACTAAGATTAGATTAGATTGTTAAAAATATATATGGTTAGAACAATTAGGAGAGTGTTGTAATAATCCAAAAAGAATGAGGATGACTCAGACCAAGATTAGCTGCTGTGAAAAGGGTGGAAACAGATTCTGAACATTTTCTTTGTGATTTCACATCATTAGCAGACAGCATAGACGTAGATTGGATAAGGACAGGGTGTGGGGAATGAGAGTAAAAGAATCTGTCAAGGAGGATGAGATTTTTGTCCATAGCAATGGAAAGAATGGAGTTGCTCATTATTCAGATGGAGAAGTTCCTAGGAATAACAGTGCAGGCAGTGAACATCATCTTGCAAAGCATATTGGACATCCATGTAGAAACAGTAAGTAGGCAGTTGGATTTACATAGACTAGAATGTCAAGACAAAGAGATAAATGTGGGATTCATTGACAGAGTATTGGTATTAGTCTCAGACCGTTTTCTGTTACTATAATAAAATATTTTAATACTTTATAAATGAAAGAAATTTATTTTGGTTCACACTTTCAGAGTCAGGGAAGTTCAAAAGCACATTGCTAGCATCTTCTCAGCTTCTGGTGAGGATCTCAAGGCAGCTCAATTCATGAAAAAGCAGAAAGAAAACATAGACCTATGTAGAAGAGCATGCATGTGAGAGAGAAAGACTAAGAAACGCCAGGCTTGCTTTATAACCAATCTGCTCCACCCCTGAGAGCAAAAACTCACTTTACTAGGAAAAGCATGTATTTCCTCTTAAAGACCCCAGCACTTCAACATGAGTGTGTAGTGGGGACACCATATTAAAACCACAACAATATTAAAAGTTTGGATGAATCTGGATGAGAACTTCTAAGAAGTGAGTGTAAATGGAGAAGAGGATTGTTCTCAAATCAAAGGCCAGGGCACTCCAAAGTATAACAGTCACAGAGTTAAGGAGGAACCAGCAAAGGAGAGGTGGGTGAAAGGTACATCAATAGAGTGGTATTCTGGAAGCCACAGGAAGCAAGTGTTTCGAAAAGAAAGCAATGAACTGTGTCAGATGGTACCAACATGGCAAGTAACAGGAGTCCTGAGAATTAAGCATGTGCTTCCCCAATGCCAATTTTATCTGTAATTTGACAAAACAAGTTGTGGTGGAACAGTGGGAATACAGATGAAAGAAAACTAGAAATGGATTGGAAGCAGTATGTGGAGACCATGTTTTTGATGATCTGGGTTTGTTGGCTTCCTGTTTAATATCAGGAATGATCCAGTCCATGGGGAAGATTTGGTGCTGCAGGTGAGAAAAGGGGAAATTGCTAGAGCTGTGTCCTGAGTGGATAACAGACATAGGATCTGAATGCACAATAAAGTTATATGTCTTAGAAGGGACTACAGAGAAGTTCTTTCCAAGTAGCAGGAAGGGATGCAGAGAGGCATATCAAGGTGGCTTTCTCTTATGTGTCCCTCTTTGACTTAGTGACCTAAGATCTGAAGCTGTCCACTGAGTGTGGGTGAGGAGAAGATGTGAAATACTCACCCAGAGGTGTGGAAGAGGGACTGGAAGAGGAGATCAATTGGCTTCCAGGCAGCATTAATGACCTGCTGCAATTTCACAGCCATGAGTATAAAATGACTCTAAGCAGCACCAATACAGGCTGCCACCCAACTACCCTTTCCTGGCTCACACTGCACAGCACCAATCTGCTATGATCGGAAAAGATGGGCCCATTTATTGATCTATACTGATTTTCTCTGGAATCCATCCACCATGGCTTAATGCCTATTTCCAGCACTCCTGAACCTGGGCACCTCCAACCCCCAATGGCCTCTCCCATTCCTCAGCCTGCCTGTCTGCAGGTAAGAGACCTCAGAAACCAAAAAAAAAAAAGATCCTGATCTCTTCCTTCCACAGATACTGTCCTTTATGGCACAGTAAAGGCAGCCCCAGCCACTGTCCTCATGATGCTCAGAGCTGGAAGGGAGGTAAACTTAGCCCAAATCCACTTCACAAACCAGAAGGCTGGAGTATGAAATGTTTCTTGAAAGGACGACAGAACTGGCCAAGACTGAGACTACAAGTCTGTTGTCATTATTACAGTAAACATATCTAAGACTTACTCTAGTTTTCACTAGATTCCCCTCTGCTCTTCTTACTTTTATTGTTGTTATTTGCCACGTGGAACAAATATATGCAAAAAAAAAAAAAGACATTGTTTTGTGGTCTGTGTGTGTGCAAAACCATCTCCATGCCACTCTCTCAGCCAGGTCACTCAACCTATGGCTAGTCAGGCACAAGCCAGAACCAGGCTGAGAGAGGGCAGAGTGGGCTGGCTCCTCGATGCTTCCTTACGTTCGGTCTTCCACCATGATCATCTGTTATTCCAAAAAACTTAGTGATATGTGATTTAGGTGCCAAAAAATTAACCTGTGGATGGCTCAGTGGTTTTCATTATATTCACAGAGTTATTCCAAGCGCAATAATCCAATTTACAATAGAACATTTAGAACACTCTAATTTTAGAACACTCCAGAAAGAAACTTTGTGCCCATCCCACCCCCTCCTGCACTAGCCCTAGACATCCAGGAATCTACTTGGTAATCATATGGATTTGCCTATTTTGAACATTTTTTTTAATATTTATTTTTTAGTTCTCGGCGGACACAACATCTTTGTTGGTATGTGGTGCTGAGGATCGAACCCGGGCCGCACGCACTCCAGGCGAGCGCGCTACCGCTTGAGCCACATCCCCAGCCCTTTTGAACATTTTTATGTAAGTGGAATTATTCAATATGTCTCTCATGGCTGCCTTCTTTTATTTAACACAATGTTTTTTAGTTTATTCGTGTTGTAGCACATATCAGTACTCCATTCCCTGCTATTGTAAAGTAGTACTTCATTGAATAGATTTATTTTATTTATTCTTCCACTAGATGAATGGCACTTGGGTTGTTTACAGTTTGAGGATCTCACAGAAATAACTGCTATGAACATCCCTGCTCAAATCTTTAGAGCTATCATTCCTTTTTAAAAACTAATTAATAAATAAATATACAGTACATATATAGTATGGCCACATATTAAAATACTTTGGGTTTTATTTCACTTAGCCTGCTTTCTTATGATGGGATGTTAAGGCTTATTTTTTATAGACAAGAGGTATATCTGGTAAACCCCATTGCTTGCTTTATTGTACAAGTTACTTGTAGTATTCTATGATGTGGCAAATCAATATATCCACATTATGAAGCAGAATGGAAAAAATGAATAATTGCCAAAAATGTACAGTCCAGAGCAACATTCAGGTTAACATTTCTCCCTACCATTCTCACTAAGTACCACTAAAACCCATAGGATAGATATAGATATAGATATATCAAATACTCTGAAAGATACAGCCAAGGAATCAGAAGGGCTGGGCACACAGGTCCCATGATAAGACATAGTAGTGTATTCTCTAACTTTTCTTTATATCCCATGTATCCCAAACCAGATAGTAAGAAAGTCAATAATTCAGAAATACTAATGGGAATAGATTAAAAATTCCCCAACAAAGGTCAGCTCTCTCTTGCCAAATATCCAGAAAAGGCACGATCTAGCAACACAAAAAATACATTTAGGAAATAATAGCCCTATTCCAGCCAGACACCATGGAAAAAAAATATCCAGTCTCCACCTCTCCTTCCCCATCAGTCCTTGCCCATCTATTACGAGGCCTCTCCCCCTTCTCCATGCCAGGATGGTATCATTGAAGACCAAGCAGGGTACCAGGACTTCCATCCCACACTGACAAGGACAAGGCACCCCACCCCTTTCTTCAGAGAAAGCCCAAAGATGAACCAAAGCATTCATCACCATTCAGCAATAGTGAAGCCACCACCCCACAGTAAGTGAGACCCCAAAGGAAGCCTGAAATCCCACCTGTACCCAGCAGCAATAAAGTAGCCCTCCCACGGCACCGAATGCAGCATTGTGGGTAACGTGGATTTCTATCCACACCTGGTAATAGAGACATGCTGCCTTTCCCCTGGCAGCATAATATCCAAATTTAGATAGGACCCATAATCCCCTAATGCAGTACCCCAAATGTCAACTTTTTAATATCACTCATACCAAAGCCAGAAAAAAATCTCAACTTCAATGACAAAAGGCAACCAACAAACGTCAACACCAATATGACAGAGATTTGAATCCTTGACAAGGATTTTAAGACATCCCTCCATAAAACTATTCCAACAAGAAAACACAATGAGAAATTATAATTACAAACACTCTTAAAACTAGTGAAAAAATAGAACATCTCAGCAAAGACATAGAAGATATGAAGAAAACCCAAATGGAAATCTTAGAACTGAACAACACCATAGCCACAATTTAAGAATGCAATGGATGGGCTCAGCAGCCTATGGAAAATATGAAGATAGGAAATAGAAGTTAACTAATTTGAACAGAGAGAACACAGACTGTAAAAATTTGAACAGAATCTCAGGGACCTGTGTGACCATAGCAAGACATCTCAGAAAGAAGGCAACAGATATGCCTTAAAAAAATCCCATATGTAAAAGCTGGAAATGCTCCAAATTTAGAAAAAAAAATAAAACTATGGATTGAAGAAACTGAGTAAACCCCAAAGACAATAAACCCAAAGAAATTCACACCAAGACCATTATAACCGAACTTTACAAAACTAAAGACAAAGAAAAACTGTGAAAGCAGCCAGGTATAAATGACACACTACCTATAGGAAGGAAAAAGGAAAAAATTCAGATGACAACAGATTTCTCATCAGAAACCAGGGAGACCAGAAGGATATTGCAACCATTTTTCAGGTGCTGAAATAAAAGAACTGCTAACTAGAGTTCTATATCCAGAGAAAATATCCTTGAAGAATCGTAATTCAGTTATTGTGAATTATGCTGCAAAGAACATGGATATGGCATAATGTTTTTGATGTTCAAAATGTTCTAACATATATTAGTACACTGTGCCTTTTCAGTGCTGAATAGTATTCTGGTGAACAGATATGCCACACTTTGTTTATCTTCCCATCAAATGATGGACATTTGGGTTTTATGAAAAATCCTATTGGGCAAGGAGTTATAACAATTTTTAATGTGCTCTATACAAGGCAACAGGCATAGTCCTTCATATAGAAATAATCAATAATGAGAAATACATGGGGACTGAACAGGAACAGAGGCATATTTCCTAATTATCTTGAAGTCTCAAGTTCCCAACTCTCAAACATCTAAAAGAGTAGGATTGAACTGATACCTAGTTCCATAAATAAACAACCATTTATTTACTTGGTCATGTAGCAGTACTGTAATAGTAGTAATAATAATTATTGCTACATTAATAATGTACATTGATAACTTGTTTTGTGCCAAGTATCATGCTTAATAATAAATATTTAAATATTTAATATTTAAATAAATATTTCACTTAATCCTCACAATTCCAGGGGATATGAACTATTACTATCTTTGTTTTCCAGGTAAGAAAGAAGGAATGAAATAGAGGAAAGAAGAGGATGAAATAGGAATTTACCAAATACACAGTTGGTAACAAGAGAAGCCTTTTAGCTAAACACTTTGCAATAATGTTTCTGTTTAATGTTGGATCCTGTGTACGTGTGGAGACCATAATGTGGAGGGTGGAAAATGCCAGACTAAAGAGCTTTGATTTACTCCTTTAACATGGAAATACCCTGAATGTGTTTGAGCAGGAAAACAACAGTAATCAGAACAGAACATAGCAATGTCAGATGTTTAGAAGCGGGGAGACTATCGTAGCAGAAAACAGTGAGTTGGCTCAAAAAATAGTTAAATTAAGAGTTCATAAGGACTTGACTTAGAGTAATGAGAATAGGAATAGAAAGGAAGGAAATTATTCCCAAAAAAAAAATTTTAGAGTTAGACCCAAAATAACATAACAATAGAATCATTATGGAAGGCAAGGATACAGGTAATTTATTTAATCCTTTGAATGAATAATGGAGTGTAAACAAAGAATTCAGTCCTGTATTTAAAAATACTGTTTTTTCAATAAGACTATCACAGACCTTGAGGAATTTTTCATTCTTATGCATAAGTCAGAATCATTCTGAATGTTAATTTAGAGCATAAGTTTATGAATCCTCATGAAGCATGAGGATCACAGATGAAAACAAGAGTTGGCTCTTACTGAATATTTGCTACGTCCCTGATTAAATGGGTAACTCAAATTTTACAAGCTTGGCAAAATTATGGTGCTAGAATAAAAATAGACAGCATAAGAGAAAGATAATGTTAAATCAGGAAGTAAGCCCATTCTAATTTTATTATAGTTTAAGATTTTAGAAAAATGTTCAGTACAGGGCTGGGGATATAGCTTAGTTGGTAGAGTGCTTGCCTCACATGCACAAGGCCCTGGGTTCAATCCCCTCCACCATAAAAAAAAAAAAAGACAGAAAAATGATCAGGGGGGATGTCCAAAATGTGATTATTAATATGATACTGGACATTGGGCAAGGGGTCAGAATAAAAGAAATGAGAAGTGTTCAAGGACAGGAAGTAGGTACTTTGTGTCGTGGGATAGCTAAGAAGCAAAGAACTGTAAAGAAGTGAATATTCTCATTCATACAATGAAACAAACTAAAAATTATAGCTACCCGACTGTGATATATGGTTACAACCCATAATGGATAAGAGAGTTTAGGTTATGTTGAGATAACAGATGCCAAAATAGATGGAATTTCACATTTCCATCAGTGACTGGTCAGATGAAACTGATCTAAATAAACTCGAAATTAAAATTCAGAATGATTCTGATTCATGCGTAAGACAAGAATGAAAAAACATCTTGAGGTCTACAACAGTCTTATTGAAAAACAATACTAGGGCTAGGGTTGTGGCTCAGTGGTAGAGTGCTCACCTAGCATACAGAAGGCACTGGGTTTGATCCTCAGCACCACATAATGTAAAATGAAGATATTGTGTCCACCTAAAACTAAGAAATAAACATTTTTTAAAAAAGAAAAAGTACTAAAATACAGCCATGCATTGCTTAACAATGGAATATGTTCTGAAATATGACATTCGGTGATTCCATCATCATGTGAATATCTTAGAGTGTAATTATGATGTCACTGAACAGTATAATCTTCTGGAACTCCCAGAATCTATACAGTCTGTCGCTGGCAGAACTATCATTACACAGCACATACTTCAGAGTTCTATATGTCCCAAGGATTCCTTAAGCAATACTAAATAAAAAATTTATCATTTTTGTTATTTGCTTGACACTTATTTTAAATTCAAACCAAATTATTGAGTTATTATTTTTTGGTCAGAATTTGATAAATATTTGATAAAAGAATGAAAACAATGGATTCCTCCAAGAGTTTTATTGTTAGGGATAAAGTACCTCCTCCAGAGAGTATCTTCCAAAGTATGTGAAATATAATAAAAGAACATTTCTAATTTTATCCTGGAAAGGAATAACTTAGTATTAGTGAAAAGCTAAAACCAAGCAATCCACAAAATAATTTTTATATATCTTGGCAGAACAATAGGGGAAAATTTCTGCCTAATCAGGTAGGTAAATCCTGGGTTTATACTTTTCTTTCAAATAATAAGCAATTCTTGGGAGTATTTAGATACTGGAAAATTCCAACTTGCTACAGAGATGACATTAGAAAGTCTCATTCTGTCCAAGCAATTGGATTAAGTTGTTAAGTTTAACATGTTTGGAGGATCCTTCTTACTTGGAGGAAATAGACATTCTAGAATAAAAATGTAATGTGGGGAAAGAGTTATTTATATTAAGTTTATTTTTATAGTGAGAAAAACACCTTAAAATTATTTTAGACTGACTTGACATCTTTACCTTAAAAAGATGTTTTTTTCCCCTCAATAGCAGTTTCATTCTAAGTCCTACCACTAAATGCTATTATCAAAAACTCTTCTTTCCTGTTGAAGAATTTTTTTTAATCTTAAACATGTTCTTTTAAATTCATTTATAAAATGGAAAATTCTGAATTCTGGTTTAAATTCCTAGCTTGCTCTAATGAACAGCTTCTGTAATAATTATAATACCTGCAGAGGCCTTTTATTTGCCTTAGAATTTTGTGCTTCTTAAATTTTTCCATCTAAGTATCCCTAATGAGAGAAGAGAATGAATATATAATCAGAGACTGGAGTTTTAATCAAAGCTTGAAATTTAAGTTTCAAAATCTTTTCTGAAAAACATCGTGCCAATTTTATCTAGGACTCGACTGTTTTAATAAAATAATGATTTAAATTACTTTTGATCAAACAGAGATCATAATTGTCACCGTGACTTTCCAAAACCTACCTCGTAGCATACCAGCAAAGAATACATTTATAACCCAAATTGGAACACGTGTGAAGGTAGAGAAACAGGGGCAAAGGGAAGATGAGACAGTTGCTGCGGGATCCAACTCAGTCTCTCTGACAAAAATGAGATCCTACAGAGCACGGATGCAGGCCCCCAGCTCTGACAGTCCACCAGCTCAAACTCTGTGGGGGCTTAGACATGTCTTGGTGCCTGCTGGGCCAAGCAGCAAGCTCATGGACATCTACATCACCCTGACCTTCAGCCTTCTCCTGTAGCCTGTCTGAATCTAATCTGTGATAATGATCCACAGTTCCTGATCCTGGCTTATGCCCCATTTCTTCTCTGGAATGATAAGACTTCTGCAAGTGCCCCATGGATTCGACTGAGTTCGTCCTGCTCCAACCAGTCAGACCCTCTGCTCTCTATGAGTTATAACCATGAGGCTGCAGACTTCCCCCGAATTCAGAGTGGGTGGTGATAGGCCCGACGGCTCTTTTCCACAGAGCAGTCTGGCATGTGTTACCTTCCACTGAGGGCTTTCTTTACGCTGATCTCATTTATTCCCTTCACAGTTCAGCCTGCTGCCTTTGTCCCAGCCAGCTTGTCCCCCTGCATGCGCTGATATGGCTGTGTACAGCAGATGGTCCTTAGATTAGCTGGTCTTGTGAGTGATTATCAATTTAATTGCTGGTGTAGGGGAGGTAACAGACCAGTTTAGTGCAAGTAGTTGGATCTCAGGCTGAGAGTCTGGGATTTACCACCACAGAGCAACCAATGAAACAGATTTCTGAGGAAGAAAAGGACGAGACCAAAAAAAATGGAATTCAAGATGATATACTTCAGCAGAATGGGAAAGACTGGCACGAGAAATGCAGAATGGAAACGAATCTTTAATAATGCACTATAGCCTGGAATAAAGTGGTGGTTCTATAAGGAAAGCAAGAAAAAATAAGACATATCTTGCAGGAAGAATCTCCACACATTGATGTAGAGTTAAAGATCACCCAGTCTTGGGGCTGGGGATATAGATTGCTGGTTGAGTGCTTGCCTTGCATGCACAAGGTCCTTGGTTCAATTCCCAGCACAGCCCAAAAAAAGATCACCCAGTCTTTCACTGGGTGTTGAAGCCACATATTTGACA
Organism: Spermophilus citellus; assembly: GCF_964194105.1. Lineage (NCBI taxonomy): Eukaryota > Metazoa > Chordata > Mammalia > Rodentia > Sciuridae > Spermophilus > Spermophilus citellus. Next base: position 28,163,142 of record NC_138194.1, on the reverse strand, counting down.
AACCCTGCTCTAGGCCTTGAGGGGACAATAATGAATAAAGCACAGCCCTGGCTCTCCAAACGCCACCCTTCTAAAGGGCAAGGGGAAGGGAACCAAAGATGTGTTCAGCACCTTTCAACACCTTCTTTGACTCACACTTCTAAGCTTTCTCCCTTCGGTGCCTTTATCACAGAATACCAAGAATTCACCTCCCAGGGAAGGGGACCAGTTGATCTATTTAGGCTGAGACAATGTCAGTCTACAAGAACACACCTCAGAATCTTTTGCTTTCCTGATAAAAGAAACAGAGCTGGGTTTGCCCTATTTCCCCCTTCCTGCCTGGAACAGAATAAGGAAGTAATAACTGGGACGACCAAGAGGCAACAAGCACAGAAATAAAAGGTTAACACACTGAGGATGTCCAAGCAGGAAGACAGAAGCAGAGTCCTGGGTAGTTGTATGAGCAGCTAGACTGATCTGGCAACCCCCATCTCTGCTTGTTATATGGGAAAAAGTTTGCTCCATTATTGATACGAGTTGCTGAAAACAGAAGCTCTTCATGACAAGCAACCAAATCTGACCTTGGGGGATTACACAGAAAAGACGCTTACTTGAAAAACTATTTGAGCAGGTCACAGAATGTTGAGAGGGCTAAAAAATAAATAAAATAAAAATGAGGCTCAAATGGAAGATTCTAGAAACAGCACACAAAACCTTTCATGAAACTGGCATGATAAAAGAAATAACCAGCACGCTATAGCAGGGCTGTGAAGGCTACAACTTATACCCTTGCCACTTTCTCATTAGGAAAATAATGACACTGCAAGTCAAGTCCAGCCTGCCACAGTCTCCTTTGATGCCACCCCAACCAGCAAATCAATCCCCCAACAGGCCTGCTTGCACTCTTCCAAACGCCTGTGCCCATAATGGAAATAAAGTATATAGCTTGTTCAGCACCAACAGGAAGAAGTATTCTTTAAACTACAAAGATTCAGAAGGTAATTTCCCAAACTCAAAAAAAAAAAAGGATTCAGATGCTAAGTATCCAAAATAAAATACAAGTATGTACCGTTATGGTAGGTAATTTGCAAAAATGGTTACAATTCTCTCTACCTATCTTTGATGAATAATATAAAATAAGGAAGACAAAACATTATGCAAGTGCCACAAGCAAATTTTAAGAAGACTAGTACACTTTTGTTTCCCAAGAATCCTGTTATTGACCAGGTAATAAGCCTGGGCTAACCTGCTGGATGGGAAGAAAAACCTAGTCGCAGAGCCCCGAGTTACCCCAGCAAACAGCCAACCAAATTCCAGAAGCAGAACCACTTCTACCAGACCACTGACATGTGAATAAGCTCCACTAACCCAAAAGATAACCCATGTTAGCCCAGTCCAATTGGCCCTCACCTCAAAGAATTGGGTGCTCAATAAACATTTGGTTTAACCATTAGTGATTTTTATGGCACAAATGCTAGTTGATACAACTACAGATAGCAAAAATAAGCAGATTAGTAAATCAGAGAATTTCAGGTAAAGAAGTGACTTGAAAAGGATAAAATAGGCTATTTTGTAGAAAGTGATGAGGATGCTCAATTTGTTAAGGAAGGTCTCTCTGAGAAGGGGACATGTAAGGTGAAACTTAAGTATTAAGGGGAAGAAACAACCGCAAAGACTATTCAAAGATACAGAAGAAATGTTTTCCAAATGAAGGTACAGTCTGGACAAAGACCCTGGGGTATGAAGGGGAATGCCCCACGAATAGAAAGGCCAGTGTGGTTGAAAACTATAAGCCAGGTGGAGAGTAAAGAAAGACATCATCCAAGGAACAGAAGAGACCAGATTGTTAGGGAACTCTGGGCTGGGGTTGGGAGTTTAGATTCTGTTCTGTGGGGGCATGCTGATTTACATTTTGGAGATCACTCTGGCTGGTAGGGGCAGGCTGGAAGTTGAGAACAGCAGGAGTATAGGCAGGAGCATTCTCAGGTAGTCACTGAAGTAGCTGGAGCAAAAAAATCTTGGCAGCTTCTGATTAGGAGCGAAGCCAGGGAAATGGTGAGAAGTAGATTGTGCAGGATTATATATAGTTTGTGTGTGGATCTGTTGGGGCATACTATTTTAAGATAAAGAAAAGATTTCGAGCTTGGGCTGGTGGATAGTAGGACTGTGTCCTGAAATAGGAAAGGCTTGAGTGGGCAGGAGCTAGCATCTATAATTATATTTCTGGTATAATCTCTTCCATACACCTGTTGGATTTCAAAGTGCAGGTGCCAAGTAGGTAGTTGGATATGGGAGTCTGGAGCTCAGGCTGCAAACCACAGATGGAGATGTAACTTTGAGAGCAATGAGCTTACAGATGGTGCTGAAAGCCACATAACTGCAGTTAGGGGAGACACTACACACCTGGAGAAAGTTTTGTAGGAAACAAGGAAGAGAGAGTCCTTAGGCTTTTCAAGGTCTTACAGAGAAGAAGAACTTCCAAAAGAAACTGAGTGTGTCTGGCCATTAAGATAGGAAGAAAACCACATAGACAAGACTCTGAAAGCCTGTAGGCAAGATGCTCTCGAGAAAAGGATGGTTGAGCTAGAGAAGCACCTCTGACTGAGTGTAACTCATTGCTTGTGGCAAGATGGAGTCCCTGGAGGTCACAACGGAGGTCCTTGTAGTGGAGAGGTGGGAAGACAGCAGTCAGAGACAAAGATGTGAGCTAGACTAAGAGATGAGAGAAGTAGAAGGATTCTTCATGGACTGTATCGGAGAAGGGAGGAAAGGTGGGAAGACAGCAGTCAGAGACAAAGATGTGAGCTAGACTAAGAGATGAGAGAAGTAGAAGGATTCTTCATGTACTGTATCGGAGAAGGGAAACAGTGGTGGTATAATACTAGAGAGAGGAAATGGGATCAAAGGAGATTTTCTCTAAAACTGGTGGTGTTAAGCTGTATTTGTATGCTTGGCAGAATAATCAAGCAGAAACAGATGATGTAAGGCAGGGCCAGGATCATGCTAAAGAGAAATTGGAAGGTGAGAGAAAATGGGACCCTTGAACATGGGGGAGGGATGGGTCTGCCATGGGGTCGGGTGCATGTTCTTCCCAGTCACAGAAGGCAGGCAGGCAGAAAATAGGGAGTCCAACGCAGGGAGTTGGGTTGATTGATCAGGAAGAGAGAAAACTTAGGAGATTTGAAGACTGAGGAAAGATATCATCTGGGAAAAAAAGAAGACAATTTATTAGGCCACTATATTAGGATTTGGGAGTCATCTGGTTGCCCATTTGAGACTTGCCCGTCATTGATTTTAAGCAAGACTATTCTACTGGTAGTGGGCATTAGAAGAAGTCGTCAATAAATATTCCATTGAGAACTAAAGGAACATTAGAATGTGAAAGTGAAGAAAATATGTTTCTTTGGTGGGGAAAGAACAGAAATGATAGAATCATCAGCTTTTTGACCTCTTGAGCTCCGATTAGAGATGTTATGTAGACATCTACAAATACATAGCTGGAAAACCTGTGAGAAGCTGGCCAGAGGGCAGGCCCAACCCCCTTATGACAAGGAATAAGATAGCTAAGTGGCACAGAAAAGATGACCATGGTGCAGGAAAGTGACCTTCAGGCATGTGCACTTATGTTGAAATGGGGCTTAAGGGACTCACCTAAGCGCTCTGAGAATCCATCTCCCACTTTTTTTCCCTCCGAAAAATTGGAAAATACCTCATTTCATAGATTTCTTAAAAGCCATTATATACTTTCTTTTAATTTTTTAAGTTGTCAATAGGTCTCTATTTTATGTATTTATTTATATGTGGTGCTGAGAATCGAACTCAGTGCCTCACACCTGCCAGGCAAGCACTTTACCACTGAGCCACAGCCACAGCCCCCATTATATCTTAAAAATCTAAGAGTCTGGGCTGGAGATGTGGCTCAAGCGGTAACACACTCACCTGGCATGTGCAGGGCACTGGGTTCGATCCTCAGCACCACATAAAAATAAAGGCATTGTATTGTGTCCATTTATACCAAGAAATAAATATTTGAAAATAAATAAATAAATAAAGATGTTGTGTCCACCGAAAACTAAAAAAAAATAAATATTAAAAAATTTTCTCTCTCTCTTTAAAAAAAAAACTAAAGAGTCTCAATTTTAAAAATAAAGTAATAGTATAGTACAGACCCTTGCTTAACCCTCCCTTCTCCAAAAAATATCCAAAACTTCCAAATTCAGGATATTATTCTGCTTCATGAAATGAAAGAGAAAATGTGGGTGCATTATAACCTAATTCAATAATTCTAAAGAGTCAACTAAGACACTCTTTAAAAATAAAATAATAGACTTTTTTAAGAGAGATCGAGGAAGGTGAGCAGAGGGGGAGAGTCAATAACCTCTAATTTACAGAGGGCCTGCTGTGAGCCAGGCCCAGGTACTGGAGCCCTAACCTGGACAGCTGAAGAAATTCGCAGAGCAGAATGTAAAAAGCACGGACTTTGGAATCACATAGACCTGAGAGTGAACCCAAAGGCCAAAGCTTATTAGTTGTGTGCACCTGCCGGGTTTCTGTTCTCGGGACGAAAAGGCTCAGGGGTCACTCCAGTTGAACTGGGCTAACTGGGCTGCACAAAATAACCACACAAGAGACACAAGTACCTTTTTCTTTGGGGGTCGCTGTGACGGCTCCTCTGACCTTCAGGGTCCGCAGGAAGAGAGAGAGCAAGAGCGCGCGCTGACCCCTTTTATTGAGGAGAAGCTAGAGAAGGGAAATCGTATGTAAATGGTAGGAAACCCTCAATGTTACACAAAATTACATATAAGAGGTTGTGAGGGGAAAGGGGGAGGGAAACAAGGGAGAGAATTGAACAACAGCAGAGGAGGTAGAGAGGGAAGATGGGAGGGGAGGGGAGGGGGATAGTAGGGGATAGGAAAGGTAGCAGAATACAACAGTCACTAATATGCCATTAGGTAAAAATGTGAATGTGTAACCGACGTGATTCTGCAATTTGTATTTGGGGTAAAAATGGGAGTTCATAACCCACTTGAGTCAAATGTATGAAAGATGATATGTCATGAGCTTTGTAATGTTTTGAACAACCAATTAAAAAAAGAGAGAGAGAAGCTATTCAAATGAGGCAAGGGGTCAGATTTCAGGGGCCTGAGTCTATCTTCATGATGTCCACTGTCAGCAGGTGACTAACATCTGGGTAGGCCACACCCAAGGGCACAGTAAGAGAAGGGGACACACACAAGGCACTTCCATGGAAGATTCTATCCTAAACAGGGCAAGGGGTTAGATTACAAAGGAACAGGTGAGCATAGCTTCACCCTGGGGCTGTAGCAAGACACACCCATGCACAAGAGACCGACCCTCAAACCCAAGAAGGGTGGGGAAAGCTCTGCCACATTTCTGTGACTGAGCGCCTCAGCACCCAGCTGGGGAGTATGACTCAGTCAAGTGCAAGGTTGGTCTCCCACATGCACCAGGATGAGTGACTTAACCCCTCAAAGCCTGTATCCCCTGTAAGGTAGACTTAACCGTGACCATGTCCTTGGCTATGTAACAGTTCATTGAGAAACATTTGTGAAGTGTCTAGGCAAGCACCTTTCAATGGCAGGCATTCTAGAAATGTTCATTTAATTCCTTTTCTGTTTATTTACCAGACAGAACATCTATTATCTGAAAAAAAAAAATTTTAAAAGCTGAAAATCAAAGCACATGGAAATCAAGGAAAGCCCAGATCTGGTGATGTTGCAAAATCAGCCACGAGCTCTCTTCCTAAAAGTCTTGCTTGAGAAAACTCCTGCCAGGTATCCTCACTGACCTACACCTGCACCTCCAGGCTTTTGACATCAGCTCTAGCTTCTGACCAGACACCACAATTACAGAATGTCAGGGCTACACTGAAATCTCCATTTAATGTGCAAAGCCTTTCCCACCACCAAAGTCTTAGCCTATCAATCCGGCTCCTTCTGGGACCCTTATTCCCATTGTGGTGAGACCCTAATACTGCAGTTACTTTCCTAAAACTTCCCTTGTTCTAATCTTAAAAATGTGCTGACTCCTCAGGCCTGGCTTCTTCCCCTGCACCAGTCCAGACCCTGAGCCCTACTTGGAACCTCAAAGCTATGATTTACTTTCTCTGGGTCCCTCTTAATCTCATGCTGGTCTCTCCTACTGGTATCCCCTTACCCTCACCATCTTGTTTTCACTTTCTTTTTGCTCCACAATTCTCTTTCATGTGGTTACAACCGATTGCAATCTTCCCTGACATTCCATCCTGAAAGCACTGTCCACCATGGAGGACTGCTTCTATAAAACTGCTACTTTTGGGCTGGGGATGTGGCTCAAGCAGTAGCACGCTCGCCTGGCATGCATGCGGCCCAGGTTCGATCCACAGCACCACATACAAACAAAGATGTTGTGCCCACCGAAAACTAAAAAATAAATATTAAAAAAAAAATTCTCTCTCTCTCTCTCTCCCTCTCTCTTCAAAAAAAAAAAAAACTGTTACTTTATAGCAAAGTTTCCCTTCTATATCTGGACCATTTTTGTATCCAGGGAATAACCTAAGATGAAATATTCTTCATAATTTTCAGCAGTACTCACACCGTAAAGTTTACTAGTTGACCTGGCCATGCATATTAAATTCCTTATCAAAAATGGATTAACTCTACGGTAAATGTAACTCAAAAATAGCAACAGAAATAAGGCAACATGGATGGGGGAACTTTGCTTTCTAGAAAGAGAAATGTGCAATATGGAATTAAACATGGACTAAACCTCATAGGGTATGAAATGGCATTTTTGTCATAATTTTAAGCTTTGACAGTAGAATCTATAAATATACCGAAGGGTGAAAATGCTAAGAAGGATAAGGAAAAAAAATACATTAGTAAATACAGAGAAGTAATAGACCTTTCCATAGACTCACAGAAATTAGAAGTGGAAAAGGTCATTGGGCCACCTTGCTCACTTCCTGCTGGCATAGCTCATTCTCAAGTGTCTAATTTTAGATGACCTGAGACTCTGGGCTTCAGGCCCTTCATTTGTAAAGCTCTTCTGCTGTCTAATGAGCCTTCAGAGAAATTGGCAACCCTTCCAGCTCTTCAGTCTAAATTTTTAACTTCCCAATAAGTCCCTAAGGTTTCCATGGACTTTCCTGGCTACCGCTCAATTCACAGGACTAAAGGGAGGATTTTCACTACCTTGAGGAATCTGCCTTTAAATCACCTAGGAAGGGTGGGACCTCATCCAAACCAGACAGGCATTCTCTAAAGATCACTGGTGCTAAGACACAAGAACTCAAGTGCTGATTTCATGGCTTTGCCATTATTACCAAGTATCTCAAAGGCTATGATTCTGCAATCTGCATTTGGGGTAAAATTGGGAGTTCATAACCCACTTCAGTCTAATGTATGAAATATGATATGTCAAGAGCTTTGTAATGTTGTGAACAACCAATAAAAAAAAATTTAAAAAAAATGTCTAAACTACATTTTGCTTTCCACTGTTCAGATGGTTCATAGAAAGATTTAATAAATGTTCTGAATTATTAAAGGGCTATTTCATGCCAGGTATTATTCCATGTGCTTTATATTCATTAGCTCTGACCTTACAATAGTTCTTTACCCCCATTATTCACCTCATTCTACAGATGAAGAAACTGAGACTTGCCAAGCGTCTCAAAGCCAGGTGAACATATTGAAGTCAATATTTCAATCAAGCCCATCTTAAAAAAAAAAAAAACTCTTTTTTTTCTGCTATTCATGCCACTACTTCTGACTCAGTGATGTTTTTAAAAAATAAATAAAAAGATATTGAGTCAAGGGAGCACAAATATTAAGGAAAGTCTTTAATTGGGAAAAGAGGTTTCACCTCTTTTTTCTGGAGAGGGGGATCACCACTGATTGAGAGAGAAAGCAGATCAGTCCCCGAATGAAGCAAGTAGCCAGCCTTTTATAAAGTTGCTGGGGTAGGCAAGGGTCTGCTTTTTTCCACTGGCCATGAGTATGTTTTATTTTTTTAAGTGTTTCTTCATTGCAGAAGATACAGATCAGCAGTCAGCAATGATAGCATGATGAAAACATCATGGTACCGTTATGCACCTGTTCTTCATGGTCAATCTGATAAGAATAGGAAGGTAGGGAAAGACACATACCATTTATAGTATTGAAAGAATGGAAGGGTAGGGAAAGATTTAATAGATAACAGATTATGGATCAAGACCTTGGAACTTATCTGCCTTTTTTTTTTTGTATTGGACACAATACCTTTTTTAAAAAAAATTATTTATTTTATGTGTGCTGTGGATCGAACCCAGAGCTGCACATGTGCTAGGCAAGCGCTCTACCTCTGAGCCACAATCCCAGCCCCTTATCTGCCCTTTTGACCTTCTGGTGGTCCCCGACTGTCTCACTACCCTGTACCATTACTATGGCATCTTTCAGGTGATGTTGGTACCTGGTTGAGGACTCCAAGTCCAAGCAGAAGACTCTCTCCTGATCTGGGAGCAACATGAAGATGAGGACAGAGCAGAGCACTATACATCCCAGGAGACAGGCTGCCTCCAAGAGTCTCTGAAACAAGCTCAGAAAGAAGGGAGTATCACAGCTCTGTATGCAGGTTGAGTCTGAGGAAGAGACTGATGCGTGGAGAAACCAGCTCAGAAACCATGGAAATGCCAAGGTATGGAGTAGAGTAAAAAGGTCCCTGCTTCCCTCACTGTGAGCAGGACAAAGGACGATAGTTCCCATTGCTCATCCAGACTGCAGACCACTTCACAGTGGTCTTAAGGACTCAGGACCTATCCAAAGCTTAGAGTCAAAATCAGAACAGATTTGGGGACCAGGTGTTTTAAGGTATCTGGCTCCAGGCCCTAAGAGGATATGAGGACTCATTCCTACAGCCAATCCCAAACACCCCAGACTAGTCACACAGTGTAAAAATTCTACAAGACACCAAAACTTTACTTAAGTGACAATAGAGGAGCAGATCTGCATGGGAATATGAGTCACTAGTACCTTCGAGTTATTCTGCTTTCAGAATTGATCCTGCACTCCAACTTCCTGAATCTGAATAGACAAAATGTGCTGACTCGACTCCTCATCAGTTTGCTGATTTTCTTCTCTCTTGTTTGGAAGAAATGTTAAGAATCATCCTATGAAGCTATCTGTAGCTACTGATTTGCAGCTGTGTGTCTACTGCCATAACACAAAGTCAAAATCTGGACACTTGAGAGGCTACGGTGATTAACCTGGCAGTTCATGTAATGACACACCAACGCAGTTTTGCAAACTTTGCAGCAGCAGACTTTGAATTGGAATGTATATTGATTATGTCAAAAACTAATCTTAGGAATGAGGCATCAGAACAAAGAAAATTGGAAAATCAACTATAAAGAATCTGCTTATTTTGGAAAGTGGTTTGATTTCCATCATTTTTCAGGGAATCATCAATCTATCTCTAAGAAGAGAAGGTGACAGACTTGGGTTGACTTTATAACACGTAGGACTTTTGTTAAGGCACTTAATGTTCCTGAATTCCTTCCTTAGCTTGGAAAAAAAATGGCTATACTAACACCTAGCTCACAGAGTTCATGAGGTTTACATGAAGTAACTTCCTCAGCTCAATGTTTTGTGTTTAACAAACACTGACAGCCTTCCTTTGATTCACTGCACAATAGAACACAGTCACTCAATTTGTGAAGTCATGACATAAGACATTTTTATTTGAAAGGGACCATATGATCTTGGGAATCTCATTAGAAAGTTTAAAATATTTTATCACCAGAGTAAAATTCAGAGGCAAAAGAAATAAAATATAGCATAATATAGAGAGCTGCTTTTGTGAAGTTTTAACTAATTTTTGTCAACTAATATTATTTTTAAAAAATTAGTTGATTCCTCTGAGCCCTCATTTCTTTCTCTAGAAAGAAAGACAAAATATTTATAGTGCTTCTATTTCCTCCTTTCTGAAAATGTCTACCAAGGTGCTCCTCATTGGAATTTATCCAAGTCTGAGGTTACCCAGCACTCTGTGAAAAGTAAGTGAAGTGGACTCATTAAAAATGTAGTTTTGACAATGGGCATTCCTCAATTTGAGCCTATTAAATTGATAAATTTGGCCGAAGTCTGTTTCTGTACTTGCATGATAAAATTTGGCCCAATGCTGCCCCCGTAGGTAGGAAACTGCACTCTAACTTAGTGTGTGTAAGTAAACTGCAGACTAACCCAAGAATATATTTCTGCTACAGATAACTGAGTCTCAGCCAATCACAGCCATAGAGCTTCAGTCAATCCCAGGTTGCCAATTGTCTGATCATGTGTATAAAAGGTGAATGCCTCATCACGTAATGCCCATATAAGGTTGAATGTTGTGACTGCAGCCAAATGGGTTGCTTCATATATTATTTCCTTTACTCTGGCCATAAATACAACCTTTTCATGAGGCAGGTCAGAGTATTCTAACTTAACTTCAACTGGAATACTGCCTAGTTCTGCTACATTTTTCTTGCTCAAATAATCTACAAATTTAACTCACCTCAGAATCTCCATTTCCTTACCTACAAATGGAGAAGTTATAGTATGTATCTTATACTATTATTTTGAGGGTTAAACGAAGTAAAGTAGCATAATAACTAAACAAATCATTTTCACCATCATCATTATTAATAATATGAATTTGATCATTTATTATTCTCAAATTTACATGGGCAATAATGTACAAATTCATACTAAAAACATACACTATTAACTTTGAATTCAGACTCATATTTTTTTGCATTTCTCAGTTTTTACAATGACAGTCACATAGTCCCCTTTACAAATAAATCACACACAAATCATTGACATTTTTACCCCCAAAGTAAGCAATTATTGTTTCCCTTCTATTTAGACAGCTTCCTTTTACATAAAGAAGATTTTTTTCTTTTTTTAAATTTTTATTTGTTCTTTTTAGTTATACATGACAGTAGAATGTATTTTTGACGTATCATACATACTTGGAGTATAACTTCCATTTTTGTGATTGTACGTGATATGGAGTTACACTGGTTGTGTATTCATAAATTAACATAGGAAAGTTATGTCCAATTCATTCTACTGTCTTTCCCATTTCCATCCCCCATTCCTTCCCTGTATTCCCCCTGTCCAGTCTGGTGAACTTCCATTCCTCCCTCTACCCCTCTGTTTGTGAGTGTGAGTCAGCATCCACATAGCATTTGGACTTTGGTTGGTTGGTTGGTTGGTTTTTGGATTGGCTTATGTCACTTAACATGATAATCTCCAGTTCCATCCATTTACCAGAAAATGCCATAATTTCAGTCTTCTTTATGGCTGAGTAATATTCCATTGTGTATATATACCACATTTTCTTTATCCATTCATCCATTAAAGGGCACCTAGTTTGGTTCCATAGTTTAGCTATTGTTAATTGTGCTGCTATGAACACTAATGTGGCTGTGTCACTATCTTATGCTGATTTTAAGTTCTTTGGGTATATGCCAAAGAGTGGAATAACTGGGTCAAATGGTGGTTCCACTCCAGGTTTTCTGAGGAATCTCCATACTGCTTTCCAGAGTGGTTGCACCAATTTGCAGTTCCACCAGTAATGTATGAGTGTACCTTTTTTCCCCACATCTTTGCCAATATTTATTGTTATTTGTATTCTTGATGATTGCCATTCTGACTGGTGTGAGATGTAATCTCAGTGTAGTTTTAATTTGCATTTCTCTAATTGCTAGAGATGTTGAGCATTTTTTCATGTATTTGTTGATTGACTATATTTCTTCTTCTGTGAAATGCCTTTCAGTTCCTTTGCCCATTGATTTATTGAGTTATTTGTTTCGTTTTGCTTTGGTGTTAAGTTTTTTGAGTTCTTTATATATCCTGGAGATTAAAGCTCTATCTCAGGTGCAGTTGGTAAAAATTTTCTCATACTCTGTAGGCTCTCTGTTCACTTTCTTGATTGTTTCCTTTGCTGTGAAAAAGCTTTTTAGTTTGATTCCATCCCATTTATGGATTTTTGGTTTTACTTCTGGCAAAGAAGTTTTTATTTCATATTTTTATTTTTAGCATAGTCCATAGAGCAACTATAAATAGCAGCATTAGAAAGAAATCTAAAATATACTCTGAACTCTGATCAATCAATTTAATCAAGTCAAGTTTTCAGAAATGTCTCTGAATTTAACTTGTGCTATCGATAACTCTTCCCACACTAGAATTACCTGACAGTAATTACATTCCCTTTGGCTGGTGCTGTAGAGAGTCTTATATAGAAAACAAAACCCATGATTTTCCAGACCCAAAGTTGAAAGAGATTAACTCCGTCCCTAAAGATAAATCACTTCCCAGAATTTTCACTTCCAGTCTCCTAACACTTTTCCTGTCGTTTTGACTGCAGTGTAATCTGTTCCATGTCTGCAACAAGGATTATCCACTACACTACCATCCCAAGCTAAAACGGGAAATTGTAGGTTAGAATCTCTTCATGGTGACCCACAGGGCATCCTTTTTCTTTAACGAGGATGTCAATGACTCCTCTGGCATCTAATGCATCCTTGATGAATGTCTTCAACACAGAAGAAGAGGTCGAATGTAAATTAGGTTGCCGTTAAGTAAGGCAGAAGAAGTGGAAACACACTTCCAAGGCTGCTAATGAAGTTGTTAAGCCAGCAGCTGTTGCCAGGCTGATTACCAGCATTAATCAGCATTAAGTCTGACATATTCATTCTTCCTTTCTCTCCCTAGGACATGTAAACAGCACATGGATTGGGAAAGCACAAACTAAAGAGCAATTGAGAAAACGGTACTTTCCTTCTCTCTGCCTGCACTCTTGGAGAGAAAGGACCCCTCTCTCACCAGCGGGAAATGGATATTTTCCACACTTCCAGTTACCAAGTGCACTGTTCTTGCCGCACCTCCCCCTCCCCAGCTTTTCTCCATCTCGATAGCTCTGTATATTGAAGCACAAGTAGATCAGGACCCTTTGCTTACCAGCCATCACAAGACCACCCTCCAGTGCAGTAGACTCTTGGAGTGAAATATTTACTTCTACAGAATCCCTGAGTCACCATTATTCATCCTCTATTTAATCTCATCTAATAGTAGAGGACTCCCTGGCTTACGGCCAAGTTCATAGTTGAAAGCTATAGCTATAAGAATGGAATTGGAAAAGATAATGCTAAGTGAAGTTAGTCAATCCCCCCCCCAAAAAAAACAAATGCTGCATGTTTTCTCTGATATAAGAAGGCTGATCCATAGTGGGGCAGGGACGGGGAGCATGGGAGGAATAGATGAACTCTAGATAGGGAAGAGGGGTGGGAGGGAAAGGGAGGTGGCAGGGGATTAGCAAGGATGGTGGAATGTGATGGACATCTTTACCCAAAGTACAAGTATGAAGAAACAAATTGGTGTGGACATACTGTATATACAGAGAGAGATATGAAAAGTTGTGCTCTATATGTGTAATATGAATTGTAATGCATTCTGCTATCATTTATTTTAAAAAATTAAAAATTAAAAAAAAGAAAGTCATTAGTCATGTTGAGTCAAAACTGGCCTCTGAGATGTCCACTCTTTTGCACAAGTCCTGTACTTGACTGCAGTGGTAGTCTCAATGGAAATTGTGAAAATGTCCCCAAAGATGGTCTTTAGTGGGGAACCCCTTGATGGGCTTAGCTGTCACTTTAAACTCTTAGCGAGACTGTAGGCACTAATCATGAAGGGCCTCTGACATTAGGTGGAAGGACCCCAATGGAAGGCTGGGGTACTGGGGCAAGTTTCTATTTCCTAAACCAGACCAGATTGCAGAATCATAAGAAATGGGAAGCTGCTGTCTTAAGCCTATTAACTTTTAAGTTATCTCTGGAGTGGTTTTTAATGCAACAATAGGTAACTTGAAAGGTGCACATATACTCAGAGTTTCAAATAAAATCTCTGAGACTCACTGAAACCTATTCCTAAATTCTTGAGGGAGTGTGCCATGAAACCAAGTTTGAAGTTCCCAAAATGACATGCTCCCAGGTCCCAGCCTCGTCCCAAGCAATGCACCTCCATAGAAAGCGTTCCTATCATTATGCGGCTCCCTCTTAGTGTTCCTTCCCTCTGTTTGGAGTACCATCTTCTGAGAATCCCAACCATCCTTCAGGCCCATCTCGCACACCCTTTCTCCTAATAGGGCTTTTCTTTCTTCTCACCCAGCGTGGCCGCCACCAGGCAAAGAAGGAACCAGGTTCAGAAAGGCCTGTGGAGACCAGGCTCTCAGCACCCCCCACACACAAACACACACTCGTGCACACACACTTAGGCTCCCCATAGCATTATTTAACAATTGCATGTTTGCACTTACACTTTCCCTTTTATTATTCACGTTCTTCCTAAAAGTGGTTTGAGGAACTATTTCTCTCATTTCTGGGAGTCCCATAGGGCCTGATTCCAGTTCTCCTCCTAACTCTACCAGTACTGGCCTGGCTTGCATTTAGTGGCACCCTTGGAATCAGTGTGAATCAGTGTCACAACAGGGCCTTTTATCCATCTGGCTCTCATATCTGGGTAAAACACTTAGATGTTTGACTGTTATTACATGACTATAAAATCCACTCAGTCTCATAATGACCTTGGTAAGGAGGCAATTTTTTTCTTTTTTCTTTTCTTTTTTTCTCTTCTCTTCCTCCTCCTCCTCCTCCTTTTCCTTCTCCTCCTTCTTCTTCTTTTAAGAAAAAAAAAAAAGACTCTAAAGTCACTTCCTATTTAAATGTGAACTTAAGAATTCTTGAATCTGAAGGCCAGGCTACAGTATCAAGAGCTTGTTTCTCCAGCTTCCTATGTGGGTCTGTGCTCCTCTAGAACGTCACACTAGAAATGAGTGGGCTCCTCAGTTCTCTTTCTACTGAGGTGGTTTTGTTTTTGGTTTCAGGGTTTTTGGTTTTTGTTTTGTTTTCAGTATTTGAGACAAAGTGCTGACAGTCTGACTTCCCCTTCTGTTCACAGCAACAGTAATCACATCCTTAAAACTGAATACCCCCAGGGCCGGCCCAGGATGGTTCGCAGACTTGGACATCTCTGTTCTGTTTGCTTTGGAAAGATGGAATGGAAAGTGAAGGAGGCTGCTAGGCCTCCTTCTTCATGGAAAATAGAAGGTGATGACTGATTTATCCAAACTCAGTTAAGACATCTGGTCTATTTTATGTTCTCTCCACAATCGAGAGTCACAATTTGGTGGCAAAAAAAAAAAAAAACCCAGAAAGGATTATGATACAATGAGCATTGTAACAGGTGATACAATAGAAGATGAGAACACCTAAAAAATCTCTATTTATACTCAAGATTCTATTAATAGCAGGCATTTTTAATGCCAAGATTATAAAGGGCAAGCATTACACCCTGAGGGCTACATTGTACAAGAAACAAGTAACCAACACTCTGGTGCTTAAACATCTTATGAGATACTTACAGAAATAACTCTTCAGACCTAGGGGGTTAGCTTAGAAGTAGAGCATTTGTTTAGCAAGCACAAGGCCCTTAGTTCAATTCTCAGATTCCCCAAAAAAGAACTCTTTGAAAAAATCAATTATTCTGAAAATGAAGACAACACATTTGACCCATGCAAATTGTCACTGCATAGGAATGACACTGGGGTGAGCTGGGAACAAGGCCCTGTCAGCAGTAGCTGACCTACTGTGTGATGATCCATCTCTTGCAAAGGGTAGATGTTCAGTACACAGAAGTAGACTAAAGCAAGAATCATCTCTTTCTTCTGTGCCAAGGCTAGATCCAGCTCATATCTACTGGGGATAATAAAGAATTATTTCAATAATTAACCTCTTTTTATACTTGCAGAGCCCAATTACATAGAGGACTTTTCTGCCTTTAACATTAAAAGAACCACATAATCCAAAGAAAGTTTCTTCCACCTTCTAGCCAATGGTTACCTGACCCAGCACTGGAACTTTACAGATGGCACATTGAGATCCACACAGTTCAGTGACTTGCCTACAGCCACGCAGAGAATACTTGGCAAAACCTGAATTATTTCTAATTTCAAAGGTTGGGTAATATTAATTAAATTGTTGACAAGGTCACTTTCTAAATGTTTATTGATCCATAAGAATAAATGGACCCATGAGACTGGGTTTCTTCGCGGCTACGCAGCCAAGTGGGTCTAATGTCAGTCAAAAGCATCAGGTAAGGACAATTTTCCAAACTTAGGCAACAAACTCCGACTCTGAGCTTGTTGACCAGCTATTAATTTATAACCAGGCATTCTCTGTCTTCCAGTTCTTATCTTACTCACAGAAGACGACAAATAAAGACTATCCCTGGGAAAATAACACCATCTCCAAGTTCTATAAATGGTGACTATGTAAGACCATCTTTCAATAGGGAGGATGAATTAAATATTATAAGTTTAGCTGCAGTTATGGGCTGAATTGGGTCCTCCAAAATATGTTGAAGTCCTAACCCTCAGTACCTGTGAATGTGAAATTTTTAAGGAAAAGAGTCTTTGAAGATGAGGTCATTAGGATCATTGATACCCTAATCCAATGACTACAGTCCTTACAAGAACAGAAAAAAATTGGCCAGGTATGTTGGTGCATGCCTATAATCCCAGCAGCTTGGGAAGCTGAGGCAGGAGGATCTCAAGTTCAAAGCCAGCAACAGCAACTTAGTAACGCCCTAAGCAACTTAGCAAGAAGTGTCTCTAGATAGAAAAATAAAAAGGGCTGGGGTGTGGCTCAGTGGTTAAGCACCCCTGAATTCAATCCCCAGTACATTAAAAAAAATGGGAAAAATTGTACACAGGCACACACACAGGGCAAGTACCATATAAAGATTAAAGTTTTGCTGTCACAAGCCAACAAACTCTAAAGATTGCCATCAAATCACTAAGGGAGAGGCATGGTGCATATTCTCCTGGACAGCTGTCAGAAGGAACTCATCTTGATGTTGACTTCTAGCCTCTAGAATATTTAGACAATTTTCATTATCTAAATCACCCAGTTCACTTTGTGATACAAACTTAGGATTCCTTGTCTGAAATGCTTGAAACTAGAAATGTTTCCAATTTTGATTTTTTTTATTTGGGAATATTTGCATATACACAGTGAGATATCTTGTGGATAGGACCCAAATCTAAGCATAAAATCCATTTCTGTTTCATATACACCTCACACACATAGACTGAAGATAATTTAATACAATGTTACTAATTATTTTGTGCATGAAACAAATGTTTCATGGTGAAGAATTTTTTTCTTTGTGGATCATGGTAATGCTCAAAAAGTTTTATATTTTTTTGGAGCATTTTGGATTGGGGATTTTTCAGACTGGGGATGCATAGTCTGTATTTGTTCAGCAACCCTTGCAAACTAATACCATTGCCCCATGTGAAAAGGAGGAGTTGGAATTAGAGTGAGCCTTCCAGCTCAATGACTGTGGTTCCAGGTAAAGGTAGACTAACACAGGGGCTCCGAGTCCACACCTGGTCCTGGGAAACATGACTCTGGCCATGGGAGGGGAGAGGCCACGCCTCTCAGACAAGGAACAAATATTTATCAAGCCCCTATTACGCGTCAGGCACTGGGCAGCCATAGCAGGAAGACCTAATCCCCGCTGAGGGGGAAATCCGGTTTCCCAGGGAAGATCAGTTTCCATCAAGGAGCTGTAAGTGAGACACATACTAAGGAAACACAGGTGGTCCTGGGAGCATCAGACTAGTGGGTGTGCCAGACAGGCTTCCCTAAGCAAACATGGCGCTATGGTTTGGTCCTCGTATGTCCCCAGAAAAATCTCACGTGTTAGAAGCATGATCCCCAAAGCAGCAAGGTTCAGAGGTTGGACTTTTAGGCAGTGATAGAGGCTCTGACCTCATCAGTGGATTAATCCATTTTCTGGAATTATTCGTTGATAGCTGGTTGGACTACTGGATGGTAACTATCAGCAGGTAGTGTAGGACTATAGGCAGGTGAGTCCCTGAGGGCATGCCCTTGGGGACTGTTTCTGTGCCTGGATCTTCTCTTTCTCATTCTCTCCCTGCTTTCCTGCTGCCATGAGCAGAACAGCTTTCCTCTGCCACACCCTTCCTCCATGATGTTCTGCCCCCTGTGTATATACAACAGAACACTGTGGTCAGGGGAGTCCGCCAACCATGGGCTAAAACTCCAAACCCATGAACCAAAATAACCCTTTCCTCCTTGAGTTGTTCTTATCAGGTATCTTGGTCACAGTGACAAAAAGCTGACTAACACCTGAGGCTTATGGAGTGAAGGTAAGAGAAAACCAAGAGTGGAGGGGAAGAATTAGCACCCCAACAGTAAGGAGGGAAGGGCATGGGGTGCATGCTCCAGGCAGTACCAGCACGGAGTTCTCACTGTCTGTCCCTCTCTAAAGGAAGGGACAGTCTTGATGGGCAGAAAAAAAAGAGAAAGTAAGGCTGGTGACAGAAGGAGCAAGTGTATTGTTCAGCATGTGGTGAAGCCACAAGTTACTACAGAAATGGATCCTGTGCCGGTCAGTGCGTGCTGAGTGGGCCCTGTTTATAACAGCAGCAGTTACACACTATTTCAAAGGAATCCCACACTTCCAGGCTCCCATCATGACTCACTTCCAAACTTCAAAGGCATGTTTAGACTTCGGTTGGACCCGATGGCATTCTTTCCGTGCTCTACGTAAGCGAGGAGTCTAGCAGACTGGAAACGCAAATTATGAATAAACACACATCATTTAATCTAGACCACACAGCCAGTTTTTCTTTCCAGCCCCTTTGGGTTGTTGGGCTCCTGTGAGAGAGTGTGTTCCAGGTGTTTGTTTGTTTGTTTGACAAAGTCAAAGAAGTGTTGGATAATTGCTCCAAACTACATACTCCCAACTACACAAAAGGAAAGACTCACAAAACACTAAATGCTCAAATTTGAAAAATGAAAACATCCTGCGGGATTTTGTGTCACTATGCTCTTTCCTCTCCCTCCATCATGGAAATCCTGGCATAAAGCCATTAGGGTCCCCATGAGCTTGAACCAAGCTTGGGTGCCATTCAGGGCACAAGTCTCAGGAAGTTCCACAGAACATGTAGAGTGGACAAGAAGATATCCAAGATGTACCTTCCCCTCACCTCACCCACTACTCGCAACAAGAAAGAACAGAGAAGCACCCACAGTCCAATGTGAGGTTCCCACTCTCACTTGTGCCGAGGATCTCTGAAGAAGACTGAGAAGGGAACTTTCTTATACCAACCCCTACCTGCCACATGACACCCAACCCCCTGTCTTTCTACTCAGTTCAACCTTCCTACTCTACTGTGACATGATGCAATTCACTGTTTGTGATGATTTTGCCTACCAGCTCTCTGACCTGCTGGATTGTAATCTCCACAAGATGGGGACAGTATCCCTCTTATTCATGGCTGTATCCCCAAAACTTAGCACAGTATCTGACAACCAGAAAGCTCTCAGTAAATCTGGCAATCAGCTTTCTGCAATAATTCCTTGGTGCCAAAGCTTTTGTGAAAAAGTTCCAGAAATTTCCCATAAAGCACATGGTCAGCAGGACAACAAAAGTTCTCTTACTTTGCTGCCAGTATCACCTTGACCAACTTCCCAGGGAATGATGTATAACATCAGAATGCCAACTCATTCATCTTACAAAGGGATTGCAGAAGAGTTCACAAACCAATGTGGCACATGCATGCTGTCCTGCCTGCAGACCCATAAGGCAAGCCAAATTATAATCAAAATTTATGTAGGGAACAAAAAAATCAAAATCAAATACAAAGGGCATTCCTGAGAGAGTGTGGCCAATGGAACCCCAACAATCCAAACCCGTTCATTCAGCAGCCTCTTGGGTTGAGGGAAAGGAGACAGACAACTTGGCCTTCATGCTATCTCCTTTCCCAGCCCTATCCTGATCAGCCCTCCCACCTTCCAACTTCTGATTAGTAACATTTTTCCAATACTTAATCATCCAATCAGGGCTACTTGTTCTTATCTGGGAGCATAACCTTTAGTGTTCTTATTCTCTTCTGTTTTGCATTATTAATATTTATTGAGTATTTAGTATGTGCCAGGCACTGAGCAAAGCTCTTTACATGCATTTTTTTTAATCCTTACAACAACCCAGGAAAGTAGAGACCTTTATTATTCCATTTTTTAAATGAGTAAAGTGAAGTTTAACAAGTTGACTTACATGGTCATGTGGAAACTAAATGGTACAACCAATTATAATGTCAACAATTTCAAAATTCACAGGGAAACCAGAGACTTCCCCTGAAACCATCACACAGACAGATGATAAGAAGGAAACTGAAGAGATCCTCAGATGTTTCTCACTCATGATGAGAGCACTAGATTTTTATCTCATGGAACTTGGAGGCACTGGTCTCACACCACTCACATTCATATCTGACTTCCTTAAGGATAAAAGAACTCACCAGGTGGCAATTATCAAGAATACAAATAACAATAAATGTTGGCAAGGATGTGAGGGGAAAGGCATACTCATACATTGCTGATGGGACTTCAAATTGGTGCAAGCAACCACTCTGGAAAGCAGTATGGAGATTCCTCAGAAAACTTGGAATGGAACCACCATTTGACTCATCTATCCCACTCCTCAACATACAGACCCCAAAATCAGCATACTATAGTGATGCTACCACATCAATGTTTGTAGCAGCTCAATTCACAATAGCTAAGCTATGGAACCAACCTAGGCGTCCTTTGACAGATGAATGGATAAAGAAAATGTGGTATATATGCACAATGGAATATTAATCAGCCATAAAGGAGAATGAAATTATGGCATTTACCACAAAATAGATGAAACTAGAGAGTATCGTGCTAAGTGAACTAAGTCAACCCCCAAAACCCAAAGACCAAATGTTCTGTCTGATATGGGGAAGCTGACTCACAATAGGCTGGGGGGATGAGGGGGGAGAATAGCAGTTCACTAGATTAGACAAAGGGGAATGGAGGGAAGGGAGAAGGATGGGAATGGGAAAGATACTAGAATGAATTGGACATATCTTTCCTATTTTCTTATATGAATACACAACCAGTGTAACTACACATCACGTACAACCACATAAATGGGAAGTTATACTCCATGTGTGTATGATATGCCAAAATACAGTCTACTTTCCTGTATAACTAAAAATTAAAAATTAAAAAAAAAACTTATAAACCTCACCAGGTGTAGGTGTGCATGCCTATAATCCCAGCAACTTGTGAGGCTGAGGTAAGAGAATGTCATGTTCGAGGCCAGCCTCAGAAACTTAGAGAGACCCTCAGCAACTTAGCAAGACCCTGTCTCAAAATAAAAAATGAAAAGAACTAAGGATGGAGTTCAGTGGTTTAATCCCAGTACAGATAATAATAATAATAATAATAATAATAATAAATAAATAAATAAATAAATGAACCAAGGGTAGCTCAGGGTCAGTCCAAAAATATACCTGTGCTCAGCATCCTTTCTCTCCAGTCCCAAGTTATAGAAATCTCCTACCTAGCTGTTCATGGAGGAAGATCAATCAACAAAATATCCAACACCAGTTCTGGCCAATTGATTAAATTCAACTGAACAAATATATTTTTGAGAAGCATAGTAAGGATTTCTCGATAGCTCTCTCTCAAAATCTTTTCCTTCTTCTTTGTAATACAAAGTTCTAATTTTGTTTTTAAACCAGGCACCATCCCAGTCTCTGCTGCAGCAGATGCCCAATGACCTGTGACTACGTCACTGCTAGAACCAGTAATCTGGAAGCAATAGTGTTATGTGGTACTTTCAGGAATTCCTGAATAGGGAGGAAAGGTAGTTGGATTGAGAGTGTAAAAGAAATTTCCATATACAAACGCCCACATTAATTAGCATTTATCCTAATACAAGGAAAGTCCCCTGAGATTTTACCACATGTAGGCATCCTTCTGTCTGCCTGAAGACGGATAAATTTCAATGTACATTTTGTGCCTAAAACAGAAACTAACAAATATGTCAAATAGTCTTTTAGACAAAAGAGAGAACATAAGCTGGGCATGGTGGTGCACGCCTATAATCCTAGAGACCAGGGAGGCTGAGGCAGTTGGATCACAAATTCAAAGCCAGCCTGGGCAATTTAGTGAGACCCAGTCTCAAAATCAAAAAATAAAAAGGCTGGGGATATAGCTCAGTGGTAGTGCATCCTGGGTTCAATGCCCAGTACCATCAAAAAAAAAAAAAAAAAGAGAGAGAGAGAAAGATGGATAGACAAAATAATTGCTCAGACTAAAGAGTTTTAAAAGTTTTCTTAGGAGAAGCAAAAATCAAATCACCTTTTGAAATATGGGGACTTAAAAATTCAAATGAATTGTAGAGAAATCAGGGGACACCCAGGGCTAAGGGTAAGCTCCACATTGCAGCCAGGATTTGTGAGAGGTGTGGCCAGGTCTGCTCTGCTGGGCCTCCCATCAGGGACCCACAGGTAGAGTCCCCAGCTCTTCATCCCACTAATTACTTCCGATTGCTCCCCACAATGTACCGTGGGCCCTGGGAATTGTCCTACCCTTTAGTTCTTGCTATTGCAGTACATTCTGCCTGGCCCTGGGGTTGTTTTGTCTGTGTGTTTTGCAGTAATTGCTGGTTTGAGCCCTTTGTAAAACCTGTCAGCATTAAATCTGTTTCCTATCACTTTGAAACTAGCACAGGGTGAAAGCCCAGGGCCTGGGGAGGTAGAAATGGCTCTGAACAATTAAAAACAAATAAAATAGGCTGGGGATGTTGGTCAGTGATAAAGCACTTGCCTACCAGGCAAGGGACCCTGGGTTTGATAATCAGCACTACCAAAGATTGATTAATTAATTAATTAATTTTTATAAGAATTGGCTCTGAGCTCAGCGGAGAGCTGCCCCCTGCAGCCCTCCTGAGCCATCCTCAGGTTACAAAAACCAAGGTTCACACTAGAGAAAAATAACTAATCCAACTTCCAGAGTCCTAAGAGGAACATCTGGTGGACATTCTCTAATTGAAAGCTCTTGACCTGCCTGGCACCTTTTCTCCCAGAGAGAAGGAAATGGGGGTGCGGGCTTTGCCTTGTGAGGCTCTTCGGAAAAAAAAAAAATGGGCACCTTCCTTTGATTTGGAAGATGTCTACACAGATAATTTATTATTAAACATCAGCATCCTGACCTACGTCTAGAATAATTTGAGATAAGCCCACAGCCTTCTGTAACAGGGCTTCAGTTTTTTTCTATCTGGCTGTTTATCAGAAGAACACCATTCAGGATGGGTTGAGAGGAGCTGAAGATCATTGTCAAAGAAAGGGGAGGTGTTACAGGTGGAATTACCATGGCTACCCCCCATCCCCACCCAGCTCCTGTCCCTAGAGCCAATTTTATATGTTGAGATCCTAACCCTAGTTCCCCACGATGCACCTTATTTGGAAATAGGCTTCTTGTAGATCCATTAGCTAAGACCAGGTCACACTGGAGTGGGGTGATCCCCTAATACAATATGACTGAATTCTCATAATGGGAAATTTCTCTCTAGCACAGCCTGATGCTGCTGGGCTCTGTGAATTCCCTTTCATCACACCCCCATAAGGAGGATGGAGGCAACCCTGATATCTAGGTGGATCCCCCCTAGCTAATGGGCCAGTACAAAAGGCTTTGAGTGGGCTAAGATTTAAGTTGCTCACAGTCTGGGATGGCTGTGGGTTTTGCAGCCTGCAGTGTTCCTGGGCCTCACACAGTGAATCCCAGTAAACACTCTTCTAAGAAACAGCTAAGAGCACACATCCCACAGAAGTTCTCTGCCTCTTGTATATCCCATCCCAATGACACACCCATGTGTCATACCTTCCTCCTGAGAAGCCCAGGTTCCCCACATCCAGATGTGCACATCCACAGGCTTTCAAAACCAACAACCTTTCAAACTCCTCTGGCTCTTTCCATCCCCAAAGGTGTGTTCTAAGGCCACCAAGTCCATTCTATCAATTTAACTTGAAGTAGCTTTTTCAGGGATGAGTTTATTCATCCCCAGCCCTCTTTTGAAATTCTGAGACCTTCAAACTATGCTGGCCTCTTAAATAATAAAGGATCCTATAGGAGAACAGTACTGGAGATGGAACCCAGGGCCTCACACACGTTAGGCAAGTGCTCTACCCCTGAGCTACTTCCCCAGCCCATTTTTTTTTAATTTTTATTTGGAGACAGGGTCTTGATCAATTGCCCAGGCTGGTCTCAAACTTGTGATCTCCTGCTGCAGCCTGCTGAGTAGCTGTGTGCCACCACGTCAACAAGGGAGGTATTTCATCTGCATCATGTCCATGAAATATAGACCCACAGAAATAATATGCCTCAGAGATGAGAGCACACTGACTCATGGGCATCTCTCTTGAACTGCCAGGGCCTCGCTCCCTGAGGCCCATCTCTTTTGAGAAGCCAGTCCCAAGCCAAGTATCTCAGAGGCATTTCCCATATGATTGAGGGGATAAGACCCACCCTTCATTCTTCATTCCCCTATTCACTGGCCTATTCCCAGTCTCATATCTCCTAAGGAAGCCACAAAGTAACCAGCAAGGAGCCCACAACAAGGAAACAGAATAAATACCTGACACCTGTCCTAATGCACTGACCTCCTGGACATTGATTTGTTTCCTGTTATCTTTCTTAATCTAGCCCGTGGGGTACCGATTCTTTTATTTTTTTAAGAATTTCCTTTCTTTGCTTCTTACAAAAAAAAATTATTGCTGTCCCTTCATTTGTCAACTCACGGTTGGATCTGTAATATCCTCTTGATCTAGAGCTTTAAAAATTATTTTCTAGAGTTCCACTATTAAGGAGCTTAGGTCTAACTGAATGAGTTGAGCTTCATGTGTAAACTGAATGACCAGAGCATAAATCCTGTGGACAATGTATTTTGCACCAGAGAAAACCCTTTGGCTAGTGAAATATCCTACAGAATACAAGCCATATGTGAGGCTAACAGGGCTGACCCTTTGCTATGGGCCATGAAAGGAGACAATGTTTTGTCTTTCTGTAGAGTTGATTTAGACTTAACAGGCAGATAAGAGGGTGTCAGCTTAAGGAAAAGAGGCTGCCATGCTGTGCTGCAGGGATACCTCAAGTGTTACAGGACTTGGGCACAGCAGGGGCCTTGGTAAAGGGTGACCCCATACATCCTGCCTGATGAACCTGCAACTGCGTTTTCCATGCAGGGAAAAACAGGAGGTTTTTATCTGGTTCCACGTTCTCCACGCAGAAATCCCTTGGGGAGTTTTAGTAACCTTTGAAAAACTGCTTGGCTCTGTTCTCTTTTGCAGAAGATGCCATCTGTCTAGCATCTACTATGAAAAGGCTTTTTTGATCAATTAATATTGAAATCTTATTCGTTGTAGATTTAATTTAATATTTCACTACCCTAATATTCCTGAAAATGTATTTTTAACTTATTCCAGAGACTGGTTTATATATTTTAGAAGAATGCTAACACATCTCCAGGGGTTCCTCCTCTGAAATGTCAGGGAACTTCAGATGTGACTCATGAAATTGCACACTAAAAAGCCATCACTGATCTTCATTTTCTTAATGAAAAATGTTACAGCTGCATTAACTGGTTTCACATATGAACATGATAATAATAAGAAATTGGAAATTCTGAGTTCTAATCATTTGAATTACAGAAAAGCTGCTGAATTTGGTGGGGGACATCATTTTAAATTACTCAATATTGTCAGGATTTCATCCTTCCCTACATAAGTAAGGGAATCATCCAGTCATCCCAAGCTAATTTCCTATATGTGCTGTAGTTAACAGTATTTTGCTTCACTAAGTGTAACAAGTGACGTTAATGTCCCAGAAATGCCACAAAAACTTGAAATATTTTTTAATAATTTTCTTTTTTTCAAAAGAGAAAAAATCATTTATATTTTACTGTATTCTCATTAAGTATAGTTATTGTGTATAAGATAACATGGTATTTGTTTTTATGTTATAAGGGTATACAATTAATTGAAATATAACATTCACCATCCATGCCTAGAAAGCAGGTTACTTATAGATTGTTCTAGCAATCTAGATATTTGTCATTGATGCTTCTTCTGTTTGATATTTACTAAAATTTTTCTTTCACCAAGTGAGTCAACTTGGAATAAAAAGAAGCCAGTAGAAAAGCTTACACACTCTGCCAATTCATCACCTGAAAAATCACAACTTGCTTTGTAATAAGTTGACCATCTGTGAAGTTCACTTTCTGTAAGACATGGCCGGTTTAACCCTGCCTGTCAAACTTCTCCAGCATTTCCTTGTCCTGAAGGAGTCCTTCGGTGGTGGCAATGTCCGGTCCTCTTACTGTGTTTACAAGTTTCTAAAGCTGCTTGTTTTGCTTCTATATTATGTTGCTACTAAATGAATCTAACATACTAAACAAACAGAAACAGAAACCAAACATTTATCGCTATGGTGTTAATGGCAAGCAATTTAAATAAGCACTTTGTTTACTCAGAATCTGAGTGACATTTTTTTCGATTATATATAAACTCTGGTTGCTCAAAAGTGTTGTGTAGCATATCTTATAAAAAAGTATTGCATCATTAACCCATTATTAAGTCCCAAGTTTCTAATTCTGTGAGCATAATAATTATTTCAAAATTATCATGAGAGGTGTATTTGTTGTTCACTTTAAGTTTTGGTGTTTTTGTTTTTTGTTTTGGGTACTAGGGGTTGAACCCAGAGGCACTCAACCACTGAGCCACATCCATAGCCCTTTTTTTATACTTTACTTAGAGACAGGGTCTCACTGAGTTGCTTATGGCCTCACTAAGTAGCTGAGTCTAGCTTTGAACTCATGATCCACCTGCCTCAGCCTCCTGAGCCACTGGAATTACAGATGTTTGCCTCCATGCCCAGCTCACTAGAATTTTTTATAAATGTTCCATATCTGAGATATGGGACAAAATGGGTTAATTGTAAATTTATCAAGTGAAGTAAAGAGTTTGAGGGTTCATGAAGAAGCTGTAGTATTGAAGCTTTGGGTTGATTGGTTTTTGATCCATGGGGTCAGAGGAACTGGACTCCCTTCTGGGGAGCCAAGTCTCCAAGAATCCCACAGCCATTCCCCAGTCAGTATCAATCTGTCTAGCCTCCAGATCCTATGTTACCTCCTGAAACTGCAAAGTGGCACCTGTCCCCAGTGCAGAAAGAACAAGGGGAAACCAGGTAGCAACACCCCCCACCTGGAGGTTCCACTTCTAGTTCCCACTCACACCACTAAGACCTTCAACAGAGAGGACACCAATGTGTCCATGCCATGTGCAGCTACCTGTGAAACCCAAAACAAATAATACCTGTTTCCAAACTGAGAGTTCTCAACCTGCTAAATGCTGGATGCAATAGTTTACCCAGACTTACTGGTTATCATTCCCAATGACAGATTTGGAAATAGAATCACAAGATGTGTGATAAGGCACACGGGGTCAATTAAACATCTTAGAGCAGGTGTTCTGAATCGCTATACAATGCTGCCTCTAACCCTATGAGATGCCTTACAGACCAGTCACATTCTTCACATTTACAAACCAACCATGTTTCACAAAGCGTGGAATAGGAACACAGCCTGAGTGAGTTACTAGGGGAACTTCTCACCTGCATCTTTCTGGCACCTACTCTAAGATGTTGGGCCCATCTCTACATCTGTAAACAAGATGGATAGACTCACTAATGCTCCTTCCAGCTCCAACCTTCTAGGAGGTGTGTGTGAAATCCTCCATTACAGACACGGCAGTTAGTAACTCAAGTGAAATGAAAATAAACTTCCACTTGCCCAGGAAGAAAAGAAATCGAAAGCAATAACTAACACTGAAAGTGTGTTCACTCAGACCATCTCGCCCAACTTGACCATCTCCAACCCTCCTGGGAGGTGGGAGTTCCTGGGAAGTGGGGCCTCAGAGGGTGATAAACGTCGCAGATCACTCAACATCACTCCTCCCTTCTTGAGGAACTTGGAGGTGTCTAGGGGAGCAGAGTGCATCTGCAGACCACGCCCTCTGATTTCACATCTGCGCTCCAGGAGGAATGCCCTGAATTTTCTCCTCTCCAGCTACTGCAGACTGGAAATGTGCAGCTTGACTTGACTGATTAAACATGATTAAAGTTGCAATTTCAACGAGAGAAATTAATATCACCCAAGTTAAAAAAAATCAAAATATATCCCCACTCCATCTCATCCTCTCCCTATTCTTTTCAGATCTCTTGATCCTAGCCATTCTCAGGCCCTCAAAGTCTTCCCACATCAGACCATTCTCAACAGCCTCCTAAGTGGGTCTCATGCATCCCTCTGATCCCATCTCTCTATGAACCACTCTGCTATTTGGCTCCATAACTAACAAATGTCACTGTTGCTTTGAAAACATAAGGCTGATCATATTATTCTCTGTTTATCACTTTCTAGGACATTAAGAATTTGGGGAACACAGATCTTACAGGTCAAGTACAAGCCCAGGGGTGGTTCACAGGGTCTTTATACTTGACACCATTTTCCCTCTCAAAGCTAGAAGTCTCAGAAATATCTGCAAAAAATGCCTCATAGGAAAAAATAGTTGTCACCTTCCTTGTAGCAACCAAGACCAAAAGTTATTTGGCCCACGCCTTTCCTTTACCATCTTTGGCAGTCTGCCACATTTAAATTAAAGTGAAATATACCTTTCCTTTCTAAAACCTAATTTTTAAAAACTTAAACATTTTAGTCACCATTCCCTGCTTAGAAGGAGGAGGAGGAGGAGGAGGAGGAGGAGGAGGAGGAGGAGGAGGAAAAAGAAGGAGAAGGAGGGAGGAGGAGGAGGAGGAGGAGGAGGAGCAGGAGGAAGAGAAGGAGGAGGAGGAGGAGGAGGAGGAGCAGGAGGAGGGAAAAAAATGCAGATATTGTACCTGTGATTTCTAAAACATATGTAGAAATCCCTCAATTGTTTCAAGAGAGCCAGAGTTTGGAAGAATCAAAGCAAAATGATGATCTTGCTGCAGGCCTGTAGCTCAACTGCAGAGGAATGAACTTGGCCTCTATTTGTGTTGGTCACAGGGAATAGAGATATTGTTTACAGTGTCACCAGTATCACCTGTAGCAACGGTAAACATCCTTTCAAACACACAGAGAACCAGCAGAGAACAACACAGGTCTGGAATTCCACTGTTTTTATGTATCAGTGCGTGGAGTCCTCTCATTCAGATAAAGAAATGTTCCAACTATAGCACCTAAGTTAGATGGCAAACAAAATAACTTATTGTGTTCTTTTTCTATGCAAACCATCCTTTGTAATACGTAGATATTATGTGGCATAACTACACAGGAGTTTTTACCTTATTTTGAGGTTGATATTTTCAGTGGTTGTCTTGCAATGTGTGTTATAATTTAGTTGGACATTATGAGGTGAATGAAACTCACATCCCTCTAACAAGAACATGGGTTCAGCTCAACAGACATTTTTCCACTGCCTGTGTCCTTAAAATCTGGCCTCGAGAAAACAAAACTTCTGACTTCCTATTGGTTCACAAGCCGGTTATCTTTTATAGAAAGACAATTATCAAGGGGCTGAGGTTGTAGTTCAGTAGAGCACTTGCCTAGCACATGTGAGGCACTGGATTTGATCCTAAACACCTCATAAAATAAAGGTATTATGTCCATCTACAACTGAAAAAAGAAATAAAATTATCAATATGCATACATTCTGTCAACTTTTCACTTTTTCTTTAAACAACTATGTAAGTCCCAATTTGGGCCAGGCATTCAGGCACTGAGAGAGATAGGTGGCCCAGAGAAATGGGGCCTCAGAGGATGATAAACATATCAGATCACTCAACATCTTCAGAAACACTGTTTCAAGGTCTCCTGTTTTTGTTGTTTTGTTTTATTTTGTTTTTTAATAGCTTTACTGGGGTTTAATACATATACAAAGAACTGTATATGTATATTGCATATACATATATGTAAATATATATTGTATATATTTAATATATGTAATGTGATGAATTGCATACATCCATGAAACCATTATGACAATCAGGTTAATAAATATATCTGACACTCCCAAAGATTCCTTGTGTCTTTTTGTAATTATTTGTTGTTGTTGTTTGTTTGCCTCTTGTGGTAAGAACAGCTAACATTAGATATACTCTTAACTAATTCTAAAATACACAGTTGAAAATATTTTATTGTCAACTACAGGCACTATCCTGTGTGGCAGATCTCTACAAATTATTCATCTTGCATAACTGAAATTTTAGACCCTTTGAACAATATGTCCCCATTTCCCCATCACTGTCCCCTGGTAACCACCATTCTATTTTCTGCTTCCAAGTGTTTGACTATTTTAGATCCCTTACATAATGGAATCATGCAACATTTGTATTTTCTGTGCTCAGCTTATTTCTCTAAGCATAATCTCCTCCAGGTTCATTTATGTCTTTGCAAATGGCAAGATCTTCTTTTTTAAGACTGAATCATATTCCAATATATAGAGACAGATAGAGCATACTTGCTTCATCCATTTATTTATCAAGAGATATTTCTGTTGTTTCCACTTCTTGTCTATTATAAATAATATTGCAATATACATAGAATGTTAATATCTCTTCAAGTGCTAATATCTCTTCAAATTTCAATTCTTTTGTTTATATATAGGTCAAGAGTGAGATAGTTGGATCATATGGTAGTTTCATTTTCAATTTTTTGAAGAATTTATCCTCTGTTTTCTGTAGCTGCTACACCATTGTGCATTCCCAATAGTGTACAAAGTTTCCATATTTCCTCACATCTTTATCAACACTTTCTTTTTTCTTTTTCATAATAGCCATCCCAACAGGTGTGAGATGACACTGTGTTTTGATTTGCCTTTCTAATGAAAGATGCTGACCATTTTTCAATATACCTGCTTGCCATCTGTATGTTTTCCTCAGAGAAATGTCTGTTCAAGTCCTTTGTGCATTTTTTCAATTAATTATTTGGTTTTCAATTTTTCAGTCGTAGTCTCATATCGGTTTTAATGCTTAGAGCAAAGATGAAATTTATTTGGTCTTCTCAATGCATGAAATAACTTTTTGTGTGAGGTGGAACATGCAAGAAGCAAAGTTTCTTCAAGTCTGACCTTGGAATGTCAATTACAGAGGGGAAGAAATTCTTTCTGGAAGAACCTAGGCCTTTTGAAACATTTACCATCTCTTGACAAGTTAAAAACAGCAGGGGGCAGGATTGTGCAATGGAAAAAGTCCATGGTTGACCAGCCAGAAACCTGGGTTGATTACATTCCTGAAGCAACTTTTTAACCTTCACTGGAGCTTTGTAAAGTAAGGAGCTGGATCATATGGACACACTGGTTTTCTTGGTTTTTTTTGGGTTTTTTTTTTTCATTCAATATTATTGCAGGGTTGGAGGTGTAGTCTGTTCTTGCATAGCATGCACAAAGTCCTGGGTTCCATCCCTAACACTGCAAAAATAATAATAATATTATGGCATTTTTACCATGTGCTAGACACTGTGTTAGGTGCTAAAAAAATGAAAAAAAAAATTCATCGACTTGTTTAAGTTTACTTAAAGAAACAGCAGAAATAAATACATCAATTAATTAATTAATCTAACAAATAATGAATAAATAGTGGATCTGGGACATAGAATATTTTCAACATTCCGAAGAACCACTTCAGCTGAATTTTGCACAAGCCCCAAGATTTAACTTTGGGTCATAGTTGGTGATGGCACAAGTTCAGTATATCTTTAACCACTCTGGCTTCATTTCAAACTTTCACAGACAGTGCTCCAACTCGAAGCCACAAATACAACTCTATCAGAAGTATCAATCCTCAATGGAGAGCATCATGTTCAGTGAAATAAGCCAAACTCAGAAAGTCAAAGGTCATATGTTTTCTCTCATATGGGAATGCTTCAGAGAGGGCAAAAGGAAATTTAAAAAAAGGATCTCATGAAAGTAAAAGGGAGATCAGCAGAGTAGAGGATGGGGATGGAGGGAGAGGGAGGCAGGAAGGGCATAGAGAAGGATTCGGAAATGAAATCAACCAAATTATGCTATGTGTATGTCTAATATACCACAATGAACCCCAC
Source organism: Spermophilus citellus (assembly GCF_964194105.1). Classification (NCBI taxonomy): domain Eukaryota; kingdom Metazoa; phylum Chordata; class Mammalia; order Rodentia; family Sciuridae; genus Spermophilus; species Spermophilus citellus. Next base: position 28,131,109 of record NC_138194.1, on the reverse strand, counting down.
TTTTATATATAAGGCATCAATTTAGAAAAGTGGGTGGGGAGGGCAGCGATAAGACCAGTAAAGTAGAGGAAGGAAATCGGGGACAGAGAGTAAGGGATGGAAAAGGGAGGTCCTGGGGAATTAAATTGATCAAATTATGTTCATATACAAATATGCCATAATGAATCACATTACATATAACTATAATGCACCAATTAAAAATTATTTCAAAATTCTTTTTAAAAAAAAGAAATACAAGGGCTGGGGTTGTGGCTCAGTGGTAGAGTGCTTGCCTAGCATGTGTAAGGTAAGGCACTGGATTCAATTCTCAGCACCACAAATAAATAAATAAAATAAAGGTTCATTGACACCTAAAATAATTTAAAAAAAAAAAGAAAAGAAAGAAAGAAATTGCATCCTTTCTCCCCACCATTTATGACTTCAATTTTTCCACCTCATTTTGCCAGCCCCCCGCCTCTTGCTCCAAGATTTTGCAACAGAGTAACTTTGCAATCATGCTTGATTCCTTTCTCCCCATTCCTTCATGAATTTAATAAGTTCCCAACAAAACTGCTGCTATTTACATGAGTAAAATGCCCTCCTCCAACAACCACAGTGCTCACCTCCATGATGTAGCTCCCTTTCCCAGGGGAATTCCAGGTGCTCCTGCCCCACACCCCACCATGGAAACCTGGAAGGGGACTGCTCACTCCTTTCTCTGTCTCCTTCCTGATTTTTATGGGGCCTAAGAAGGGAGGGAAACCACCTTGGCAAATGCTTTTTACCACTTCAGACAGGCAGGAACCTGGGGCTTTCCCACAGGACCAAGTCAGACCCCAGGCACAAAAATGCCTGCGTTCCCAGACTGAAGCCCACCACCATCCTTCCAATCCCTTCAAAGCTGCCCAAAAAGCTTCTAACCAATGCCAAGCGTGAGGGCTCCTCCCCTTTCCCAGGAAGGGCAGTTTCCTGCCTACCCTACACAGCCTCTTGTAAGAGGAGAGTACATTGACAGTCATTTTGCAAGACCTTTGAAACTTTGGACAACAAAACCTAAAAAATGTATTGAAAGAAGCTTTACATTAGATAATCCCTAAGATGAGCCAAGACCTATTCCATCCTGAAAGATGATTTTACTAACTTAGCAAAATACTATCATATTTATTTTTTAAAAAAAAAAAATTGGAAATGCCTCTCTCCTCGGTCTATACCCAAAGGACTTAAAAACAGCATACTACAGGGACACAGCCACATCAATGTTTATAGCAGCATGATTCACAATAGCTAAACTGTGGAACCAACTAAGATGCCCCTCAGTGGATGAATAGATTTTTAAAATGTGGCATATATACACAATAGAATATTACTCAGCAATAAAAGAGAATAAAATCATGGCATTTGCAGGTAAATGGATGGAGTTGGAGAAGATAATGCTAAGTGAAGTCAGCCAATCCCAAAAAAACAAATGCTAAATGTTTTCTCTGATATTAGGTGACTGACCCATGATGGGGTAGGGAAGGGGAGCATGGGAGGAATAAATGAACTCTAGATAGGGCAGAGGGGTGGGAGGGGAAGGGAGGGGGCAGGGGGTTAGCAATGATGGTAGAATGTGATAGACATCATTATCCAAAGTACATGTATGAAGACATGAATTGATGTGAACATACTTTATATACAGAGATATGAAGAATTGCGCTCTATATGTATAATAAGAATTGTAATGCATTCCACTGTCGTGTATTTTAAAAATAGAATCAATAAAAAAGAAAAAAATGGAGATGCTTCCATCTAAATCAGATTAAATATTCTTAGCTCCTAAATAACTTAAGATCCTTCCCCACCTTGACTGTACCTTGAGCATATTCTAGGTTGTTGATTTCTCTTAAAATATGGCATCTACATAAGAGAGAACACAAGATTCCTGGTGGAAATTAAGGTGAGCTTTCTATCCCCACAGTCCAATGTTCACAAACACTGACCTAGGTGGACATCTTTAAATCTTTATTACATACATTGCACCCAAGTCAAGGTCTTTGTCTGGGCTAATCAGCTTGGGTTTGAAGCCTTTTATTTATGTTTTTGTCTTTAGAGAATCAAAGAACATTAGAACTGAAGATTCTCAAGAAACTGCTGGTATAGGTTTAGCATCTCTAATCCAAATCCTGAAATCCAAAATGCTCCAAAATCAGAAATTAAGAGCCAACATTTGCCACAAGAAGAAAATTTCTCTCCTGACCTCATGTGACCAGTCACGGTCAAAACACCGGCACATTAAAATATTGAAAAAAAAAATATTTTCATAGGATGTATACAAGGCATACGTGAAACGGAAAATGAATTTTGTGTTTACCCTTGGATCCCACCTCCAAGATATCCTACAATGTATATGCAAATATTCCACAGTTTAAAAAGAAAATAGAAATCCCAAACACTTCTGGTGCCAAGCATTTTGGGTAAGGGCTACTCAACCTGACCATGTTTTCAAGTTGTGGGTTATATCCCATTCGGGGACTGTAAAATCAACTTAGTAGGTCACTAGTAGGATGGAATATTTCTGTGCCCCAATTCATAGAGTGGTATCCCAAGCATCAATGTTATGATATTAAGAGTGGGGCCTTTGGATCATGTTTAGGTCATGAGGATGAAGCTCTCCTAAATGGGATTGGTGTTCACATAGATGACCTTCCAGAGAGCCCCTGTGCCCTTCGTGGCAACTAAGGGCACAATGAGAAAAAGTACCAGAAAAAAAAGCCAGAAAAATGAGACCTCACCAAACATCATTGCCAAAGCCTTGATCTTTGACTTCAGAACTGAGAAATAAATGTCTGCTATTTAAGTCACCTAGCCTATTTTTTCTTATAGCAGCCTGAATGGACTAAGACAGTCACCACCAGCTCTATAAGTAAATAAATAAATACAGAAAGAAAGAAAGAGAGAGAGGGGTGGGGAGGGAGGGAGGGAGGAAGACAGACAGACATAAAATAGAATAGAATGTATCAGAGTGCATTGCACATAGAATGGCAAGTCTTATTTCACTAAATTTTTGTTTCAAATGGGGCATAATGTCACACCTCTGTAATCCCAGCAACTCAGGAGGCTGAGGCAGGTTTGCCAAGCCAGACGGACCAACTTAGTGATACTCAGTCTCAAAATAAAGATAAAGAAGGGTGGACATGTAGATCAGTGATAGAGCACTCCTGGATTTAATCCTCAGTACTGAAAAAATGTGTTGTTTCATATCTTATGCACAACTATTTATATACACAATTATATATGTATGTAGATTATGACCATAGTTGAAATTTGGCACACACACAAAAAATTAAAACCACCAATCTAGTCCAACCAGGAGATAGCAGTCAGCCATAATAGATAGGCATTTGTTTGAAATATACAGCCAGAAAATCTCTGGTTTACAGTCTGGGGTCTGGCTTTTAGAAATGGCAGAAAGGACATCATGAAGCTCTTCAGAAACTCAGTTCGGCTCCTCATCAATAAAATGGGATAACAGTACTTTTCTCAAAGAGTTATTAAGGGGAAACACATTAATTCATCCTTGTACTGAGCATGTATCATGTGCAAGGAAGCAATATGTTCTTCAGTGCTCCAAACTTCTCACCTTCATGATGACAACCCTTTGTTACCACCCATCAGATGAGGAAAGTGAGGTAGTGTGGTCCAGACATATGTACTTAAGCACTCTACCATGCTGGCTCCACGTGTTCTATGTCTCTGCACTAATGTGATGAGGCATTTGAAGTACTTAACACAGTTAGAACAAGTATTACATACTTAGTACACAGGAGCCTTTAAAATTCAGCACTACTCAAAGGGCAGGCTGTCCCTGAAATATAGATTGAGTCTTTGCTTCCTTCACCAAAAGTTTCATTTTATCGGTAGTCACACCCCTTAACCAAAGGGGATACAACCCAGTGAATGCCTAAAAACATGCATAGTATTGAATTTTATATATACTATGTTTTTCCTTTTTATACATACCTCTCATAAATTACAAACTAGGCATAATATGAGATTTAAAACAATAACAAATAATAAAATAGAATAATTGCAATAATAAACTGTAATAAAATTGCCAGCACCATCACCACTCTTGCATGTTGGGACTGTGATTCAGTAATATACGGGTGATGCCAGGACAGTCAATCAGATAATTGAGAGGGCAACAGTATAAAGTGTGGACACACTAGACACATCCCAGGTGGGATGGGGTGGGACAGAGTGAGACAGTGCCAGATTTCATCACACTATTCAGAAAAGTGTGCAACTTAAAACAGGCACTATTTCTGGAATTTTCCATTCAATATTTTTTGGACTCTAGTTGATCACAGGTAACCGAAACCACAAAGCAAAACTGCAGAGGAAGGCAGGGGATGCTTTACTAAATAACAGGCTTCGTGATGAAGTTCACTGACCTTCTGGCTGAAGTCTCTTACCTTGCCACGGACTAGCAGTTGGCAGTTTGCCAGCTGGCAGTCCGGAGGCGCTGAGTGGAGCTGTTAGGTTACACTGTGATAACAATCATCTCAGTCCGTGGTGACTATTGCTACATTGTCTTGAACACGTATTCGGTTCTCTTCCACCGTCAGAGGTTCTGTTTACTCTTCCATCAAGAACAAACTTACATTTGCTTCTGTCCACTTGCATCTGGTCCGTTTCTGCTCACTGAAAACGTCTAGAATCTTTGCCATTGAAATGCACTTATTATCCTCTCTGGCCTGTGTTATCTGCTCACCTGCTGAGCAGGTCTTCTGAATCTTGCAGATAGCAATGTTAATCGAGAGTCAAGGGCAGGTCTGCTTTCCTTACAAGGACTAGCACCAGCCTGCAGACCCTTTGCTACCTGAGCCCCTCTGCCTTGTAGTGTTTGCTGTTCTTTCTCAGTCTCGGATCTGCACTTCCCTGGTAGGGAACTGGAGAGGAAGCCCTAAGAGATAAACTGCTTTGAAGGCTCCACCTGGTGGCGCACAGGCATCGGCGCACCTGGAGTAAGGGGAAGGAGGAGGAGCATGCAGAGGTGAGGTGGAATGACGCAAGGCAGGTGGAGCGTATTTGCAGAGCTGTCTTGATCTCCACAGTGAATGCTTTTTTCCTCCCAACTTTTCTTTGTAAAATCAAACTGACCTTCATTGTTCACACAGTGAATAAATAAATGTAACACTACATTGGTGGCTTAGAAAATAATTTTTTAATGAGCTATATGGGTAAAGAGAAATTTTTAAAATATGTTTTCACTACTCTTTTCTTCTGATTATGATTTGGAAATTATCTTTAAGAAATCTTTGATTTAAAATGGGCAGCAATAAAGAGGAGGCAATGCTCAGTCAGCCAAGCAGCTTCCTCCTGACCTTACTAAGGTTGACACCCTGGTCACTCCATCCTGCTCCTCTCACACCTGGAGCCCACTCTCTTTAGGTAAGGTAGGGATGCCTTCCCCAGCTACTCAGGTGTGTAGACTTCTAGGGAAGGAAGACAGCTAGGACCAAAGAGACATTTCTACACAACCAGGCACCTGCCTTCAATGGGGTCTTAAAAAGTCATGGCTAAGTTGGGGGACTGGGATCAGCTGCGGACAGTGATTTGTCAAGTGTGGAGAAGTAAGTTCTGTTCAGTTGAGTAAATTGTTATGGTTTGGATCTTAAATGGTCCTCCAATGTCCCATGTGTTTAAGGCTTGATTGACAGCCTGTGGCACTACTGTGACGTGGTGGAACTTTTAAGAGGGGGGGCTAGTGGCAGGAAGTTAAGTCACTTGGGCATGCTCTTCAGGGATATCAGGACTCCAGCCCCTTCATCTCTCTCTCTTTGCTTCACTGCTGCTCTGGGGTGAGTCATTTTGTTCCACCACATGCTCCCACTATGATGCTCTGCCTTACCACAGGCCCAAAAGCAATGGGATCAGGCAACCATGAACTGAAACCTCTGAAACCAAAAGCCAATATAAATCTTTCATCCTTTTAAGTTGATTGTTTCAGGTATTTTGTCACAGTGGCTGGAAGCTGACAGAGACAGAGGGGAAGGAAGGAGTAGAAGATTAAAATGTTTAAACTGAGGGGTGAGTGATGGGGCTGGGGATATAACTCAGTGGTAGAGCATTTGCCTAGTATATGTGAGGCCCTGGACTTGATCCCCAGTACTGGGGGGGGGGGAGTGAGGATAATAATTTCCTGGGATACCAGTATCAGAAATATAAATATGTTTCTCAAACTAAACTCAGAATTCATGGTCTGAAGGAAAGTATAAGTAAAACAGCTTGGTCACATATACAATCAATACCCAAGACAATGATGATAAGTTCTGAGAAGAAACCAGTGGGACTGAATCCCACCCACTGATGTACTGTCTGGGGGACAACAATATGGAAATAAGAAACTTATGGGAGTCCCTAACACAGCCAGGGGAGGTGAGGTCTGGCAAGACCTCCTTGGGACCAATGCCCCTCAGGAAATAAACAGAGGCCATTTTATCTGACAATTTTTTTTCCTATTAATGAACTTTTCCTATTTATGAACTCCAAAATTGTAACATCTCAGCCCAATAATACAAAAAAAATAGAAATTAAACTCACTATATTTCCAGATTCCGCATGAGAATGCAGAGAAATGTGTCATGCCCACTCTTACAACAAGCAAAAGGCCGGAGAAATGGTGAAGCCATGACTTCTCTGGAATCTGCTAGAGAACGGAGTTCATAAGAGGAAACAATGAAGCCAGAGTCTTCAGAAACAGGTGACTGCAGGGAGAAACAGTTCCCAAGTCTTAGCTTACCTGGGGCAGACGTCCTCGGACGTTATATAAACCAGAAAGAAGACCCCGCTAGGAATTTCTAATGAATTGCTGAAAGACCAGTGTCAGGGCAGAAGGAGAATGTGAAGCCCCCAGGGATTGCAGACAGGAGTGTATGGGCAGGAGTCCAAGTTCACTGACAGCAGTCCAGCTGGGCAGGAAAGGTCAGAGTAATATAATGGAGGTCAAAAACGTCAATCTACACGAAGACATGAAGAGTGCTAGAAAGGGTGAATATAAAGTTAAAATAAAACTTACTTTTTAAGGGGCTGGGGTTGTGGCTCAGTGGTAGAGTGCTTGCCTAGCATGTGTGAGGCACTGGGTTCGTTTCTCAGACCACATATAAATAAGTAAAATAAAGGTCCATTGACAACTAAAAAAAAATATTTTTTTAATTTACTTTTTAAATTTTAATTGAAAATAATGGAATGTTTAAAAATAGTAAATACTAAAAAAAATGTTCATTCATATAAAAGTAAACTACATGACAATGGCACTAAGAATGGTGGGGAAAATTTGAGAGCATACTGCTACAAATTTGTTTATGACATATGAATGGTATACTGTTATTTGGGGGCAGGTGCAGATCATTTAAAAATGAAAATTGATTATTTTAAAAGTATATGTGAACCCTGGGGCCACAACTAAAAAGTGCATAAGAGATAAATAATATCAATAAAAAAAGTTTAAATGGATAAACCATTTAAAAGTGCTTGGATAAACCCAAAGAGAGCATTTTTTAAAAGGGAAAAATACACAAAGAATAAATAGAGCAAACAGAAAGTAGCATGATGATAAATGGGCAATTTTAATCCAACCTCATTAATTATCACTTTAAATGTGACTAAACAATCAAGCTTCAGGAAAATGGTTGCTTTATCGGGTAAAATAATCAAGACCTAACTATGTGTTGTCTATAACAAACCTACTTGAAACACTAAGCTATAAATAAGTTAGGAGTAAAAATATGAACATCCATACTTACATATATATGTATAACATATAAAAATGCTATACAGCTGGAGGAACTTTGATTTCAAGGCAGGCAGAGTAGACTATAGAACAAAGAAAACAACTAATAACAAAAGTGTGAGTTTTCTAAGAAAGTTTTCTAAGAACAATCCTAAATATGTCAGCACCTAACAGAGCATTAAAATAAAAGAGGCAAAACCTGATAGGTTCAAAAGGAGAAAGAGACAAACTCACAATAATAATTGCAGAAGTCAAGTGCTCTTTCTCTATAATTGATAAGGCAAATGGACATAAAATCACTAAGCACATAGATGACCTGAAAAAACTGTTGGCCAACTGACTAATTGATGTGTAGAATACACTCACGCCACCAAAACTGGAACATGTTCTTTTTAAAGAACATGAAACATTCATCAAAAAGGACCAATTTGGGAGCCATAAAATAGGCCTTAAAACATTTAAAGTAATAGAAATCATATAATAAGTGTGTTCCTTAGAACATAATGGAAATATACTAAAAATCAATAAACAAATTTGGGGCAATGTCCAAATATTTAGAAGGTCAATTATGCACTTCTGAATAACACATGGGTCTGAGAGACAGTCTCAGGCCAATCGGAAAATATTTTGAACTGAATGAAAACAAAAGCATAACATATCAAAATTTGTGAGATGAAGCTAAAACAGTAGTCAAAAGAAATTTAGAGTATCAAATGCTTAAGAAAGAGCAAAGATATAAAACCAATTGCCTAAAATTTCCATCTTTTTAAAAATTTATTTATACATGACAGCTGAATGCATTACAATTCTTATGACACATGTAGAGCACAATTTTTCATATCTCTGGTTGTAAACAAAGTATGTTCACACCAATTTGTGTCTTTATACCTGTACTTTGGATAATAATGATCATCACATTCCACTATTATTAATAACTTGTTAGCCAATCCCAAAAAAACAAATACGGATGTGTTCTTTGATATAAGGAGGCTGATTCATAGTGGAATAGGGAGGGGGAAGCATGGGAGGAATAGATGAACTCTAGATAGGGCAGAGGGGTGGGAGGGAAAGGGAGGGGGCAGGGGGTTATTAAAATTGTCATCTTAAATTTTAAATTTCTATCTTAAAATTTCCAACTTAAAAAGTAAATTAAACCCAAATCAAGCAGATGGAATGAAATAATAATGATAAGAACAGAAATCAATGAAATTAAAAATAGGAAAAAAAACAGAAAATCAATGAAACCAAAAGCTGATTCTCTGAAAAGGTCAATGCAATAGATAAAACCTCTAGTCAAATGCACCAAGAGAAATTAGAGGACACAGATACCAATACCAGAAAATACAAAGGGGGACTTTTACTCTTGGCCTCACTGATATCAAAAGGATCATAGAAAACTGGAATAAACAACTGTATCCCCATAAATTTGACAGCTTAGATGAAACAGGGCAATCCCCTGAAAGGCATAAATTTCCAAGTTTCACTGAAAAAAGATATAGAAAACCTGCATACTATCTTCCAATAGAGAAAACACTCCAGGCCCAGATGGTTCCATAGGTGAATTCGACCTGTTTTTAGGAAAGAATAATAACAAAACTATATGATCTTCTCAAGAAAATGAAAGAATAGGAAAGACTTTCCAAGTCATTTTATAAGGCTGAGATTAACCTAAATGAAAACTCAACAAAGTCATTACAAGAAAAAATATTGCAAACCAATATCCTTTGAGAACACAGTTGTAAATTTCTTCAATAAAATACCAGGAATTTGGATCCAGGAGTATATAAAAAGGATTATACATCTGATCAAGTGGAATTCATCTCAAGAATGCAAGGCTGGTTCAACAGCTGAAAAAATCAATTAATATAATTCATGATATTAAAAGGCTGATGAAGAAAACTTTATAATCATCTCAAAAGATGTCACAAACATTACTCAACAAGATTTAATATCCATTCATGATTAAAAACTCCCAGAAATGTAGAAAGTAGGAATAGAAAAAATATCTTAATCTTATTAAACACATCTACATATCTATATAAAACTTACAAGTACCCTTAATAGTAAAAACAAACAAACAACAACAAAAAAAAAAAAACCTCTGTGCTTTTCTCATAAGAATGGAACAAAAACAAGAAATCTTCTAACACCACTCCTATTCAGTATCACTTCAAAATCACACTAGAAGCCCTTGGCCTTTGCAATAAAGCAAGATAAAGAAGTAAAAGTCATACAAATAGGAAAGGAAGAAATACAGTTGTCTCTGACTTCAAGTGACACAATTGTCTATGGAGAAAGTTTTTAAAAATCTACAAAAATATCTTTCAGAATTGAAAAGAGAGTGTAACTAGGTCATAGGACACGTGGCTAATATACAAAAATCAGTGTATTCTCATACACAGAATGAACAGTAGGAATTTGAAATTTCAAAAAGAGAATCATTCACAACAGTACCAAAAATTAAATGCTTAAGTATAAATACAACAAAATATGTGCAGCATTTGCATCCTGAAAAGCACAAAATACTAATGAAAGAAATTGAAGTAAACAAAGAGATATACCACAAGTTTAAATAAACAAAGAACTATATCTCAATGTTATTAAGATTTCCAGTCTTTTCAATTGGTGTATACATTCAGTACAGTCCAAACAAAAATCACAGCAAAGTTTTTGAAGATACAAACTAATTCTAAAATGTATATGGATATTTAAAAGAACTAGAAAAAGCCAAAACAAATCTTGAAAAGAAAAGCAAAGTTGAAGAACTCATTAAACCTGATTTCAAAACCTATTATAAAGTTACATTTATTTAAATCATATGATATTGTGAGAAAGGTAAACAGAAATTATAATGAAACAGAATAAAGAACCCAGAAATAGACCCATAAAAATACAATGAATTGCATTTTGGCAAAGAAACAAAGGCAATTAAATGGTGAAAGTTTTTATCTTCTCAACGAATGTTTCTGAAACAATTGGGCATCCATGTGTTAAAAAAAGAACCTTGACACATATCTCATGTTTTATATAAAGCTCAAAATAGATAATTGACCTAATTCTAAACCTCCAACTTTAAAACTTCTAGAAGAAATGTAGGAGAAAAAAACTGTGAGACCCTCAGTTTGATAATTTTTTTAGATGTTCTAAAAGCATGACCTATAAAAGAAAAATTGATAAATTGAACTTTTAGAAAACTAGAACTTGTGCTTTTTAAAAGACAATGTTAAAAGAATAAAAAGACAAGACACAAATTGGGAGAAAACTATTTATGTATCCCATATCTGATAAAGGACTTGTAACTAGAATACTATATGGTTTGAAGGATGATGTCCCTTTCACAAGTCAGGTTGATACTTATTTGTACAGCTGAATGAGTTTTCACAGAATTAGCAACCCACTTGACCATTCCCCAAATCAAGGAAGAGAATGTAAATTTTATATTCCCCAAAATCTCCTTGAGCCCCCTCACTGTCATTTATCTTCCCTGTGGATAACCACTGTATTGATTTATTTCTCCCCCAAACCTGGGGACTAGAGATTGAACCCAGTAGCTCTCTGAGCTACATCCCCAGTCCATTTTATTTTTAATTCAATTTTATTTTTGAGTGTCTCACTAAGTTGCTGAGGTTGGCCTGGAACTTGCAATCCTTCTGCCTCAGCCTCCCAAGTTGCTGAGATTACAGGTGTGCACCATCATACACAACCATTGTCCTGATTTCTAAGGACAGTCTAGTTTTGCCTGTTTTTGCACTTTATGTAAATAGAATCATAGAGTATTATCAATTGTGTCTGGTGCTTACTCAAACGATCATATTTGTGACCTGTTGAGAGCCACAGCCAAAGGGGCCCCAGCAAACTTCCAGCTGCCAGCAAACTTCCAGCTGCCAGCTGATGATTGGCTCACAGCAGCCCCAGCAACATCTAGCTGATTGGCTCCTCTGCGGTGATGTTCATTGGGCTGTTTCCCTGCCCTTCAGACTGCCAGCTGATGATTGGCTCACAGCTGCCCCAGCAACATCTAGCTGATTGGCTCCTCCACGAAGCTGCTCATTGGGGGACTTCTTTGGCTCCGCCCACACGACCCAGCCAATCAGCCTCAAGAGCAGGAGGATTGTGGGAGGTGGTGAGGTTTGTGTGGGGGTGAGAGGCTTGGGGGAAGCCGGTGGTGGCAGTTGGGCTCTGAGGGTTTTTTCCTGAGGAGCTGTTTTGTTTGGCATTTGTAGTTCTAAAAATAAAGTTAGTTTCTTTTGACAAGTGGCTCCTGATTGTGCCCAGCCAGACTGCGGCAGTGACCCTCATCCATATTGTAACATGTCATTGCAGACTGTTGATTCTTGTTGCTTATGGCACTGTATAATACAATGTCTTTATGTATTCTACAATTGATGGCCATTAGGGTAGCGTCCAGTTTGGCGATATTTCAAATACTGCTCTATGAAGGATCTCATATATATCTTTTGGTGAATATACATATGTACATATTCAGCTTTAATAGTTATTTACTGATTCTTTTCCAGAGTGGTTATACAAATAAACATTTTCTCAGAGGTGTATATGAGTTCTTATTGCTCTACAGCCTGATTTTGATGATCACTATCTTTTTTCCAATACAACCATTCTGGTGGGTATACAGTGGTATCATCACATGATATTAGTTTTCATTTTATATGATGACTCATAAAGTTATTACTTTTCATTAAAAAAAATTCAGGCTGAAACTTCAGTCTCAATTGTTATAATTTGGATATGAGATGTCCCCCCGAAGCTCCTGTGTTTATGCAGGAACATTCAGAGGTGAGATGATTAGATTCCGAGAGCAGGAAGCTAATCAGTTCATCCTAGCTTGAGTGGACTGACTGGCTGGTAACTGTAGGTAGGTGGGATATGGCTGAAAGAGATGGGTCTGGGGACACGTTCTAGAAGGGTTCTTCCTTCCATCCCCGTCCCCTTTTTCTCCCTGTGTCTTGGCGGCCATGAGCTGAGCAGTGTTCTTCCACCAGACCATTTAACCATGATGTTCCTCCTTACCTCAGGCCCAGAGCCAAGGAAACAGTCAACCATGGACCAAACCTCTGAAAGCATGAACCCAAGTAAACTTTTCCTCCTCTAAGTTATTTCTGTAGGGTATTTTGGTCACAGTGACATAAAGCTGACTTAAACATATCCCCAGAACTTATTCATCTTATAACTGAAAGTTTGTATCCTTTAACCAACATCTCCCCATTTTTCCCCACCTCCTAGCTCTTAGTAACCACTGTTCTACTCTCTGCTTCTATGAAATTCAGTTTTCAAACACATTGTTAAAAGTAAAAGAATAGTAGAGTGAGCTACCATTTATGTGTGATGGCCATTAGGGTAGTGTCCAGTATGTGTGAGCTGGTCCCAAATATTTTTTTCTGGATCCTTGGTAGTATGGCATTTCACCCTCACTGACAAATTATGCATTTTAACATGACCACCAGGATGATATTGTAACATCTAGCAAGATTAATTCCTTATCATCATTTCATCATCTCATATCTGGTTCATAACCAATATCTTCAATTGTCTCAAAGATATATATTTTTTATCAGGGCATGGTGGCATGCACCTGTAATCCCAGAAACTCGGGAGGCTGAAGCAGGAAGATCTCAAGTTCAAAGCCAGGCTCAGAAACTTAGTCCCTAAGCAGCTTAGTCTTAAAGTAAAAACCTGTCTTAAAATTACAAAAATAAAATAAAGAGGTATTTTTACAATTGGTGTGTCATATCAGTACACAAATAAGGCCCAAATGTTGGACATGGTTACTGTCTCTTAAGCAACTTTAATTCTCCTTTTTCTTTAATCATGCCATTATTCTGTTGGAAAAGTATTACCATTTACCTGTGGAATGTTTCAGATTCTGGATTACATTGATTGCTTTGTTCTTATGGTATTTAACAACCGGTCCCTGACCCATTTTCCATGCCTCATGGTTTGATTGTATGGATTAAATGAGTTAATACTTATAAAATGCTTAACAGGTGTTTTTATCTGCTAAGGCTGCCTGTAGACAGGTAGGGTGTGGCTGGGGAAGGTGGGTCACTAGGGATGAGCTCTGGAAGGATTCATCTTCTTTTTAATCCCTTCTCCCTTTCCTCTTTCTGCTTCCTGGTTAAGAATGAAGCAGCATTCCTCCACCAAGCCCTTCTGCCTTGGGTTGAGCCCAGAGCAATGGATCCAGCCCACCACAGACTAGACCTCTGCAACCATAAGTCAAAAGAAACTCCCTCCTCTAAGTTGTTCCTGTCTGGTATTTTGGTCACAGCATGCAAAGCTGACAATGCAACAGTGGTATGGCCTTTGGAAGGTAATTAAGTCATAAGGACTTCAGCCTCATGCATGGGAAAAACTGCAAAGTTGAAGGAAGCACTCACTTGCCCTTCCATCCCTTCTGCCATGTGAAGATATGTGTCCATCCCCCTGGAGGATCAGCCATAGGGTACCATCTTGAAAGCAAAGATGGGGCCCTCACCAGACATCAACCCTGCCAGAACCTTGATCTTGGACTTCCAGCCTCCAGAGCTCCGAGAGATAAATCTCTATTGCTTATTAATTACCTCATCTGTGGTATTTTGTTATATAGCGCAAACAAACTGAGGCAGACATGTAAAGAACTCTTAAAGCTCAACTGTAAGAAGTAATTTTCCTTTAAAAATTAGCAAAATATCTGAAAAGATATTCAACATTCATAATCATTAAAAAGGTGAGTTACAACCACAAACATACCTTACCACATACCTAAAATTGCTAAAATTAAAAGGCTAATTTGTGAAAACTGTATGCATAACAGGGACATTCATACATTTTTAGTGGGAATACAAATTATATAGACATTTGAGAAAACAGTTTAACAATTTCTTATAAAGTTAAACATATGCTTGCCATATGACCCAGAAATCTCACTTTTAGGTATTTGCTAAATGAAATGAAAGTGTATGTTCACCTAAAAACCTCTATGCAAATGTTTTTAACAACTTTATTCATAGTATGCCCAAACTGGAAACAACACAGACATATTTCAATAGGTGACAGGTTAAACAATCTGGGGTATATCCACACGACAGAATACTATTCAGCAATAAGAAGCAAAAATACTATTAATTCAAAAAACATGGATAAATCCTAAGTGCCTTTTTGAAGTGAAAGAAGCTAGACACAAAAGATTTCCTATTGGATAACTCTATTTATATGACTGTGTAAGTGAGCTTTCTGTCACCATAACAAAATACCTGAGTAATCAACTTAAAAAGAGTAAAGGTTAAGCATAGCTCTGGGTACCTTGGCATCTGGAGTGAGTGATGAAGTCCTCAAAGTTTTTAATGATATACAAGTAAAGAAACCTACACAAGAGGAGATCAAAAGGAAGAAATCAAAAGATAGAAAGGAAGGAAGAAGTAGCCTTTCTCTTCTATTTAAGTGATGACCAAAAACAATTATAGAGAAAAGCAAAGTAGATCTTGGGTTCCTGAAAGTGCACTCTTAAAAAGCAAGATGACTTATGCTAGCTTTAAAAATGTCACTAAAAAGAAATTTACAGGAATTAAATAGGGGTGGCAAGTAAATATCTTGAATGGTATTAAGGACTGTTTGACACTTGGAGAGAAATCAGAGGCAATGTAATAGTTTCACTTGAAAGAACAACATTATAAACGGCAGTCAAGTGCCATCTGCATCTTAAGGGATTTGCATATCTCCAGTTTACGCCATTGGAATAGTATTAGGTTTCTTTCTTTCCCTTTCCACCTCGCCCTTCCAATACAATGAACGAAGGAGATATTATCCATGTAAGCAGCCTGCCAGTGATCGTTAATGAGACTCGTTAATACTTTTATTTAGAACCCAAGAAATGCCTTACCATCCTGTTTTAGCCAAAACATCTGGTTATATGCCTCCCTTGCAGCAAGCACTACAATGAATGTGACTGTCAAAGTGAACAGCTTAGAATACTCACAGATGGGTGGTAGGTAGAATTTAACTTATACAAGACCAGAGACACACAACAGAAAGAGACACTGGGGATGAGTTCTGCTCCCTCACTTTACAGAGTGGCTCACAAAATCACAGAAAGTGAAAACTAGAAACCCTCTCCCATCTCCCAATACACAGTAACTCTAGGGAAACAAAACAAGCCTTAGAAGATTTAGAGTTTCTAGCAATAAAAAATTGTTTAGAACACTGAAGTACAGACGGATTCCTCAACCCCTCCATGTGGATGTCCCTGGATGAAACAACACAACAGCAGGGTGCCACTGGGGGATCAGGCTGTAGGCTCTGATGCAGACCCAACCCACCACAGTGTAGACTATTTGGTGACTGCTATGGTTTGTCTCCTCCAAAACTCATGTTGAAATTTGATGGGGGGAGGCGGGCTTTAAGAGGTGAGTAGGTTGTTAAAAGGGATTAATGCCTCTCTCACAGGAGTGAGTTCTCCTTCTCCAATGACTGAGTTAGTTACCATGAGAGTGTGAGCCCACCAGCTAGGTTCTGTCTCTTCCATAAATTTCTACTTACCATTCTGCTTTCCACCATGCCAGAATGCAGCAGGAGGCCCTCACAGGAATTCAAAGAAATGCCAATGCCATGCTTGTGGGCTTCCCAGCCTCCAAAACATGTGAGCCCAAATAAATCTCTTTTCTTTATGAATTACCCAATCTCAGTTATCCTGTTAGAGCAACAGAAACCAGTGAACATATTGTGCAACTGCAAACAGAAAAATGCTCCCTCACCATAAATACTAATTGAAATCTAAAATTGATCTGTTAAATGTTCCTGTTTTTAAAAATAAAGCATGTTTAACAGACTTACTTTTTAAAAATGGATCTACTTGATTTTGTGAACACTTTCTTACTAAGACACTTTCATTCTCTGGCTAGCCATTACAAATGATCAAACAAGGGCTGGGGATGTGGCTCAAGTGGTAGCGTGCTCACCTGGTGTGCGTGAGGCATTGGGTTCAATTCTCAGCACCACATAAAAATGAAATAAAGATATTGTGTCCACCTAAAACTGAAAAATAAATATTAAAAAAAATGACCAAACAAAAAATTATACAATTCAAAATTATACAATTCAAATCCCATAGTAAGGAAGGAAACCATATTCTTATGACATATTTAATGACTTTTAGCTGACTTTGTGGTAGCATTCCAATACTGCACACATCAGAGTTTGACAACGCACATAATTTTGTTTAATCCTGATAATCCATGGACATTTCCTTTCAACACTTCAAATATGTCCAGAAACAAATGTGGACACTGTTGTGGCTTTCATTAAAAAAAAAAAAAAAAAAATATATATATATATATATATATATATATATATATATATATATATATATATATATAATTTCAAAATCCATTAAAATGGTTCTCACTTCTCTTCCTAAAATGAAAAGTAAAGACTGCAATTCTAATCACTAAACATACACGATAAGGCCTTCCATGTGATAATTTCTTAATTCGTAAAAATATAGTCTCCTATTCTGATCAGATGCTAACATTGTCTCAGTGAGAAAACAGAAACTACCAGATAGGAGGGCTTTCATCCTCTTTCTGCCTAGGAACAATCCACT
The DNA here is from genome assembly GCF_964194105.1 of Spermophilus citellus. Lineage (NCBI taxonomy): Eukaryota > Metazoa > Chordata > Mammalia > Rodentia > Sciuridae > Spermophilus > Spermophilus citellus. The sequence continues at coordinate 28,113,761 of NC_138194.1, read as the reverse complement.
TGCTGCTACACCCAGATTATGCAGTCTACTCTGTTGCTATCAGTAAAATACCCCCATCAAAGGCCATGTTTTTCATTTCTTAATTACATTGAAAACCTATATCACCTATTTCTCCTTCTCTATCCTATCAAACATATTATGAAGATGTGGGAATTCTAAACATGGAATTCTCTACTTAAAAAAAAAAGTCTCTTTCCCCCTTATCCAACTTCAGTTATTACCCAATTTCTTCACTCCCATCCCCGCAGTTTCTTAAAGGAATTGAGCACAGTCTTCCATACCCTGGCTAAGGCGGTATACAAGCGTCCCACTACACACAGGTGGGACTGGTCTTCTGCATGGATGGGCGAGTCCCCTCTACCCTGGCTTTGGTGGTATACAAGCTCTCCGGACACCCAGGTGGGAGGGGTAGCCCACCTGGAAGGGCGAGTCCCCTCTACTTTAGCTCTTGCTATATAAGAGCTAAAAGTGATTTTCCCTATCACCTTACCTCTTCCCTCTCCTCACTCCTACTTGCCACCAATCCACTGAGATATCTCTAGTCAACAAGCTCTATGTTACCATATTCTCTGTCATCCATTGCTACATCAAACTACCCACAAAATTTAGTGGCTCAAAATAGCAATGTACTCTGATCTCCTGGGCCCACATGTTGTCTGCCTCATCCAGATGGCTCTCACACAGGGTTCTTCAGAAAGCTGCAGTCATATGAAGGATCCGTAGGATTGGATGACCAAGATGCTCACCCACCAAGTTGGCAGTTGATGCTAGTTGTGGTCTGGAATCTTAGTTGGGACTGTCCATCAGAGCCCTCTGCATGTGACTGGGGCTTCTCACAACATGGCAGCTGGCTTCCCAGAGAGGCTTACCAACAGCAAACACTCCAGAAGTCACAGCTAAAGAAGCCCCCAAGCTTTTTATGACCTGGCAATGGAAGTCTTAATTTCATTATCATGACTGTTCTGTTGTTCAGGTCAGAGGAGGCCAGTCCTGATTCAAGGAGCAGTACATTCCTATGGGAGGAAGGCGTTGATGGGAGGGTGTCAGGGATCAGAACACAATACCCCAAAGTGTGGTACCTTGGCACACTGAGTTACTTCAAGTTGAAGCACAATGAAAGGAAGAGCCTCAGGGACAAGGTCTCTCTGATCTTCTCCTGCCCTCCTGTCTGCAGCCTCTTTTCCTCCTGGAAACTAGTCAAAGAAACCTAAATTCCTCTTCCTGAGACAGGACCCGGAAACTAGAACCTTTCTCCCCCAAAGCAAACCATAAAACCTTTTCCCTTCTCCTTTAAAGACCCCCCATTCCAGAGGGATCCTGCTCAATACCTGAGGGGTACTCAGGCTGAGAAGAATCTGAACACAGGCTTTGCTGGGTTTCCCCCTCCATCTATGACCGTTAGATTATACCCTTTAGTCTAATGACATTTCCACGTGACGAACTATTCTTTATGGAACTAAGTACGAAAATGGACAATATTCCCTGGACAACACACATAATTATTTTTTAATCCTGATAATCTATGGACATTTCCTTTAAACACTTCAAATATGTCCAAAAACAAATGTGGACACTGTTGTGGCTCTCATTTATATATATTTATATAAATTATATACATATGATATATATAATTTCAAATATATATATATATATATATAAATAATATATATATAATTTCAAAATCCACTAATAATATATATGTTTTTTTCAAAATCCATATATATATATATATATATATATATATATACACACATATATACATATACATATATAATTTCAAAATCCATTAAAATGCTTCTCACTTCTCTTCCTAAAACAAAAAGTAAAGACTGCAATTCTAATTACTATACATAGACAATAAGGCCTTCCATGTGAAAATTTCTTAATTCGTAAAAATATTCACTCCTATCCTGACCAGATGTTAACATTGTCTCAGTGAGAAAACAAAAAACTGTGGATCTTTATTTCTGAAATCTCCCACATCTCATAAAACTTTAATTAAATCAATTTCATGCTCTTGTTAGCCTTTTTTTTTCCTTTTTCTTTCTTTTTTAGTGAGGGGAGTGTCAGCTTCGATATTTTTACTTAGGGTGAAGAATAGATATCGTATCTTTTTAGCCCTTTAGGACCATCTTTGAAGATTATCTACCATGTGACTAACAATTCTTAGTTTACTGACTTCAGAGCAGCAAAAAACATGGTATCCAACCCCTCTTTCTTCAAACACTTTTTTTCTTTGCATTCCTTGGACACTCCACTTGTATTCCCACCTCCTTGCTTAGTCCTTCCATCATAGCCAACCTTGGCCACTTCCTTTGAGGTGCTCCATATTTCTCTTGGGAGTCTGGTTCTTTCATCAGTATTGACACCTGGTCAAGAATCTCTCCAATTAAATTACCATAAAGGGACTGAGTCAAAGGGAGATAATGTTTTAAATTCAGAATGAACCACAAAGCAAAGAGATAGCATAAGAGCTCTGGTTCTTGGGCCAGAGGCTAGGGTGGGGTCTATCACCTGCTCTCCTCTAGCTATGGACAGGAGGGCAAATTATTTAAATTTTCCACCTGATGTAGTCCTCCATATCTCATTTCTTCCCTCCCCAGCAGACAACCAATGTCCTGAATATGGACTTTAGTCTTTTCATGCATTAATTTTATATTTCTTTTTTAAGTATGAATGCATACAGTTATAAATAAAATATGACACTGTTTTGTGTATTTTATACCTTACCTACATAAACAGGATACTCTTTATGTTTCTGTAATTTATCATTTTATTCAACATCACATTTGATATTTATCCATGTTAATACATAGAACACTTCTTCATGAAAGCATATTATATTTCATTATTTAAAAAAAAAAAACAATTTTACTTGTCCATTCTCCCAGAAATAGATATTTTGACAATTTCAGCTTCCACTTTTGGAAATAACACTGGAAGGATCATCTCTATACATATATACCTCATTAGGAATGAAATTATAGTATCATAGGTTATTGGGCATTTTTAACTTCATTAAATATTATCAAGTTGCTCATAGAGTAGTCACACTAATTTATACGGTATGAGTTCCTCTGTCTTACAGTTTCAGCAACACTTCAAACTATCAGACTTGCCAATTTTTGCCCGTCTGGTGGTAAGGAATGTCACACACTGCAGTTCCACCTGGCACTTGCCTTGTAACTGGGGAGGTTAAGCATCTTATATGAAATTTACTGGCCATTCCAGTTTTCTCTCCTGTAGTTTACCTATTTATATCTCCTGCCTATTTTCTCTAGGGTTGTTTGTCTTTCTCTAAGTGACTTTTAGGAGTTTATTGCATATTCTCTAAGATAAAGTTGTTTAAGTTATATGCTGTGCAAATGTTTTCTTCCAATCTTTGGTTTGGCTTTTAACTTCACTGATGGTGCCTTTTGATGTACTAAAATTGTTATTTTTAATTTGCCTGAATTTATCAGTTATGATTTAGGCTTTTGTTTGTTTGTTTCTGAAAATCACTCCTTGCCCTGATATGATAAGATCTTGCCCTATTTTTCCTTAAAACTTCCAAAATATGTTTTTTTTCAAATAAAATTCTAAAAACCCTCTAGTGTGTTTGTGTGTGTGTGTGTGTGTGTAATAGTGTGAGATGATTGTTACTTCCTTCCACATTATCATTTATTTTCCCTTTCCCTCAACCCTTAATATAAAGTAGATAGTATCAGAATGGACAGATGAAGAAAATAACCTGAAAACATGGCCCAAGGTCACAAGGCTTTCCAGAGGCCTAGAAAATGAAAATGAGCATCTCCTTTTACATGTCCCCCAGGCACACTGAGCTCATATCATTTACATCTGAAGTCTTATCTTTTACTCTCACTTCAACTCCCCACCCAACCAGCTCCCCTCTGCCTTCTGGTGCTTCCACCACCAAACCAGGTCGTCCTTCCCAATCCAACGTGGGTTGCACATCAGGATTCCGGAAAGCTGCCTTGGTGCCCTCCCCCTCCTCCAACCAGAGATTAGATTATAATCAGTCCGGGTCAGGCCAGTTCCTAATGCACCTCCAATCCTTTGAAGAGCTGTGACCGAGTGGGCAGTGCTTCCTCACCCACACCTGTAAAAATGGTAAAGCTCAGAGAAAATCTTGGTTATACTGTCAGGGAAATGCTACTGTCTGCCTATGGCCAGAGGCCAAAGATGCTGCTAAATATCTAACCAAGCCCTGTCCCCAACATAGAATTATTAAAGAAAGAGATGGCGGCTAGCCAAGGTTGAGAATCCTGCAGGGACAGTGTGCTAGGTCACTCTCCAGAGTGTAGTCCAGCATCACCATCACCCATGGGGAAGCCTGAAGTCAAGGCAGAATCGCTGGCTTCGGGCCAGAACTTCTAGTCAGAATCTACATCTGAAAGATGACCAGGTGATTTATATGCACATCAAAGTTTGAAAGCCTTGCACTTGACTTCTCCCTCTTCCCTCTCTCTGCACATCCAGTTAGATTCTGATCCTTCACAGCCAATCTTTATTCTCGGAAATTGTACTGGCCTTCCATCCCTAGGACAATTTCTCAATCCAGGACTTCACGATTTGTCATCTCAGCTAGTGCAATAACCTTCCCATCTGATCATGCTCTCTGTCCTAGTACAGATCTTTTCTCTTTTTGAGTTATGAAACACTGTAAGATGGAAGAACGGAGTGGGATCTTCCCAGGGGAAGGCGCACACCCACATACATACACACCACTCACATGCCTCATCATGCATACAACTCCAAGGGCTTGCAGAGTCCCTGAAGCTGTCATCAGATTCTTCCAGAAACATTAGTCTCTGTGTGGAGTACTTGTTCTCAAATGCAAACGTGATCATATGAATTCCCTGCTCAAAAGCCTCAGCTCTCTGATTGGGGGCTCCCTGGCCCTCCGTGGTTCCTGCCAGTCCTGAACAGCAGAGCCTACAGGTACAACCAATCGTATTCATGGCAGAAGCCCGTTCACCAGTGCTCTATGCCACCCCAGTGTTTTGCAGATGTCTGGTGCACCCTATCCCCTGGTATGCCTATCTTAACACTGCTTCTTCCAAACACAGCTCAAGGATCATTTTCCCTGAGAAACATTTGCTGACCACTCACCTCTATCCTCACCTCCTGCTCTTCGGCGGGGGGATCCCTTAGTTCCCAGAGCCTTCTGCCATAGCCCTTCCTGAAGTCTGTAAAAGCTTGTATGTGTGTGTGCATGTGCCATGTGTGTGCGCATGTGCCATGTGTGTTCAAGAATGCATGTGTTTCTTATGAGTCTGGAATCACACTGAGGTCAGGAAGGGCACCTTTCATCTCTGCAACCTCAGTGACACAAACAGAAGCTCATTAAAGGTTGCTAATAAAGTTAAAGGAACCATAGAGCCAGCCTTCTTTCTACTCCTAGCAGTGCTTTCCAATTCATGCTTTGGTAGCTTGGTATTTTTTCCCTTATAAATAAAATTGTGATTCACCTTATTTCTTAATCAGGGCAGCAAGTAGATTCTTTATACTGTCTTTATATTCCTGAAATATTTACACTTCTAAGTAAAAAATAAGTAAAGTAGGGCTGGGGATGTGGCTCAAGCGGTAGCGCGCTCGGCTGGCAAGCGTGCGGCCCGGGTTCGATCCTCAGCACCACATACAAACAAAGATGTTGTGTCCGCCGAAAACTAAAAAATAAATGTTAAAATTCTCAAAAATAAAACAAACAAAGCATCACACTCTTAGCTATATGTGCATTAAAATCTTATTATTAAAAAAAATAAGTAAAATAAAGCTATAATCACAAAAACAACCAAATGCCTGGTTGTTCCCTGTATTCTCTGGAAACTCACCCCGAGATTTGTACCCCCATAACATTGTCCAGTCCCAACTTCCCCAAGTATCTTTCTCTAGGAATATAAAGCTGTTCACAACTGAAGGTGGGAGATGAGAATTCAGAAACTTTTTTTCATATTTGAATGTCACATAAAAAAGCTCATGAAGAACATAAGAAACCAATCTCGAATTAAGAAAATAGAAAATTCTGGGAACCAAAAATTTTTATTGCAGAAAACATTTGAACATTCCTCTGGAAATTATGAACTAGAGTATTCTAATTTAAAGGCATCAGAGCTTCACTCATATGGACTCTTCAGTTTTCAGACAAAACCAGAATTCATGCACTCATCATCTTCATCTGGAGAAATACTGGGAAAGTGCTTAGTAAGAATGGGATGCACTCATTAAAGAAAGGGCTTTTCCAAACAAATAACTTTGAAATATTCTAGGCCGTGTTGTTTTATATCTTCGACCCTTTTGCCATTACAATAACTGATTTCTCTCTGCCCTCTAAAACAAACAAACAAGAAATGTCGTTTGCTTTTAAAATGTCACCTCTTTTTCACTTTGATTTAGTGCCCTTTGGCTACAAACCCCTGGCCCCAGGCCAAGTTGTCAGACTCCTCGGCATCGCCTGGGCAGGGAAGGGATGTGGGATCGCAGCTCAGGAAGCCTGCTGGGGCCGGCGTTCCTACAAAGCGTCCTACGTGTCGGCTGCCTCCTGTCCGGCTTTCCCTCCTCCGACAGGGCGGATCCTCGGGATGCCCCTTCCCTTTCTCCAGCGACCAAGGCTCTGTCTGCAGCACCCCCTCCCCCGCCCCTCCACCACCTCCCCCAAAACGGGGTGGGAGGCCAGATCCTTCTCTCCGAGGCCAGTTAGCGGGAACAGCCTGGGTGTTTGCGAGCGCTGACGAGGTCCCCTCTAGGGGACACATCGACAAAACAAACAACCTTTTCTCTTTCAAAATCCTCAATTCTGTAATCATCTCCACGTCTTTGTAAGTTAGAATCGTACTCAGTCTCTCTGCAGACAGGCAAGATCACAGAGGGGAGCAAGTCAAAAGATACAAATACCCTTTGGGGACTTTGCGTAAAGAGAGCCTTTTGCTGGTGTTTGGGGCATGGGTTTATCTGGTGGAAGATCCGGCTCTTCCACTTAGTGGCTGGGTCTTGAGGAAGTCACCGAATCTCCTTGAATATTCATTTCCTCCCTTGTAAGATGGCAATGAAGATAAAACCGCTTCCTAGCAAGCAGTCTGCTATATATTCTCCTTTACTTCATTTTAAGGAGAACTTTTGCTTGAATTATCCCAGTAAGGACTTTAAAGGTCTATTTTTATTTTTATTTTTATTTTGATAGATGAAAAGTTTTAATAGAACCAGATTCTTCAGGAAGAACCTGCTCTAGATTATTGTTTTCCTGGATTGAAACTAGAAGTCAGAACCAAATATATGGAATATTAGGAAGATGTTTTTCTCCCTTTTAAGACTGTCTACTTTAAACATGCAATTTGGAAAACATAAGAAAAGGAAGTATATTTCTTTTTTTTAAGAGGGAGAATTTTTTAATATTTACTTTTTTAGTTTTCGGTGGACACAACATCTTTATTTTATTTTTTTTATATGGTGCTGAGGTTGGAACCCAGCGACCCGCACATGCCAGGCGAGTGCGCTACCGCTTGAGCCACATCCCCAGCCCAGGAAGTATATTTCTAAGATACAAATTTTTTTTATTTTATTTTCTTTCTTTCTTTCTTTCTTTCTTTCTTTCTTTCTTTCTTTCTTTCTTTTTTGTTTTTGTTTTTGTTTTGTTTTGTTTTGACAGTCCTGGGGACACTGAGTGACATTCCCAATCCTTATTTTAATTTTCTTTTCTTTTCTTTTCTTATTTATTTAGTTAGTTAGTTAGTTAGTTAGTTAGTTAGTTTGAGGCAAGGTCACCCTAAATTGCCAGGATAGCCTTCAACTTGTGATCCTCCTGCCTCAGACTTTGGAGTTACTAGGATTACAAGCATGCACTACCACACCCAGCAATCTGTTGTATTTTTAAGATTGTCACAGGAAACTTTCATTTTAGATTGAGATATCTGTCCAATTGCACATAAAATCAATTGAAACCAACTAAAGTTATAAAAGTGTATGCACACGTGTGCTGGCATACAGGCACACACACAAATATCTATCTGCAGAAGTACATGCACTAGAATAGAAACATGTGTTTCTCTTTCCAATGTAATAACCTTTCAAATGATTTATCATTCAATGTTGTGAAGACCCTCTCTTCACCAGATAGCTAAGCCAGTGGATTGGCACAAAAGAATCCACACTGTGGCAATTGAAATCTGGTGATTAAAGTTATCAATATAACATTTCAGAAATGTAAAACCTTTTGTATCCAAAGATCTCTTGTCTCTTGACTCGGAGGTCAATTATTCCCTCCCATTAAACAACTTCCTGTTTTGCTGTATAGTATCCTTTATCTCACCGGGCTCTTTGACTGCACTATTTTTGTTCTGCTTTTTTTCTACTGGTAAAATCATTGCACCTGAGCAAGAAACTGATTTTTTTTAATAAGTTTTCTCAAAGAATCAGTGACATAAGAGGATTAATTGTTTGTTTTCAATTCTGACTTTTCTCCTCCTAGATCTATTTTTGAAACAAATTTTATTTTGGGATGTCCTGACTGGGATGATCCTAAATTGGAAAGCCTGGTGCAAATTTTATTGACCTCCATTTCCGACTCTAAAGGATGTCCCCCACTAATCTGTCATCTTCGGGGCAGACAAAGGCCAGAGGCTAGGGAAGCCAAGCCAGATGGTGTGTACAGGAGGCCACTAACCAAACACTTTATGTTTTTTTGGTTGGTTTTTAAATAGTTGACAAGAAGGAGGAAAAAACACATGGGCATCCTTCTTACTCCCAGCTGAGCTAACCTGAATATTAATTGCAATATTCATGATAAACACAATGCCTGAGAATAGGTCTATCTCCTATTAGAGAATGAATAAATGGATGATGGATGGACGGTTAGGTAGATAGGTGGATGTATAAATGATGAATGAGTGAATATTATTGACGAGTTTTTTATTCAAACAAGGCAGAGAACACAAAACGACAAAAGTTATCACTTAAGAAACTATAAAAACTATAACAGGAATGTCCCCATTTTAGAGATAAAATGTTAAGTTCTGGGCTGGGGTTGTAGCTCAGTGGTAGAGCACTTGCCTATCATGCATGAGGCACTGGGTTCCATCCTTAGCACCACATAAATGTAAAATAAAGATATTGTGTCCACCTAAAACTTTTTTAAAAATACTAAAAAAAATGTTAAGTTCTGTTTATATCCTTCCTGGTTTCGTCATGTTTTTATTTTTTTATTGTATTATGTTATCTAACTTATTAATTTTTCCCCAAAATAATAGTCACAGTCCATAGAGATTTATGTATCTTATTTTCCACTTATATATCAAGGGCATCTGTTCATGTTAGGGGGTAGAGATCCACCTTTTCCCTTTTAATGACTCATGGTATTCAACTCTGTAGACATCCCATAAATGATTTTGCCAGACTCCCTTAGCTCAGCAATAGACCATTTTTTCAGCATGCACAAGGCCCAAGATTCCATCCCCAGCACCAAAAAGAAGGAGGGGGGGGGGGAGGAGGAGGAGAAGGAAACTACACTTAATTGACACTTTTATGCTGCTATCACAATACTGCAATACTTCCTTATATATTACTGACCATCTGTATTTTTGAACTGTTAACATTCTTTTCTATTTTTTTCTATTGGTTGATTTGCAATTTTTATTTATACAAACTCTGGACATTAGGAATTATGATATTTACCATTTATGTATATGGCCAATATCATTTCTTAAGCTGTCACCTGTCATTTAACTTTGCATTTCCACATCTTTCACAGTTTAATACTGACTCTTATGTAATCCAATCTAATTTTCCCCTTTATTGTTTTTTCTTTCCTAGACAATCTTAAGAAATCACCCCAAAACTGAGTTTATAAAAGTGTGACTCTATATTTGACATTAATACTTCTAGTATTTAAACATTTAATGCTGATTGAATGTCCATTTATAGCCTCCCCCATTTTCCAGCTCTTTTAGAATTAAGTTAAAAGTATGTGACCCATTCTAACCAATGAGATATGGGCAGAAGTAAAGTACACAGGTCTTTGTCACATCTACCCTGATCCTGAAGACCCATGTGTGACTCTAGCTTCCTTCTCCCCTTGAGTAGCACACCTCAAAACTGACTGTTCCAAATTGCCTAGGAACAACATGGAAACAGTTTTGATGCCTGAGTCACCACCTGGAAGGAAGTTGCTCTGAAAAGTCCCCAGTATCTCTTCAGACTTTGAATAATCAAGAAGCTTTCCTACAATAAGCCACTGTAAACCTAAAATATTTTGCTATTTTAGCAGAGTTGCCCTAACAGTGTAGATTTTTCCCCCATCTAAATGCTAAACCCATCTACTATATTTTTCTGCCTTCATTATCCTAGTAATAAATCCATATATACCAAAGTGAGTGCTTATGCATTCTTTATTATGTACCACTGTACTATTTATCCACTTCTGTACTGCTATCCAACTATTTTTGTCTTCATACTTATACTTCTCAATGTCTTAAAGACTAAATTCCCCTTCTTGACTATTCTTTTTTAAACTATACTCTTCCACATACAAATAATCCATTCTCCTAAAACTATTCATTGAGATCCTAATCAAATTTGCATTATAGTTGCATATTGATTTGGGAAAGAGCAACTTCTATATGCCATTTATTCTTCCCAAGAGAAAAAACTTCAATATGTCTCTCATTTTGATATAATCTTATGTCTTTTACTAAGAATATACAATTCTCGCCTGGCGTGGTGGCACACGCCTGTAATCCCAGCAGCTTGGGAGGTTGAGGCAGAAGGATCATGAGTTCAATGCCAGCCTCAGCAAAATCGAGGCACTAAGCAATTCAGTGAGACCCTATCACTAAATAAAATACAAAATAGGGCTGGTGGTGTGGCTTAGAGGCCCAGTGCTCCTGAGTTTAATCCCCGGTACCCCCCACTCCCCCCAAAAAAGAATATATAATTCTCTTATTAAGTTATTTTTTGATGTTTTAAAAACTAGTTTCACAAAATCTTGAATATAACTTTTCTTATTTCCTTGCCTTTTCCTGAACAATCTTACTATAATCTGGCACATCATTTTAGAAGCATAGTTGTTTGATGTTAGAAAAAAAGTTTGTTGTCAATTGTTATTAATTATTCCTTAAACACTCATATTATACAAAACCCATAAAGTATTGCTAATTATTTAGTGCTAGTAAAAAGGAAAGTATTATTGTTTTTTTTTCTTCCTTTGCCTCTACTATTATTGTTCATCTCTGATGGCTTCACCCAACCTCCTTGTACCCATTAGCCCTGCAGGTTACTCCAAGTAATACTTTCTCCTGCAATTTGTCTTGCAAATATCCATCTTATTAATTTTCTTAATTGTCTAGCCATTTCTGTTGAATTTATTTTATTTTTAGGAATATTATCATACCATAGGCAACTGGCACCTGTGTTTCTTTCTTCCATGGTAATTTTTACCTTCTCTGGTTATCTAGTGGTTAAGATTTGGTACTCTGTCTAAGGTCATTTTCTTCTATTCCTATTTTACTTTAGTTATTTTTAGAAAGGGAGTTTGAATTGGCTCCTAAATTTAATCATTTGCTTTTTGTGTTGTCTAGTGATACAATCGTGATTTTTTCCCCTTAAAATTTTTATAAAATAGATAAAGTGTTCATATATTTTCAAGTAACAACCCATCTTATATTTCATTCATAAAACCTACCTAATTACCCTATGCTTAAATTTTAACTGCAATGGTATAAAAAATTAATTCTAAAAACTAGAAACAACCTGTCAATTAGGAATTGAGAAACAGTTTAGTAAATGACAACATTATGAAATATTTTATGACTAAAAAAAAGATTCCTTATAAAAATTAGATGTATACCTATCTTCCACTATTCAGGCCACTATAACAGAATACTATAAATTGGGTATTGTATAATATGAGTGTTTAAGGAATAATTAATAATAATTGACAACAAACTTCTTTGTAACATCACAAAAAAAAAAGGTTTATTTCTCCTGGTTCTAGAGACTGGAATGTTTAAGTAAGCAGAAGATTTGATATCTAAGAAGGGGCTCCTACTTCTGGTTCATAGATGGAAACTTCTCGTTGTGTCCTCCCTGGGCAGAAGTGGGAGTGGGAGCTGTTTGGGGCCTCTTTATGAAAGCACAATCCCATTCCTCATGATCTAAACCAACCAGGGAAAGGTCCCACCTCCAAACACCGCAGTGCAGATATGTTTTAACAATGAAATCTGATAAATACAGACATTCAATCTCTAGCAGTACTTAATTCCAAGTTGAAATTTTAAAATATTTATTATATGTAATATTCTATGTTAGAGTTCAACTATAAGAAGGGAAATTTGCTTTTTTAAAATATGAATAGCACCATTAAGTATACTGAACCTTGCCTCTTCCTGAACAGTCTTACTATAACCTGGCACATCATTTTATAAGAATAGTTGTTTGATGATACAAATAAGTTTGTTGTCAATTATTATTAATTATTCCTTAAACACTCATATTATACAAAACCCATAAAATATCACATAATAATTGACTTGTCTAGATATTTTATTGAGTTTGAGTGCTTTATGCATAGTATTCTTTTCTCCCCAACTATACCTTTGCTCTGTATTAGTGTCTTATTATTCCCAACACCATTGTAATTGTGAGTTTATATAGGCATTCAATAACTGTTCCAACTAGAACAGGGCTGACCTTTCCAACCGGGGAACTTACTCCTGAGCTGTAGTAGTGTAACTAAGCCTGCCCAGTGTTATGAGAATTTTCCAATCTATGAAAAGAAACCGAAAATCTGTATCTTTATTTGAAACCTCCTGAGTTTTGAATGGTGCCTTGATCTGGGTCTGGGGTCCTATTACACAGATACCTCTGAAATCTAGGCCAACATTTGATAATTTCATTTTTTTTTTACCTTGTGTGATACTCTGATATGTAGTGAAATCTCATCCCTGAAAGCTAGCAAAATTGAACATCTTTTCATGTACTTATTTGTCATCTGCATATATATTTAGTGGAATGTCTCTGCATGTTCTTTTGCCCATTTGCTAATTAGATTGGTTTTCACTGTTGAGTTTTGAGGATCCTTTACAAATTCTAAATATGGGTTCTTGATCATATATGTAGTTGAAATATTTTCCCTCGGTTTTAGATTATTTTTTTCTCCCTCTTAGTTTTGCAGAGTAGCAGTTTTTATTTTGATGAAGTCAAATTTATCAGTTTTTCTTTGATTGATTGAAACTCCAATAACTCTTCCCAAGCCCTGGGTTCCAAGATGTTCTCCCATGTTACCTTCTTAAAATGTTATACATTGATATTTGATCCCTATTTGGTTCTTAAGTTTACATTAAATTTATCATTAATTTTTACCTAATGAGGTTCATGTTCATTTTTTGCTTAAGAAAAAGAACTACATGAGTACTCTTCATTGAAACTTTCTCCATGAATTGTTTTAGCACCTTTGTCATAATTCAGTTCACTGGATTTCTATGGGGTATTTCCAGGTACTTTATTCTGTTCTATTGATCATTATGTCTATTCTTCTGCCAATATCATGCAGTCTTGATTACTGTTGCTGGATATTAACTTAAAATCAGGTACAGTAAATTCCTTACATTTTATTCTTCATTTTCAAACTTTTTGTAAATCTATTTTAGTTCTTTGCTTTTCCATGTAGATTTTAGAATAATCATTTTATAACTACATCCTACTACAGGTATGATAGGAATAGTGTTTAACTTGTTTATCAATTTGGGGAAAATTGACATAAATTTACTATGTTAAGACCTCCAATCCAGAAATATAGAATGTCTCTCCTTTTACTTAGATATTCTATGATTTTTTGAATCACAATTTCATAGTTTTTAGCTTACAAGTTCTATGCATGTTTTGTTAGTTACAAGTAAATATCTCATTTTTTTTTAATCTTCAAGGGTATTGTATGACCAAGAAATATAATTGATTTTTAATATTTTTTTAAATTTTGTAATGTTTCCCACTTATCAGTTCTAGGAGGACTTTTTTTTCTCATTGATTTCTAGGGATTTTCTACATGATCATGTCATGGACAAATAAAAAATTATTTGTTTTCTTTCTGATCTATATACCTTTTCTTTCCTTTCCTTTCTTTATTTCACTGGCTAGAACTTTCACCACTCTGTTGAATAGCAGTGGTGAGGATAGACGGCCCACGTTAGAGTGAAAGCATTTAATCTTTTACCATTAAAATAATATTAGCCATATAGGCTTTTTTTAATCAAATTAAGATTTCCCTCTACTCCTGTTTTTCTGGATTTTTTATCATTTGATTTTTTTCAAATACTTTTTTGTTTCAGTCAATATTATCACATGATTTTCGTTATTTAACCTACTAATGCAGTGACTGATTTTTAAACAACGAGTTGTCCTGAGTCCCTGGAATAACCTCCACTGTTCATACTGTCTTATATTGCTGAATTCCAATTTCTCATATTTTGTGAAAGATTTTTGCATTTATATTAAGGAGGGATATTAGTTTTCTTTTTTATATTGTCTTTGTCTGGTTTTGATATTAGGGTAATGCTGATTTCATAAAATGAATTGGGAAGTTTTCCCTCTGTTTTCTGAAGGAGAAATGTGTATTAATTCTTTTTTATATATTTGGTAAAATTCTCCAATGAAAACATCTGGGTCTGGGAATTTTTTTCAAGACTTTTTATATTACAGATTCAATTTTCTTAAGTGTTTCAGTGCTGTTAAGATATTTCATATTGGATGAATTGTGGTAATATGTACTTTCACAAGAACTAGCCCGTTTTATCTAAGTTGTTAAATTTGCATATGTACAATTGCTCAAAATATTGACTTTTTAAAATATCTTTAAGATCTGTAGTACTATCTCCTAATTCATTTCTGATATCAGTAATTTGTGTTCTCCCTTTTTCTCTCTCTGTTAGTCTTGATAGAGTTTTTCTTCTGTTATTGACTTTTACAAAGGACTCTGTTTTTTTCCATTGACTTTATTAATTTGCTGTTTTCAATTTCAACTTCACTAATTTTTACTTTTGCTTATTACTTCATGCTTTCTCCTTATCTTTTTTCCCTAGGACCTTAAGATGGGAGCTTAGTTACCAATTTAATATCTTTATTCATTTCTATTGTAAACACTTAATGCTATGAATTTACCTGACAATAATGCTGTGACTTTTATCAAATTTTGATATATTTTCATTTTCATTCTATTTAATGTATTTTTTATTTCCCTTGGGATTTTCTTTTTGATTTAAAGACTATTTAAAAGTGTATTATTCAGTTTCTAAAGTGTTTGGAGATTTTCCTATTATGTTTCTAATATGGATTTCTAGTTTAAAATTTTGTATCAGAGGCTACAATCAGTAAAACTTACTCTCTGGAAATATCCCACAAACATTTGAAATAAATTTTTATTTTGCTATTCTGGATGAAATAATTTAGAAATGTCAATTAAACCCTATTGGATCTTGATGATAGTGGTTTTTATTTTGATTAATGCTTGCATAGTATATCTTTTCACATCTGTATTAGTCACAGTTCCCCAGAGAAATAGGACCAATAGGAGATATATTTATATATAATAAAGAAAGATCTATCTATCTAGGTACAGAGAAAGAAATAGACATAAATACTTATAGCATTTGAGTTGAAAAGTCTTACACAATCCTGAGAAGTTCTTTATTTGTCAATCTGGAAACCCAGACAACAGATGTATACTTGCAGTCCAAGTTTGAAGTCCTCAAAACCAAGAGAGCCAACTGTATAAGTTCCAGACTCAAGGCCAGCAGGTTTGAAAACCAATGTTTCAATCTGAGTAGAAGAACCAGAAAGACCAATATCCCAGATCAAATAGCCAGATCAAATAGTTCCCTTTTGTTCAACCTTATGTCCTATTCAGACCTTCAGTTGATTGGATGAGGCCCACCCACATTAGGGAAGGCAATCACTTTAACTCAACCTGTTGACTCAGAGGTTCGTCTCATCTATATAAATACCCTCGCAGATACCCCCAGACTAGTACATGGCCCAATATTTAGTACCATATGACCCAGTTAAATTGGCATATAAAATTAACTGTTACACCATCCTTTTAGTTTCAATCCCTTTTTTATTATTATATTTGAAAGGAGTTTCTCATGGATAGCATATTCTTGGGCCATTTTTTTTATGCTCTGACAACGGGTCTCCACCAAGTAGTCAATTGAGACTATTTATCTTTACTGCAATAGCAATATGTTAAGGCTTAGTAGGCCATTTTACTTTGTGATTCCTGTTTGTTTATTACTTTTTATTTTTCCATCATCTTTTTCTTGTTTTTTTTGTGTTATTTGAATTTGTTAAAGAATTCCAGCTAATTTGTTTGTGTGTTCCTGAGTTATTCTGCATAGCTTTTTAAGTGGATACCTCAGGTATTAAATTATATACAATAACAACATAATCTACTGGTGTTGACAATTTAGTGTTCGGATGAAGTATAGAAACCTTATCTCCCCTCACATCTTTTTATTCTCCTCTGCTTATAATTGACAAATATTTCCTATTCATACATTAAGAATAAATATCACATTATAATTTTTGCTTCAGCTGCCAAACATAATTTAAAAAACTGGAGAGAAGGAAATCTATCATGTGCACCCATATTTTTGCTTACCATGTTCCTTCTTCAGATCTCCTGTTCCAAAATTATTTTCTATAATTTGTTTTTCTATTTAGATAAATTTCCTTAGCCATTTCTTTAAAGTGTATATGCTGGAGACAAATTCTCTTGGTTTTCCTTTATCTGAGCATATTAATTTTCTGTTACTGCTATAAGAAATTACCAAAAACTCAATGACTTAAAACAGTAAATATTTATCATCTTATAATTATGGAGATCAGAAGTTCAAAATTATCCTCACAGGGCTAACACCAAAAAGATAGCCTTGATAATTCCTTCTAGAGGTTCTAGGGAGTATTTATTTCCTTATTTTTTCTATATTTTTGGGTTTGTTGCCCCCTCCTCCTTAAAAACAATTGGTAATACCTTCAAATCTAGTATGTCTCTCTCTCTCTCTCTCTCTCTCTCTCTCTCTCTCCTTCTCTTCTCCTCTTCCTCTCCTTTGTTTCTATCATCATATTCTCTTCTCTGTCTCTGACTCTGCTGCCTTCCTTCTAAAAACAACTTTGGGATCACATTGGTCCCACCCAAATAGTCAATGATAATCTCTCCATCTCAAGATTGTGATTGTGAACTTAATCACATCTGATAAGTCACTTTTATCCATGTAGGACAACATCTTTTAATCTCTAGATTCTAGCGATTAGGGTATGTTTAGGGAAAAGGTTACCAATTTTATCCTCATACACTGACAACATCTTGATTTCCTCTTCATTCCTATAGGATATTTTCTCCAAATATAAAATTTTGAAATACACAGATCCATCTTTCCTTTACAGACTTGAAAAACGTGCCACTTCCCTTTTGGCTGTCTTAGTTTTGATGAGAAACCACTGACACATTATTTGTTACAGGTGAAGCAGCATTTCTCTCTGGCTGCTTTTACATCTTTATCTTTAGCTCTCAAATGTTTGGCTATGAATTGTCTTGGCACAGAAATGTTTGTGTTTATCCTGTTTGTGGTTTACTCTGTTCCTTGAATCTATAGGTTTATGTTTCTTGTCAAATTCAAAGAACTGTCAGTCCTATTCCTTCAAAAACTTTTCAACTCCACCTAGTTTCTTCTCTTCTTTGGGGATATTGATGGCATGAACATTAGATATTTAATAGTTCTACAGGTACCTGATTTTTTAACTGTTTTCTCTTTGTAGTTCAGGTTGAATATTATCTTTTTTCTGTCTTAAATTTCGCATATGCCAGGCACAGTGGCACACGCCTGTAATCCCAGCGGCTCAGAAGGCTGAGGCAGGAGGATTGCAAGTTCAAAGACAGCTTCAGCAATAGTGAAGCCCTAAGCAACTCAATGAGAGCCTGTCTCATTCCCCTCACGAGGGGAATGGGAAAAAAAAAAAAACAAGGAGAGAAATGAATTACAGTAGATGGGGTAGAGAGAGAAGATGGGGGGGGGAGGGGGGATAGTAGTGGATAGGAAAGGTAGCAGAATACAACAATTACTAATAGGGCATTATGTAAAAATGTGGATGTGTAACCGATGTGATTCTGCAATCTTATTTGGGGTAAAAATGGGAGTTCATAACCCACTTGAATCTAATGTATGAAATATGATATGTCAAGAGCTTTGTAATGTTTTGAACAACCAATAAAAAAAATAAAATTAAAAAAAATGAGAGCCTGTCTCTAAATAAAATATTTTTTTTAAAAAAGGCTAGGGATGTGGCTCAGTGGTTAACTATCCCTGAGTTCAATCTCCAGTACCCTCCTCCCAAAAAATCTCACATACTCTTTCACCTGTATTTTCCACTCAGCTGAGCTCCTTCATTGAGTTTTGTACTCTGGTTATTATACTACTCCACTCCAGAATTTCTATTTGATTCTTCTTTATATAATCTAATACCTTTCTGAGATTTTTTAATCACTTTGCTGAGACTATTTTTTTTATTTTTTTTAGATGTTGATGGATCTTTATTTTATTCATTTATTTATATGCGATACTGAGAATTAAACCCAATGCCTCACACATGCTAGGCAAGCGCCTTACCATTGAGCCAGGACACTAGCCCAAGACTCTATTTTTTTGTTTTGTTTTGTTATGACTGTATTTGTAATTGCTCACAGAAATCCATTTATGATGTATACTTTAAAATCTTTATTAGATAATTTCAATATCTATATCATTTGAGTGTTGGCTCCTATTTACTTCCCTTTTTCCATTCTAGTTGAGATCATCCTGTTTCTTGCTCTGATGAATGATATTAGTTGAACTGTGAGTGTACAACACTTACAATTTTTTGAGTATTATATATCTGTATCTTATTTAATTCTTGTGTTCTAGCTGACCTTTTATGCTATCACATTGGTAAAAGAAGGAAGGTATCGTCTTGTTACTGTCAGGTCTCTGCCTTAGGCTCTGTCCACACCTAAGGAAAAGGGTCCATCATTCTTGTTGACCATGTAGTCATGCCGCTGAGGAGGGGTGGGCTGATTCCCACATGACCATGGTGAAAGTCCTGACTCTCTCCTCTGCTTCCTCAGACCTCACCCAGCAGGAGAGAGAGGTGGTAACATTCCATGTGGTGTCCACTCACAATACAGAGCAGGGTAAAATTCCCAGCTCTCATTGCAACCCTCACTGATACCCATACCAGTGGGATGTGGGCACCCCCGGACAGAATGGCAAGGGTAGAATTCTAGGCCTTTTCTGGCAGGAAGGTGTGGGGCAGTTGGGAACAAGTACCTTTTTTTATGGTATTGGACTGAAATACCACAAACATTAGTGTTCCTGCTAGAGAGCCATTTTCTTGGTCCTTTGGCTAAAAAAAAGCAAACTTTCTTATCTTTGTTTTTCTACACGCATTGGCATTTCTAAGCTGCCAGTTTCTCTAATAAGCCTGGAATACATGAGACCACCCAAAAATCCAGGTTTCAAGGTGTCTAGTCAGTACTTTAGTTCTCCATCTTCCAGAGTCTTCTAATATTTATTTTATATAAAATGTCCAGCATTTTAGATGTAATTATCAAGGAGAGTAGGAAAAAATGTCTACTCCATCTTCCAGGAGTGGCCTTTTTACAATTTTTAAATGACTGAACCCTTATAGTCTATTTTCTTAGTGCGTGATATAAAGTTTTATCCCTTAATAAGTATAAACTCAATTAGCCTACATCTTCAACAGCATATCATCTTGTATGACTTTCCTCTCTTTTCTCATACCTTACCTTCAATGAGAGATGTTTGAGAACATATACAAGTATTGATAACTTGGATGCTTACTGTAGTTTTGTGTGTGTGTGTGTGTGTGTGTGTGTGTTTATTTTGTTTTGTTTTTGTGGTGCTGGGGATTGAACCCTGGGCTTTGTACATGTGAGGCAAGCACTCTACCAACTGAGCTATATCCCCAACCCCTCATGGTAGCTTTTTATAAAAATAGTCAAACAGAAATTTCTTTAAATATCCACCAATACAGGATACGTATTTCACTTTCAAACAAGGGATTTTAGATGGTCACTAAAAAATGAAATGTAAAATTTAGATATTAAAAAAAGTCAAGAGTATATTGCCAGGCTGGGGGTTCTCTCAGTGGTCGAGTCTTGCTCAGCAAGTGCAAGGCCCTAGGTTCAATCCCAGAACCACCAAAAAAGAAAAAAAAAAGATATATTGCTATGGAGTAAAACAATTAAACTGCATACCATTTAAAAATACATTGGTTTTCTGTTTTTATGTTTTAAAAGATCTTCTAAAAAGGGGGCTTGAGCTAAAGAAATGAATCAAAAGCTATGTGCTAGAGGTGATTTCACATGACTTATCTTACTTGCTCTTCACAATATATATCCTCAGGGCAGGCACTTCATTTTTCCAAAGTAACTTCTATTTCAACACAGTGTCTAGATCCCACACAATTCTGAATAAATTTCCACAGTTCCACATGCAGTCGTATTTTCCTTTTGAAGGCCATCTGTCTGAAAACACTTGTAAAGCTGCCTAGATGTAAAAAAAAAAAAAAAAAAAAAAAAAAAAAAAAAATCAACACCAAACAGAGAATTAAACCTCTCAAACCTCTGCTCAGTAACTCTTCAGAATTCATTTTCAACAGACAGGTGTTTCTCCTTTTCCATCGACTCTTCGTGCCTAACAGAAAAACAACCCTCAAGTTTTTAATCACAAGGCGGTCTATGACATATGACTTTTCTACTTCAAAGGAATCTAATAATAGCACATGCATAGGAATATCCCCGCTCTGTGCAGAGTAAACAAACACTCCTCTCTCCTGAGAGAGATCAGATGAACCTACTTATGTCAGATCTCTCCCAGAATTCCATTGTTGTCTCTCCAAACAGGCTTTAAGGAAAACCACTGAATCTGGGATCGGGAGCTTTTCTCAAGCGTATTTCCTTTAAAAACATAGGGAAACAGGATTTTTGGCCACAGGAGGTCAAGGTCAGCAAACTAACAGAATTGGTCCTTTTGAACTTCCTTTCTAAGAAACACATTATATTATCTGGTGAAAACTGTTACATTGAAAATGTCTGTTAACACTCGAGCCATGATTAATTTTGTTCATCACACAATGGATGATTTTAGGAAGCATTCTATTAAAATCCACAGATGAGAAATAATGAAACCAAAACGCATAGTTCCAAGATAATGTAAATAGTGGAAGTTCTGTGAGGATGAAAGCAGTATTTGGTCATCGTGTGTGTATGTGTGTGTTTGTGTGTGTGTGTGTGTGTGTGTGTGTGTGTGTGAGTGTCCCACAAAGAACTATACAGGGCTTACACATTGTAAATAACCAATAACCAATAGCTATTTATTTTTAACAATAAATATCTTTAACAATTAAAGAAAAAGCTGAGAAAAAAACACAGAAAAGAGAATGCAAAGAAATGCAAATATAATACGCAAGCTGGGCTCCTTGGAGATTGTGCTATTTTCATAGACCTAAATTTATATTATTGACAAATATGGGCATTCCTTTCAATAAAATAGAAGTGCATTTTTTCACTTAGATTATCTTAGTACCATGCTTTTAAATTTGTACAATATTTCTGAGAACCTGAAGAAAATTTCCAATGAGTTATATCATTTTGGTGTTATAGAACTTTCCATGTTATTATCTCCATTATAATGGGGAATTTGAGAAGAGACTTATAAAAAGGCCCTCAGTAAGTAAGCAATAGGGCTCGACTATGATACAACTCTTACCCTATAAGTGGGACTGTCTTTCCTTTTTGCAGAAGACAGTCCTTGTAGCTCCCATCTCAGTAACAGGGCCTCTGCCCACAGTCAGTACCCAAGCACCTCCATCTACAGTTTAGATCTGCTTTCTCCCTGCAATGTTATGAGCTTTAGTTTAATTCCTAAGTTAGCAAGACCAAGTACGGAAGGTAGGTATTCTGTTACACCATCAGGTTTCCCTCCTGACGGCCACACTTTCAGTTGACACTGCCCCTTCCTGCCCAGAAGAAGAATGTTTAAGGAAAATGTCTAAAATACCATTTCCTTTTGCTTTAAACCAAATCATAAGAACCCCATAAAGATTCCTCATTATATGCCAGTCAATAAAAAATTATGTGTATGGTTGCAATTCTAAATCAGGAAAAAAAGAAGCATTGAACAGCAGAAAGTTTGTTCACATGAAATACCACAGTATTGTTATCCATTACTTAGCCTAAACCAAAGTTGGCCCATTTTCGTTTAATATAATAAGGAAGTTCTGAAGAAAGTCAAGGGAGGGGTGGGGTTGTGGAGATGGGAAGGACAATAGAAAAAGACAGACATTATTATCCTATATGATTATACTAGTGGAGTGATTCTGCACCATGTACAGCCAGAGGAATGAGAGGTTGTGCTCCATTTGTGTACAATGTGTCAAAATGCATTCTACTGTAAAATAAATTAATTAATTAGTAAAAAAAAAAAAAAAACCCAGCAGGCAGTACAGTGTGGTCAAGAAAATAAAATGGCTTGGAGTCAAGTCCAGTAAGTTTACAATGAATACTTTTTTGTCTTCAAGGAAAGAAAGCATATTAATTTGCTCTATTTATTATTCTCTAACTTTTAATTTAAAGCAGATCTCCTTATCACTTTTATATTTCAACCATTCGTTTTTCAATTTAACACTTAATAAGACGTAATTTACTCATTTGCTTATGATTCTCTCTCCTTCAGTTTCTAATATATAGTGCTGCTCGATAAAATATTTCAAACACACCAAAAAATAATAGTAAGGAAGTTCTAGTTTCTCTCTTGTAAGATTGATTTCAGTAAGAGAAAAATTTGGTGTCTGTTTATTAAAAAGGAGGTGGGGGTCAACATCTGCCACCGACACATTCGGACACCACAATGAAATGAAAAGTAATAATTGACTACTATATTCCCTTAAGTAACTTTGCTTTTTTTTTTTAATGCTTAAGACAAACAGAAGACACAAGGCAGAACCACATGTTTTTTCTTGTGATATGTTAGTCAAAAATGTCTCCAAGAAAGGTGCAGCATGTCTCACCAGTGAGGATACCAAATGGGACCACATGCTCAAAGCAGTGAGCATCACTGCAGTGAAACAGGCCCCCTAATGGTGGACACCAAATAGCCAGTGCACTGGTCACAGGCACCCACACACACACAGGGTACAAAGCAAACATTCCCTGTACCTTATAAGCTGTCCCCATTCTTGGCCACTTCTACAAGGCCATCCATGAGCCAAACACAACAGGCAACCTGACAGGAAGTTCTGTTCCTTGAAGGGCTCTTGTTTCCTCTCCCACTAACATCAAAATTCCCACCAGGGAATTTGAGTCTCAAGGAATTGTAGACCTAGCATAAATGCACGACTCCGTTGAGTGATGTGCACTATTTGTTGGCAGCCATGAATATCATATGTCTTCCCATCTCCTAATTCATTATATTGCACGTGGTAATGACTCCATAAAGACATATCCAGTTGAAGAAATTAAATTATGTAAGGCAGCATTTTATTAGCTTTTTGTTAGAATTTCCGGAAAGTTTGTCTTTTTTTTAATATTTATTTATATTTGCATTTCAATTCTTTTTTTTAATGAGAGAGAGAGAGAGAGAGAGAGAGAGAGAGAATTTTTTAATATTTATTTCTTAGTTTTTGGCGGACACAACATCTTTATTTGTACGTGGTGCTGAGGATCGAACCCAGGGCCGCGTGCATGCCAGGCAAGCACGCTACAGCTTGAGCCACATCCCCAGCCCGAAAGTTTGTCTTAACATGACATTCTGTTTTGAGAAAAACCTGCATTCTCTTAACTTAGAAGCTTTTTTACTTTTAATTTCAAAAGAAAAGTCATAACTTGAAATCTAGAATTTTATAAATTTAAGGTGCTCCTGAAGTAAAATTTAATGTTGTTCCAGTCATTCCTAAAAATTAATCTAACCAGAAATGCTAAGTGTACACCTATAATTCCAGCTACTGGGGAGGCTGGGGAAGGAGGATTACAAGTTTGAGGCTAGCCTGGCAACTTAGACAGATCCTGTGGCAAAATGAAAAGGGCTAGGGATATATCTCAGTGGTAAAGCACCTCTGGTTTCAATCCCCAGAGCCCAAAACAAAAAGTAACAGAATGATAAGATAATGAAGAATTTCCAGATTAGAAACCAAAAACTTGGAGGGCCAGAGAATTAAGCCTTGTATTGGGGCACTTCTGCCTTGGAAAAAGTTGGCAATTCCAGAGAAAAACTGAGAAACTAAAAGAGTTAAGGCACAATTTTGAAGAGCTCATAGATCCAGAGGGAATATCTTTAGCCTTCAGACCTGATCAGGCCAGAGTGAACGTCCCCCACACCCAGTATGTATTGGGTGTCACTTCAAGGAGTCACACCCCAGAATAAGGATAAACTGGAGGCCCTGTTGATATTAAAGGAGTTTAAGCTCGAATCATCTGACTGCTTAAAATTGAATTAAGTTGGTCTCAAAGTGCTATTTTCCAAAGGGGACTTTAAGATGAAACATATACTGCATTGAAAAGAAAAAACTATTTCATCCCCAAATTATTTCTACAAAAATAGTTTGCAAATATAAACAGGATTGTGTACACAAAGAAAAATAATCTGGCAAAGAAAATGACAGAAAGACCCCAGAAAATCTCTAAGTTTAAAGTTTTAAAATCACTTTGATAATTACATGGGGGAAAAAAAGAACAAGTCAAATTGATAAAAAAAAAAAAAAAAAAAAAAAAAAAAAAGCCAGGCACAGTGGTGGCATTCCTGTAATCCCACCTACTCAGGAAGCTGAGGTAGGAGGGTCTTAAGTTCAAAGCCAGCCTGGACAATATAACACAATACTGACTCAAAAAAATTATCTTTATCATTTATCTAAACTTACTAATAATTACATTAGGTATAAATGGTCCAACATACTAATTAAAATACAGAGGCTATCAGACTGAATACAAAATCAAAACCAAAATATATGCTGTCTATAATAAACTCACTTTAAATATAAAGTCACAAGCACAGTAAGAATAAAAGGTAGAAATATACAGATTATGCTAACACTAGCCTAAATACATACCTAGAGAAGCTATATGTGTATCAGACAAAGTCAATTTCAGAGGAAAAATACTACCATGGCAAAATAATGCCATTTCATAATAATCAAGAAGACATAAAAATGTAAGTGCATATATGCCAATTAACAGTGTTTATAAATATATAAATCAAAAACTGAGGGCTGGGGTTGTGGCTCAGTGTTAGAACACTCACCTATCACATTCGAGGAGCTGGGTTCAATCCTCAGCACCATATAAAAATAAATAAATAAAATAAAGGTATTGTGTCTGATTACAACTAAAAAAATATTTTAAAACAAAACAAAAGTGATACAATAGGAAGAAGGAATAGATAAATTCTCTATTCAGTCAAAGATTTTAAGATCACTCTTAAAAAAAGGGATTAAACCCAGGTGTGCTTAATTACTGAGCTACATCCCCAGCCCTTTTTAATTTTTACTTTGAGATAAGGTCTCACTAATTTCCTGAGGCTGTTTTTGAACTTGTGATCCTTCTGTCTCAGTCTCCGGAGCCACTGGGAATACAGGCATTCACCACCATGCCCAGCAAGATCACTTTTAATAACAGAAAGATCTTTGGAAAATTCTCCAACTATTTGGAAATTACAAAATGCATTTTAAATAATCCATAGATCTTACCAAATTCATTTATTAGTTCTCCTAGATTTTCTGTAAATTCTGTCAGATTTTCTACATAGATGAAATTTGTAAATAAAGACAGAAATTTGTTTGTTTTTACAGTGTGTGAGGCAGAGCAGGATTCTCAATTCAAACTGGAGACCAGGGGTACTCAGTGGTAGAACACCCCTGGGTTTAATTCCCAGTACTGAAAATAAACAAATAAATAAAACTACAGACCAGTATCCCTCATGGATGTAGAAGCAAATATTCTAAACAAAATTTTAGTAAATCAAATACAACAATATATGAAATGGCATCATGATCAAATGAGGTTTATCCCAAGTAAACAAGACTGTCCTAAAACTTGAAAATCAATTAATATAATTCATGATGTTATGAAACTAAAAACAAAAACTGTTTGATCATCTCAACCTATAACAAAAAGTATTTTCTTTCTGTTTTTAACATTTAATCAATTTTATTTTTTTAAATACATGACAGTGGACTGATTACAATTCTTATTACACATATAGAGAACAACTTTTTATATCTCTGTTTGTATATAAAGTATGTTCACACCACCTCATGTCTTCATACATGTACTTTGGATAATGATGTCCATCACATTCCACCATCCTTGCTAATCCCCTGCCCCTTCCCTTCCCCTCCCACCTCTCTGCCCTATCTAGAGTTTGTCAAAAAAAAACCATGGGAGGAACAGACAAAAAGTATTTTAAATAAAATATATCATCTATTCCAAATATGAACTCTCAAAAACTAAGATTACAAGGTTATATACTTTTTTTTGTAAAGGACATTTACAAAAAACCCTACAACTAACATTGTCCTTAGTGATGAACGAGTGCTTTTCCCCTAAGATCAGAACAAGATAGGAATGCTAGCTCTGGCTACTTCCAGTCCCTATTATACTTACAGTTCTAGTTGTTGCAATCAGGCAAGAAAAGAAATGTAAAGGGATTGGAGATGTAAATCAGTGGTAAGGTGTTTGCCTAGCATGCACAGGTACCTAGGTTCCATCCCCAGCACTGAAAAAAAAAAAAAATTACAACTGTGTTTGTTACAAATTATATAATTACCTATGTAGAAAATCTGACAGAATTTACAAAATAGCTAAGACAACTAAAAGTGAGTTGGGCAAAATTTTCAGTTTACAAAATATATATATATATATATATAAATTGATTATATGTCTACATACTATTAATGGAGAATAAGAAATTTAAATTTCATAAAACAACATCATTTTCAATAGCATCAGATAGCGTGAAATACATTGGGATAAACCCGATAAAATATATGAATATATGCTCTGAATATATAAAATTTTGCTGAGAGAAATTAAAAACCTAAATAAATGGAAAGATATATCTTGGAAATATTGGAAAATTGAATATTGTTGAGGTGTCAATTTTCTCCAAATTGATCTATATATTTGATGCAATCCCAACCTAAATCCTGTAAGGCTTGTTTTGTAAATATTTAAAAGTTGACTCTAAAATTCATATAGAAACACAGAGGACCTCTACTCATTAGAGAATCTGAGAAAGAAGACCAGTCAGGTGCTGAGGAGCATCTCTGTAATCCCAAAGAAGAAAAAAAAAATTGGAAAACCAATACTAATTTCAAAACACATTACAAAGTT
Source organism: Spermophilus citellus (assembly GCF_964194105.1). Classification (NCBI taxonomy): domain Eukaryota; kingdom Metazoa; phylum Chordata; class Mammalia; order Rodentia; family Sciuridae; genus Spermophilus; species Spermophilus citellus. The sequence goes on along the minus strand of NC_138194.1, from coordinate 28,086,340 downwards.
TTATTAGTCAAAACAGCATGCTATTTGGGTGCGGTGGCGCACACCTGTAATCCCAGTGGCACAGGAGGCTGAGGCAAGAGGATCAAGAGATCAAAGCTAGCCTCAGCAATTTAGCAAGCCGTAAGCAATTCAGTGAGACTCTGTCCCTAAATAAATTTTTTTAAAAGGGCTGGGAATGTGGCTCAGTGTTTCAGCACCCATGGTTGAATCCCTGGTTAAAAAAAAAAAAAAAAAAAAAAACATAGTATTGTTGTAAAGATAAACAATTAGGTCAATGGAACAGAATTAAGAATCCAGAATAACCCTACATACATATAGAAAACTGACTTGATGAATACACAGACAATGCAGTAGAAAAAGAAGAGTATTTTCAACTAATGGTACCAGAACAATTTGGTGTCCATATGCAAAGACTTGAAAATTGATCTTTACTTCACATCATATGTAAAAAATTAACACAAAATGCATCATATACACCTAAAACTACAAAATTTCTAGAAGACGCTTAGGAGAAAATCTTCATGACTTGAATCAAAGGTTTATTAGATACCACAGCAAAAGTATAATCCATGAAAGAAACAAAATGATAAATTTCACCTCTTCAAAATGTACCATTTCTGTTCTTTAACGACATTGTCAAAAGAATAAAAAGATGATCTATAGGCTAGGATTTCAAAGCATATAGCTGATAAAAAGTTCATATAGAGAATATATGAAGAATGTTCATAAGTCAACAAAAAGAAATCTTTTGACACAGGCAAAGATTTGAACAGACATTCTACCAAAAAATATATATGTGGTACATATATATGAAAAGATCCTCAACATCATTAGTTACTAAGGAGATGCAATCAAAAATGTGATTGCTGGGAATGTAAATTAGTAGTGCTATTATAAAAGACTGTGCAGAGATTCCTTTAAAAAACAAAAATGGAATTGTCCTATTATTTAGTAATTCCATTTATGGGTATTTATCCAAAAGATTTGAAATTGGTATGTCAAAGAGATGCCTGTAGTCGCATACTTCTTGCAGCACTATTAACAATAGACAAGTTACAGAATCAATCAAATTTTCCATCAACATATCAATCAATAACATAGGATACACACATACATATACATGCACACATAATGGAATGCTATTCAGTTTTATATAAGAAACTGTCATTTTCAACAACATTAAGTGAAATAAACCAAGCACAGAAAAACAAACCTACATGTTCTCACATAGAAGTGGAATCAAGAACAATTGAACTCAAAAGACACAGAGAGTACAATAGCACTTATCAAGGGTTGGGGGGATGGGGAGATTGAGGAGATGATAGTCAAACTCTACAAAGCCTCAGATATACAGAACAAATAAGGTTTCTTTTCCTTTAAAATATATTGCACAGCATGATGGATATTGTAAATTATGTATTATGCTTTTCAAAATCACTGAGTAAATTTCAAATGTTTTCATCACAAAAAAATGATAAGTATTTGATGTGATAGATATGTTAATTAGCTGGATGTAATCATAACACCACTTTTGTATCCCATAAATGTGTACAGACATATTTGTCAATTTATAATTAAAAATAAAAATTAAAACCATGATGAGATATCACAATATATCTATTAGAATGGCTAGAAAGCTAAAATTAAAACAAGTAACCATATTAAGTGTTGTTAAGTATGGAAAGGAACTAGAACTCTCATTACTGCTGTGGAAATGAATCATGAAACCACTTTGAAAAATAGTTTGTCAGTTTTTTAAAAAAAGTTACATATAAACTCTCTTAGGAACCAGTCACTCCACTCCTAGGTACTTAACCTAAAGAAAATAGATGTCTACACAAAGACTAGAACTGAAATGCTTATAGCTGTGTTTTTTTTTTTTTAGTCAAAAACTATTTTGACTATTTGTCCAACAACAGATGAATGGATAAGCAAACTGTGGTTTATCTACACCAGGGAATAAAAAAGAAATGAGCTACTGATACATACCACTAATGTATGAATCTCAAATAAGCTAGACCAAAGAGTAGTGTATACCGTGTGATTCCAGTTCTATAATACTCTAGAAATCTTTTCAAACTAATCTGTTAGTTTGTGGGGGGAAAGAGAAGAAGGAAGGATTGAAAAGAAGCATATAGACACTTCTGAGTTTTCTATTTTCATTGGGATAGTGGTGATGGTTTCACAGCAGTGTTTGTTTTTCACTCTTATCAAATGGTATGTGTTAAGTGTTTGTAGTTAATTTTATGTCCATTATTCCTCAATACAGCTGTTTAAATTTTTTTAAGATATAATTTTCTTCTCCAAAAATAAGATGTATTTTCACTTGTTTGAATCCTCTTTAATTCCCCCAAATATTATCTTCATATAAACTCTGTATATTTTCTGTATAGTTCATTTCTGTATATTGTTACCATTAGTATTACAAATAAGACCTCTCTGTTAGATTTTCTGATTTTGGGCTTAGGTTTGTTTATATGAAAACTTTTAACTGACATAGATAATATAAAGATATGTTTCTAATTAGTACTATTCGATATCTGTTTCCCCCTGTCTGAGGCCAGCCCAGGCAACTTACTGAAATCCTCGTCTCAAAATAAAATAAAAAGGCATGGTGACATAGCTCAGTAGTAGAATTTCCCTGAGTTCAATCCCTAGTACATCAAAAAAATAAAAATAAAATAAAAATAAAAACTAAGTAAAAACACAGATTTGCTATTTCCAGACGAGGAAATTTTTTTCTATTCCTTGCTTTTCCAGACAAGGAACACAGATAGACTTGGGAATAGAAAAGAGGAAGCTAATCATGTTGGGCTTTCAAAGCATCTCTAATGTGCAGATTACATCTCAGAAAAGAGAGTGCAGAGAAAAGAATATGGAGGTATCTCTCTGAGGTTGTACCACACTCAGTTTCTCCCACAATGACCTGAATAAAAATGAGCAGGAGGAACAGAAAAGTTATCAGCCAACTTTCTCTGTTCATGCATTCATAAATCATTTAATGGAATCAGAATCATGCACCACTCAGTGATGGGTATATGTTCTGAGAATTATATCCATAAGCAATTTATTCATTGTATGAACATTACAGCATGTGCTTACACAAACCAGGATAGCTTTGGCAACACTAGACAACATAATCTTATGGGACCATTGTTATATATGCAGTTCAATTGTTGACCAATACATCATCATACAGAATGTGTCTATTTTCATTGAGGGCCTATTGTAGGCCCAACCCTATGCTCCAAGCTGAAAGTATTATAGTAATCCTAGTATATGATAGTAGCTGCCCTCCTTCCTACCAAGGAGAGATCAAAAAATAAATAAATAATATATCACCTGGTGTGAAGTACTACAAAAACATATAAAAAGAGAACGCAAGAAGAATCAAGCAGTTGTGTTGAGTTAGAGAAAGGGGGATTGGACCTTGGGATGCTGAGAAGACTGAAATTTATGCAGCAAATTAGCAGAGGTGAGAATACACAAAAAAGATTTCTAGAGGGGCCTGGGGTTGTGGTTCAGTGGTAGAGCACTCACCTAGCACATGTGAGGCCCTGGGTTCGATCCTCAGCACCACATACAAATAAATAAAAGTATTGTGTCCAACTACAACTAACTAAATAAATAAATATAAAGTTGTTTAAAAAACTAAAATAAAAGAGTTCTAGAAATTTGGATAGACGTTTCTTTGGGTCTGTGACTACATTTTGGTCTGCACACAGGTGGGAATAAAATCCATAAGACCAAAGAAAATTAGACAAGCAATCGGAAGAGTTTAACAACTTCTGAGACTTGTCAGGAAAATAACACAGAGCAGGGTGGAGGATCTCATCGATTGCAAGAAGTTTGGCAGCGACGATGCGATGCCTCTGTCACATGTGAATCTCATCATGCACTTTGGCTTTTCTCGGGAACTCACAGTTTTCTCTTGTGTACTCAACTGTGCTCCTGAGAAGGCTAGCCCCTGTCGCAGAGGCAGCCCCCTCGTGCTCCGATCCATCTGGACCGTGATGACCACTTCTGTCCTTTTACCACTTCCCAGCTTTCTACAATCTTCTCAAAGTCACTTTTCTTCCCAGATCAAGTCAGTCCTCGGGCTGTTAAGATAAGTTGACAATTCAGAATTTCCCATGGTGTTTGAGAAGCCAAGATGAGGAGGGAATGGAAATGAGAACCTGAAGACAAAGTCAAAGCAACTTTTTACAGCCAGTCTTAAGGAAAGAAAAATAGTCCATCTACTTAGAAAGGAAGAAGTAGGCTTAAGATTTATTTTGTAATAGGAAGGGTAGCAGAATACAATAGACACTAATATGGCTGTATGTATGAACGTGGCTGTATAACCAATGTGAGACTGCAATCTGTACATGTGGAAAAAAAAAGAATTCATACCCCACTTGAATCAAATGTATGATATGTCAAGATCATTGTAGTGTTTTGAGCAACTAATAAAAAAAATTTTAAAAAGATTTATTTTGTTTTGTTTTGTTGGGGGAGGTGTTTTGTTGGTTTTATTGTTGTTTTTGATTAGGGACACTTGAGGATGTGAAGGCAAGAGGAACAGCAGGCAGCGGGTCGGGGGGATAATTAGACAAGCATTAACAGAGGAGATGAACAGAGAAGCTTCATGGTCTTAACCCCACTGCATCTCAAGCTTAGGGGACATGTGATAGGTGGAAATCACTTTGAAACTGCGTCAGAGTCCTCGTCTTGAGTCATAAGAGGCTGTTCACAAGCTTATTGGTATTAGGCAATTCTGGAACTCACCTTCTCATCTACAAAACAGGCATGACACTACTTCACAGAGTCGATTGTGGATGAAATAAATTACCAGAAGAAATCATCTAAGATAATCCTGTGCATACATTAGATACTCAAAAATGATCTCTTCTTCTCTTTCCTGGACATAACTAGTCATGCTCAAGTGTTCTAAGGAAACAGGAATCAGTATTCTAAAGTAATTTTTTAAAGTATATAGTCTCATAAAAAATCAATTATCATGTCACTATCAGGACAATCCCTTTATATAGCCTCCTTCAGTTTGCAAGATAACCCAACATGAAAAGATTAGTCTTGAAGACCATTGCTTGGCACATCTCAGTGTTCAAGGTGAAGTCCAGGCTTGGCTTGATGCAACGCACTTGGGTGGAGGGTTATCTGAGTCGTGACCCCTCTTTGCATTGCAACATCTGTGAGGGCCACTCCCAGTTCAGTCCCTTTCCTCAACCTCTTTAGCAGCCCACGTTTCAAAATAAGGAACAGAGGCATTATCAAGAGAGAGAGAGAGAACCGGCCCAAGCTGCCCTCAGACCCAAAGTGGGGAGGTCCACTTTCCATGGTCTCTGATTACCTTCTATTGTTCAGATGTGGAACACCTGGTAATCCAGCGACCACTGATTAGCACTGCCAAATTCCTGCAGAGAACTGGGATTAGGCATCAAGATTGTACTAGTTTTTTTTTTTTTTAATCACTTTGAGACTAAAGGCCCCTTAGAAAAATCTAAGGAAACAACTGAGTCTTCTCCCCTAGAAAAAAAGATGTACAGAAACTTGGCATCCAATTTGAGGGATATCACTTGCTCTCAGAAGGTCATCCGCAGGCTCCAAGTTAAAAGCTCCAGATGAAAAGCCCCTCCATGTTCAGGAAGGCTAAGATTACGTATATTCTAAAATCCAGGCTTTATCAATCCATGCTTGACATCACAAAAACAGATGATAAAATGCTTTCAGATAAAAAGAATTAGAGCACTATCCAAGAGAACAAAAGGAAAAGGAATAAAGTTTAACACTATACCTCACCCAATTCCATTGAAACACCCCCTTCCCGGGGCCTCTTTTAAAAAAAAAAAAAAGGCTTAATTTGTAAGTATTTGAATGTGACTTCCAAGGGGGTCTTAAAATCCATGGAAAATGATGAAGGCTAGGCTCTTTGTTCCTTCCACACAGAAATGAAATTACGTGTCTTAAATAGGGTTTGCTCCAGAACCCTCTCCAACCTGGAGGGAATTTTAAATGAAGCTCCAACCTTAAATCCTGACCTCTCTTTTTGGCGTGGTTAGAAGAAAGCAGGGCACATAAACCTCCTCACTCATCACTGCTTAGTAGAATAAATATTAATATTAAGACACTATTTTAATTTTGCTCATTATATAGGAGAAAGCCAGCTCAACATTCTCCCCAACATCAGTGCTTCTTATGAGCCAACCCATTTCTAAGGAGAGTTCCAAATATGGTAACTTCAACCACTTTGCTGCAAAGAAATCAACTTTTCCACTCTATGCAAGTCATTAAAAATTATTTTCAGCTCAGTGTTCTCTCTGGTCAACTGTGGTTTATTTCAGAAGAACTGTATCAACAACCAGCCTTCCAGTTGATCCATACGGCTGCCGTTGGTATTTTATATTTTTGTCTGATTCTTCCATGATTATCTAGCACAGAGTGTCTCCTCAAGCATACTGGCTGATACCAGGCTGGTTACAATAAAGCCAAATGAAAGCTTATTATCTAACATAGGGATTCTGACTCAGGAGCCCAAGAATCTGTGTTTTTGATAAGTCTCACCAGGTGAATTATCCGGAGCTTGGACCTACTGCTCCACTGTATGTGTGAGTTTACATGCCATTCCACGGCAATTTTCTTTTTTTTTTTTCCTGTTTGTAGACTGTCCTTTATTAGGGAGAGTTGTCCTTTGCATGGGAGGATTAGATGAAGTCTAGATAGGAAAGAGGAGTGGGAGGGCCAGGGAGTGGGCAGGGGATTAGCAAGGATGGTGGAATGTGATGGACATCATTATCCAAAGTACATGTATGAAGACACGACTTGGGTGTCAACATACTTTATATATAAACAGAGATATGAAAAATTGTGGTTTATATGTGTAATAAGAATTGTAATGCAAAGAAAAAACAAAGAACATGTATAAAGGTATGAATTGGCGTGAATATACTCTATATACAAAGATATGAAAAATTGTGCTCTATATGTGTAATAAGAATTGTAATACATTCTGCTGTCGTGTATTTAAAAAAAATAAAATCAATAAAACTAAAATATACTAAATCCCATTAGTGGAATTCTTAGAAAATCAAAAAAGTATTTTGAAGTCCTCAGTATTTCTTTTAAGCTTTGTATATTTCTTCTAGTCACCACAGCTAATTAAGCCTTTAACTCAATACTCAAAGTAAAATTTCTAGCTACTTGTGCTACCAAGTTTTCCCTAAATGATAACATGCTATCAATATGACTTATCACAGCTGGGTGCAGTGGCACACACCCATAGTCCCAGCCACTTGGGAGGTTGGGGCAGGAGATTAGCAAATTCGTGGCCAGCGTTGGTAACTTAGTGAGACGCTGTCTCAAAATAAAAAGGACTCACTGGTCCAATCCTGGGTTCAATCCTCAATACTGGAAAAAAAACAGTAAAAGATTTGTTATACATCTGACTAATTTTCTTTATGTGGCATAAATGACAAGTAACAAAGACATGGCACAGTCACTTGGCATCACAGTAGTCTTCAGCAGAAGAATACCTCAGTCGTACCAGACTATATTTAGTTATTATTATTATTAGGGCAAGGGTGTGCATGTTCTATAACTTATTTGCATGCATGCATAGTGAGGTGTCTTTGTCTCTCCTCTCTCTCTCTACATGGGCCAATGTCATGTTCTGGTCACAATGTGCTACCATAGTGAGGGCAGATCACCTACCTTCCTGGTAGGAGGCAAAGCTTGAGTTTTAGGAGCTTTAGTGGGGTTTCCTCCTGCAGGTGCTTAACCTCTTGCTCCCATCTTCCCCTTCATAATTTCTTCCACTGCTCTCTCTTGGCAAAATAAATCAGGATACAGTGCCTTCTCAGAAGGATGCTAGTGATCTAAGCACCTTTCCAGAATCTTGTAGCACTCCTAAATCTCATAGGAGGTGCCCCCAGGTGAGTCAGGGAAGATACACGGCTGTGGGTGCTGATTGTGCCAGAATTCTTCTTCTGCCCCCCTAAAGGGCTGGGTGCCCTTTATCATATCCTTTTCATTCCTGTGTTCTTCAAACCCCACTCTAATCAAACAAGCAAAGTACTGGTATTTGTCTCTGTGGACACACCATAACTCAAGGTGGCACAGTGCCCGTTTATAAAACCACAACATCTTCTGCTGGTGGTTCACATAGCCGTGGGCACTGAGAAGACCAAGAGGCTCTGCTGTCCTTAGTGGCCACAAGGGCTGCCTCCAGAGCAAATTTCCTATACCCACATTTCTCACATGCTACCCTCAGTTTCAGCAGAAATCTCCTTGCTACTTCATGCACAGAACTAATGCTCCTCAAATACCTTGGCTGTCACCCAACTTATCTTCTAAGTATGCCATTCACTTTTCCCTTTTCCTCCCTCTACTCTGAGATGTAAGAAGGAAATGTACCTCTCCTCCCTCCTCCCCACCAATGCCAGCACCTCCACTCTCCCAGTTACATCCTCTGTCAGAAAGAGATCGTCCTGTGATGATGATGACAGCATGTCACATGTAAGTGAAATCTTACATTATTTGCCCTTTTGTGACTGGTCAGTTTCACTTAGCATAAGGTCCTCAAGGTACATCCATGTTGTAGTATCTGTCAGAATTTTCCTCTTTTAAATACTGAATAATATTCCTTTGTATATATTTATAGTTGTCCCTCCGTATTTCCAGAGAATTGGTTCCAGAATTCCCCAGCCCTCATGAATACCAAAATCTGAGGATACTCAAGTTTCTTATATAAAATGGCATATTTTTACATAACCTACATACATCCTCCCATGTGCTTTAAATCATCTCTAGATCACTTTAATGCCTAATACAGTATAAATACTATATAAATGGTTGCTATAATATATTGTTTAGGGAATAAAAACAAGATAAAATAATCTGTTACAGATTCAATTACAGATACCAGTTTTCTTTTCCTCCCCCCCCCCAAAAAAATATTTTAAATCTACAGTTGGTTGAATCTGAGGATACAGAGCCCAGATAGTTTATTTCAGAATACAAGAGCCATTAGATGTAACAGGACAGGCTAAAACTTGGATCAGTTAAACAAAGGTATGTCCTCTTACCCCTTCACAACCCACCCTACTCCCTACTACTTCTTTTCTCTATGACCCTAGCAAGGGCCTCAAAGTTCATGAAGAGCCAACTGTTGGCCTCTCTAATTCTAAATGGACTTTTTCAAATCTGGAACCCAGGCAACCATCTTGAAAGTGATGGTTAATGAGACACTGAAGAAAGAAAAGGTCCTAAACTTTTGTCCTAAACCACTCCCTGGGGACGGCAGCACAGCATAGTCTTTAAGTGCACCAGAGTTGAAATGATTGATGTCCAGGCCCTGCAGAGCTACTTACCATGTAACTTTTAAAGTGCACTAGTAAAACTTCACTATTGCCAGGGTGCAGTAGTGCATACCTACAACCCCAGTGACTACGGTGGCTAAGGTAGGAGAATTGCAAGCTCAAAGCCAGCCTCTGTAATTTAGGGAGGCCCTATGCAACTCAGTGAGGCCTTCTGTCTAAATAAAATATAAAAAAAGAGCTGGGGATGTAGCTCAGTGGAGAAGTGCCCCTGGGTTCAATTCCTGGTGCCAAAAAAATTAAGAAATAAAATAAAAGGAGACAAAACCACTTCATTATTAAAACTACTATTCAAATTTCACATTTTCAACTTCACTATTAAAATGTAATTCCTCTTTCTGGATTTGTATTCTTTAAGTAATACCTATTTTGGTTTTGGGTTTGTTTGCTTCTGGGTATTTGCTCTAATTCTGGCCATTATACCTGACTTCTTTCCGGAAGATTCCCTCAATTATCAGCCCACTTTCTTTTCCGCAAGACTAAAATCTGACCAGAGGAACCATTCCTCTGTTTGGTGCTTGGTTCAGCATGACCAGCATGTGACCACAGGAACCATTTTATGTATGTAAAACACAGGAACCATTTTACTGGAACCTCCAGGAGAGAAGCAGTCATTTTCCCTGAACTTGGATCCCATGACACGAAGTCCTGAAGCCATTTCAATCATCTTACCTCCAGGTGAAATCTAAAAATGGGTCTACCCCCAGGGAATCAAAACCAATGGAAAAAATTTGATCCTGGGAACACTGTTGAGTCCCTAAATCTAATCATGACCAAAAAAACTATCATTTCTAAACACTTTAGTTGTGTGATTCAATAAGATCGCTGCTGATTAAGCTAATTTGGGTTTGATTTTCCATTACATGGAATCAGAATCAAAAATCATAATTAAAACTATAAATTTTAACATATAAGAGTGCAGAAGACCAAAGCTTGGGTGGTGGGTAAAAGAAGAAGATTGCTTGGTTAATGAGGAAACTGAGTCAGAAAGTCTAGATGATGAGTATGATTGGTTGTAGGACTAGCTAGGGAGGAAATCTGTCATCAGAAAAGAGAGTGACACTCATTTTGCTGGATAGATTTTTTTTCAAGTCTTCATACATATACTTTGTTTAATGATGTCCATCACATTCCACCATCCTTGCTAATCCCCTATCCCCTCCCTTTCCCTCCCACCCCTCTTCCCTATCTAGAATGTATCTAATCCTCCTATGCTCCCCCTCCCTACCCCACTATGAGTCAGCCTCCTTATATCAGAGAAAACATTCAGCATTTGTTTTTTGGGGATTGGCTAACTTCACTTAGCATTATCTTCTCCAACACCATCCGTTTACTTGCAAATGCCATGATTTTATTCTTTTTTATTGCTGAGTAAAATTCCATGTGTATATGCCACATTTTCTTTATCCATTCATCTACTGAAGGGCATCTAGGTTGGCTCCACAGTTTAGCTATCGTGAATTGTGCTGCTATAAACATTGATGTGTCTCTGTAGTATGCTATTTTTAAGTCCTTTGGGTATAGTCCGAGGAGAGGAATAGCTGGGTCAAATGGTGGTTCCATTCCCAGTTTTCCAAGGAATCTCCATACTGCTTTCCAAATTGGCTGCACCAATTTGCAGTCCCACCAGCAACGCATGAGTGTACCTTTTCCCCCACATTCTCACCAACACTTATTGTTGTTTATCTTCATAATAGCTGCCATTCTTACTGGAGTGAGATGATATCTTAGTGTAGTTTTGATTTGCATTTCTCTGATTGCTAGAGATGATGAGCATTTTTTCATTTATTTGTTTATTGATTGTATATCCTTTTCTGAGAAGTGTCTGTTCTGGTTCTTGGCCCATTTGTTGATTGGGTTATTTGTTTTTTCGGTGTTTAGCTTTTTGAGTTCTTTATATACCATAGAGATTAGTGCTCTATCTGATGTGTGAGGGGTAAAAATTTGCTCCCAGGATGTAGGCTCTCTGTTCACCTCACAGATTGTTTCTTTTGCTGAGAAGAAACTTTTTAGTTTGATTCCATCCCATTTATTGATTCTTGGTTTTAATTTTGTGCCATAGGGGTTTTATTAAGGAAGTTGGGACTAATCCCACATGATAAAGATTTGGGCCTACTTTTTCTTCTATTAGATGCAGAGTCTCTGGTTTAATTCCTAGGATTGCTGGATAAATTATCTGACTATAGAAGCATTCAATACCTAGTCATAGTTCCTGTAAGGAAAACTAGCTTTGAAGCAGCAGATGACACTATTCTGGTTGATAGGTTTAAAGAACTCACATGGGACAGGAAGCCTCTGCCCTGAGACCAGAGGTAGCACAGAGTCAGATGAGTTTCAGTATTTACTTAAAACCAGAAGCTTCTCCAGCACCTAACCAGTGAATGTAATGGCCAGCAAAGACAGATGCACAGGGCAGGGAAAGACCTTCCAGATCAAAGCCATAGAGACCTCCCAGAGAAGTCAAGAGACCGGTTGAGCTCAGGAGGAGTCACAGAAAGCATCAGGGAGAAATGGGTGAGGGCAAGTGAAAGAAGTCACTCTCAGGAAGGAACCCTATTTCCAGAATGAGATGAATATTGGTGTTCTGAACAAGATTGGCATTTTCCTAGGGGTTACCTAAGAAAAGATATCAGCGAAAAGAAGCAAATCTAGTACTCATCACGCTTCAGTGGCCCATAGTCAAGGCCAATCGATATTAAAACTCTTAGAGTGTGCTGGAGTGCAGCTCAGTAGTACAGCACTTGTCTAGCATATGTGAGGCCCTGGGTTAGATCATAACTGAGAAAGAAAAGAGGATAGGAAAGCAGGGGAGGGAAAAAGAAAGAAGGGGAGGAGAGGAGAGGGGATGGAAGGAAAAACTCCTTGAAACTCCCAGCAAAATCCTATTCCTTAGGTGCTTCCTCACTCAGTGTTAACCAGTTAACTAGGTTGATCTCCTGAGCCAGCACGTAGGAACCTCATTGGAACCTCATTATTTCAGAGGCTTCCCACTGGAAAGCCTGACTCCTATGCTACAAACTGACTTGGAAACTATGAAGATGTGCATCAGATCCCCAGAGCCCCATGCACAGTACAGGGACCCTTCTACCTTCCTCTTTCCATGATTTGAGGGGAACACATATAACATTGGTGAGGGCCTTGGTCAGTATAGACATTTATACCAAAATACAGAAATCTATTAAAATGTATGATATGTCAAGATCCTTGTATTGTCATGAGCAACTAATATAAATAAATAAATAAATAAATAATCTATTAAATTTCCATCATGCCATTGATATGGAAAATCACCATGGCTTTTGATTTTATGGGAAGATTTAATTCTTATGAGGATCAAAGACTTGAATACTTAGAAGACCATGAGATGGACAAATACTTAGCAAAGCCTGGCACTTCCTAGAATTCAGAACCATTTGAGTAAATAATATAAGATAAAGGGAATTCAAAGATAACATCACATAGAAAGAGCACTAAAGCTTCTCTACTCCATAGAACATTTAATGTTAAAACTTGTAAGTGGAATTTTAAAAAAATTAAAAAGGATTTTGGAGAAACTCTATGTATAGGCTAACATAAATTAAAAGCCACATTTATGCTTTTCATAGGGTTCACTGACTTTAAATGTTAGCTAAAGGTGCTTTGTGAACAATGGCTCCTTTCTGTCTTTTAATAATTTTACCCCATTTTAGTTATTTAATCTCTAGTTAGTTTTTTTGTTGTTGTTGTTGTTTTGTTTTTGTTTGTTTTTAGTTTTTAAAACAGACTTGATTACCAATAAAAATCATATATCTTGATAGAATCTACGTGTCATAGAAGAAAAACAAACAAACAAACAAAAAAGACATAAATCTGCTGTAGGATTGCAAAGGGAAAAATAGTGTGCTGCCCAAGAGCCCTTCACCCACAATCCCACATCACCACCACCACTACCTCCAGTCACCTGGGCTGCTCAGCAAGGATATGCTGCTCTACATGTTTATGTCCCTGTGATAGATAGGAACAGGTTCCATCCTCCAGTACACCATGCAGCATAAGGAGTGTGCTGCTGAATTCTGAAACAAAACAGGACAGTTGAGTAGCCCTTCCTGAAATGCTCAGGACCAGAAATATTTGCAATTTGAGATTTTTGCAGATTTTGAAATATTTGCATATATATCAAGAGCCAAGTTAGGGATGGGACCTAAATCTAAAACAAAATTCATTCCTGTTTCATATACACCATATATATATATATATATATATATATATATATATATATATATATATATATAGTCTGGATGCGATTTTGTATGATATTTTTAATGTACCTGAGTTTTAACTATGAGCTGTCACATGAGGTCACAAGAGTGGCATTTTCCACTTGTGTGTGAAATTTTCCACTTGTGACTTCATGTTAACCCTCAAAATATTTTAGATTTTTGGAGCATTTGGTAGTTTGGATTTTTTGGATTAGAGATGCTCAATCTCCAACCTCTACTGTTCAGAGTAGCACATGCCTGTGGTCCCAGCTACTTGGGAAGCTGAAGCAGGAGGATCACTCAAGCTTATGAATTTGATCCTGGGCAACACAGTGAGGACCCTGTTTTCAAAAAAAGGAAGAAAAAAACATAAAGAGAACTACTCAACGTCTAAATGCTCTTAATGTTGAATTAGTATCTTGACTGTATACATAAAAATATACACTTCTAAAAAAGAAAAAAAGAAGATTAAGAAAATGAATAAAGTGGGGGAGAGGAAAGAAGGAAAAATGAGGGGTTTTTTCCATTAATATGTGTAGAACTTACTCAGGACAAATACTGGGGAATTATATGACCAAATTATATTGTGATGTTGTGTGCATCTACAAATGTGTAACAACAAATCCCACCATGATATACAAATAGAATCACCAATAAAAAATATGAAAAAACACAAAAAATTATTCTAGATATAACAAAACTACATTTTCAAATGTATATTTAATTTGTGCCCCGTTTGTCCATAACCTCATCATTAAAAGCACTGGAGCCAATTTTCATCTAATATCAAATTGCAACCAATGCTATAAAGTGCCCATTCTTGCATTCTTTATCTCTACCTAACAGAGGAGAAAATTCTATTTCAAACAGGATGTGTGCAGGATAGATTTTGTTTTTAAACTGCAATAACAAGAAGCTTTAAAGTAAATCAGACACTGTAAAGCAATTTTACAATGCCTTGGAAAGAGCCCAAGACTGTGGGGTTCTTAAATAGGTTCTCCCTGGTAAATGGAGCTGCCACCCTCTACATGAACAATAAGTCCATTCCCTTGATAACTCTAAGAAATACCCACTAACATGAATCTTAATCTGATAAGAAAAAGAGTGGAAATATGCTCAGATATTTGCCTTAATTTAACTCATTGTAGGAAAGTTATAATAAAGAGTGTTGAGTCTCTTAACCAACAGCTCACTGCTGCTGTTATACTTTAGGTTCCATTTCACTCCAAACATGCTAATCGAAGTCAAGCATAGGAACTACCTGCTCCAGACCCCATGTTTCTGTATCCATGTAATTTCCTATACCTGTGAGAATGGTACAGCACAAGTACACCATTGCTTATGGTACCCTTTACAAATCCATGTTTTCTTTACAAAGAAAAATAAATGATTCTGTGCTTAATTAAAGTTCAAACATTTTTAGCCAGGCATGGTGGCCCATGCCTGTAATTCCAGTGACTTGGGAGGCTGAGGCAGGAGGATTGCGAGTTCAAAGCTACCTCAGCAAAAGCAAAGTGCTAAACAACTCAGTAGGACTATCTAAATAAAATACAAAATAGAGCTGGGTATGTGGCTCAGTGGTCGAGTGCCCCTGAGTTCAATCCCCAGTACCAAAAAAAAAAAAAAAAAGTTCAAACACTTTAGATTATTTAATCTTTATGAGTCTCTATAATCTCAATTTGTAGCTGGGAGCGGTGGCACATGCCTGTACTCCCAGCAGCTTGGGAGGCTAAGATAGGAGGATCACAAGTTCAAAGCTAGCTTCAGCAATTTAGTGAGGCCCTAAACAACTTAGCAAGACTCTGTCTCAAAATAAAAAGTACTGGGGATGTAGCTCAGTGGTTAAGCGCCCCTGGGTTCAATCCCCAGTACCAAAAAATAAAAATAAAACCTATCTCAACTTGTCATCAATATAAATCCTTGGAATTCAAGTACATTTCATTTATTCTATTGCATAGAATTAAAATTGATCTGAATTCACATTGGTGTGATTGGTGGAAAGTACATTTTCAACATCCTAGGCGCTCTCTCTTATGCTTTTATATTTTTCTTTGATTTTTTTTTTTTTTTTTTTTTTTTTTTTGGGACTGGCGATTGAACTCGGGGGCACTCGATTTCAGGCATGATTACAGACGTGCACCACTGCACCAAGCTCTTATACTTTTCTTGATCATCTAAAAACCTCAGGGTCTTATGCAATCCAAAGAGAGATCCTACTAATATCTTCTCCCAAGTGGATTCAAGACTCCAAGACTCTGGCATCTCTCAAACCACAGCCACTGGAATTATCAGATCTCTGACACACAGTATAGCCATTGGATGCTGTCCTCCCTTTGTCTAAAGCAAAGGCTGACCTGCTTGATCTTATTACATGCTGGCAAGGACTTTGGAAGGTAGATGCTCCCCTGGATCCCTCCATCTACTCAAAACCACACTTGCTTCAAAAAGTTTCTCGTTAGATTGGCTATGTTCTAGCCTACAGACCCATCCTCTTAGTTAAAGGAATGGCCATTCTCTTCTGAACAAAAATATCCCAAAGAGATATTTGTAGTCTATCCATCAGGGACCCATAATCAGCAGGGGTCTACTCCCACAAGAAGAGCCATCATAAGTCTTAAGTCATTCACCTTCTCTTCTCCCAAACCACTGAAATTTACTCTACCCTCCTCTCAAGCCAAAGTGTTTGATTGCCTCTAAATATGACTGTACTCAAGGCAGATTTTAGAAGGAGAAAAAGGCATATTTATTCTCTTGGGAAGTGACTTGTCAATGAGTTATATCACAATAAAAGGAAAAAAAATTCAGGTGTTTCTCCCTTTTAACACTACAGAAGGCCCTAACCCATGCAATAAGACAAGAAAAAGAAACAAAAAGCTTATGAATTGAAAAAGGTGTATTCTTGATTCACAGATGACATGATTGTCTACAAAGAAAAATCTCAAATCACGTACAAAAAGAGTACTAGAACTAAATGAGCTAGCAAAATCACAGCATGCAAGATCATTTTTTAAAAGTAGCTGCATCTCCAAATAATTAAAAGTTAAAATTTAAAATACACTATAATTTTTAATAGTATATGAAACACATTTAGGAATAAATAAAAATGGGCAAGATTTAAATACTGAAAAACAAAAATGCTGATTATAGAAGTTAAAGAAGACCTAAAAAATGGAGAGAGTTGCTCATGGATTGGAAGTTCATATCTCTTTAGAATGCTAATTCTTCTGAAACTGATTTTTATGCTTGACTCATTTTTAATGTTAAACCCTAAAGCCTTTTTTTTTTTTTTTTGAGAAACTGACAAACTGATGATACAATTAGTATGGAAAAAGAAAAGGACCTACAGTACATTCATATGAAAAAAACTGTGAACCTCAACCCACACACAAAAATTAATTCAAAATTGATTATAACCAAAATATAAAACCTAAAATTATAAAATTCCTATAAAAAATAGGAAAAAATATTTTTGAACTTTGGTTAGGTAAAGCTTTCTTAGGACACAAAATCCAAACTATAAAAATTCATAAATTAAACATTATCAAAATCTAAAACTTGTTTTCTTTGATACCATCAAGAAATAAAAAAACAAGTCACAGATTGGCAAAAAATATTTACAATACAAATATTAGACAAAATTATTGTATTTAGAATATATAAAAATGCACTTGGCTCATTAATAAGAAAACAAACAACTCACCTGAAAAGCAGCAAAAAGAAAACTTGAATAGACACATAAAAGGAAAATCATGGGGGTTGGGGCTATGGCTCAGTGGTAGAGCACTTGCCTAGCATATGTGAGGCCCTGGGTTCAAACCTAAGCACCACATAAATAAATAAAATAAGGGAATTGTGTCCATCTATAACTAAAAAGTTTATTTTTAAAAAATCAGAGATGGAAAATAATCACACAGAAAATGCTCAATATCTTTAGTTATCAGAGAAATACAAATTATTATTATTATTATATTGTTATTGTTGTTGCTGTTGCCATTATACCACCACATGTTCTTTAGAAAGACTAAATCTTAAAGATATGGAACCAACTATTGTCAAGTACTTGAAGCAACTGTAACTCTCATTAATTGGTAGTGTACAATAGTACGATGCTTTAGAAAATAGTTTGGCAGTTTCTTAAAATGTTATATATATACTTACCATGTTATATATATACTTACTTTTAATATCATACGATATCACTTTTAACATAATTAATCTGAAACAGATGAAACAGATGAAAGTGTATGTCCCATAACAATTTTGCCATAAAAGTTTATAACAAGTTTTCTTTTACTAGTCAGATCTGCAAACCTTGATGTTCATCATATGACGAATGTCTAAACAAATTGTGATATTTCTATACCCTGAAACATTGTTTTGCAATAAAATGAAAAGAAAAAAAGATACACTTATCAATATGGAAGATTGTTGAGCAAAAGAAGCCAGACATAAAAGAATAAATTTAAAGTTATTCCAGGACTGGGGCTGTAGCTCAGTGACAAAGCGCTTGCTTAGCATGTGTGAGGCACTGGGTCTGATACTCAGCATCACATAAAAATAAATAAAGGCATTCTGTCCATACACAACTACAAAAAAAAGTAATGTTATTCCATATGTATAAAGTGCTAGAAAAAGAAAAACA
Source organism: Spermophilus citellus (assembly GCF_964194105.1). Lineage (NCBI taxonomy): Eukaryota > Metazoa > Chordata > Mammalia > Rodentia > Sciuridae > Spermophilus > Spermophilus citellus. The sequence continues at coordinate 28,068,089 of NC_138194.1, read as the reverse complement.
CAAGCCAGATGTGGTGGTACATGCCTGTAATCTCACCTACTCAAAAGGTGGAGGCAGGAGAATCACAAGTTCAGGGCCAGCCTGCATAATTTAGTGAGACCCTATCTCAAAGTAAAATAATTTTTAAAAGGGCTGGAGAAATAGCTTATAGATAGAGCACTTACCTGTGTGCTTAAGGTCCTGGGCTCACTCTCTGGTATCACACACACACATACACACACACACACACACACACACACACACACACACACACACACAAAATACATAATAAAGAGCCAGATCAGTGGTTGTCTAGAGCTAGGGCTAAGAAAGGGATTAAAAGGGAAGAGGGATAGGGAATAATTTGTGTGACAGATATTTAGGTAATGGTAATATGGATATATGTTAGTCAAACCTCAACCAATTGAAAACTTAAAGTGAATACATTTGTTGTATAAAAATTAATTTCAGGGCTGGGGTTGTGGCACAGTGGTAGAGAGCTTGCCTCACACATGTGAGACACTGGGTTCGATCCTCAGCACCATATAAAAATAAATAAATAAAATAAAGATATTGAATCCATCTACAACTAAAAACAAATTTTTTAATTTATTTCAAAGCATTTGACAAAATACAGCACCCATTCATGTTCAAAACACTAGAAAAACTAGGGACAGTGGGAACACACCTCAACATTGTAAAAACTATGTATGCTAAACCCAAGGCCAACATCATACTAAATGAAGAAAAACTGAAAGCATTCCCCTAAAAAGTGGGAAAAAACAAGAGGATGCCCTCTTTCACCACTTCTATTCAACGTCGTCCTTAAAACTCTAGCCAAAGCAATTAAACAGAAGAAAAAAATTAAAGGAATATAAAGAAGAAAAGAAAACTATCACTATTTGCTGATGACATTATTCTATATTTAGAAGACCCCGAAATCTCCACAAGAAAACTTCTAGAGCTCATAAATTAATTCAGCAAAATAGCAGGATATAAAATTAACACCCATAAATTAATTGCATTCCTATATATCAGTGATGAATCAAATGAAAGAGAAATTAGGAAAACTACCCCATTCATGATAGCCTCAAAAAAAATAAAATACATGGGACTCAATATAACAAAAGAGGTGAAAGACCTCTAAAATGAAAACTGCAGAACACTAAAGAAGTAAATTAAAGAAGACCTTAGAAGATTGAAAGATCTCCCATGTTCTTAGATATGCAGAATTAACATTGTCAAAATGGCCATACTACCAAAAGCACTATACAGATTTAATGCAATATCTATTAAAATTCCAGTGATGGTCCTTTTAGAAATAGAAAAAGCAGTCAAGAAATTTATTTTTTTTAAATAGGAATAGCCAAAGCAATCCTTAGCAAGAAAAGTGAAGCAGGAGGAATCACAATAGTAGACTTTAAATTATACTACAGAGCCAAAGTAAAAAAAAACAGCATGCTATTGGCACCAAAACAGACATGTAGACCAATGTTACAGATAGAAGTTACAGAGGCAAACCCACATAAATACAGTTATCTCACACTAGACAAAGTATCCCAAAACATACATTGGAGAAAAGATAGCCTCTTCAACAAATGATGCTGAGAAAACTGGAAATCCATATATAGCAAAATGAAATTAAATCCGTATCTCTCACCCTGCACAAAAGTAAACTCAAAGTGGATCAAGGACTTAGACACTAGAACAGAGACCCTGTGCCTAATAGAAGAAAAAGTAGGTCAAAACCTTCACCATGTTGGCTTAGGAACTGACTTCTTTAACAAGACCCCTAAAGCACAAGAAGTAAAATCAAGACTCAACAAGTGGGATAGTATCAAAATAAAAAGCTTCTTCACAGCAAAGGACACAATTGAGAATGTGAAGAGACAGCCCACAGAATGGGAGAAAATCTTTGCCACCTGCACCTCAGATACAGCATTAATCTCCAAGATACATAAAAAACTGAAAAAAACTAACACCCCAAAAACAAATAACCCCATCAAAAATGGGCAAAGAAACTAAACAGGCACCTCACAAAAGAAGAAATAAAAATGGTCAACTAGGGCTGGGGATGTGGCTCAAGCGGTAGCGCGCTCGCCTGGCATGCATGCGGCCTGGGTTCGATCCTCAGCACCACATACAAACAAATGTTGTATCTGCCAAAAACTAAATAAATGAATAAATATTTTAAAAATTCTTTAAAAAATGGTCAACTAATTCAGGAAAAAAATGTTCAACATCTCTAGCAGTTAGAGAAATGCAAATTAAAACTACACTGAGATTTCACCTCACTCCAACAAGAAAGGCAATTATCAAGAATACTAGTAAATAAATTTTGGCAAGGATGTGGGAGAAATAGTACATTCATACATTGCTGGTGGGTGTGCAAATTGGTGCAACCACTCTGGAAAGCAGTAAGGAGATTCCTCAGAAAACTTGGAATGGAATAATCAGTTGACCCAGTTATCCCACTCCTTACTATATACCCAAAGGACTTAAAATTAGCATACTATAATGATGCAGCCACATCAATATTCATAGCAGCTCAATTCACAATAGCTGAACTATGGAACCAACCTAGGTGCCCTTCAACAGATGAATAGAATATTACTTCAACACAATGGAATTTTACTCAGCCATAAAGAAGAATGAAATTATGGCATTTGCCAGTAAATGGATGGAACTAGAGACTATCATGCTAAGTGAAATAAACCAATTCCAAAAAACCAAAGGCCAAATGTTCTCTCTGATATGTAGATACTTACTCACAATAAGAGGGGTAGGAAAGAATAGAAGTATTTTGGATTGGGCAAAGGGGAATGAAGGGAAGGAAAGAATGGGAACATAAAAGATAATAGAATGAATCAGATATTCCTTTTCTACATTCATATATGAATACATGACCAGTGTAACTCCATATCATGTACAACCAGAGGAACAGGAAGTTGTATTTCATGTATGTACGATATGTCAGAATATATTCTTCTGTCGTGTATAACTAAAAAGAACAAATAAAAAAAAACTGATTCGAATTCATTTCAATAAAGTTGAAAATTTTTAATCCCAACAAGTTTTGTTTGGAATTTGACACATCAATCCTAAAATTAATATGGAATGTAAAGGGGCCAAAATAATTTTGAAAAAGAACAAAATGGGGGATCTTGCCCAACAGATATCAAGAGCTACTAGAAAGAGAAACCAATCAGGATTATGATATAGTGATTGGCACAAAATTGAAAAGATGAGTTAGTGAAAAAAACAGAGACCAAAAAGACATCCACTACCAAAGAAAGTCACATATGAAAAGAGGCTGCATCAAAAAGTAAAAATGAGAAAAAGAATGAACTTGTGTTAGTCATATTTCCATGGTTGTGACAAAATACCTGAGATAAACAACCAGAAGGAGGACAATTGTTCTGGTTCATGGTTTCAGTCCTTGGTCATTGAGCCTTGTTGCTTTAGGCCTATGATGGCACAGAGCATCATGGCTGCCAGGAAGTGAAGGAGAAGAAGAGGCCAGTATCCCATCATCCCCTTCAGGAACATGTACCCTTCCAGTGACCTAACTTCCTCCCACTAAGCCCCACCTCCTAAAGGTTACATCCCCTCCCAATAGCATGACAGGCAAGTGACCAATTCTTTAACGCATGAGCCTTTGGGAGACCTTTAATATCAAACCATAATAGACTATCCAAACAAATACAAATAGAACAAGTAGTTAATATACCGAAAACTGAATATGCACGTGTAATATCAGATACACAGCTTGATATGAAAGTTGGCAGCTCAGGAAAGAAATTTAGATTAACTCCATAAAATGTTATGCCTAAGTGTTATATTGAAAGCCATTATATTTGAGTAGTAGGAAGTCGCAGAAATCGCTACTACTACGAAGACTTGAGTAAATCTGAAGAAATAAAGAGCAACTTTTATGTTTTGAAGCTTCTCGCTGGACTAGAAAATTATGTGAAGCCCAAAGTACATCCCTAGGATTAGAGAAACCTTAATACAAGGCAAAGACCATGTGCAGTTCCAGCTGAGCTCTCTCCTCTTTCCTCAGACTCCATACACAGGAGGAATGTGAGACACCTGCCACAGGGTAGCTTGCAGGAAAGAGGAACAGGTTTCAGAAATGTTGGAAGGGAAAACCTGAAGAAGTAAGAGTGGAAGTCCTGTCACATACGGCAACATGAGTGAACCTGGGTGACATTATATCATGTGAAATAAGCCATCTTCCCCTGAGGACAAAAACCCGGACATTCTACCTAAAGCAAGTAAGACTCTAAGGGGTGGAGAGAAGATGGAAGCCCAGAAAATGATGTGGCAGAAACCTCCATGGGTCTTCTTTTTTATCTAATACATCACAGACTTCTTCTAGTCAAAGAGAACAACATGGAAATGTCAACAAGACAGGAAAATAATGACAATGACTAACAACAAAAGTCTGTTCTCTCTAACCAAAGGACCAAAGAAGGAGCAGCTTAGCAAGACAATACTTTCAGACCACAATAACTCTACTCTGGCCAAACACCACAGAGAAACCAACTGGCCCAACCCCACACCTCTAAGCAAAGCCCATCTGGGAAATCTACTCCTACTCTCTCAGGGCTACAATGAGGTATGCCAACTCTCTAGTGGGGTCAGAAAGGCCAAAGTAGAAGGCAAGTCTTTCCACTCTACCGTCAGATAACAAGCCCCACCCAGCAGTAACAAGGCGTCCCTCTCCCACAGGGGTGTGTCTAAGGAGGTCTAGTGGAGAGCCAGGACTTTCACAATTCCCCAATGTGTTAGTCAGCTTTACGTCACCGTGATCAAAACACCTGACAAGAACAGCTTAGAGGAGGAAAAGTTTATTTTGGTCTCACTGTTTTAGAAGTTCAGTCCATGTTCAGCTGGCTCCACAGAAGAAACATCATAGGGAAAGGGCATGTTGGGGGAAGCTGCTCAACTCATGGCAGCCAGAAGCAGAGAGGGAGAGAGGGAGGGGGAAAGTCCAATCCCTAAGGGCACATCCCCCCAGTGACCTGCTTCTTCCAGCTCTGCCTCATCTAGTTAATTAAAATTATTAATTCATCAAGTGGATTAATCCACTAATTAGATTACAGCTCTCCTAAGCTAATTGTTTCACCTCTAAACATTTCTTTATCACCTACACATGAGATTTTTTGGGGGGACATCTCATATGCAAACCACTATATCCAACAATAATGAGGTCATCTTCCCAACCCCTGGGGTGTCAGTGGAGACCACATTGGAAGCCAGAACTCTAACCCCACCAGGAAGTGATAAGGTGTCCCTGCTCAGTGTCAGCAGAGGCTAAATGGGGAACCTGGGCTTACACTTCCACCTGGCACTAATAAGGGGGAACCTTATATCCTTCGAAAGCCACATCAGAGAAAGTAAGTTGAAATTGAAGGCTTAAATAAAATCCAGACTCACCTAATATAATATGAAAATGTTCAGGTTCCAAATTAAAAAGAAAAAATCGCTTAGGATACTGAGAACTAGGGAGATCTCAAACTGAACACATAGAGGTAATAAATGGATATGAACATGGTAAGGGCAGAGATGTTAGAGTTATCTCACAAAGATTTTAAAGAATCATAATAAATACATTTCAGTGAATAATTACAAATCCTGAAACAAATGAAAATATATATAGCCTCAGTAAATAAATCAGAAGTTGCAACAAAGAAATAGAGGAAATAAAGAAACACCAACAAGGAGTTTTGCTTTGTTTCTGTTTTTTGAGACAGGTTTTTGCTCTGTTGGAGTGGAATTCCTTGGCTCAATTAATCCTCCAGCCTTGATCTCCTGAGTGCTGGAACTGCAGAGGTGTGCTATAATCTCCTGCCAAAGGGAATTCTGAATTCATAAATACAATAACGCAGTCTAGTAGATAGAACAACAGATGGAGAGGACAGAGGAAAGAATCAGTGAACCAAAAAATAGAGCAATAGAAACTACCCAATCAAAACCATAAAAAGAAAATAGGCTTCATAAAATAAAACAGATGCAAGGACCTGACAGATGAGCCAATGTTTATGTGATCAGAGTCCCAGAAGAAGAGGAGAAAGAACATAAGACTAAAAAATTACTCAAAGAGTTAAGAATTGAAAATGTTCCAAATTTGTCAAGAGAAAATAAATCTACAGGCTCAAGAAGCTGAGAAAACCCAAAATGAGATAGACTCAAGGAAATTCAGGCCAAGACATATTATAATTAAAAGGAAATTTATTAAAAGCAGTCAGAAAAATGGGACCTTATCTACAAAGGAGATTCAAGAAATCAAAATGAAAAACTGAAACGAGAAAAACAATAACGAAAATAAATGAAGCAAAAAGTTGGTTCTTTGAAAAAAAATCAATAAAAATTACAAATTCCTAGCAAGACTGACAAAGAGAAGATATGAATTACCACAGCAAGGCAACAGGAGTGTAGCTCAGTGGTAGAGCACTTGACTAACACAGGTGAGACCCTGAGTTCCATCCCTAGCATCACAAAACTTTAAAAAAAAATACCAGGAGTGAAATGAGATATCACTATAGATCTTGCAGACATATAAAAAAAAATTGAGTGAAAACCATGGACAATTCTACAAAATTTGCCAATTTAGATGAAATAGACCATTTCCTTGACAAACACCAACTATCATCCAATATGAAGCAAACTATCTTCCAATAGGAAGTAAATTATTTGAATAACCCTATAACTATTGAAAAAAACTGAATTAATAACTTTAAAACCTTCCCCAAAAGAGCTACCCAAGTACATAGTTTCATAGGGAAATTCTCCCAAATAGTAAAAAAGGAATTAACATCATCTCTACACAATCTCTTTCAGAAAGCATAAGAAGAAGACTTCCCAATTCATTTTATAAAATTAGTATTACTCTGATCCCAAAACCAACAAATACAATACCAAAAATATGTCTATATAGGGACTGAAGGTATAGCTCCTCAGTAGAGAACTTGCCTAGCAGGTGTGAAGTCCTAGGTTCAAGTCCCTAGCACCTAAACATTGTGCACGAGAGTGTGTGTGTGTGTGTGTGTGTGTGTGTGTGTGTGCTTTCAAATTGGTTTTTCTTTTTAATATTGTGTTTTAAGTGGCAGACAATAACTGAGTAGTAATTTTTTTTAAAGATTATATTGGCTATTTGGGGACTTTGCATTTTTATACAAATTTCAGGATCAAGTTGTCCATTTCTCCAAAAAGATAGGTGGAATTCTGATAGGGACTGAATTGAAACTCTAGATTAGCTTAGAGATATTGATAGGAATATATCATAAAAATAAAAATCTTTGCCAATAATATTGGTCAAAATTAATAGGAAATTATAATATGGCTATGATCTATTGCAAAAATGACCACAATATTTCGCAGCTTCTTTGATATTAAAAGGTGTGGTTTACCTTTCCACCCTACATTCTGGGCTTGGCCATGTGACTTGCTTCTGCTAAAGGGGCATTAGCAAATGTTACCCAGACACAGGCTTGAAAAGTCTTCACGCAATAAGACTGCTGTCCTGCTGTTCTTAGGAATCCTTTGGCCACCAGTAGTAAACTAGCTGATATTTATGAATGGCCCAGTTGTCTCCATCAACCAACCAGCTGCCAGACATGGAAATAAAGCCATTGACCTCCAATCAACAGGAACACTGTATTCAGCACAGATGAACCATCCCAGCTGAGCTCTGCCTAAATTGCTGAACTTTGGAGTGGTATGCAAATAAATCATTGTTTAAAACCACTAAGTTTTAGGATAGCTTGCTATGAGTCACAAGTCAAGCCATACACTGATGTTGTGGGGTGCGGGAAAACAAGCAGTGTCATATAGAAATGGAATCAAAGACAGTTTAATCATATATATCAAATTTTAAAACATATGTACCATTTGGCAGCAATTTCATCTCTAGGAATTTATCTTATAAAGAATATCTACACATGCTCACAAAAATGAAAGAATGTTCTTGGAAGCATTGTTCATAATGCAAAAAATGGCAACTGAAAGGAAAGTGACCACAACACTCGGAGGACCAAGAGATCTTTATTGCGGTGATGTCTGATTAACAGGAAAGGAAGAGAAAAAAGAGAGAGAGAAAAAAAAAAGAGAGAGGGCAAAGTGGCAGGGGAGAGCAAAGCGCAAGAGAGCGAAAGTGAGAGAAGAAAGAGAGAGAGAGTGAGATCTGGCAGGAGAGAGTTTTATAGCTCAAATCTAATGGGGTCTCTGGGTCTGCAAGCTACCTTGATTGGATCATATAATGGTTGCTAAGGGTGACATCTTCTGCCTTCAGGCAGACTGGGCAGGGGCCAGATGTGGGTTTCCCTTGCACCAGACAGGTGGGGGTTGAGTGTTCAGCCTTGAGTGGGGTTGAGTGTTCAGCTTTGAGGCAAACAAGCGATAAGGAACCAGATGGGTGAGGGTTGAGTGTTCAGCCCACCCTGCAGCTAACATTTGTTCAGCCTGTTCCTCAACTAACAGCAACAACTTTAATAGCCATCAATCGATTGACCAAATAAGCAATGATACAACCCTAAAACGGAATACAATGAAGCATTTTAAAGAATGGAGTAGATCTATACAATGACTATTCATTAGTACTGAGCCTCCTCTCATACTCTAATAAAATAGATTTTATTTTATTACATATAAAATACCTATGGCCGAACATGTTGGCTTCTGTAATCCCAGTGACTCAGGAGGTTGAGGCAGGAGGATTGCAAGTTGAGGCCCTAAGCAACTTATTGAGATCCTGTTGCAAAATAATAATTTAAAAAAAAAATAAAAAGGGCTGGGGAAGTGGCTCAGTGGTTAGGCACTCCTGGGTTCAATCCCTGATACCAAAAAAATAAAAAGAAGGTAAAGAAATAAAATACTTGGAGGGAATAGGAGAATTTGTTAAATAATAAGCCAAACCCCCCCCCAAAAAAAAAAGAAATAAAATACTTACGCTTGACAATCCAAGTTCAGCCTAATGTAGTAATACTCAATCCCCAGAGCCACAATAACTAGTTCAAGGATAGTCAGAGGACTTTCCTGGAATTTTTCTGGCTAAAGCTGGGCCACATATCCTGTCTGGTGTGGAGCTGGGACCACTCATTCATTGCTCTGCAGATCCACAACCTGGGAGGTGAAGTCAACATGCCAAGAGAAACTCAGAGGAGCAAAAGTCCACCAGCCAGTATTTCCCCCTCTTTTCATTAGACCAGTTAAGAGTTGGGTTTCTTTCATGGTCAAACAAAGTGTCATGATAAACACGGGATCCAGATGCAGTATTCACTGAACACATCTAAGGGATCCAATTGTTGAAGATGTTATGTTTCTCACGGTTCAGTGCTGGGTGAAAGGTGTCTAGTATCTGATGTATGTGTTTCAGATGTGTAGTTTTGTATGTCTTATACCTTACATGATAAATAATTTTAAATCAAAAACCTTTTTTAAAGGAAGCCGGAGGTTGCAGAGAATGCAGTGAAGGAGAGTTCAATCCTGATGCCTGCCTTTGGTGTCTGACTAAGAAGCAGACTTGACCATCTTACCTAAACAGAGGGGAAGAGAATTCAAGAAGGAATGGCAAGGCAGAGATGGAGGGCATCAAGGGGCATTCACACTGCCTCCAAGGGTGCATGAATTTCCCTGGGGTCAAGTGGATACCAGGGAAGGTGGCCAGGCCCTGGCCTTCTTGCTGGTGCACCAAGAAGAAAACTGCCTTCTAGGTGAGGGTACCTCAGCATAAAGATGGAGCTCTGCCCAGTGCAGGAGTCAGAGGACCAGTGGAGGCAGAAGAAAGAGCAATAGCCCATCTCCTACATCAGGGAAGGAGGCAGTGTGATGGGCCCCCCTCTGAAGTTTCTTCTGGGCCCACCAGAGAGCAGGTCCCTGTCACATAGGTGTTTTTAATCTAGTGAAGGATCTGCAGAGAAGCATGAGAGAGAACTACATCCCCTTTCCATCTTCTTCCCCTACACATTCACACCCAACACAGCCTCAGGAGCCTACCTGAAAGAAGAAGGAAAGAGGGGACAAGAGCAAGGCAGGCATGTCCATCCTCTTCCACGACAGTGTCCTCAATTAAGCCCCCAGGGAGAGGAACAGAAGGTTAAAGACTTTAACTAAGAGGGGGCCTTTTTCAGAACTGCATCCTTTGGTTTCAAGGCAGGATTCGATTTTAACAAGTAAAAGTAGCTAGAAAGTAATACAATCTTCCAAAGAAGTCAAGAGACACCAAACAGGAAGGTTTAAGACAGCATAGTTAAAGCATACTTGGAGGAAAACAAAAACAGTTCACGTTTAAGTCCCGGTGAATTAAGAGGGCTCACTAAACTGGTTACTGGACAGGTTCAGGCTGCATTAGGTAGAGCTGTGCTGGTAGAACACAGCCCCGCCCTGCTCTCCCCTACCGCCAACCCCTCCCTGTGGAATTACCAAGTGCAAGCAATGGAATACCCAGATCTCCTCCTAATACCATCACCTGGACGCTGCCAGTAGTTATTACCCACATTTTACAGATAAAGAAACAGACGTTCTGAGTGGTTGAGGGCACTGCCCCAGTCCACAGAGCCAGTTATTTCCCTGTGTGGCCCATGCCCTTCCCAAATTGTGTTACTTGACTCAACTCTCCTCTGAGCCTTTCTACCACCCTCTCAGAAACCTCTGGGGTTGCTCTGTCCAGAACACAGAACACAAAGAGATCCACCCTCTTTCTCTATTTTTGGTGGCTCTTTCTCCACCCTCACCAAGGCATTTTTCAAAGCCCACCTTTCCCAGACACTTTCTTTCCATGGTTTCAGACTTTCACCGATTTCTCTGCTTCCCAATCCCCAGTACCCCAAGACCCTGATGGGATAATGGAGGGGCAGGAGGAACATTTCTCCAGGCACCCCTGAAGCTAAAAAAACAGCTTCCAGCCCAGCCTAAGGGAGGAAGTGGGGTGGATCAGCTAGAAAGGATGTTGACCCCACAGGTCAGCCAGAGGAGGGGCCCTGTGGTCAGAGGGAAGTGAAAACAGGGAGTGCCTGGAAGAGATTGTTCATGCTTTCAACCGGGGCCAAACAATATGAGTAAGGAACGGGGCGGTTGGGCCACTCTATAAATAGCTGCACCTGGAGACTCCCTCCCGCCAGGGTAGAATCCTGTGCCCTTCAACAGTCTTGGGGTCTACCTTTTGGCAATGGCCCCAGTGACAGCCCAGAAAAGAGAGCCCAAACTTCCCCTTTTCCTATGCCCGCCAGTGGGGTCAGTGGGACAGGATGCGGGCAGAGCCCACTTGGGAAGAGGAAGGCCTGCCTTCCGCTGCAAGCCCAGAGTCCAGCTCCAGCCTGAGAGCCCATTGGCCCGTGGGCGAGGGCTGCTCAGGCTCTGAGCCTGCTGCTGGCATCCAGCGATTTGAAGACCCAGTTTCTGTCCCTGAAGGTCTATGCACAGTTCTGTCTCTACGGTGGGGATACGTTTTGCAGGGCCTGTATGCTGTATTTTAGAAATCTTTGGACTTCTCTGGAGGAGTTAGATTCTGGAAAGACTCCTGCATGCACATTTTCCTGCCCATGGGCAGCTCTCCCCATGCCCCCAAGGAGATTCTGGGAAAGCCAGTGATGTTCTGGAGTTCCAGTATACCAGCTAGAGTTCCAGTATATCAGCTAGAAAGGAACTATATACTGGAACTCTAGAACATCGGGGTGAAATACTGACCCTCCCTTTTAAATTGATTTTTATTATTTTTTTTAGATACACGACAACAGTGGAATGCATTACAATCCTTATTACACATCTAGAGCACAATTTTTCGTATCTCTGTATATAAAGTATGTTCACACCAATTTATGCCATTATACATGTACTTTGTGGGGGTTTTTTTGCATTACAATCCTTAATACACATATATACCCCAATTTTTCATATCTCTGTTTGTTTGTATATAAGGTATGTTGATACTGACCCTTTTGACATAAGGTGTCATCCTTGTGTTTGTCAGATAAAAAGCCTGGTCATTCAAAGTGGGGTAGGGAGGGAGAGCAGGGGAGGAAGATTACCTCTAGATAGGGAATAGGGGTGGGAGGGACAGGGAGAGAGAAGGGGAATAGCATGGATGGTAGAAGGAGACAGTCATCATTATACAAAATACATGTATGAAGATGTGAATTTGGTGTCAACATACCTTATATACAAACAGAGATATGATAAATTGTGGTGTAGAAGTGTATTAAGAATTGTAATGCCAAAAAAAATCAATAAGACAGCTCATGTATAATGGCATAATTTGGTATGAACATACTTTATGAAAAATTGTGCTGTGAATGGATAATTATGAACATAATGCATTCCACTATTATCATATATGTAAGAAATTTTTTAAAAGCCTGGTAATATTGCTCAAAAATAGGATAAAGGGAGGCTCCAGGATCTGGGGGAGGGGAGGGAAACCTAGGGAGTCACCCTTCCAGGCTGAGCATAACCTTAATTAATGCCAGGTCAATGGGGCTTTGCCTCAAGGTATCAATATTGAGTTGACAGGAAAATGTTTTGCTAAGATGTAAAAATGATGGTTTTAAAAATTCAGCACTTAGAGATCAAGTAAAGTTAGTTCCAACAGGAAGTTTTTAGAATCAATGCATTGCTAATTACACTTATCTGCAAATCTTACCATCAATTGCACAGTTGATAAGGGACCACTGCTCTTGCTTGACCTTGAGCAGTTTTTTTGTTTTGTTTTGTTTTATCTTGTTGGGTTTGTTTGTTTTTGCCAATTTTGTTGTTGTCTCCAGCAGTTTCTTAATTCTAGATCTTTTACCCTAAAAGAAAAGAGAAGGAATTCATCTTTGGGCCTCCAGAGGGATTTGCAAGTTTTCCTGAAATCACTAGGAACTTTTTAACCCCTGAATCCTTTGCAATGTGAGTGATTTTCCTGTTTCACCATTGCTGTTTTGTAGGTCAATGGCATGTGCTCTGTGTTCTTTTCTTCTTCCCATTCTTTTATATCCTGAATAATGGGTTCAAATCCATTCCCACCAGACAGAAAGCCTTTACCCTAAGTGGACCCCTGGACAACATCTTATGAACTGTACAGAGAGGATCACAGTCCTCCCCCCTCTCCTTCCACCAGGAAGTATTCACCCCCCACCCCTGAGCTCCATTACTGCGTGATCTTTATCCTCCTCCCCTTCCACAGCAACCCTAGCCACACCTTGCATTTTGCAGTCATCCTGGCCTATTCCATCTCCGAAATCCCTTCTTATTTCCCAGTTTTTCCTTCCCTGGATTCCAAACCTAACAGCCTCTTCCAGGTCTCTCCAGGTCTTCTTTCCTCCATACTCAGCTTCACTGTACCGGACCCACAATCTCCTGAGCACTCCCAGGGCTCCTTGTCTGCCTCCACTACTGCTCCTGAGTGCACAGCTGTGAATGAATCCTAGTCTTATGGCTCTCCCCAGGGGAGGTGATGAGCAGCATGCCAGAGTGGGCAACAGGACTCACTGCCCTTCTAGAGCCCACCCCTGCCTACTCCCTGCCTCTTCCAGTACCCCTGCCCCTGTCAGGTCATAGCTCCACTCTTATTTTGCAGAGAAAACAGATGAAACCTCCCTCAGCTTTCTTACCTCTTACCACCCATCTCCCCCAAAGGTAACCCAGAAATACATCTCCTACACCATTTCCTACCCACATTTACTATGGGATTCTCTGCTGCTTCAAGGCCTCCCACCAGCATCAGCACTTTCCTGGGTCCTTCTTCTTCCATAGTAAGTGAGTAAGTGCTCAGTAAATGTCAGCCATTGTTATTTTTACCTCCTGCCCCTTCACATGAAATCTATCGCTTTGCCTTCAGCAAGAATCATACTTTTTTATATTTTATGTTATTGCGCAGTAAACAGACCATTACAGTTATTTGACTACATGTTTTTCCATCCTATAAGATCATAAAATCCTCTAGGAAAAAGGAATGTACCTTGTATAGCTTTGGAGACAATGCATAGTGTATAGCTTATAATTAGATGTTCAATAAACGTTTCATGAAATCAAGTATGGACCTAAATAAAAACTGACTTCTCAGGTGGCTCTGTAATATCAATATTTTCATCTATCTAATAGTCACAGTTAGAAGCACTTCAAGAAATTTTAAAATTGAAATGCACCAAACCAATTAAATCAGAATCTCCAAGAGCCAAAGCAAGCCTTGGTCTTTTTTTTTTTTTTTTTTTTAAGTTTCCGTTGATTCCAGTGTGCAGCCTACTTTGAGAGTTGCTGGTTTATAGAAGTTAGCGAGACTCAGTATCTAATTCTAATGTGTTGTATTACAGGAAGAGCCTGACTCTAATCTAGTAAGAGAGACAAGCAAACAAGAAATAGATTCATGCAACGTTAAACAATAACGAGTTGGCAGTGAGGTCAGTGGAAATGCGCAGTGGGGGATGGGTGCTCAATCCCCATCAACACTGTGGAATTGTGACTGACTGGCTCCTCCAGTCCTGTTCTATAGACTTTGGAAAAGAGAAAGGAGCACTCTTCAACCCACCAATCCCATTTCAGGATAGGAGAGCAGGCTGGGCAGAGGTGGCAGGCAGAGCAAACATGGCCCAAAGCAAGAAATCACCCAACACTGTCTTGTCTAGTGGCTGTCTTGAAATGACTCTTCAGTGTCTGCTCCTGAACTGAGTGGTCACTAAAGATTCATAACATCTAACTCACAAGAATATTTTACTAACTTTATGAAAGAATATACCTGAAGCACTTACTCCTGAGCAAGAAAAGGTCCTCAATAAATGTTCACTATTCAGAAACAAACAAACAATCAAACAATGGTCCCTAAGAAGTCAGTAGGCATCAGAGATCTCAGGCCTTGCTCTCAAAGTGTGGTCTGTGAGCCTCGCCTGGGAACTTGTTAACAAGTACACAATTTATTCAATCAGAGTTAGCATTTTAGCAAAATCTCAAGATCTGTATGTATATTCACATTTGAGAAGCACTATTCTAGACCAGAACCAACCCAGCATTTCTGCCAATCTCCCAGGCAATGCAAATGGCGATTACTAGTTCAAGGATACCTCGTACAGGTATTTCCTTCTCCCAACCAGAAAAATTAGTGTACCCCATCTCCTGATCTTTGTTAGAGTCTGTAAACAAGTCAGGATGGCGCCTGGCATTTTGCCAGAGGGAGTGGTTTGTGAAGTAACGCCAGCGAGCCATTAAGTGTGGAGATTCCTTATTGGTTGACTGCTGTATCTAGTTTATGTTAATTAAGATAAGCTGTGTGGAATGTATATATGCCCCTCCTGTCCTACAATAAACGGCTCCCACTCCTGCTGTATCAATGTACACAAGTTGCTCGTCACCCCCCCCCCCCCCGTTATTTTGCTGCAGCCGGACTGCGGCAGATCTTCTGTCTGTTATGAATCCCTTTATTTCAAGTGAGAAGAAAACTGCTTAAAGGAGTTTAACCATGGACTGCACTTGCTTACATAACTGACTCACTCAGGCATCAATCTCATCTCCCAGGAGGCTTGATTCAGGGACTCAGATACTGTCACATAGGATCTGGTTTCTCTGGTGCCCTTACTCTTCCTCCCACAATGATAGCTTCGCACCCAGGTTCCACTCAGTACCCTCCAGGCTGTCCTCTAGTGAACCAAATGACTGCTGGGCACTGTCCATCCCTCATTGTGCCCAAGGAAAGCCCCTTCCATTCACACCCTCTCAGCCCTGAATTGAGTTGCCTGCCCACTCTTCAATTTGGTAATGACAGCTTGAGACATGCAGGGATCCCCCAAGAAGAGTGATGTCCACACAGACCTCATAGCTAAGGATACCAGAAGCTCAACTTCCTCCAAAGGATAACTAAAGTTCTACTGGTAAAACAGAGGCTTTGGGACACTAACAAATGCTACCGTCACATCCTACCTGGGGCAAGGGGAAGCCCTGGTCTCAGTTCAATACAGTGCTCATCATATGAGTGCTGGTCTGACAATTTGAAATGTATTTAACTGGGATCCAGGTAGCTGCACCTTTGACCACAAGCATGCTTCCTGAAAAGTCAATTGTAGAAATCCTCTATATGGGCTCGGGATGTGGCTCAAGAGGTAACATGCTCACCTGGTATGCACGGGGCGCTGGGTTTGATCCTCAGCACCCCATAAAAATAAAATAAAGGTGTTGTGTCCACTGAAAACTGAAAAATACATATTAAAATTTTTTCTCTCTCTCTAAAAAAAAATCCTCTACAAAACCCAATACCCACAAAATGATAATGGGGAAAGCACCCAAAAGTCACAGAGCTTTTTCAGAAAACATAACTTGCAGTAACAAAGCTCATGCAAAATCTTAAGTAACAATATGATCAATAAGAACATGGAGAATGGCATTTATTAATCAATATTATTTTAGGTCTGAAAGTGTAAGTCAGAGGTAGAGTGTTTACTGCACATGCATAAGGCCCTGAGTTCAATTTGTGGCACCACCAGGAAAAAAAGAAAAAATATATATATTTTAATGTTCTCATCCCCACCAGTATTAATCTACTCTAAATTTTGCAAAAGCTTCCTTGAGGACTAGTATTTCCAACTAATAGCATTTTTAAGGGGCAAAATACAAGGGTGTTGCCTGAACTTTCTAAAAAGTGATGTCAGCCAGAGAAAGGAGGAGAGGAACCTTCTGCCTGACAACATTGTATTGTTATTCATTTTTTCCTGTGTCCCCACCTGGGCCATAAACTTCCTGAGAATAAGAGCAGCCCTTAAGATTCCTTCCTACTATGCATTATATTTCACACCCTGAGTATGGTAGTCATACCAAAGCCTGGGCCCTTCCATAGATCCACTCTCCCTCTTCTCCCAGTAGCTGTATCCACTGGCCTCCTGTCCTCTGGTTTGGAATTTACATGTAGCCAGGAAATCAGGAGAGAAATAGAGTTTTCTTCAGGATTTATTTCTAGACTCCATCCTTCTGGGCCACAATTGGCTGTCACTTTATTCCTCTTCCCAAGGACACAACCTCTGGCTGGCAGGACTCCTAAGGCTATGGTCTCCTTGGGTTCCAATGACTGCTTCTCCATCTGCCCAGTCAAGGCTGATGAGTGGTGCTTTGAGCTGCTGGTGCCCTGGTGATTTTCCAGTCCCTGGACAGACTTGCCAATACAGACAGTTTATTGATTTGTTTTCAATAGCCCATTTTAAGTGTCTCCCGTTTCCTATTGGAACCTGATTGACATAGACACATTTCATATAATTTTGCAAAATATAAAATGTACATATGCAAACGAATTTTTTAAACTTGATTTTCGAATTTACAAAGTTGTCAGTAATCAAGAACTTTAGAAATAATGACTTGAAATGTAAAAAAAAAATGGTAAGGAAAATATGAAAAACTACTTGGAATGAGATCACTTTTGAAGGGGGAAAAAAAGTACTTTCTACCATGGCCCTTTAATTATCCACTTTAAAAAAAAAATCCAAATGTGATGTAAACAGAGAATATAAAGATTGACTTTGTGTCAGAACACAGAACGCAGAACACATTGTTGCCTCCGTTGAGATGATAAAAGTGTTAGAATTGTCCTTAATGGAAAGTTCATTCTGAGGATAGAAGCATTTTTCATATTCTGTTGTAGTAATTAGTACAACGGGCAACGGAACTCAGAGGCTGAAGCAGAGTTAAAGTGAGCATTGGTTCCTGAGCTGCACCCCAGAAGCTGGTCAAGTTGGCTGGGGTTCGCCCGACCCCTGCAAGGAAGAGCTTCGGAGGAGGATCACCGCGGGCCAACCGGCGTGGAATGCTGCTGCTGTTGCTGATGGTGGTGAAGATAACGACTATGCAGCGACCGTCTGGAAATCCCACCTGCAGCTAATGAAACCATGACGCCGTAGTACATGTCCTGGACTCTGGGGGGCGCCAGGAGGCCCAGCATTGCAGAATGCTTGCAGCTTGCAGTTGGAGATGTGCGCATTGCTGTAGCGGCCGGCTATCGTGCAGTCAGTCTTAGGGCAGCTGGACGGTGAAATGACCGGGTTCGCTTAATGCTGTCTGGCCCGGACAGTCGAGTGTGAGTAGCAGTATCGGTGGAGTGGGAGTGCCCTTAGTCCCGGGTGGTTGCAGGACTTGCACCTTCCAAGTGCAGCGGCCCCAGCGGCGGGCGGACAGGGAAGCCCTGCTCTGGGAAGTGAAGGCCCAGGAGATCCATGTGCAAGCGGCCACTGGAGACTGGGGAATGGGTCCTGGTCCTGCAGGACCCGCGCCGAGTGCCGCTTCCCATAGAAGGCAGCCCCTCTGCCCGCGCCCACCTGGCTTCCCAACCCACAGGACGCAGGCATCTTTTAAGCCGGCAGGAAGTCTCAAAGCGGCGCCCCTCACACTTACCATCCAAATGCAGGCACTAGAAGTTAATGTTAAGAACCAGGAAACCTGAACAGAGGTACCAGGCACCCTATCAGCCTGCCTTTATGTGGTAGGATCTTGTCACTCAACCGAATCAGATTCTAGGGACGCGACTTCTAGAGATATTAGAGTCCTGGAGTTGCCAACAAGGCATCCTGTAAAGCCAACACCTGTTGGCTTTTAAAACTCCAGTTCTGCAGGAGGTAGTAACGCTCCCGGGGTATTAGACACTGCTTGATTAAACGTACGCACAAGACCAATACAAAAAGAACCGGTCCTACAAAAAAATTGCACTTAGGGTGTGCATAATTTCCATCCCTTTTCGAATGAAAAGTGCTCCCCACCAAGTCCTCTATACTTAAAGTACAGGTAATCTCCGTTCTCCTGCAGGAAGTCCGGTTTTGCAAGTTTATGAGAGGGTCTTGGGGCTCTAGCTGAACATGAAAGGATTAAGTCACAAATAACTAATTTACATCAACCTAGGGTCCTAAGGAGTGTGGCTGACTTCGAGAAAGAGTAGAAAAGGCCACTAACCGGTAAGTAAGGTCCATCTTCTACAAGAACGCTGAATATATTATAGCTAAATGGGGAAAAAACAAAAACAAGTTTCTGTCTGGAAGGAAAATGAGATCCTAGTAGTGAAGAGAGAGTACCATAAGTATGTATGATTGTAAGTACAGAGACAATGTGTGCAAGGAACACGATAGATATGTTAATGAAGTAAGCATTGGGGCAGAGATGACTTTATTTTCTCTTATTATACTGTTTACATTTTTATGAAAAATGAATGTTTATGCAGAACACCAATTTTTTTACGTTGTTTTGATGAAATTAACCCTGGCCATTTTGTTCCTTTTGTAAAAGAAATAAAATTTTAAAATGAAAATAAAAATAAATAAAACACACAAAAACCTCTCAAGTTCAAAAGATTTTGGAAGCTCCAATAGTAGTGACCCTCTCGATTTTTATGAAACAAATTTCAAGAGAGAGAGAAAAAAAAAGTCCAAGACTGCAGTCTGACTAGCTTGAAATTGTAAAGCTTTAGGTGTTTTGAAAGGTGCTGTTGAATGCATTTCTGACTTCATTAATGAGGAACAGTTTTATCCGTAGCAAATCAGTATCTCCCAATCTCTCAATTCCTCATCTGAAAAACAAAGAAATGCAGCTCTAAAAATAAAAATAAATTTTTGAAATAAAAAAATTCAAGTTTTCTTTTTCAGACAAGGTTGACTGATTGGACGGTACCTTAAAACCTACCCCAGGTTCTCCAAATCCCTCGTTCTGTATCATATATACCTGGACTTGGGTTAACAAGTTGGTTTTGAACCTTTTTTAATTCATCTCCAGCCCTCAAAGACGTCTCTGCACCAGTCACTGTTTCCTCAAAATATTTACTATATAAGAGAGGTGATGGAAATAGACCCACTAACACACTAGTGCATATTTTCCTGGATCCCGCAGTTTACCCTTGCAGAAGCCCACACTTTCCAAATCTTTAGCTCTTTGCGCCTCCGCCAGAGCTGGGTTCTGCTGGACATCCGACAAGGTTGGGGTTCCGGGTTAGCTGCCAGCGCTTTGACCTTAGCCACACCTTGAAGCCTCAGAAACCTTGAAGGCGCCGGATGCGAGATTCGCCCTTAGCTCTGCCCCCCGGCTACAGCCAACTCCCAGTTGCTAGCCAGCGCCACGCCCTTCACCTTCAAGTCACCAAGACCGCTCCGAGACTCAGCTCAGGGGCCAAGGACCAGTCCCACCATGACTTCAGGTAGCACTCTCAGGGACTGGCTCTGGTCATCCCAGGCGCATCCCGCATCCGGGGTGCTCGGGATGCTCCAGTTTTGCCCCGCGCGGGCTAACCTTCGCGGAGCCCTCCTCCTCCCCCGACCTGGGAGCTGGGGCTGGACAATGAGGTAGCTAGCAAATGCCCAGAAGGCTGCAAGATCCTGAGGCCGCCCAGCTGCTTGCGTTTCCGGCTAGCCCCAACCCACTGATCAGCGGGCGCCCAAGGCGACACTGCGGGACACCCTTGCGCGGTGGAGCCTCTTCTGCAACTGCGTGGCGGGTAGAGAAGCTGCTCCTCCCGCCACCAGGCTCCACCTGCCTTGCAGAAAACGTAAGCGCAGAGCATCGGGACGCACAGCTACTCGCTCTCTGAAGGGCAGTTGACAGTTACAGGGTTTGGTTTTTCCGCTCAACAGAAACTAACCTGCTTAGACCCAGATCCCCTCCCCTCCTCCAAGGAAAGTCAGTCCCGGATGTCACGTTGAGAACTTCTGAACCTCAGCTCCGCGGGCTGGCCCCTGCAAGGATACACCAGGGGAGCCCTCTTCTAACGTTCGAGTCGGATTCATTCTAATGCCGGGCGGGTACCCTGGTGCAAAATTGAGGCTCGTAAAGACGCGGAGCAGGAGCAGATGTCACGGTCTTTTTATTCCGGTTAAACTGGGTAGCCAGCTGCGCTGGCCCTGTTCTCCTAGACCCGCACTCCCGGCCGCAGCCTCTACCCCACCCCGTCCTCCATCAGAGCGATAACATTTTACCTTCTTAGTTAATGTCAATCCAGAGTCTTGTTTAAAGAAAAAGAAAAAAAAAATATTAACAGCAGCCAAAATGGGAATTCCCTGCGAGTGGAGTCCACGGCCTCCAGAGCCTCTGGTGCTACGAGTTGCTCGCCGGCCGGCTGCCTGGGACGCTGAAAGTTGGGGGACCGGGACGGTGAAGGGATCTACAGCTGAGTTTAGGGTGGTTTTATTTTTTCACGTGATTTTATTTTTCCTTAGATAAGGCTTTGGGAAAACTCTCCAACTGGGTGTAATAAGTGAGTGAATGTGAAGGAAATGCCAAGGAGATAAGAGGTCCTGATTTTCTGGGATTGATTGAAATGCTGAATTTTTTTTATTTTTCATAAAATGCATGAATCTATATTCTATCTGTTGGTTCCCCCCCCCAAAAAAAAAAAAACAATAGATGAAAAAATACCCACCTTTTAAGAAGATGTGAGGAAGTACACCTGGAGATCGGTGAAGGCAAGGACACCCTCACCTTTCCTGGTGGGGAATGGAGATTTCCACCTTTGTGTAATCCCAGTGCTTTGAAAGGCAGTGGCAATCCATAAAAAGAAATGGAAATAAGGATATGACCATATTTACAGGTCAGATGAGATAGGAAGTTACCATAGCAGAAAGTCAATATCTAAAACTGATAGATCTAGGATTTGT
Organism: Spermophilus citellus; assembly: GCF_964194105.1. Lineage (NCBI taxonomy): Eukaryota > Metazoa > Chordata > Mammalia > Rodentia > Sciuridae > Spermophilus > Spermophilus citellus. The sequence goes on along the minus strand of NC_138194.1, from coordinate 28,046,535 downwards.
CATGCGGGTGTATTAATTAATTAAATGCCCGAATTATTAATGTAGATGATGTCTAGAAGAGAAAAAAAAAATTTGTGCTGACTTGTGAATTGACTCGGGGGAAAGAAAGAGCCTTTCCACAACTCGTAGCTTATAGAACAAGCCCATCTATAATGTTGCGAGTTTTTTTTTTTTTTTGCAAGCACATGCACAATTTAAATTCTTAAGTTATTTTAAAGTGAATAAATAAAGTATAGATTTTCCATATCCATAATCTCTTTATTGAAACTACAAATCTGATTTTTTTCTATTAAAATATATTATAAACCTAATATCTCAGTAAGTCTTTTCAATTTAATATTTTCCATATATGTGTATGCACCTGCAATCCCCACAATTGTATTCAAGCATCCAGATAGATTCTTAACTTTTCTTAATTTTTAGAGAATAACTAAATTGTTTTTCATTTTTCCTGTATCTCTGAATTTTCTCTTCCCATCAGCCCATCCATTGTTACCCTGGGGAAATAATTTTGAGGACTGAATGATTTAGAAATTTATCAGATTTCAGCATTACTTAGAAGTGCTGGAAGCCAGAATCGGTTTCTTGCTGCCTTCTTTTATCTCACTCTGCTTATTTGCCCTCAAAAATTCTGACTGTTCAGTCTTTAAAAAGCAAATGACCTGGAAATACCAGTCAGGACTTTAGAAACCATGACTAGTGGGAGGAGGAGCTGGGTAAGGTAAATGTTGGTATTTACCTTGATATTGCATTCAGTATGTCCCAATTAGCTGTTTGTTTTATAAACACCCTGAGATTTTCATGCAAAATGGGAATCCATAGGTATTGAAGTCTTTTACACAAGTTCTTCAAGTTACAATAATTTCTGTTCTCATTTTATAATCTAAGAGGCTGAACTGTACAAAATTCAGAGTAAAACAGATTATCTATGTCTCCAGCAATTATGAACAATCTTACAAGACTATAAAATTCTATTAGGGAAAACACCCAGGAGAGGCAAGTTGTTGGTTCTCTTCCCTAGTGGAAGGGCAAGATTAAGTTGTTTCAAGTCTGCTGGAGTAGAGATACATGAAATCAAAAGAGAAAGAAGGGGGACAGAAAGAGATCACCATCCACAGCAAGGACAGGCTAATTTCAGCACGATCTCATTGGATTTGTGCAACAATCCAGTGAGGTTTTATCATTATCCAAAGAGCTTTTGTCATTATCTGTTTTGTTTTGTTTTGTTTTGTTTTACAGATGAACAAACTAGCGTTCACAAAAGGTTAGTGATTCCTCTAAACTCACAAACCTAAGTAACTAAACCAGATGAACCTCTGACTCAAAAGCAGAGATTTTTTTTCTTCTATTAGAACACTGCCTCTCCTGGCTTTTATTCCTCTCCTGGCTTTTATTCAGCTTCTTTGCTTCTTGCCCTTAATAGTTTATTTTCTTGTTAAAATTTTTATGTCCCAACAGATTACTTGAAAGAAAGGAATTATAGCCACCGGGTGACTATTTTGAATAGACACATAAAGCAAGGAAACAGTCAATTCCCCCCGAAGCCCTAATGAAAAATATCAACAATCATGCAGGTTGATTAGATTTCTGAGCACTTACCAGGTGCCATGACAGAGATGTAAAACATAAATGCTACAGACCCTGCTGTGGGAGCTCTTCATGTAGCTAGAGGAACGATCTAACTACTGCATGCATTTCACAGTTCTATTCCTTCCCTAATAAGTTGTCAGGATTATGGGAAAGCACTGATTCCCAGCAAGCCAAGCAAGTATGGGCATGCATACAGGTCTAGTGATCTTTATTCTGACCTGAATCTTCACACACACAGAGTGACTTCACAAAAATCATTTTTTAACATCATCAATTTCGAGAATATCAGTTGTGACATCGGCTTTAGCAAAATGTTTAAGACTTTGATTAAAGTAGATCATCATCAAACCAAAATTTCTTCAGCAAGAATAATTGGGTTTAATTTTTTCCTTTTATTCAGCCAAATTATTTGAATCTGAGCCATAGGTGGGTTTTTATATTAAGGAACATAATTACTATCACAACAACTCATTTAGTTCTCAATATGTACCAAGTATTCCACTCATAAATTTTAATTTCCAGTGTCCTGAACAAAGTTGGGAGAAATGGCCAGTGGGAGCTCTGTTAGTGTGTTGGAGATGGTGTAAATTGAATTCTTTGGCTTGCTGACTTGCTTCCCCTCCACACACACTTTTTTAATGATAGGGATCAAATCTAGGGCCTCACACACAATAGCCAACCACTCTACCACTGAGCTATAATGGAATTCTTTATTCTCATAAAGGTGCTTGATAATTCGGAAGAAGCACACAACAAAACTTCTCATTAGAAGGGAGGTAGGAACAGATGGTACAGTGAAAAATTAAGCAGGAGATATGGCTTGATCCCAGACCAGCATACTTTACAACATACTCGGTTGGACACAGACTTATCATGTGGTGAGGGACTGGAACCGAATGAACATATTACATCCTACTCCAGATGGAGATAGGGTAAAGACTTTTTCATTTTTCTTCACATGAATATTCTGAGCCCAGAAGGAAGCACCTTGTAAGCAGGAAGAACAAAATCTGTGCTGAAATAATGGGTATAAAATCCTTTCTCTGTCTACTATTGTCAAAACAAAGAGGAACAGGGGGAGGAAGAGAATGTCGAACATCTATTATGTGACAGGCACAGTTCTGAGTATTAAAAAACAAAACAAAATGAGTTGTGTAAAAATGTTAGACTGAGATGATATACTCCGGTTCATAACACCCACTCCATTTTCTCCCAATTCCTTTTTCCCTGGTATGTGCTCTTCCTAACATCAGTAAAAATTTAAAGAACATGCCAATGCTTTTCTCAGAGTGAATCTACCTAATGGTATAGTAATCTTCTGGGGTAAGAATAACACCTAAATAGTTTTATTGTGATATCATCTCTTAGCCACTTATATAAGAAATTCACATATTTATCTGAAATTTATCAGACCTATCTGGTAACTTTAATAGCAATTAGTTGGTGTCTTCATGGCAGCAAAAAAAAAAAAAAATGCCTTCTTCCTTATTCTCAAAATGCAAAGATTCTGTACTGGCCTCCAGTATAGAGAGCTTAGCCCACACAATGGCTAGATGCTTATTTCCTGACACGCTTTAGTTGTTGCTGTTACCAGGAATTGAACCTACGGGTGTTTTATGTATGTTTCCAAAATAAATCAAGACAAATTATATATATATATATATATATATATATATATATATATAAAATTTTTAATATATTATATATTTTAATATATTATTATTATTTTTAACTACTAACTAGGGAGTCGGGGGATGCAGCTCAGTAGGTAGAGTGCTTACCTAGAATGTTCTAGCTCAGGCCCTGGGTTTAGGGCATTACTAATAAGTACCTGTAAGTTTATTTACATTTGGTGATGTTCTTAAGTCCTCCAATCTGGGTCTAAGTTTACTTTGTCTCCTTTACTAATGATGATATCTCTGATGGGCTCCAAAGCTTTTTCCTGATTTTGCCCCCAGGCCTATACTTAAAAATGAGAGAGGCTTAAGGATAACAACTATTTCTGTAATCTGTTGCTACATAACAATGTACTCCTAAACTTAGTGGTTTATAACAAGCTCCTTCCTCATTCATTCATTCATTCATTCTTTTAGTTATTTTAATTCTGCCACCTCTGAATTGCCTGGGCACTTCTGAGTTTTGTTGTCTTATGTTTTTTGGCAATCCTGGGGATTGAACCTAAGGCTTTCTACATGCTAGGCAAAGCACTCTACCAGTGAGTTATATCCACAGCCCCTTTCTTCCGTTTTTTTTTTGTTGTTGTTGTTTGTTTGTTTTTTTTTTTTTTTAATTCTGGTATCCCTTTGGTTCCAATAAGGTGCTGGAGTGGGCTCAAAGAAAAGCTGAGGCTTCTGTCTTTGCCAGAAGTCTCAGGATTCTTCTCTCCATCCATCTCCATGTGGTCTTACCACCTTAGTAACTGGACTTTTCACAGGGTTGCTCAGAACAACAGCCCAAGAAACAAAATCTGCTAAGCCTTCCTGCAAGTTGGTCCAGGAGCTAGCACAGAATCACTTGACTGCCTTCTATTGGGTTAGAGTAGCAAATCCAACCCCAATTGAAATACAGAGAGAGTTATGCAAGGATATTAATACTCAATTATTGTTCAACGGGGTCATTCTTGAAGACTAGCTACCACTACCACAAGTGCACAAAGGAAAAGATCACACCTGCATTCTGACAGGACCTTGTGAGTTTCTTGAAGGACTGACATACTAGTCCCTCATGCTTCTTGAATCACATGTCACAAGAAAGGAGAACTCAATATAGGGAGGGTTCTTGATATGTCACTTGTGTTTTGTTTCAGCTCAAAAATGCCTTTTGGCTTTAATGCTCAGGGATGATACTTCCCAACCAAGCTTCATCATTAGTATTTTTAAATCTGAGGCCATTAGATTCCTACAATTCTTGAATGGTTAGAAGGGATTATGAATTGCCTGAAATTATATCTGAAGCATTAAATGTAAACTTGTGTGCATGTTCCTGGGGAGGGAATTCTTGTTTTCCTCAGATTACCATCTCCAGGAGAATTCAAATGTGCAAGATATCTAAGGATGCTTAGAAACCAACCAAAAGGTACCCTGGATTCTTACCTCCTGATATAATCCTATGGTATCTCAGAAGTGTAGGATGAGGGAAGCAATGTATCCTCTACGTATTTGCTTCCTAAATAAGATAATAAAAAATTGAGAATATTAAGGAACAAAGCAATCACTATTGGTACTTGTGAATGCTTGAGAAAGAGAAAGGAACTGGCTTGATGCCCTTACCCCCCCCCCAAAAAAAACAATCTGTGATTATGAATGATGCTCCATCCAGATAAACACATTGAAATTACCTTGACGATTTTAGTTGTTATTTTCCCGCCAGTGCTGGGTGAATAGTTAAGAATGTAACTTAAAAGGTCTTTGGATTCTTGCCCTATACAATTTACCTCCTTTTCTCCCTTTCTTTTTCCCTATTCATCTTCTAGATTTTGCTAAGAAATAGCATTTGTGGGTACAACTGCATCTTCATGGACAGTCACTAAAATACCAAGAGTATTCTGAACTAGCCACATGCCCTTGAACTAGGGCAGGTGACGCCCTGCTGCTCATTTTATCTACAGGCAACTCTTGGGACATCCTGGTAAAGGAACTCAGAATAACCACCTCTCTGAGGCCAGAGGAAGAACAGAACAAAAAAGTAGTAGAGCATTAGATTGAAATTAATTGGGTTAGATGAAAATCCCAGATTTAACTTTGTAATTTTTATATTACTGTTAGCTCTGTTATGTCTAACAAAACAAACATGATCTTTCCATCCCTCACATTCCTAGTATCCAGGAATCCCTTCTTAAAAACATATACTACAGAGAATCCCGTGAAGCATTTCAGCTCAGATCTCTCATATAAGCATTTGAAACTCTTCTCTATAACCCATACCAGAATGGAAAATTATAGTTTCTCACCATTCAGAATGTCAATTCTCCCAGTGCCCATAGATACACCCTGGGAAGAAGTAAGCAAATGTTATGTAAGAACTGTGGTGGGACTGGAGCAGGGGCAGGGTGCAGGCAGCTCAGTGCACTAAAGCTTTTGCCTGGAATGCACAAGGCTCTGGTTTCATTCCAGCACAGTAAAACAAAACAAGGGACGAATATCAAGCTTGCGTGTATGGGGCACAAGACAGCTTAGTGTATTCTTTTGTTGCTTGCAAAGTGGGGGAAATCACACCTGAACTTGCAATCCAATTCTGCAATCCAATTCTGTGCAGAACAGCACTAAGGAAACATCTGGCACAGGAAATACCCAATACAAGTCATATGTTCTCATTTATGTCCAATCTGTAAAATGTTTGAAAAGTGCCACAGCAATCAGCACTGCAGATTGCAGGGGCTGATCTACTTACAACCCTGTAACTCAATTTCTTCCAATAGGGATGTAATAGTGATGCACTAGGGCTGTGGTTTTAGTTCACACAAGTAAAGCCTGTGATGCACAAATCATCCATGGATTCACCCCAAAGTTTAGGAACCTCGGATGTCATTAGATGCTAAAGTTCACTGAAAGTCACAATGCAAATTTAATTTTGTTTAGTTCCCAGACCCCTTCAAAGTATTAACCCCAAAACACCACTTCCCAAGGTATAAAAATGTGAGAATCAAAGGCAAGTTGTGTTGAAGGAGAGCACAAAATTCTTGGATATATAAGTCTATATCCAAAAAGCCTATTTAGGCAGGTTTCTTTAACAACTAGAAAACCAAAACTATTTGGACATCCCCTCTGGCTAAAGTGATCTACCGAAATTAGAAACATTTGCAATATTAACAATAACCTTTCATAGATCAAGATCACTTGAAATATGTGAAGTAGGCTTATTCCATGAGGCTTTTTTTCCCTAGCAAGAACAATTACATACAACTTGCATATTCTAATATTAATTTTTAGGACTCCATGAAAGCATTATGGTCTGCTATTGTAGGTAAATGAGAAACTTAGTGTTATATCTTATTAACAGAAACCACTGTTAAGACTATGTGACAGAGGCACTGCTAGAGTGAAAAAGCAGATTTTATTTTTTAAAAGATTATAAAAAAACACATCGGGCAAAATTTCTTCAATCAATAAACTTTCAAGAAACGGAGCAAATTGTTGTGGGACCCATTCGGGACAGGTTAAACTGAAATTGGAAAGGGGATTTTGACAATGCTATGGGGCGGGGGGGGGGAGGCCCTGAATAAATTTTAAACAATACTTCACATACCCACAACTGGTCAAGTGGCAAAGAAAATAAATTACCATAAATTATATGCCAAGGCAACTTAAAAACAAAATAAAACGACATGAGGCTAAGGATTTCCTTAGCTTTTTTTTCCAGGAAGAGTGTGTAACACTGTGCTTCTGCCCTGCAGGCTGGGGCGGATTCAGGACCTGTCAAACATCAGGATAGTTGCAGTAATATACCGCTGAGCTGGCATCGGACACCACGGAGGAAATGGCCCCGTGGCTGTCCTGGAGATTCACACTGGCGTCATGTCCCTGGTAGGGGAGACCCATTTCGGGTTTGCACACGAAGTGCAGATACTGTTCAAATTCCGTGCGGTCCACCTCCCCGAGGAGCTCGGTGGGCTGGTTGGGGTCCGTGCCATCCCGGCAGGACAGAGCCTCGGGAGGGGGTGAAGGCTGCCCGGGGCCCGGCGGGGGATGCTGCTGCGGCGGCGGCGGCTGCTGCTGCTGCTGCGGTGGCTGCAGGTGGAAACCGCGCGCGCCGCCTGGCGCGGGTGAGCCCATTGCGCCGTAGTACATATGAAGGGCGCTGGGGGGCGCCAGGAGGCCTGGCATTGCAGGGCCAGAGGGCTCTGGACCCAACCGGGGATGCATGGGGCCAGCAGGAGGTTCTGGAGGCACCGTGTAGTCCGAGACTTGCGCGTAGCTGTAGGTGCCGGCAGCTGGGCAGTCCCCTGGCAGAGGTGCAGCGAAGAAGGCCGGGTCTGGCTCCACGCCATCCAGCGGGGACGTGTCGGGCGTGGGCAACGGGTAGCCGTCCAGCGATGGTGCACCCAGCCCTTGGCAGTCACGGTAGTGGCCACCCATGTGCGGGGGCAGCAGTGGCGGGCCAGCTGGGAAGCCCTGCTCTGCGAAGGGCAGGCCCAGGCCGTCCATGGCCACGCGGCCGCCCTCGGAACCCAGAGCCGCAGCCTGCGGCTCCGCGAGGCCGTGCAGGAAGCCTCCCTCCACCCGCTTCAGCCGCTTCACCTGCTTGCGCCGCCGCGGCCGGTACTTGTAGTTGGGATGGTCTTGCATGTGCTGCACGCGCAGTCGCTCGGCCTCCTCCACGAAAGGCCTTTTCTCCGCTAGCGTCAGCGCCTTCCACGATTTGCCTGCATGGAAATGGGAAGGTGGAGAGGGGCGCAGGACTTACCCAATGGCGTTCCCGCCCCAGGCCTCACCTAGCCCTACCTCTCCCACCCCAATCTTAAATTGTAAAACCAGAGGAGAAACCAAGTCAAGTTGAAGAGGGAAGGTTTGGAACTCAAAAGTCCTCTAAGGGTACTCCTCACTTCTTTTGGGCTCCTAGAAGTGTCCTCTCCTCTCACCCATCTCCCGGTTTCAAAAAAACTTGAAATATTCCCTGAGCTGGGAAGGGGTTGAGTTCTGACACGACTGACCCAAGTAGAGGTAGGGGTGCCCTATCGCAGCTCGGAGGCACCGGGAAGCCACCTTCTCAGAACCACTGCACTCGCGCCCTGGCCAAGAGGACTAAAAAGACCGAAAGCCCGTTTGGAAAGAAGGGGAGCAGGAGGTGGGAAATGAACAGAGTGTCCTCAGGGATAGAGGAGGCTACAACACACACCTGGTCTCGGAAGCAAAGCAAAACAAAATAAACAACAACAAAAAAAATCTCTTTGGGCTCAAGGAAGTGGCTCCGCGATTCGCACCGGAGATCGGTAGCCTGGCCCCCCAGCTTGGACTCACCTAGCATCTTGCTCAACTCAGCATTGTGAAGGTCGGGGTTCTGTTGCGCCAGCCGCTTGCGCTCGTCCTTAGCCCACACCATGAAGGCGTTCATCGGCCGCCGGATGCGAGACTCGCCCTTGGCTCGGCCGGCAGCCCCAGCCGGCGCTCCGGTACTGGCCGCCGCCTCGCCCTTCACCTTCATGTCCCCGAGGGGGCTCAGCGACTCGGCCCAGGGACAAGGGCCCAGCCCGGCCATCACCGCTGGCAGCGCGTTCCGGGGCTGGCTCTGGTCGTCACTGGCGTATCCCGCATCCGGACTGCTCATGGCGCTCCAGCCCTGCCCCGCGCCCCGCTACCCTCCGCAGGACACGCCACCTCCCCCGACCCGGGATTGGGGAGGACCGGGTGGAGAGGGAGGCAAGAGATACCTAGAGAGCTGCGAGAGCCTCCGGGCCCCTAGCCGCCACCTGCGTCCCCAGCCAGTCCCAGCACACTAACTAAAGTCCCCGGTCGGCCCAGTGACACTGCAAGCACCCCCTGGCCGCGAGCCCTTTTCTGCACAGCTGTGGCCAATGGAGCGGCGGGGGCGGGCCGGGTCGGTGTTGTTAGGCCTACGCCCGGCCTGTGGTCCGAGTCTCAAGTCCTAGTTAACCCCATGCCCGCCCCTTTCCCCTCCCCCGGTCCAGCGCCCTGGGCTACACCTGCCCCCCCAGGAAAACTGGCTGGAGCCGGGTTCTGGCGCCGCGTCCTGTCCTACCGGGGAAGGGGAGCCACTGAAGAACTTTCTCGGGGCGCTGACTACTGCAAGATAGAGGTACTTACCCAAAATAGTTCACATTAGCAGCTAAGCATCGGTTCTAGTCTCTCTCAAATCACATCTTTATTATAGAAGGCAAGGATATTTCAGTGCTGGATGAACTTGCTTCCTTCCAAGGGATTGTACGGGTGCCTTCAGCAAATATATTTTTTTCTAAGGCAGAAGATAGTGTTGAAAATAAACGAATACAAACTCTCCCCAAGGACTCACCTTACTTGCATAGTATTAAAAATGTTACGTCCAAGGTAAATTCTACTATTTAAAACAAGATTTAAATAAGGAATGACGTTCATTCTCCAATGGTCCATCACCCTGAAGAAATTTAAAGTTTTTATTCATGATAAATAAACCCTTGAAAATTTTCAAATTAAAATGTGTAAGATACATTTAACAAAACTGTTTCTCGTGCGTTTCATAAGTTAGATTTCTATAATGGAAAGACTTGCACGGGGCCCTAGGTTTGATTCCCTGTACCACAAAAAAAATTAAATAAAGGTAAAATATAAAGACAACAACAATATTTGTCTTTAAGTGCCCAAATTTATTAAGGGAAAGAGAGCAATACTTTGAGCGGTAAAATAGCTAAATCTCTTAGTATCTAAGATGGCTACCCCGGCAGATAATTTTCCTAAAAAGGAAATGTGAATGATTATTAAACTTGTGTTTAGACCTGAAAAAGGTTTTCTTTGGGATTTTTAAACAAACCTTTATATAGCAATTATATATGACATTCAGTATTCTTATTGCTTCCAAACCTTATCGAACTAGTTTATCTTTCAATGAACTGTATTAGTTAGACACTTATAGCTTAACCAAAAGGGAAACTGAGGTGCAAGATAGGTCTTTTAAAAGGGTGCCTGGAGATCAGAGTGTTGGGATGGTGAAGTTTGCACCTGGCAGTTGACCTTCAGAGCAGGAGCCAAGATACCCCCTCCCACACTTGCCAGTTGTGTTTATGTATTTGTATTGTTTTCCACCAGTAACCAACACCTCTGCATACATTTGGGAAAAAGAAAAATCAATATATCAATCTCCAGAATAGATTTTCACAGTTTGCTATGAAGGGGTGATGAAAGTGGTACCAATTACATCCCGGATCTGAGAGGTAAAATGTTATAGCTTTCTGTGTGATATTTCAGTGACAAAGTCATTTATCATGTCTGGCTCATTAAAGGAATCCATAAAAACACAGGGCTTTTGCTAAATCCTGACCTTTAGTTTCTCTGTCATTGCTTTGTATCCAAAAAAAAAAAAAAAAAAAAAAAAAAACGATATACAACTGTTTAAAACCTTTACCACAGATGTGTGGACTTAGTTCCCTTGGCTCACCTTTCCTTTAGCACCCAGTCCTCCTATAGGGACTGTAAGACTCTAGTTCTAGTTTACAAGTAGCTATGGTTCAAAAAAGAAAAAAATAAATTAATAAATCTGCTTAAAGAAATAATAGTGGAATGTTTTTAATTGATAGTTTAAAGCAGTTTATCTTAAATTTCATGGTGAGTTTCCCTTTAAAGTTTTATTTGTTCCAGAAGAAAAAAAAATGGCTTGAAAATAAAGCAAAAATGCATTGCAAATGGTTATATAAGGAAACTATAAGAGTAGAAACAGCAATGTTAGCCTATATTCCCAGCTACTCAGGAGGTTGAGAAAATATGATGGAAAATTTGAAGACAGGGTCAGCAATTTAGAGAGACTCTTGACTCAAAACAAACAAACAAAAAAAGATCTGGAGTTGTACTCACTGGTGAAGCACCCCTGGCTTTGATCCCCAGTATCATAAATTAAAAAAATAAAAATAAAAAAAAGAGGGACAACAAAGTTACCAGTTAATCCCTTAGCACCTTGCTCCTTGCTGGTTTTTAAAACACATTGTCTAACTTTTTTTAGATTGTAATAAATATGTTTTCAAAAATCTCAAAGCAGAATTTTCTCTTAACTGCAAAAGCTTTTATGAACTAAGAGTTTTTTAGAATGGAGACTGAAAAACTAAACAAAACCAATGCCTGTGCTAGAATCCATCTCTAGATTAATCCATTTGACTAATTTCTCCAAAGATAAATTAGAGTATAGAAAATATAATCCAGGTGTGGTTCCAGAAAAAGTACAAGAGCAGTTTTGTCCTTGTTCACCCTCCTGATCTTAACGTTGGGAAACTGATGGAAGAAGAAAATCTAAAGGTTTCCATCATTATTTGTACCCGATCCTGGAGAGTAACCAGTGATTTTTGACAGATAAGGTTACTGGGAAAGCAAGTGAGAGAACACATCCCTAAAATGGAGTTGGAGCTTCAGATTTGGGCGCTTTCTTTATTTCTTAACACACCCTCCTTGGGAGTCATAACGTAGCAGTTTACTTAAATTTACCAAAAAAAGAATTGTGGTGCCTTTCCAAGACCAGTCGCCTTTTACATACTAGTTACCTAGGTTTGATTTCTTTTCATCATTCTCTTGACATATTTTTTGGGGGGTGCAGGGGAGTACTGGCGACTGCGGCGCCCCAAACTGGTGCGCATTGTGTGCGGACTCGTATTTCAATCTCTTTACTAAACGCAGTGTTAGAAGCCAAGCTCTGGACGTTATCGGAGCCAGCCACAAATGCCACATGTAAAGAAGCAAACATCCGGAGTAGCTTCCTGCAAGCCTTGCTTTTCTCAACCTGAGAGATATACTGGGGCGGGGGTGGGGGCGGGTAGAGGGACAAGTTTCACGAGTGAGAGCCTTGTACACCACCAGCTCTGGAGCCGGCAGTGAACATTTGCAATGCACAGTGCTGGGATTCTGGGCTCCAGGCTACTGATTGCGCTTATACTCCCCGGCTTCGCAGGCCGGACTCCAGTTCCAAAGGCTGGGCGAGGAAGCAACTAATGTAGCAAGAAGCTGTGCCTGTTACCACTTGGGGTCTTTGGCCAGCGGGCGCAGAAATTAATTCGGGTAGGTGACAAACGGTGGCTCAGACCTGGAGGAATCAGGGCCAAGCTTTTTCTAGGGCCTCTGAGTGAACAGGCAAAGGCTGGGTGATTTCCTGTAGTCTTTTGTGTTTTTGATGCTCGGGAAGCGGGAGCCGGACAAAGGACACTCGAGTCGTTCGGGGAAGGATCCCTGAGCACCCAGGCAGATCTGAGGTGGCTCTAAAGAGCAAGCTCGTGGGGGAGGGGAGGAGAGTGCGCGCAGCAAACCCAGGAAAAACTCAGGTGCGACCCTTGGATAAATAGACATTGGTGTCCCTAGGGAAAAAAAAAAAAAAAAAAACAAACATTAAGGCCTTTGCATTTATAAATCGTTCAGGATCGGCTGCCTCCCAGAACCCAAAGGGAGGTGGTCTGCGGCGGCGGAGCACAGTCCAGGGCTCAGCCCAACGACGCCAATGGGCACCTTGTGCCTCGGCGCCCACTGGGGCGGCGGCGCCGCTCCCGCTTGCTACCTTTCGAGTCTCCTCCCTGTCCCCTGGCCAGTACACCGGGGGTCCAGGATGGAGGTCGAAGGTCGCGGGCGGGAGGGGATTGGTGAGGAGGAAGGAGTGGCAGGGAAGATAGCGGTCACCCGTCCAGCCGTGGCCGGCGCCGCGCGCCCCCGGCCCGGGAGGTGCGACCCAGACCTTGCAACCTCTGCTACACCGGCTCTCCTCCCGAAAAGCGAGACTGCGAGAGTGGCTCCGGGACGTTCGTTCTCCGCAACAATGGAACATTAATTTTACTTTCACGCCCCCTGTCTTTCCCTCCGCCTGCATCTCTTCCTGGTGCACAGTACTCCCCTCGTGGCGGTCTCCGAACCCCGCCCTGGTACCCGGCGGCGACTCCGCGTCGGTATCCTCGTTCCCGCTTGGCCCCGCCTGGGGTTTGCACGGGCGAAGCAGGAAATGCGCTGTTCCCGGTCCACTTTCCTGCTCAGAAACTGGTCCGCGGGGGTGTTTCTTAAGATCCCCCACCCCCAACTGTAGTCTCCCGGTTGATGGGTGGGCTCCTTCCCGTTATGGCTTGGCGTTTGGAACCTCAGGTTACCGTGGGGGAAGTGGCATTGGGGTGAAGGAGAGGGCTCATCTGTGGAACGCGGGACAATTTACACACACACAGCCTTGCTGTCCTGCCCCTTTCATGTCCGCCTCCTACTTTAAAGGGAATTTCAAATACAACTTTGTTTCTATGCAAGGCTGAGGCTACTGCTGCTGATCTACTAGCCCTCTGCATCAACCCACACCCTGGAAGAGGCCAGGGATTCCACGGAGGGTAGTATCTTGGAACTGACCAGTCTTTATCAGTAGCAGGTTCCCTGCTAGCAGAACACTTCCACTCCCACCTAAGGAGAATCGATGCGGCCTCTGCCTCGAAGGAATGTACAATACAGCGTCCTTAGGCTTCTTCCCTGATTTATTAATGTCCAGCTGGGTGTTCTGGGTCTATACCCTGTAATGATTTGTTCCTGGCCTGTGAAGGTGATGCTGATATCAGTACGACAAGGGCTTTGAGGTTTTTTTTTTTGTTTTTTTCTTCCCCCCCCCCCCCCAGTGGAGGTAATTGGTTGCCTTTCCACCCTGAAAACTCTGCCAAGTTTCCCTAGGAAACAGAGTTGGCCTGTGCCAGATGGTTGGTTAGAGCAAGGTGCGCATTCTGTGATCATGGAAGTGATCAAAGTTAAACAGGTCATAAGACAGGCCACTCCTGACAGCACTCATTACTTGCTCTTCTGTGCACTTTAGCCACAGCATATCAGATTTTAAAACAGTACCAGGGTAGCTGAGTTGACTTCCAAAGTTTCTAAACAGGAGGGAAAATACTAGGGATCCTTGCTGGATTCCATTGCTGTTAAGTTTCAGTTGATGTTTGTCATCAAAATTGTATTTTCTGTCCATTTGCTGGACCTTGCTAACAACTTTGCCTTTGTTTCATTTAACAGTAACACAGGGCCTTTGGATCATTTCATTTTTATGTTCCCAGAGCACATACAATTTATAGTCTCTAACAAATGCTTGTGGATAGATAGTATGATGGCTTTCCTTCAAGATTGAATCATTGGGTGCCCTCCCTTCTAGACAAGACATGGAGAACCATCTCTGTAGACCTCAGCAAAAGATTCTGTTCTTATTGCAAGCATATCTATGTAGACCTATGGTCAGATGCCCTCAAGCCAATAATATTATCTCTCACCCTTTCCTTCGCCAGGAGTTCAGTATTTCAGCATCTGAAATCCCACCCCTCCCAAGGATTAACTCAAAGTCTGTTGCTTTTCAGAACTTATTTGACTTGGAAGTATAGCCAAGAATGTACATGGGTAATTTTACCTATGGATATAATGCAAAAGCAACTGTCTATCTTCAGGAGTTTTTTCAATATTAATTTCTCCATAGTCATGAAGTATAGTTTACAAAGTGGTTTCTCTGACTCATTTGACTCTCTGAATAGTCCTGTAGGTGAGCTGGACAGCTAGGCTCTCTCTCACTCCTTCTTTTGGTTTTTTTGGTAGTGGCACTGACTGGAAGTTGAGCCAGGGGAATTACCACTGAGTTATACACCAAGCCCTTTTTATTATTTATTTTGAGATGGGGTCTCACTAAATTGTCTATACTAGAACTTATGATATGTCTGCCTCAGCCTCCCAAGTAGCTGGGAATAAAGATATGGGCCACTTCACTGGGCTAAAGCCTCATATTTTTGAGTTGCCTGAGACTAAGAGGATCAATGACTCAAGGTCACATGACAAGGTGCTTGGACCATTTATCAGCCCTTGCTGTAAACAAGAGTTGATCTTGTTTTGAATTTCTTCCCTTGCCATGTTTCTAGCTAATAAGGTGGCCCATGGAATTTGTGGGAACTAAATAAAGACAGCAGATAGGTAAGGACTGATCAAGAAACCTTGGCACAGAAACTTCTAATGTTTTCCCTAACTGGGTCATGATAAATTTTTAAGCCAGAGTACTATAAGGAAAAAAAAAAAAGTCATTTTCATTTATAGTATTTATAATTAGATTATTTTACTGGTACTAGTGATTGGACCCAGGAGCACTTTCCTACTGAGTTACATCCCTAGCTCTCTTTATTTTTGTTTTCTAAATTTTGAGACAGTGTCTTGATGAGTTGCTAAGGGCCTTGAGCTTGAGATCCTCCTGCCTCAGCCTCTGGGATTACAGGAGTGAGCTACCATGCTGAGCTATATGTAGATCTTTTAAGATCACATAATCTAAGCCTTGGATGACATCTCATTTATTCTATTTCATAAAACCTTCTAATTTAGCTTTATTTTAATAAAAGGAAAATAATTCAAAGTTAAATGGACATAAAAGTCTAATTTAAGAAAATTAAAGTCTTCAGAGATTTGTCCTTGCACATCATACTCTTTCAGACTGTAAAAAACTTCATTATCCTAAAGTGTTGAGCTCTCTTTCATGCTGTTGGCTGCCTTGATACCCATTATGGACCCAGTCTTGAAAACATAAAATAACCGGCAGGATGACACATACCTGTAATCCCAGTGACTCTGGAGGCTGAGGCTGGAGGATCACATAACCTTGGCAATTTACAAAACCCTGTATCAACATTAAAAAAGGATTGGAGATGGGCTGGGGCTGGGGCTCAGTGGCATAGCTAGCTAGCGCTTGCCTGCACAGGTGAAGAACTGGGTTTGATCCTCAACACCACATTCAAATAAATAAACAAAATAAAGATATTGTGTTCATGTATAATTAAAAATATTTTTTTAAAAAGGGGGATTGGAAGTGTAACTCAGTGGTAAAATGCCCCTGGGTTCAATCCCCAGTACCAAAAAATAAAAATAAAAAATAAAAACATATAGCAGCTAGATAAAGTAAATTCTATTGTTAGGAATAGAAATAAATAGCAATTATTATAATTCTTTTTTACAAAATGGGAAAATAAGCCACAGAGAAACTGGAAAATTTGCTTAATGTTTTCAAATCATGCTGTGACAAGAGAATAATCTATTCATTTAATCAACAAATAATTAACTGTGAGTGCAAGGCTTAGCACTGCATAGCATGTTGATAATGAGCACAAACTTGGGAGTTGGAATGGGTAAGTTTGAATTCTAGTCACAGCTTATAAGTGGTATCTTTGGACATGTGACTAAACCTCTTTATACCTCATCTGTAAATTGGAGGATAAGAATAGGAATGACCTAAGAGTTTCATGAGGATAAAATGAGTTAACTATTCATAAACTCCTTAATATAGGGCCAGGCACATAGTTAATGCTACATAGGTGTTTGATAAATAAAATAAAATTTAAGTTGATGCATGTTAGCATATGAAAACATGCTTGAAGAAGAAGTAAGAAAAGGTTACAGTAGTACTGAGGGTAAATACATTTTAACAACTAAACAAACAATTTCCTGATGGTGTTGATATCTATGCTAGTAATAATTAACATTGTTGTACTTTAATCACAATTGTCTGTTACACTTACAAATTGTGTAGGGAGGTTTCTATAAACTATTGGGCACTTCTGATTACATCTGAATGTGACCACTTTTACTCTGATAGTTTTAAAAAATTTATTTAGTGCATGTTAACCTGAAGTCTTAAGACTAGAAGGGACAAAAATACATGGAATTGTAAAACATTCGGCATTCTTAGAAAATTTTGGGAATACAAAGACACAACTTTCAAGTTAACTTTTACTTGGGTAGGCTAAATTATATTCCTAAAGATATATAAGCAAAATTTAACTTCAATAACTGCTTAGTACATTCATATTTCAAAGGAAGAAATACACACACACACACACACACACACACACACACACACACCCTCAACTCTAACCATACTTTTCTGTGTAGAATAGTAGAAAGTTCCTAAACTCTAGTCTTGAGTCCTCAGTAACTTGTTATCAAGAAAACAGCAAGTCAGTTAAACTGCCTAATATTTAATTTTTTCAGAAAAAGTGGGAGGCAGGTATCTGATCTCTTCCCAACTTTTTCAGATAAAGAAATAAACAAATAATTGCTAAATTTCTGCAAAGTGAAAGTACTGATAAAATGATACTACTGTGTGTATATGTGACTTTATGTGGCTGTAGGTGTCTGGCATTATATAAATTTAGTGCAGATTCTTTGTACATAAAAATAGCCAACTGGGATGAAAGGAAATTCAGGGATTATAATGAAGATTTACTGCTTTGGGTTATAATAGAATGTTATTGTATATAGAGGAGAAGCTCTCTCTCTTTTATTTTTATTTTTATTTATTTTATTTATTTTTTAGTTTTAGGTGGACACAACATCTTTATTTTATTTTTATGTGGTGCTGAGAATTGAACCCAGTGCCTCACGCATGCTAGGTGAACACTCTACCATTTGAGCCACATCCCCAGGCCCCCCCCTTTTTTTTAGATGGACACAATACCTTTATTTTATTTACTTATTTTTATGTGGTGCTAAGGATCAAACCCAGTGCATGGTACGTGCTAGGCAAGTGCTCTACCACTGAGCTACAACCCCAGTCCCGAGAAGTTTTTTTTTTTTTTTTTTTTTTTTTTTTTTTTTTTTTTTTTTAAAGCTGGGAATTGAGTTGAACCTGAGGGAGGGAGCTTTACCACTGAGCTATATCCCCAGCCCTTTTTATTTTTTATTTGGAGACAGGGTCTGGCTAAGTGGCCCAGACCACCTCAAACTTGGGATCCTCCTTCCTCAGCCTCCCAGATTGTGAGGACTACACACGTGCATCACAGTGGCTGACCAGTTCTTCTTTTAAAATTACTTATTTTAAAATAATTTAAAACTTGCAGAAAAGTTGCAAGAATAAAACAAAGAACTATGTCACCCTCACAGACTCTCTAGTTAGTTAGCATTTTATTTTTTTGACCTAACTCTCCTTATATATATAAACATAAACACTTCCCCACATTTGTTCCATCTGGTTTTCCCTTTCTTAATATATATAAATGTACAGAACAATATAAATATATATTACATTAGTATATAATACATAGGCTGTCCTATAACATTAGCATATACACATAGATGTATGTAATACAAATACATAGATATATATTGTTATATAGCACAAAATATATTGTTATTATTATTTTATATATTGTTATATATAAGGTTGTATACTTGTTATATAAAATAACATATTGTGATTGTAATATATACATAATGTATTGTTATACATTAAGTTGTGTGTATGCTATCAGTCATTTTCTGAACCGTATGACAGCAAGCTTTAGTGCGATGTCTCATCACTCGCTTGACTTTCTCCAATGTGTATT
Source organism: Spermophilus citellus (assembly GCF_964194105.1). Lineage (NCBI taxonomy): Eukaryota > Metazoa > Chordata > Mammalia > Rodentia > Sciuridae > Spermophilus > Spermophilus citellus. Next base: position 28,027,973 of record NC_138194.1, on the reverse strand, counting down.
CACCTAAAATTACGACACTGTTCCAATACCCACCAAATAATCATACAAATCAGGAAAGGAAGCATTACCACCTCATGTCACTACCCTCTTAGCCACATATCAAAGCCTGCAAACCGCTCTGACAGAGGCTGTTTTCTCTTTCTGCTCCAATACTCAGTCTGGGATCCCATGTTACTTTTTGCTATCAAAGCTCCTCAATCATTTTCTGTCTCTCTTACAACTTTCACAGCTTTGAAGTGTGCAGGCCTTTCATTCCAAGGATGTCCCCCACAGGGTCAGGCTGGTAGAGCTTACACGTTCTTCACAGAAAACCAACTGTGCTCCTACCAGGGAACCAAGTGAGGCAGGAAGTCACCATCTCATCTTCACTAGTGATGTCAATCTGGATCACCTGGTTGGTTGGTGTCTTAGTGTCTCCATCTGTAAGTTACCACTTTCCCCTTAATAACTGAGAAATATTTTCCCATTATACTAATAATCCTGCTTCTCATCAAACCTCCACTCACCTGCCTTGGCATTCACTGGAGGGATGACATGTGACAAGTGCTGACTTTCCATTCCCATAATTTCTTCTGTATTCATGTATTTTATTTATTATATAGCAGTTTCCCCTTCTTTTATTTGTTGTTTGTTTGTTTATATCAGTATGTACTCATGAGTTCTTTCTCTATTCAGTGGTTTATCTTCCTTAGCTGATATTATGAGTTTGGTGCTCCTATTGCTACAAATTTGGCCACCAGGTCACCTTCAAGTGGCTCCTGTAACCTTTTGATATGTCCTTCCATGCACTTTGGCATAACAAGATATTTAGGCTCACCTTATACTCTCCCTACTTCTGCCCTGTATCTAGCTATTTCTCTGAGGAGGCAGGAGTATCTTTCAGTGGTGTATGGCATTTAGAAGCAAAGGTTTGGGCTCTCCTGGATTCTGGGGTATCACAGCTTCTAGGCATCTGCAGCAGACAGAGCTAGGAAATATGTACACAGTGTGTAATGTTGTCCCCCTTATCCATGGTTTCACTTTCCAGTTTCAGTTACCCAAGATCAGTCACATATTGGAAGTATTAAATGGAAATTTCTAGAAGTAAATAATTTACACATTTAAAATGTTATTGTAGTATATTGCTATATTTGTTTTATTTTATTATTAGTTGTGATTGCTAAAATCTCTTACTGTGCCTTCTAATTTATAAATTAAGCTTTATCAAAGGTATGTATCTATAGGAACAATATAGAATATATTATACAGAGTTCAGTACTGTCTTTGGTTTCAGGTGTCCACTGGAGGGTCTTTTAATGTATCCCCTCTAGATAAGGGGGGATGGTCATATATGTGTTCAAGTCCACATACAACCTTGTCTATCAACTTTTTCTACTTACAACTATTTCTACATACACACATGTATAGACACATATATGCCTTGAGCTAACTGAAGATACTTCCAATTGCAATTCAATACCTTACAGTACTTCCTAGCCTGACACCTTTTCTTATATGTAAATCAATTTTCCACGGCAAGAAACATGGCTCCTATTCCCCCCAATATATGTGCATATTTTCTCTGTAATAGATCTTCTAACCACTCTATCTGCCTACTATCACTCTATTTTCTTGGCTTCTAGGTGCTTGAGCACCTCTGTGAAGATCCATGCCTTGTTTCCTCCATGCCCCTAAGCAAGGGAAAGAAAGAGTTACTGTTTTGAATTTATTTCTCAAAACATTTTGGTACCAAAGAATAAACCTGGGGGTTCTTAACCACTTAGCAACATCCCCAGCCTAATTTACTTTAAAGTTTGAGACAGGGTCTGGTTACGTTGTTTAAGATCTCAATAAATTGCCAAGGCTGGCTTTGACTTGTTATCCTCCTGCCTCAGCCAAAGGTGTGGAGTCACTGGGATTGCAGGTATTTGCCACCACGCCTGGCTTAAAATTACAGTGTATTACTTTGGGGTATTATTATTATTAGAAAGGGTCACTCATAGTTCTGAAACTGTAATATTGTGCCATTAAAGAACCAAAAAATATTCCTTGGAATTTCAATCATTACTAAAGCAAAACTTGAGATTGGCTTGACCTCACAGAATGCCTTTTAATCAAAACTGTAAAAAAGAAAGAATAATATATATTAAAAAAGATTTTCCAGATGTGTCAATAAATTGGGGGAAGGCAGCTTTCAGAAAATACTTAATAAATAATTTGCCTTTCCCTGCCAACCACCCCCTGCACATATATCACTCTCCATGATCTTAAATGAAGGAAATAATATGCAACAAGCCCGATTTCATGACTTGCCCCAAGTGCAGAGGTTGGCCAATCTGATTTATACTGCTTCTATGCATGACTGAATTTCCATGAGTCATTGAGGTCTTTACTGTGAGAGAGAAAGTTCAATGCAAAGACATTAAAATGAACTCCAATCACTGTGTCTCCAAAACAGGCTCAACTTCTGTTTGAAATCTGGATCCACTATGGGGTGCTTTTCCTTAGCAGAGCTCCAGAGCTGTGCTTAGGTTGTCCCAGAAGACCTGCTGGTGAAATGGTACAGGTCCAGCTGCTATGGATCACCCAGGGCATGAACGAGGGCTCCTCTTTCCTTGGAGAATCTCTCTCCCTTTCCCAGACCTAAAAGAGGAACATCCAACTGGGTGATGTTTGCAGAAAAACTGATGAGAAAACATAACAGAAGGAGCAGCTTCTGATGAAGCAAAGACTCTAGCATGAAGGTTTTAATAAATGTTAATCTACGTGGTGTTAGGGCTGCAACTCAGCTGGGATTGAACTCAGAGCCTTGTGCATGCTAGGCAAGTGCTCTACCACTGAGCTACACCCCAGTGAAATTTGGGTACATTGTAAGAGAGGTGGCCCTTATGCTGTTAAATCCAGATTTATAACATCACAGTCACCAACTCCACCTCAATCCTGTGTAAGTATCCTATCCACATGGTGACCTTGGTCCACATGAACTGCTTTTTCCATTCTACTCCTATGTCTTTGGACCCTCTGTCTCCATTACAACTGGCTTCTGGGGTTCCTAGAACTTGTCAAGCTCTTTCATTCTCAAAGCCTGTGTTTTCTTCCCTCTGCATGGAACTAAGGGCCCAGTATTTTTCTATGGCTGGTTCCTTTCTTCACCTATTCTGAGACTGTCCCATTTATAATAGTCAATTTCCATATCTTCCACATATTGGAGACACTCTGTTCTCTCACCTGCTTTATACAATTTCAAAGCACTTATTACACTTATTACTCAAAAGGCATCATACTTCATATTTATTTGTTATCTGTCCCCTGCCATTAGTATACTAGTCCCCTGAGATATTATCTACATTGTTTATGGCTATGCCTACCCTGTGCCCAGTACTGTTGGTGACTAGCCCATCCTAGGAACTCTGCATAATTTGTTAGGTGAATAATGGATCACTGAGCCTGAGCACAATTAAAGAATTTCTCTATACCCTCAGTTGGCCCAAAGCTGTGGAAATGTTGACTACATATTTTCATGTCTTGTCTTTTTCTTGAAAACACTCATCCCCTGTAGTGCTCTTATTGCTTTTGCTGCAACCTCATTATGTCACTTTAAGAAGAGGAATGTCCCTAAAGGGATACCCCCATGGGCATGTATTTCATTAACAGAGTATTATCTCACAGAGAAACTAAGGACTTCCCAAAGACAGGTGATGCTTATAAAAGCCTCTAAATAATTTTGACTGATTAGGTATCTTAATCCAGTTGCCAGTTAATTGTGTTTGTTTGTGATTAAGAATATGATTTTCACCTACCCCCCCCCCCCAGCTCCCTGTGTTTGGAGAAAGCCAATCTCCCTGCCCACTTCATATCTGCAGCGCACTCTTTGAAGGTGTTTGCTGAGGGGATGAGACCTTAGCTATCACCTGGAGCCAGGAGCTGGGAAGAAGGAATCCCTGTCAAGCCACCTGCAGGTTGGCTAAGAAAGATTCCTACGCCCATGGCAAACAAGATCTGAGGACAGGAGCTCCCTCTCCACCCCTTGCCCTATCCCAGGTCACTATTTCTAGGGAGGAAAATGACTCAGTTGTTGAAATGCCGATCACAATGAAATGTTCTTTGAAGCTGGGCTTCTCAGAGACCATCAATGTATCAGGTTTTCCCTCCATTTTCCATCTATTACACAGTGATAACTTTTGTTTATTTTTTACAATGGTTTTTAGTTGTAGATGGACACAATACCTTTATTTTATTTTTATTTATTTTTATGTGGTGCTGAGGATCGAACCCCGAGCCTCACACATACTAGGTTAGGCTGAGCCATAACCTCAGCCCCAGTGATACTTTTTAAAAAAAAGCAAAAATAAATCGCTACTAAAGCAAAACAAAGGTGAGCACAATCCAACTTCACAAGAGCCTCTAAATTCTAGATTGCAAGTTTCCGCAGGCATCAAATTACCTACAAAAGACTCCCAAGTTCCCTGGTGCTTGCTTGTGGTTTCTGTCTTCCTGCAGGTGGGGTAAAGACAATTTGAGAACCTCTCACGGAAAGACCAAGGATCCTAAAACAGTAGCCCTCTTTTTATTTTGTAATTTCTTTATAAATCCTAATTTAAAAGCGAAAAATAAAAAGAGACACTGAACTGATGAAAACTTTTATCACTGGTAAGCACTGAATCAACAATAATGTCATCAGATGCAGTGAGCCCCATGTGTATACATTCAGCTTCTCTGCTGGGATAGCTTAGGGGTGGATGGAGGGAGAGGGCTGGGAAGCAAGCTCTGAGGTAAAGAGAAAAGGAACTTCAGGTTAACTTAACCTTCCAATGACCCGCTTCTCAACCACAGATTGGAATTCTTTATTCCACTGCCAAATATGTAAACCTATTTTACTAACCATAGCTACTCCTACACACTAGCCATTTCTCTTTTTTGAAGGAAAGTTTGTAATACTGAGTCAGTTTGGGGAATCTGGTAGCAGAAGCTAAAGGAAAGGGTAGAGTCTTTTACCTGCAGTTTTCACAGCTGTGACAGCGCCTTCTTTGCAGTCTGGGGGTGGGGGAGGAATTGGCTTGCCCTCTCCTTCCAAGGTTCTGCTTATTGTTCTAAAGGGATCCAGCTTTTTGATCAAACTCTCTTTTCCTAGAAACTTCAAGGCGTGGCTTCTATCCCATCTTCCAAATGATTGTCACTTCTAACTTTTTAAGTACATTTGGGATCCTGGCTATGGAGAAGCCCCAGGGTTCCCACCTTCCTTTGATTCTCACCACAGCCAAAGAGCTATTGTTGCAAGTTTCCACATATAATATAGAAAATGCAGATTTTTTTTGGTACCACTATTGCCATACCAAGGGCTTTTTATTCAGACAGAGGGTTTTAAATTATCTTACAAAGCATTGTATTTTCCAAGCAGAATCTGCCATTCCTTTTATTTTAAATTGCAACTAGCTGTAGTCGCAAAGAAGCTTCAACTATGTAGCCATATTCCCTCCATTTTAGATTTCTTTGTAAGTACCTTTCATGAATTCAGATGATCTGTAAATTATATTATTTACATTATATTATGTACATTTTCTCTAAGCCAGATATCCAATAAGCATTCTTAAGTTGAAGTGAGAACTTTCTCTGAAGAGGAGGTGGAAAATTGTGATACTATCAAAATTGCTACAGCAGGGAGATATACACAAAGAAGATAGTGGTTTCTTTTGAAGATTTATTTTCAAGTCAAATGGACTTGGCAAAATGCAGTTTAAATGGTATATTGCTTTGTGAAAAAAAAGTTGTTATAATAGTTGGTATAGCTTTGTAACGGACACAAATTTGGAGAAATGATTTATTGTTTTTAAAAAATACAACAATATTTATATAATACCTGCAGAGTATTTTTGTACACATACTGGATTTACTCTCAAAATAATCCTAACAAGTTAGATGTCTCTACTGCTTCCATTTTTTTTTTTTTTTGCAAGAGAAAAGAGGAAATGGAGTTCAGAGAGATGAAATGACTCATCCAGCATCATAAACAAGAAGGATTTACTAGTTCCATTCCACAGTTGTGTTCCACACTGTTAATGGGGTTTTACACATGCAAAATGGACAGTTCCACAATCCTCCTGTGAGCCACTGTATTTTATCTCTGCTACTTGAACGGCTTGATTTCATTACCATGGATGCCCTGGCCAGAGTTGAAGACACATGCCTCCTATTAAATATTTTTGCAAATAATACTCTGTGTCCATAGACTAAGAGTCAATAACAAATATGGTAATACAGAATGTCCCAAGTTTAGCTTATAGACTCTATGGGGAGCATATTTTAAATAGTTTTCCAATCTTCTCCTGACAGAGGTCCTCTCAGTGGATCTGCTGAGGGTCCTGGGAATTTGTATTACAAGCACCCTAGGGGTCCTGTTCCCTAGCCAGGCTGGGACACATTTAACATATTAAAAGTATTAAGCCAAGGGCTAGGGAGGTAGCTCAGTGGCAGAACCCTTGGCTAACTTTCATGAAGCTCAGTATTTGATTCACAGCACTATTTTAAAAAAAAAGGTATTAAGCCATTAATGATACACCTAACAATACATCTGTGCAATATAGATGGAGACTGTAATGTACGCCAGGTTTAAATTCAGGGTAACCTGAGTATTGTTATTAATATTTTTAAAAAAAGCTACTTTAGGGGACTGGGTATATGGCTCAGTGGTAAAATGCTTGCCTAGCATGTGTGAGGCGCTTGGGTTCAAAACCCAGCACCATAAAATAAAAATAAAAATAAAAAATAAATAAAATTTTTAAGGGTTATCTAAGTTTCCTAGCTTTCTGATTATTTGTAAAATAATAAGAATTCTAGTAAAGGAGCATCTTCACTTGGTTTTATCACTTTTTCCATAAAACATATGTAGTCAGAGTCTTTTGTGATTAAAGAAGTGTATTTTTCACCGAAATAATTATTTATATCTTTCATAGCTATGTGTTGTAGTTTTGCTAGCAGAAATTGCTAGCAGCATATGGCAGTTGGCTGTTTTTGTAAAAACTGACCACCTTTGCATTTTCCTCTTTATGTTCCTTTATTTTCATGTATTCCTTTTATTTTCTTGTATTGTTGAATATTGCTGGGTTCCTCGGAAAAATCATTCTGCCTTTATCAAGTGTACATCTCCCTTGCGTTTCCACAGTCCCTGGGTTCAAGTCATCTTCAGAAAGTTTCAAAATGGCAATTCAAATTATTTATAAGCATTTGAAGTTCCTTCATTACATAAAGTTAACCATTTTTGGTATCTAATTGCTACAGCAATAAATTAAAAACCCTTAGACATTTGATTAATAAGAGATGAATCTAGATAAGGAATGTATGAGGGGTTTTATACAATTTTTATTCTAGAATAGTTATTCTGTAAGTTTGACTCTATTCCCAAATAAAAAGGATTTTTTTTTTAACAAATGCCGAATGTTTTCTCTGATATAAGGAGGCTGACTCATAGTGGGGTAGGGAGGGGGATCGTGGCAGGATTAGATGAGTTCTAGATAGGGAAGAGGGGTGTGAGAGAAAGGGAGGGGGCAGGGGATTAGCAAGGACCGTGGAATGTGATGGACATCATTATCCAAAGTACATGTATAAAGACTAGAATTGGGTGTTAACATACTTTATATATAAACAGAGATATGAAAAATTGTGGTATATATATGTAATAAGAATTGTAATGCAAAAAAAAGTACATGTATAAAGGCATGAATTGGTGTGAACACACCCTATATACAAAGATGAAAAATTGTACTCTATATGTGTAATAAGAATTGTAATGCATTCGTGTATTTTTAAAAAATCAATAAAACTATTAATAAATAAATAATTCTAAAAAAAAACTTTTGAATTAAACATCAAACCTGGAAAACACGAGTAAAAGAAGCCCATTCACAAAGGACAAATTACATGATTTTATTTATATGAAATGTTCAGAACAGACAGATTTATTGGCAGAAAATAGTGTATGGATTTCTTGGGGCTGGGGATTACAAAAGGATTAGCATTTATTTGGGAATGATTAAAAATTTTATAAAAATTGTGGTCATGGTGAAAAAACTCCAAATCTACTATAAACTACAGAATTGAACACTTTAAATGAATGAATTTTACAGTATGTGAATTGCGTATCAATAATGCAGGTTAAAAAAACTACAAGTCAGAGACAACATGGGAAAGACACAGATATTAAAAGTCTTGTTTGAAATTGAAAACGAGTTGAAAGGAACAGCCCCTTTTGATAACACCAATGAGGACCTTATCCCTCCCCACTCCTCCCCCACCCAGAACATTCCACACCAGCAATAAATGGATTATCTCCTCCCCCCAACAAAGTATTTATTTAATAGAAAAAATGTTCTGGAACATGAACTTTTAAGCTAGTACATTAAAATTTTAAACTTTACTCTATTTTGTCTTATTTTTAACCCAAATGCATAGATACTTCTGAAAGAACTTTTTTTGCTTAAAGCATTATACAATTCTGTTTCAAAATCCTAAATGAAATGCCCCCTCTCCTATCTTCCTGCCTAAATGGTTAAAATGAGTTTTCACCCTCTCATCCTCTTTCTCTGTCTTTTTAAGTGGCAATTAAGGTTTGTGCAGGGATTCTGATCAATTAAAAAAAAAAAAGAGATAAGTTTACCTTAAGTTAACCAAGTTAAAATGACATGTGGGTAGTTGCAAGAATGGAAGAAAATCTATTTAACATCTAGCTCTTCTTTGTTCTCTTGATATGTATGGGTACTAACCCATTATTATTTTTAATCAAGCATTATCTCCCTTGTTCATTTAGGAACTTAAGGAAATAACTCAGAAGAATTGAACCTGATGTCAGTGATTTTATGTAAGCAAGAGTTTGGATAAACTTGAAAAATATTTGTGTAGGAGAAAATTTTCATTGGTAGTCAATATTTTGTTTTTCTCCATAAAAAATGAAATTATTTTACAAATGAACATAAAGGCACATATCCATAATCTGTGTGAAGATGCTTTCTTCGGGTGCCTGAGAAGTTATTACAGAGATTCATTTTTTTTCCTACATGCTGAGCTCTATATTAACAAGATTGCTTTCATTTAAGCATGAGTGTCTGTGATAGTATGTGAAAATCAGGGTTGGGGATGTAGTGGTACAGTGCCTGCCTAGCATGAGCAGGTCCTGGGTTCAATCCCTAGAAAGAACAATGGAAATTACTAGAGGTTTTACCTGGGTGGAAAAAAAAAAAAAAAAAAAAACCCGGTCGTTTTGTTGCAAATAAAGGCATCTCAGGAGTCCAGGATGTCATTCTACCACGGAGGGTTAGCAAATGACTTCATAGCTGCTGCTTAAACTTATTGTCCTTCCTGCCTCAAAGGAAAATATTTTATAAATTTGATTGTAGCAGTTTTTCTGTTTGGAAACATCTGTCAAAAGAGAAAACAAGAGTTCCTGTAATGTGGAGTGACAAACTGAAGACTTACTATTCTGTTTTGAATTCTGTAGATATTTTTTCCTACAAAACAGATAGTATGATGTAGTCAGAATGAAGAGCTTTACTAATTTTTGGTTCTTTTAGTACCCTAAGTTTTAGAGAAATTAATCATTTTTATTTTGGCCAGAAAAAAAATCAAGAACTGTAGCCTTATAAAAGAACCAGATTTCTTGACAGTAAAAAAAAAAAAAATCATGATATACATTTATCCACTCTAACCTACTTTTCCAAAATGGAATCCTCTGTTTTATTAAACTGGATAATTTCTAGTATAAACATAAAATCATTATGAACAAAATTTAAGATTCAAAGAAAAACAGAGTCCTTACATGGTCCCCAAACATATAAAACCAACAAAAATGACACTGAAAGTTTAAGCTGAAAATTTTGATGATGCTGTTTTAATTATTCATATGTGCTTATGTAAATGCCTCTCCATTTCTGAGCTTGGAAAATTAATCCATGAAGGGCAGCATAATAATTATATTCTCTATTGCATTATTATTCAGATATTTTTAAAAAGCTCATCCATAATTTCGGAAAACAGATTCATAATGCTGTCTGATATCATACTTAATGCAAATAGGGTGAAAGCCAGTAGATGTTGGTTCTGCAATATTGACTATTCTAAATATTTCCATGTTCTTTTTTATAACTCCAGTTTGAACTTTGTTTCATTGAAGGCGAGAGAATTTTATCTAAGAGCCACGTCATTGAGTTTTATTTAGAATAACTTCTGAACTTGGTTCTGAACACTTACCTATCTCACAAATCTACCTCAAAGTATTAGTAGAAGGTACCCACAAATATTATATAACAAAATATCATCTTTTACCTAATCTATGATCACCAATTCCATTTGAAAAAAAAATGCCATTTCTTTCAGTGCTAAAAAAAGAATCTTGAATTTTAAAACGTAATCATTTTGGCCTAATCTTTTTTTTTTAAATATTTTTCGTTGTAAATGGACACAATCCCTTTGTTTTATTTATTTATTTTTATGTGATGCTGAGGATCAAACCCAGTGCCTCACACATACTAGGCAAGTGCACTACCGCTGAGCCACAGCCCTAGCCCTTGGTCTACTCTTTACACAGGAATTACTTTATTAAGTAAGATCAAACACGGGCTCTTTGCCTCAACTAAATGGACATGCTAAACTGGCTCCAAAGCTGATTTGTGGAACTTATTATGGACTTCACAAAGTGGTCAAGGTTACTTTTTCAATTTGTGTCAGCCAGAATCAATAAATCTCTCACCTGGTCTCTTTGCTGTACGTATTGTGCTGGTTAATCATGTATATACACAGCCTAGCACATTAGACTTGGAGAAAGAGTTTTCTGATGGGAGCCAATTTTTAACTACCATACTGTTGGAAATTGAAAACAAAGGAAAACTGCTTCTGTTTATTATTAAGGTGTGATGTGAACCAAAAGCCATAAAAAATCCTGCTGGCCAATTACCAGGACCAGAAGAAGTAAGGAAAGGGGTAGGGGAAGAAGCTCTCTTCTAAAATTGTTTTGTTGAGGAATCGCAACTTTAGAAAATCCTTAATAGGGAGACACAGTGCTTAACTTAGTCAACTCTTCAAATAGAAAAGTAAACTTTCTTTCTTGCACACATATATTGAAATGCTTTTATTTTTAATTTGTTTTTCTTAACTTATTTTTTTTCCCGTTTTTTTGATTGGTGCGTTGTGGTTGTACATAATGGTGGAATTTGTTGTTACATATTTGTACATGCACACAATATAACAATATAATTTGGCCATATCATTCCCCAGTATTTCCCCTTTCCTCTTCTCCTCCCTTCCCCTGATCCCTTTTCTCTGTTCTACTGATCTTCCTTCAATTTTCATGAGATCCTCCTCCTTCACCACCTTTCTTTTCCTTTTTCCTCTCTATCTTCCACATATGACAGAACACATATGATCGTTGACTTTCTAAGTTCATCTTATTTTGCTTAACATAATGCTGTCAATTTCCATTCATTTTCCTGCAATGACATAATTTCATTCTTCTTTATGACTGAATAAAACTCAAGTATGTATAAATATCACATTTTCTTTATCCACCGATGAACACCTAGACTGGTTCTGTAGTTTGGCTATTGTGAATTGTGCTGCTGTATGTGGGCATGCATGTATCACTATACTATGTTGACTTTAATTCTTTAGGAAAAATACTGAGGGTGGTATTGGTTGGATCAGATGGTGGTTCCATTCCCAGTATATTGAAATGCTTTAGAGACCAAGTATAAAACCCCAAGTTTACATGCGTATGTGGAGAAGAGCTGTGGCAGAAAAATTTTCAAAAATTAATCTCTATGGTAATCCCTCTCTCATTCTAGCTCACCTTTCCCTGTTATGCTCTTTATATTTGCAACTAAAATTGGAGGTTCCATCTAAGGGTGGGTGAATGGACGTAGCATGTACTTCAGTAGTGTCCAGTCAGCCTAATCCTGCCCCAGTTGAGCTGAGGACAGCTCAGTGTATCAAAATACCTAAGCTGCATCTTGTCCAGCTACATCCTGTCCAGTTCCATCTTGTGCTGGTTGCTTAGCTACCCACCTGTGGGCAAAACGTCTTGTTTCTTTCTTCACAAAGCAGGGGCTTGCACCAGATGACTCTCAAGTGTTTTTCAGTTTTTACGTTCTAGGTTCTCATCCACTATATGGCAATGAGATTTCTCAACTCCCATCTTTTTGGTGAGGTAGGAAAGTGTCACATTCTTAAATTTACCACATTCTGGTATGCATAAAAAAAGTCATTTGGGGGATGTGGTAGGTTTGAGGTTACTTCTCTGAATCTGCCCTTTTCCCTAGCATACAAGGAATTCCAACCCAGATGACACATAAGATCAGATTTGGGGAAGCCTAGCCTTAGGCTTTCAATGAAGAAAAAGGCTGTGAAAAGCAATACTTTTTATTTTTACAAATTTTATCTATCTATCTATCTATCTATCTATCTATCTATCTATCTATCTATCTATCTCTGTGGTGCTGGGATGGAACTCAGGGCCTTGTGCATGGGAGGCTGGTGCTCTACCACAGAACTATATCCCCAGCCCAAGAATATTTAAATGAGTTGACCTAAGGGTATCTTTACATTCTGAATGAAAATAACAGCTTTTGCATTCAGGAAATTAACAAATATAAAAGGCAATTCCAGAAAGAGAAGCAAGAGTCATAGTTTGGAGACAACTTCTAAAACTGAGTCTTTTCATGCAATTTGCTAAAAATCAGAGTATAGGAGATAAAGAATAAACAATGTGTCTATCTTTAATTTCAGCAGAACCTATTTACTGTAACAAAATAAATATTTAAATGTTCTATTATGAATAAATATTTTAAAATTTAAATTCTTATAAGGCCCTGTTCATTTAATCTAAACATTAATAATTTTATATATTGTAATAACCATTGAGAATGTTTAGCATTGCCTCTTTTCTAGTCTTTCCCGGTCTAAAATGATTTTTTAATTAATGTCACAAGTGAATGACAGTGAATCTCTTGTTGACTCATTCGCTCTTTCAAATAACAGGGTTTTTTTGAGATTTAATTCACATATCAGACAATTTTTGTTTCTCCCTGCCCCCCCACCCCTCTCTTTCTTTCTAGATGGCGTCTCAAACTCCTGGGCTCAAGCCTTCTTTTGGCCTCAGCCTGCTGAGAACCCAGGACTACAGGCTTGCACTAACTTACCCAGCTTAATTGGTTCTTTTACAGGGTACAGTTCAGCAGCTTTGTTTTGTTTTGTTTTTTATATTCACAGATTTCTACAACCATTGCCATAATCGATTTTAAGGTTTTTTTCCTCATCCTTCCAGAAAGCTTCAGCAGTCATTCTCATCCCCCCAGATCTGGCCCTAAAAAAGCACTATCCTACTTTCTGTCTGTATAATTTTGTCTGTCTTGAATGTATCCTATGAATGGAGTCATATAAAATAATGTGAGGTCCTATAATATATGGTCTTTTGTAGCTGGTCAGTTTTTTTTTTTTAAAGAGAGAGTGAGAGAGGAGGGGGAGAATTTTTAATATTTATTTTTTAGTTCTCGGAGGACACAACATCTTTGTTGGTATGTGGTGCTGAGGATCGAATCCGGGCCGCACGCACACCAGGCGAGCGCGCTACTGCTTGAGCCACATCCCCAGCCCTGTAGCTGGTCAGTTTTATCAGTGCCCCTCTGTGTTGTAGCATGTATCAGTTCTTCGTCTTCTTCTATGGCTGAACAATATTCCTTTGTGTGAGTATGCCACATTTTATTTGCCCCTCTATCAGCTGAGACATTTGGGTTGTTTTTAGTTTTTGGCTATTATGAATAATGCTGCTAGGACCATATGCATACTTTTTTGTTGTTGTTGTTGATTTATGTTTTCAATTCCCGTAGGGTAGAATTACTGGGCCATGGGATAGCACTATGTTTAATCATTTGAGGAACTGCTAGGCTGTTTTCCAAAGTGGCTGTACCATTTTAAAATCTCACCAGCAGTGCATCAGGATTCTAGTTTCCTCTATATCTTCACTGGTACTTAATGCTATCCTTTATTTCATTGTTGTTTTGTTTACTGTGACTATTCTACTGGGTATAAGCTGGTATCTTGTTCTGATTTTTTTTTTTTTAAATCCCAAGCAGCACTATTTTAAAAAATTCTTTTGTATGGACAGACCATATTTTGTTTAAGTGAATATTATTTCTTTCTTTTTAGTTGTAGTTGGACACAATACCTTTATTTTATTTTTATGGGGTGCCGAGTATCAAATCCAGTGCTTCAAGCATGCTAGGCAAGCACTCTAACTTTGAGCCACAACCTCAGCCCCCCAAATCTGGTTTTGATTTGCATTTTTCTAATGACTAATGGTATTGAGCATCTTTGCAGGTACTTATTGGCCATTTGGATATGTTCTCTGGATAAATGTTGACTCATGTTTTCCCATTTTAAATTGGGTTATCTTTTCATTATTGAATCGCAAGAATTCTTTATAGTCTACACACAAGTCTCTTACAAAAGGGTTTGGTTTTCAAATGGTTTCTCCCTGGTTGTCTTTTTACTCTCTTAGTAATGTCATTGAAAGCACAAAATATTAATTTTGGTCAAGTTAATTTTGTCTTTTTTTTTTCCTTTGCTTGCTTCGATTTTTGGTGTCAAATCTGAGAAATAATTGCCTAATTCAAGATTATGAAGATGTATGCCTATGTTTTTCTCTATGAATTTTATAATTTTAGCTCTTACATTTAAGGTTTTGATCCATTTTTTAATTTTTGATTTACTATTTATTTATTTTGGAACCAGAGATAGAACCCAGGTGTGCTTAACCATTGAGCTATGTCCCCAGCTCTTTTTGATTTTTAATTTTGAAACTAGGTCTCATTAAGTTGCTTAGGGCCTCACTAAGTTGCTGAGGCTGGCTTTGAACTTACAATCCTCCTGCCACAGCCTCCTGAGCCACTGGGATTACAGGTGTGCACCGCTGCACCTCACTTAATTTACTTTTTGATTGTGGCAAAATATACATAATATATAATTAACTATATTTACCATTTTTAAGTGCACAGTTCAATAGTGTTAATTACATTTACATTGTTGTGCAACCATTACCACTGTCTACCTCCAGAATTATTTTATCTTCCCCAACTTAAACTCTGCAAAAATTAAATAGCAATATCCCAATTCCTCCCTCTTCCCCTGACAACCAGCATTCTACTTTCTCTCTCTCTCTGAATTTGGATACTTTATACAAGTGTGATCACACAGTATTTGTCCTATTGTGAACGGCTAATTTCACTTAGCATAATGCCCCCCCCCACCAGGTCCATGCATGGTGTAGCATGTGTCAGAATTTCCTTCCTTTATAAGGCTGAATAATATTCCTTTGTATGGACAGACCATATTTTGTTTAAGTGGTTGATTTATTTTGATTTGTGTCATTTATGATGTAAGGTAGGGGTCCAATTTTATTCTTTTGCATGTGGAAATCCAGTTGTCTCAGCATAATTTGTGCCCATTCATTCTTAGCACAGATAAGTAACTTAATTTAAATTACTTTATTATTTCAACCTCTTAAGTGTCAAGGGAAAAAAAAATCCAAAGCTGTTTCAAAAGATACAGAGCATTATTAGGACACTTTGTATTGTAGGTAACAACATGTACTCAGGACAAGTATAAAAAACATCATGTGATGTTATATTGTTGTTTCTCCCTGTACTTTTCTTTTTATAATTGAAAAGGAGACTGTCATTGCATATACTACTTCAAAGTTATTGTGAACCAATACAAACCATAACGTAGAAAAATTTTATTATTCTTATTTCCAACATTTAAGTATAATAATCTTCATAAAGTGTGCAAATGCACATAAAAATTGGAAGAAAAAGAATCATGAAAATTACTAGTTTCCTCTTTAGGGGGAATGTCAGTCACCAAGAATCGATATATACTTGACTGCCAATAGGTGGCGCTAGACATTTAGTCAGGATTACATTCATTTTTACATTGTCTATAATATACATAATAACAAAAATCTGTTAACTGAAAAAATAAGATAACCTCTGGAAAGATACAGAATGACTGGGTGAAAATGGTCTCTTTTCCTCATCCTAATGTAGTCATATACAAATTATCAACAAATGAAGGTGGATAAACTCACACCATCAGGGACCTGTTTACAGATTTGAGATACTCCAACCTCCAAAAACAAAAGAGCTTCTTACCGACGTTCAGGGGGCCCTTGAGGTCAAGGACACAATCAGACTCTCTTGGATCCACCAAGAAGTATCTGGAAAAACTAGAGGGTTTTTTAAAAAATGATCTTAATTCTTGAGATAAAACAAATGAAATCATAGTAGAGAAAGATCCGCTACTGTCTCCAGAAGGATTGTTACATAACCAAGTATAAAATGGTTGATAACAGGATTGAATGAAATTTTTTCTATGTATTTTCTGTGTTATTATTACAGTTGCCAATCTTATTTCCTGGTAGATTAAATATATAACATATAAATGCCTATGTCTACGTAAACATAGTCACATACATACATTATTTAGTTAGTTAGTTAGTTGTAGTTGGACACAATACCTTTATTTTAGTGTGGTGCTGAGGATCGAACCCATTGCCTTGCATGTGCTAGGAGAGTGCTCTACCACTGAGCCATAACCCCAGCCCCCCATACATTATTGATTGTTGTTATATTAATATTGAAAAACTGGAATAATTTAAAACTAGTCCTCTATAATAGAAACCTACACATGAGAACAATATCACATATTGGACATAGTGCTTTGAATCTAATTTTTATTTATGGTGTCTTTTACCATGGAGGGATTGATTATTGGTAACATCTTGCAAAACTACCACTTATTTTCCAAAGAATATTAGAAGCTCTCAACCCTCAATGATACTGGGAAGACAACTGAGTACCTGCCCTGTGACTAAATTTTATAGGAATTTTATTAAAGATTGTTTAATTTTGTTTTTCTTTGGTTGGTTTTTGTTGCTGGTGGTGGTTGGGGAGGGGGTTTGTTTTGTGATGCTGAGGATCAAACCCAGGACCTTGTGCTTGCTAGACAAGTGCTCTGCCACTCAGCTACATCCCCAGCCCCTTTGCTGTCCTCCTTCTTAAAAGTTTTCATTCAATTAAAAAGATGAACTGGTTTGGGCTGTTAACACCTGCAAAAGCACATGTACTCCACCACCCTTTGCTAGAATGTGTTCAACTCTTTATAACTTTGGATAAACTTAAGATGATCTAGGAATTGTCTCAAGAGTCTTGAACCAAATGTTGAACCTGAAGAGTCTCTGAAACTTCACCTAAGTCCTAGATTCACTTTTGTGGATGTGAACGACAACACTAAAACTTTTCCAGGTTTCTCTGAAACAGAGAACTTTACTCAAGTTAAAAAAAAAAAAAAAGCAAACCAATAACAGAACGACAACAAAAACAGGAGTTTTTGCTTTGTTTTGTTTTTTCCTTTTTGGTCTTTCCTGAAGTTCAGTTTGCTACCAAACTAGATCACCTTTGGAATACCGTCAGGTCTAGCCTCCTACAACAGATAGGAGCAATATGTTTATTCTTACTAAATGGAATATATGTGGATAGGATAAACAAAATATTTTTCATAGATCCCAAAATGCAATAAATAAAGTTTATTCATGAATTTCCCTAGGCATTTCAAATGAACTCAGTTCCAATTAAATTACATTTATTGATTTATTGAAAATGTTTATTGGATCATTTTAATTCACTTCCAGTCATTTTTAGCAATTTAAGTTTAGTATTTTATTTAGCCATTATAAGAAACTATTGCCCACCTGTCTTCACAAGACTCCATTGGTTGGCAAGTATACTTAACATTTTTTATCACACCCCAAGGAACCCCTTGTAGGAAGAGAAGCTAAGTAGGTTCATTCATATGCTTATAGAGCTTTGGGAAGATACTGTGTTCTGGGATTAGCTTGAGACTTCAATTCTCCTTTTGGATTTCACATGTAAAAACAGAATTCTCAAGTATTTTTCAGAGTAGTTTGCAAACTACTCTGAAAATTTGCAAACCTCAAACATTATTAGGAATCTACACAATTGTTAGGATTTTCTACACAATTTTAAAGTTTGGGGGTTTTTAGTTGGTTAAAAAAATTAACATAGATATATTCAAATGTAGATAACCACCTCCTAGCCGTACAGTTTGAGTCTCCTGCTTGACTTTGTGTTTGCATACAATGGCTCTTTAACAGCTGGGAGTCAGTGAAAAAGAAACTGGGGGAGGGGAAGAGATTTAATAATGCTATTTGGCGGTGGAAATCACACTCCTGTTGGTTTGTTTTGTTTTGTTTGCAGTGTTGGGGGTCAAAACTCAGGGCCTCACTAGTGCTGCGCAAGGGTTCTATGGCTGAGTTACATCCCAGCCCTCAAAACAATTTTTTGTTGGTGAAAGTTATATTTAAGACATTTGATATTGAAGGATTACATGGGCCCTTTGCCCCTGTATAAACAAGTTACAGGATCTTCAATATTTCTTCAAAGACTTGACTTATGTCATTTATTAATTGATTACCCAGATGGGCCTGAGATAGTACCCTGTAAGCAAACATATTAAAACTTTGGCACAAAACATGAATATTCACTCTTATTAGATAAATGAAATTATAAAGAGCCCTCAACATCAGGCTTTCTTCTGCCTAATAAGTTGCAAAAATCACTTTGGTTTTCAGTGTTGGATTTGTTGTTGGTTTGTTTATTTTAGAATCATGATTTTCTTTTTCTTTCTTTTTTTTTTTTTTTTTTAGAGAGAGAGAATTTTAATATTTATTTTTTAGTTTTTGGAAGACACAGCATCTTTGTTTGTATGTGGTGCTGAGGATCGAACCCTGGCTGCACGCATGCCAGGCGAGCGCGCTACCACTTGAGCCACATCCCCAGCCCTTGAGCCACATCCCCAGCCCCTAGAATCATGATTTTCATGTTGGATTTGCTATTGCTATTGTTACTAGTATGTTGGTTTTTGAATTTCAGATGAAGGACTGATGACCTGCAAAACAAAAAAAGGATTTATCTAGCACTCATGGTGCTCACAACAGAACACTGGGCATCCATTGCAGAATGAGCTGGCCATCTTTTGGGTGCTCTTTGGACTACAGAAGGGGAGGGCTTCTCAGAGGATAGAAGACCAGACAGTATGAACTTTTTAATTCTCTTGCTTAATGTTTATGCACTTGGGCAGGAATGGCCCCAATACTTGCAAGTTTCCCTGAGAGAAACTATGTAGCCCCTACCTACTGCCAATCACTGGGAACTATTGATATATATCAAAAAGAACATCAAATGGTAGATGACCATATGAATGGCAGGTCAATAGACACATGGCAAATGGGTGAAGCCTTCAAACCCATTACTGTGGGGAAGAATATGGGATTGTGAGTCTATTACATTGAATTTTATAGAAGTAACATACTGATTTAAGCAACTGCAGATCAGCCCAGGCCAGGTTTTTGCTTGTAGTTTATAGAGCTACCCGGACCTCAGAATAATGGATAAGGAATGATGGACAGGTTCTACCATGCATCAGTCACATGATTTTTGAGGAAGTTACTTCTCGATGCCTCGGGATGTAGTCACTTATAAAATGAGAAATGATCTATCTTGAGGTCAAAAGCAGTTGCTGTCACATACAATGTACCAAATTTTTAATTATCCCCAATATGCATTCTTTCAGCCTAGCTACAGCAATCAAAACTGGCTAATTTATGCAAGAAGGGAATTGATTGGGGTAATGTGGGGCAAGTTGAATTAGGAGGAAAAAGTGGAATCCAGAAAAAAGAAAGTGGGGTTAATATGGAGAATTTGCTTCCATTTTTCCATTGTACGTTGTGGCAGTAAACATTGGGAGCATGGTGGAGCCCTGTTGGCAAAGCTAACTCAGATGTGAGCCACTAGCCCCAGGGGAAGGGGGGTGCCGCTGTTTGACTGCACTTGGGAACAGGGTGATTCCATCCCCTCTACTCAGACAACTGTGTCCTACAAGAACCCATTCACTTCCTGTGCTTTCCATTCTCAATAAGTAATACATCATAAACTCATGGGGGAAAGAAGCCAGAGAGGAATAAGTATCATTTTTGTAGCATAATGGAGACTAATATTTAAGTCTGGTTTCACATCATGGCCCTGCCACTTACTTACGACTTTGGGCAAATCACTTCTAACCTTCCAACTTTAAAGCAGATGAAGTGCTGGCATCCTGGAGTCACTGTGAGATTCGATGTGATGGTGGATACCAAGCACTTGGACTGCAGTAAAGCCCAGTAGTTTCACCAGTACTGGTATTAAGGTGTGCACCTCTGCACCTGGGCTGATCCAGACATTCATCTATTCCTTGGCAGATTTCAAACCAAATATCTAACTAAACATGGTGAATCTTCAGGTCCTTCTGTCGTATCTCTAGCTACACTTTGGAGGGAACACAGTTCACGGAGGTAAATACAACATCCTGAAGAATGACTAACTCCACGTGGAAGCCACTCCCAAGGAAGTAGGTTCACCACAGGTGCTAGGTAGAGTGCACAGAGAGGCTGGCCCAGGGCACATTCTCCCTTTCCTCTCATCTTCTCCCTTCCTTCTTTCAGTTCAGACCATCCTCAAGGACTGGGCAGGCTCACCCATGCTGGGAATGCTGGGAGCTTAGAAGTATAATTCAAATACTTTTTTTTTTTTTTGGTCTGTTTTTAAATTTCTATTTATTTATTTATTTTTTACTTGGCTATACTGGGGTTGAGCCCAGGGGTGCTCTCCCACTGATCTGCACCCCCATCCCTTTTTATTTTTTTTATTTTGAGTCAGGGACTTGCTAAATTGTGCAGGCTGGTCTTGAACTTGGGATCCTCCTGCCTCAGCCTCCCTCAAAGCTGAGGTTTATAGGCATGCACCACCGACTTCAAATATTTTTAAGATGATTCCAGTGGAATCCCTCGCTTTAAGTATCAGTTATTTCATTACAATAACCCAGAAAATGAGACATACATTTAAATATCTGCTCCAATTATTAAAAAATTTAAAAATACTACACCACTACACTTTTCTGTCTAGAAAAGGGCATGTTCTGAAAACATTCAAATCATGTCTGGTGTATTTGAGCTGATAAGGATTACTGATAGGGAAGCTCACTCCCACTTGTTCCCTGCAGCCTTATTTCTGAAAAGACAATGCAAGTCAGGAGTTGGAGACGATCAAACTAGATAAATTTGGGGATAAAGGAGTCTGGAAAGAGAAAGGAAGAAAATATGGCCACAAAATGGCAGAGTGATTCTCAGAGAGAACAAATCCTTTCCTTTCTGCATGTCCCCAGTGCCTACCTGGATTTAGCAGATGCACAGACAGTCTGGGACTGTGTCTGGGTGCCCAGCTCTGCAGTGGGGAGAGTAGATACAGGGAGGGGGATGCTAGCCATCACCCTGGAGGGTTGGCAGGAAAGTGACAGTGCAAAATGTGACTCCTGAGCCAGGTTTGAAATTAAAGCACAGAATCCAGATCCAAAGTGGAAGACTATCCCGGGAAGGAGCTGCTCTACAATGAAAGAATGCTGGCAACCCCATCATGTGTGTGTTCTTTTGGGGGTTAAGGTTTTAACCCCCCCGGGAAACCTAGCCAAGGAGTCTGAGCATCTTAACTTCCCCCCACAAGAATGCTTTCTCCACTATTATGCTATTTACTTTCTCTCAAATAAACCATCAGAAAGGATCACCAACCTCACCCAGCAAAATTACACTATTCAGTTTCCTGGCTGATAAGGTATCAGGTAAGAGAGACTTTTCTGAACAAAGTAAAATTAAGAACCATCTAAGTGGCCAGGAGGCATAAGCTGTGGCACTTTGGCTCAGATGGTGACAACAGCAAAGACTAAGAGATGACAAGCCTCAGGACCCATAGGAGTGTGGTAGGTCCCCAAAGCAAGAAATGGGAGGACAGTGAATGGAGGTGGGCAGTCTGTCATTCCTTGGGAAAGGGACACTCCTCAGAGCCCACAGTAGAGAGGTTCCCGTTGGGTGGAAAGGGTCAAAGCTATACCTACACTCTGCCCTCTCTTAGGATGAGAGTAGCTGAGAAGGGAATAGGGAAATCTGGAGAGCCTACGGGGAGAGGAAGGGTGCTGAGAAGAGTCCACTATCATGACAAGGAGGTAGGGTCCAGTACTGAGCATCAGTAATTTGCTGTCTCTGCTGATCTGTTCTAAAGGCAGGCCAGATAGAAATAGTCCTATTCACCATCATTGATCACCCAAAATAAATCAGAAGTATGGAAGTGTGGCCTGCCTCTTGCAGAAGCATGTCCCAAACATCTCATAAAAGATTACAAAGAGCGCCACCTTTTCTTCCAACTATTCTATTACCTTTTACTCTAGTATATGACCTTTGATTTGACCTGTACACACTGTAAGCATGTTGATACTCTGTCCTTTAGAGTTTTAGTCTCCACAATTCACACATGAGTAGACTCACTTTGACTCAATATCCAAAGAGAAGAGACCAGTTCCGTTGTTTTCTCAGAACTGCTGGTCATGGCCTCTGAAATTAGGCTTTGAGGTGCATTCCGTTTTTTATATGTATTATTACTAATGTGACACTTTTTATATTTATTATTACTAATGTGAGACTTTGGTTATATTTATGAAAGGAAAGCCAAACTGATTGTCATTGAACTATGCAACAAGAATAATTCCTGATGTGAAAGGGGGGCGTTTATTGGTTCCTGATCTAGCTCAAAAGGGATGGTCAACTTAGAGCATGGGAAAAAATGCTTAAATTTCCCAAATTAGTTTGCTACAAAAACCATTTTTAGTTTTAACAATACACCAAATAGCCTTTCCTGTTTTGGAAAGATCTTCTTTAATAACTTTGAGAATGAAAAATGATAGAACCTACAACTTAAATTAAGAATTTGTGATAATTAAGCTTCATTTAGAGATAATCCACAGACTTTTTTATATGAATAAGTAGTTAAGTACATAAAATATACAGTTCTTATTAATATAAATAAGGCTTTTAATAATTTACTTTTCTGATGAATAGAGAATTTCTGTCTGTCTGTCTGTTGGGAGGGGGTACTAGGGATTGAATCCAGGAGCACTTTACCACTGAGCTACATCCCCATCCATTTTTAAAATTTTTTATTTTGAGACAGGGTCTTGCTAATTGCTAAGGCTGGTCTCAAACTTGCAATCATCCTGCTTCAACCTTCCAGGTAACTGAAATTACAGGCATGCACCACTGTGAATTTTTTCTTTCAAGATGATTGGCTAATAGACAAAAATAAATTGGCTGGACACCAAGATGGTTATGTCCAATACAAAAAAAATCTAAATATCATGCTTTGCATTATGTGCTTAAAAGTAGCTGTGGATATTTAAGCTTAAAATTCTTGGTACATTATCTTACCAAAAATTTAGTAAGAAATTAAGAAAAAAAGGTGATCCTGTGCTATACCTGTTTCCTACTAAAAACAATTCTTAGATATTGATGGAGACCAAAATTTTGAATCAAAATGTTTGATCTGGTTTCCATGGAGACACTGATAATGTGTATCCTACAACACACATTGCTTGGAACTCAGGCGTGGAAGTGTGATGAACTGTGGGGACATTCTCTGGTGGAGAATTCCCTGGCAAGGTGGCCCAAAGCATCTTCTGGAAAGCTGGTCCTAATGAGGAGATAAGCCTTTTCAGGCAAACATGTCTTTATCCAGCACTGGAATGCCTCCAAAGAAAACAAGAAAGGCTCTGACATCAGAAAACACCTGTTGACTTTGGAGCATCCATATCGATAACAGCAAAACACGTGGCAGATGTGCTGGTGTGGAGTCTCCTCTGCAGGAGCAAAAGGAATGTTAACTATGAAAAAAATCAAAAGGAAATGGAGACAGGAACTTCCAAATTCTTCTACCCATTTGTCTACATGCCATTAAAAAATTTGTCCTCAAAAACAGTTTTCAGATGACAGTCTCAGCTTTCCAGTTCCTTAAACAAAATATGATTTTAGATATTTAAAAAGATCAATAGTTATAAGACCTCCAAACCCATTCAAGACACTTTCCTTGAACTGTTTGTGTTCAATGACATGCTAGATGTCTAAAATTTAATATTTCAACAACAGAACTAATATACCCTCAAAATCTACAGAGCTAATAAATAAATTTAGCAGGTTGCAGGATATAAAATCAGCTTTTGATAGTTTTTTTTCCTTTTTTTTTTTTTTTTTTTTTGTACTGAGAGTTGATCCCAGGGTCTTACACATGTATAGCAAGTGCTCTGAATTTTATTTTGAGACAAGGCCTCACTAAATTGCCAAGGCTGGCCTCAAATTCATGATTGTCCTACCTCAGCCTCCTGAGTAGCTGAGATTACAGGCATGTGCCACTATGCCCCTCATGAGATCAGTTTTTTTAAGAATCAGTTGTATGTCTATAACAATGAATAATCCTGAAAGGAAATTATCTATTTAGAATATCCTCTCCATAACAATAAGAAATTTGAGTCAATTTAACAAAAGAAGTGCAAGTACAGTGAAAACATGATTGGATAAAATTAATTAAGTAATGGGAAGATAACTCATAATCATGAATCAAAAGACCATATTGTTAAGAATGGCAATATTCCCAAAACGGATTCAACACAACCCCTCTCAAAATCTCAGCTCACTTATTGGTACAAGCTGATCCTAAAATTCATGGGAAATCCACAGGATCCAGATTAGCCAAAACAATCTTTTTTAAAAAATTAATAAAGTTGGAGGACTCACACATCTGAATTTTAAAACTTACTAGAAAGCTTTAGTAATCAAGACCATATAGCACTGGCACTAGTATAGACATACAGTTAAATGGAGTAAAATAGAGAATCCAAAATCAATTGATTTTGGGCAACAGTGTCAGGACAATTCAATGGGGGAAAGAATAATTATTTCCAACAAAATGATACCAATATACACATGCCAAAGAATGGAGTTATACTCTTCTTCACATTATATATAGAAATTAGTCCAGAATGAATTAGAAACCTAAAAGCAAGATTTAAATCTGCAACACTTCTGGAAAAAAACATAGGCTTAGATATTCATGATCTTTGATTTGGCAGTAATTTCCTAGAAGTGATATCAAAAGCACAAGCAACAGAAGAAAAATAGAAATATTGAATTTCATTGAGATTTTCTTTGAAAATTTTATGCTGTGAAGGACACAAAAAAGAAAATAAAAAGATAATTCACAAAGTCGGAAGGTATTTGCAAATTATATATCTGATAAGGGTCCAGTATTCAGAATTTATAAAGAATTTTTACAGCTCAATAACAAAAATAATTCCATTTGAAAATAGGACCATATATAAATTTGTTTGCTTTGCTTGAGAATGCATTTACTTAACAATAAAAGCAATCCAGGTATTAAAAGACACTTTTACTTGAAGATAAAAGCAATCTAAAAATTAGATAGAAGCCATCTATCCTATGACTTTAAAGTTTCTTTGGCTATTTCACACAGTGAGTAATTCAAATATTGATAAATGAGAGTTAGCAGCACATTACTGTGATAATTTTATATTTTTCAGAAAAATAATAGAGCAAATTCCTGTTATTTATTTTCCCCTTTTGTATTATCATGATTGCCTTTTGGTATTTTATTGTTACTGAAGTTCTATTTTTAGAATAAAATTTTGTTCTCTAAAAAAATCATAGAATCTGGTTAGACTTTTTTTTCTTTTTTTTTTTTTTTTAGCTACACATGACATTACAATGATCTTGGCAATTCATACATTTGAATAAGACATGTTTTTTAAAGAAGATACACAAATAGCACAAAATTCATGAGAGTATTCTGAGCATCATCAGTCTAGGGTAATGCAAATCAAAACCACAATGAGATAACCAGTTGACATTTGCTAGAATGGCTGTCACCAAAACAAAAGAACATAACAAGTGTTGATTCAGTTTTTTGAAACTTTGTAAATTGTTAATAGAAATGTAGGGAGATGCAGCCAATTTCGAAAATGATCTGTCAGTTTTTCCGAAAGTTAAAAATGGAGATCTGGGGATATAGTTCATTGATAGAACATTTGCTTATCATATACAAGGCCCTGGGTTCAATCCTCAGTACTATAGGGGAACCAAAGTTAAACGTAGAGATATTATATAATCTAGAAAATCTACACCTAGGCATTTGTCCAAGAAAATTGAAAATACATGTCTACAAAAAATCTTGCACATAAAATGTTCATAAAAGTATTATTCATAATAGTCAAAGGATGGAAACAACCAAGTGTTCATCAACTAATGAATGAATGAATGAATGAATTGTGGTATATCTATACAATGTAAATAATTTTAGCCACAAAAATACACAAAGTACAAATATAGGGATAATACCTAGAGTCATACTAAGTGAAGGAGTCTGGACAGAAATAGACACATATTGTATGATTCTATTTACATGAAATGTCCAGAAGAAGCAAATATATGCAGACATAAAATAGATCAGTTATAATCAGAGGCTGGGGGAGATGGTGCCATGGGAAGTGCTTGCTAATATGGGCTTGGGATTTTTTTTTTTGAGAAATGTTCTGGAATTATATAATGGTTATGGTTATCTTGTGAATATATTACAAGTCCCTTGAATTGTATATTTTAAAAGGGTGAATATTATTGTATAAAAACCACACTTCAACTTTAACTTAGGAAAAAAAAAAAAAAAAAGCAAAACTTTCCCTAACTTCAAAATTCTTTCTTCTGTGTTTCCTGCCTCCTGAAACCTTAAGTCACTGGACTTCTCTCTTCTCTTTACCCTACATTGTCTCAATATCTGATGCTTGTTATCTTGACTGTCTCAAATCTATTGCCTCCTCTCCATCCTCACACTCACAGTACTGTGGTTCATTCATCATGCCAGAATTTCTTGCCTACATGACTTAAACAGTCTTCATGTTTCCAAACCTGTCTTTGCCTCAGACCTTTGTGATTTACCCAAAGGAAGTGATCTTTCTAAATATGTGAATCATGTTTTCTATTAAACTGAGAAAATCACTTCTCTTTTCTCTTTCTTTGAGGCTTTAATCATTGCTTCAGACATGTGTGTGAATACATGTTGTTCTGGAGATACATCCATGAACAGACGTGGTCCCGCTCTAGGGGTTCCCAGAGAGGGTGCCTAGAAAGCAAACAAGCAATCAGGAAGGGATATGATAAGTGTTATGACAGAGCTGTGAGCAGAGAGCCTGGAGCAGTCAGGAGAAGCTTATTGGAGGTAGCAAAATTTTAGCTGGTTCTTGAAGAATGAACAGGAAGTACTTAGTGCAAAAGTCTCAAGGGAAAAAGAAAAAGACAGGGAGAAGCCTAATCCTTAAGGATCTTACATGGCCATAAATAGAAATCAAGTCTCTTTTGTTCTCAAGTTAAAAAAAAAAAATCAACTCAAATTGATTTAAACAAAAAAGGGTCTGAATAACTGAAATAAACTAGAGGTGAAGTGGTTTGAGCAAGCCCAGTCCCACAGACTGACATGTCAGAGCCTGTGTGACACAGCTCCTCTGTCAGCCTATCTCCAGCAAGGCCTGGTGCCCACCATATCCAGATGGCGACCAGCAGCCAGGCTTGAAGTCCACTGGTTTGTAAACCCCACAGAAGCTGTTCCTCACCAGTGGTTCCTAAGACTGTTTTTTCCACTGGGCTGACAAAGACAAATGACCAAGCCTGAATCAATCATTGGGCCAAAGGTACAACATTTCCTCATCTCCAGTCTCTGGAGCTGGCCAAGTCAGAGAGGGTAGAGAAGGATGGCAAAGATCAAAGAAAAATGAAAGAGGGTGCCAATTTCCCTGTAGAAAATCAGGCACTGTGCCCAGAGGTGGGAGAAATGGTTGATAGCCATGGTGAACTAGCAGCAGCCATCTGTGAAGACATCCTAAGACTGCCAGGCTCCTTCACACAGCGACAAGTGAAGGATATACAAGATATGAACCCTCACGGAGACCATGATGCAGGGGCCCTGAAGACAAGGATGCTGATCTGGAAGCTGTTATATTAATTTAGTAACATATTATCCTTGCTGAAATTAAGGTAATGTCAGTACATATCAAGAATACTTGATAAATTTGAATACGTTCTTAGGTCTTAGGTTTCTAATTAAAGGAGGATGCTATGTGGATGGGGGGCGGGGAGGGCTCTAGTGAGGTGGAAACTGAGAATGACCCTGGGTTTAAGGCTTGGGCGACCAAATGAATAGGAGCTTGTTGACCAGAGACCAGGGAGCAGGAGTAGCTGGGGACAGGGGCAGGAGAGCTAGGTGATTTTAATGTGCCCGTTGAACATCTGTTATCCAAAATGCTTGGAACAAGAAGTGTTTCAGATTTCAGACTTTGGAATATATGCATATCTATAATAAGATATCTTTGGGGTGGGAACCAAGTCTAAATGCAAAATTCATTTGTTTCATGTATACCTTATTATAGACACTGCCTGAAAATAACCTTATATCTTATTTTGAGTGCACCTGCATTTTGACTGCCACCCATCCCCATGAGATCAGAGGTCGAACTTCCCATTTGCAGCCTCATGTTAGTGCTGATTGAATTTTGAATTTGGGATCATTTTGGATTTTGAAGTTTTAAGGTAAGAATACTCAACCTGTATTTGTGTGATATCCAAGTGCTGCTAGTTAGTAGGTAGCCAGGGTTCTTAGTCTGAACTTAGGGAAGGACCCAGTTGTATGTCCTGCTCCTGGGTACACATTCCTTTCCGAAGGAGACCTGCTAAGTGATGGAATGGGGAAAATCACGTATTTCTCACACTCGAGGCTCATAAGTCACAAGGGACGAAGGCCGTGTGTACAAATGTCAGACCTCGTCTAAAACGTGGATGACCTCCAGATCCCCTCCTACACAACTTTGGACTCACCTCTGAAACCAGGACAGACTCTTCTCAGGGTGAAACCCTGAAGTAGAGTCTTATAGAATAAGACAGAAGCAAAACACTTCAGGAAACTCTGAGAATAAATTAACTTGCTAAATGTAACAGTATCTTGAAAAATCTTTCTTTTCCTTTTGAAATTGGTCTACCTATACAACTAAGTATAGGTAGCAGCAGATCCCTGTCACAGGAGGTAGGAACCAGCACCGGCCAGGCAGGACTGTGTCTCTACCAGGTGACCAAGGGACAGTACTGGACACCACACGAGGCAGCTACATCTGACAGTCTGGGCTTCAGAAGTGCCATGTCCTTATCCATTCTACATGAAAAGCCAGAAAATATTCTAACAGGCTTGAGTCTTATTAGACAAAAGGGCTCATTTCATCAGAGACCCTGAAAAGCAAGTCGCCCCCAAAACTCACCCCTAAATTAAGCCTACTTTTTTCTTTCAGATTTTCACAGAAGATTAAAACTATCAGAGTGATTGTGAAAGCTGGTCCGTGGATGGCAGTAGAAATGATGTGGCAGGTCTTTGTCCTGTGACTCTGCATGAAGCCCATTGGCCAAAAGGATCTGGGTGAATCAAAAGGCAAAGCACTTTAACACACTGCAGCCACGTATAGCTTGATCTCTTCTCTGAGCTCCACAGTAATCTTTTTTTCTTTTCCTTCTACAAAAAAGTGTCAGTCTAGGGCTTATTAGATATGTCTTCACATAACCTAGGAAGAAATTTTTAAAACAACACTTATTTCAGGACTGAAAGCTATCCGGAAAACTGGAGAAACGCTGACTGTCACTGTAAGGAAATGAAAAACAGGAGGTGACATGTTTGTGTTGGGCAGATGGGAAGTGGCTTTCTGTATTTCCATAGGTAATTATGACATCATCAAGGAAATGTTAGAAAGCCATTAGCATTGCACAAATGCCTGCTGATCTGTTTCTGAACGTTGTTCAGTTGAACTCAACCACAGTTGTACGTATACTTTTTCAAAGTATGTGTGATGTTTTAATTTTGTTAATTTGTTTTGAGTTAAAATATGTGATCCCTCTTAAATATTCCATTTCTAAATCACTTCTAAAATTAAGACTAAAGTAATGAATTCACGTAATGCTGACATTTCAGAAAATAGCTATCCTATTGTTAATAGTGGAATTACGAGAAATAAGTCCTTCTGTAATAAGCAGTACCTATTGTCAATATTTATTTGAATAGCTAACTGACTATCTGGAGGACGTGTGTTTTCTTGCAAGCCTAGGATGCTAGAAATATAAGGAAGCGTTATGCTTCCTTTCTCTGGCAAGAGCAGTATATTTGCTTTCTGTGGGGACCTGTTGGTCACTGAGCAAATCACTGTTCTACGTATAACCTTGATGATTTACACGATTCTCTAAAAAGCACACACTCAGGGTTTTGTTCCAAAAGCATAATATTAGCAAACAACCTGTCTAATAAACTTGAAATGTTGTCCCAGAAAATGCAGAGAAAGGGAAGATATATGGATAATTTAGGTAGTTTTTCTCCTTGAATTTGGAGTCCTTCTGTTTCAACTCTGCTTGAAGGTTAGAATCTTGTTCTTAGGTTCAATTAATGAATGCATGAATGGGAATGAGGTCATTCCTCCCCCTAGCTTTTTAGCGACACAGGTGAATTACTCTTGAGATAGTCTGTGTGGGTTAAATGAGTTTGCTCCTTTAGCCCTAAAAAAAAAAAAAAACTTAGGTTCTATTTCCATATGGATCTCTAAGGGTCACATTAAAAAATGCAATTTAATGGTACCTGCATAACCTGGCTGGGTGGCATAGAGAACACTCCAAGAGAAAGAGATGATGAAAAGACCACAGAACTTTACAGGTGAGTGACTTCACATGACACCTTTACATGCCACCAAATTGTATACAGGGCTCTTTCTACAATAGCTAGCATGTATGTGCTTACCAAGTGCCAGGTCCAGTTATAAATACTTTAGCTCATCAAGTCATCACAGAAAACCCACAACAGAGGCTAGAGAGGTCAAGTCACTGGCCCCAAATCACACAGTAGTTGGCATAAGGTACAGCTGGAGGAGGAAGCCAGGCAATATAAAGCCAAGTCCTTGCTCATAAAAATGCTAAATTTGGGATGGGCTTGTGACTCAATGGTAGAGCACTATCCCAGCACTTGTGAGGCCCTGGGTTCAAACAAATAAATAAAGGTATTGTTTTCAACTACAACTAAAAAAATAAATGTTTTAAAAATAATGCTAAACTCAGTTGCTTCTATGCCAGACCACCTTACTCTTGTCCATCTACTCCTTATCTCTGCTTTATTACTTGTACACATAGACACATGATTGTTGAGTAGTTCATTCTATCACAGGGAACCAGCACCAGGTCTCATAAACCATATTGGTTCCTGCATCTGAACATGCGTATCCCAGACTTTGGAGAATGTCAGTCATACAATCTTTGCATTGGACAGTGAGTCCTGGGACAAAGTGATGGGATGAGATGTGACAGAGGTGGCCAGAGCTGGAAGCCTGGGTTCCAACCTGGACTCTTCTCCAGGTGAGTTGGTGATCATAGGCAATTCATGAGCTGACACATCTCTCTGTTCCCTTCAGTCTCAAACACTCTATAATCCCATGGTACAAGGTTTGAGAGACTTGCACACAGTATTAAAAAAAAAAAAAAAAGCAGGTGGCAGATAAGGAAGAATGAGCACTATATTTGACAGCAAAGTTATGTTTCCGCCTGTTTCCTGACTACAAATCCATCTCCCCCCATGGATGATCATTGGGCCGAACTGGTGAAATCTTATTTGAGTGATAGAACTTGGGAAACTCTTACTAAATGCTTGGTGATTATTTTGGTATTTGAAGAACACTAAAAAGAAAAATAAAAATTAATAAGTCTGACTTGAGGATTTATACATGAAAGACTTTCTTATAGGCCTTAATAATAGATGGATCAGTACTTTGAAAATAAAGGTTTTAGCTGGTTGTTGTAGCTCACATCTGTAATCCCAGCAATTTGGGAGGCTGAGGCAGGAGGATCACAAGTATGAGGCCAACCTATGCAACTTGTTAAGACCCTGTCTCAAAATAAAAAATAAAAATAAAGTAAAAAAATTTTGAAAAATAAAAGGTATGGGTGTGTAGCTCAGTGACAGAGTATCCCAGGGTTCAATCCACAGTACTGATTAAAAAAAAAAAAAAAAGAAAGAAAGAAAATGTGGTTGTTAAACCATATCTTTGTAAACTACTTAGCTTCTGTAATTCTTCTGATTTTAAAATGATTAAATGTGACATTATCTTTCAATACCAGGCAAATATTATAGTAGTTTCAATAAGAGAACATATTTTACCTTTAAACATTACCACATAACACTCTTCTTTATTTTGGGGTGGGGGATAGTGGGAATTGAACCCAGGGGTGCTTAACCATAAATCCATATCCCCAGCTCTTTTAATTTTTTTTTTTTTTTTTTTTTGAGACAGGGTCTTGCTAAGTTGCTTAGGGCCCCACTAAATTGATGAGACTGGCTTTGAACTCACAATCCTCTTGCCTGAGCTTCCCAAGCCGCTGGGATTACAGGTGTGTGCCACCATGCCCAGCTCTTCTTAAGTTTTGAGTCTACTTCATTCAGTATGCAACTTATTACTAAACCAATAAGTTCCAATTCTGGAGAAAGCAATCATTAAAAAAAAATGAGGGAACTATATATTCAATTCTTACATTCTGGTGCAGTTCTAAAGATATGATTAAATTTATAGTTCTATTACTCGTTAACTCACAAGCTTACCAGCTATAGCCATGGTCTCTTATTGTTCTTCAAATAAAAATTACTTACGATTTTAACATCAAAGAGTATTAAATTTACAAATGAGAATAACTTTTAAAACAAGTATTGAATTTTGGTATAGAATCTTATTAAAATCCTACACAAAAGCACCAGATGGAAGAATTTGAATATAACAGTTGGAATCTCTGGGCGTCTCATCAATATCTGAAACTGCACTCATCATTATTGGAACAGTTTCATCAAATGATTGGGGTGTTAGCTGGTTTTATTCCTAAGATGGTACCTATATCCTGAAAAGACAAGTTTCTTCTTCTAATGTAGAGGCTCTGGCCTTTTGACCCAAAAATTCCTTTCAGAGAAAGCATACATGGATCTGAGCGTCAGGGTGAACACATAGTTTGGAGACAATGTCCAGGAGCCTGCCTGAGCTTGAACTCTGAAAAGAATTGTGAAGCTGCATCCTGTCAGAGCTTCCTCTCATTCCTGTATTTCTTTTTCCCCCGTTGCGCCTTATTGGCAGCAAATGGACTATTCTTTGGTACTGTTTCTCTACGTTCTTTCCCACAATCTTTTTTTTTTCTTATTCTATCTCCCTCATCTACTTTGGTACCTTTTTTCCCAAGGCGCTCACCTGATTTTTCCTTCTCCCCATGAGTCCGTTCATCCCAACATCTCTTTTGTTCCTAATCTGCGAAAAGAAGCAAATAACAAGACTGCAAGAAATAATTCCTGGTCCCTCTGTGAGAGGGAAGCTTTGCTTCATCTGTATCATCGGATGGTTATTGGATGTGCACTTTTCTGTGTGGTGAAGCAAGTCAGTATTCACATCTGATTTAACTGTGGAGAGAAATCATGTCTCTGCAGCTGATTCAGAGAGAAAGCAAAGGAGCGTCTTCTGACTTTCCCACCCAACTAATCCACTGGCATACACACACAGTGGACTTGGACACTGGTTAGGCACAGAGGAGACAGCCCTACAGCCAAAGTCTAGTGGGGAATTAGAGATGCAAACAAATATCAACAGTTCAATGAGATATGATAAGGGCTGATGAGCATTATTTGAGAATTTGCAAAAGAAAGCAAGCAAATATGTTTCTTTGCTGAGAGGAGATGATTTCAGAAAAGAGATGACCTTTAAGAAGAGACTTGGAAAAAACAACAAAGAAGAAACCCGTAGAAGGAGCTCTGCTGAC
The DNA here is from genome assembly GCF_964194105.1 of Spermophilus citellus. Lineage (NCBI taxonomy): Eukaryota > Metazoa > Chordata > Mammalia > Rodentia > Sciuridae > Spermophilus > Spermophilus citellus. The sequence continues at coordinate 27,994,111 of NC_138194.1, read as the reverse complement.
AGAAAGATATGGACACCTAGAAACTACATGGGTAACCAGATGCAGTGGTGCATGCCTTAATCCCAGCTACTTGGGAGACTGAGACAGGAGGATTGCAAGTTCAAGGCCAACCTATGAAACGTAAGCCTTTTCTCAAAAATAAAAGGGAAAGGGCTGGGATATACCCCATCAGTAGAGGGTCCGTGGGTTGAATGCCTCAAAGGCACAAGTCATGGCTGGGAGATAGGGTATAATTTGGGGTGGCAAGAGACAAAGCTAAAAAACATGGCAAACAGGACTTCATATGTTTTTTGCCTGCTGATGTGTATATTATCCTATAGGTGGGGAGAAAGCACGGGAGAATTTTAAACACTCAAAATACAATGGACAAACTTGTGTATGCTTGGAAAAAGAAAACTCTGTCAAGCCATTGGGAGGAAAATTAGAGATACACTGATCTCCTGTGAAGGTAAAAGATGGTGTGAGCATAAATAAAAGGATCAAAAACAAGGAATAAACATGAGAGGTGGTTTGAAACTAGAATGGTTTTGGAGATCTAACGCATATTGGAGGAGGGGCCTCAGAAGAGAAAGTGTCAAAGATAACCTCACAAGTTATTTTTTTTTTTAACGATTGTCTTGAGTTTCCAAATAAATGGATAATAATATTACAAAAATATGCATACAAGTAAAAAAAAAAGTGAGTTTGGCAAGGGAAAGTTAATATATGAGTTTCAGTTACACATCTTCCCTTAGGGATGTCTATCTGGACATGGGTATGCATGCAGAAATAAGTGATATCAAGTTCAGGGAAGAAATGCAGATTTTGGAATCACTGGATAGAGGCAGCAAGGGAAGTTACAAATTTGAAGAAGACTCCCCAGGGAAAATACCTAGAGCAGAGAGAAACGGAAAACCTAAGTTGAAACCTTGAGAAATGGCCAATATGTCAGGGCAAGGATCAAGCAAAGGGGATTAGAAAGATAGGAAGAGACATTGAGGTGGGGTGGTGTTGCAACATCAAAGGGAGAAAGATTTTTGGGAAGGGAGTGGACAACAATGTTAGAGGCTTAAGGGCGGTCAAATAAGATAAGGAATGCAAATGTCAAGTGGATTTCAAAATTGGGGATTTATAGGTAACCTCACCACAATGAGCTCCAAGAAAAGTTGGTGGAGAGAAATATCAGAGGGCTGAAGAAAGTGTGGGACTTGAAGTCAAGGTGATTCTGATGTATTCCTTTTGAGAATTCCCTTGAGAACCCCTACACTCTACAAATTACTGAGAACCCCAAGGAGATTTTGTTTATGTGGGTTACATCTGTTAACATCAACCATAGAATTAAAACCGAGAACTTACTATTTTATCCATTTAAAATAAATCTATTATACTCAACATAAATACCATTTTTTTGTGTGTGTGGGTGAAAATACCTGTTTTCCAACACAAAATTGGTATTTGCAATGCTACAGGCTCAGTTTATAAAGCATGTTGCTAATGTATAGGTAATTGTGCATCGACCCTTTTCATGATATGAAACCTAAACAATCCGCTCAGGTATCTCAATCCATCTTCTGCCCAGTTGTGCTAGGGCAATGGTTAGGCTGCAGAAAAGCTAAAGAAAGTGCCCAGAGACAGCATGGGAGACTTATGGTTTAATGGGGAAAGCTACCAGAGATCAGAGACTGCCCCAAAAGGAGTTCAGTGGTAACAGGCAACAGACAGCACCTCTGTCCCTCATGGTGCTTTGCTGAACAGCACCTCTTCTCCCTCCCTGTGTTTTATCTAGTGGGAACCCAAAGGACAAGTGACACATATGCTTTCCACGGTGTCCCCATTTCCACATGCATCCCCACTCAGAGAGGGGCTGTTCATGTCAGGCAGCAGAAGCAGTGACTTCATCAGCATCAGCTTGATTAGCGTCCCAAGGAGCAACTGCCCTGGTGTGCATGCAAGGAAGTAGCTTTCTACAGATAACACTCCCTTGCCCTAGTGCCGTGCGCACAAGAGAAAGCCATTGTCCTTTAAGATAATACATATCTGGACTTTCCAGCTCAGACTTGCTCTCATTGTTCCTTTAACTTAGGTAGGTTTTGGGGGAATGGAAAGAAGATATTCAGGTATCTTACTGTCCCTCTTTGCTGTAAGGATGATACAAGGCTGGTGCAGGAATTGACTGCAAATAGTCACCAGGAAACACTTTGGGTGATGCAAATGTTTTGCAGCTGAATGGTGGTGATATTTGGATAACCATGCACATTTACAAAAAAGTTATTGAATAATACTCTTCAAATGGATGTACTTTATGACATAAAAATAATAATGCAATTAACTTGTTTTTGTTTTTTTTTTTTTTAAGGGAAGGAAGCCTGGAGACGTGAGCAGTAGAGCACTTGCCTCACATGTGCAAAACCCTGGGTTCAGTCTTCAGTACTGCAAAAAAGAAAGAGGTGGGGAGGGAGAGAGAGAGAGGAGAGAAAGAAAGGATAATAAAATTATATGTTCCCATTTTTTCCCACAGAGAAAAAAATGGCAACTCTTGATTTTAAGAAAAAATAGCCTCAATTTTTAAACATATTCACAAATATGAGAGAAGAGAGAGCAAACAATTAAGTATAATCGCTTGATAAGCATTTACAACTTGGTACTTTCATCATCTCATGAACATATCTCAAGCACCCCATGCTTATTATTTTTTAAATTATTTTTTAAAAATTAAATTCACAGACCACACAGTTCATCTATTTGAAGAATACAATTCAGTGTTTTTTAGTGTATTTGGAATTGTGTAGCCATCACTGCAGTCTATAACTGGATCCGTTACTGGATTATTTGGGAACTCTATGTTTAACTGTTGAGGAGCTTCTTAGACCATTTTTTGAAATGATCCCACCCTTTTATATTCCCATCAGAAGTACAGGATGGTTACAATTTCTTCATATCCCTCTCAACATGTTATCTGTCTTCTTGATTAAAACCATCTTAGGGGGCTGGGCCTGTGGCTCAAGCCATAGCCGCTCGCCTGGCATGTGTGCTGCCTGGGTTCGATCCTCAGCACCACATACAAAGATGTTGTGTCCTCTGAAAACTAAAAATAAGTAAATATTTATTTTTTAAAAAAAACATCTTAAGGGCTGGGCCTGTGGCTCAGTAGTAGAGCGCTCACCTAATCTCCATGAGGCCCTGGGTTCGATCCTCAGCACCACATAAAAATAAATAAAATAAAGGTATTGTGTCCATCTACAATTAAAAAATAAAATAAAATATTTAAAATAAACATCTTAGTGGGTGTGAACAGGTATCTTGTGATGGTTTTGATGTTCATTTCCCCAGTGACTAATGATTGTGAACATCATCATGTACTTGTTGGGCATTTGTGTATGTGTGTGTGTGTGTGTGTGTGTGTGTGTGTGTATACTGGGGATTGAACCCAAGGGTGCTTTGCCACTACTTACATCCCCAGAATTCCCCTTTCCCCCCCCCATTTTTAATTTTGAGACAGAGTTTTACTAAGTTGCTTGGGGCTTCCCTAAATTGCTGAGGCTGACCTCAAACTTGCAATCCTCCTGTTTCAGCCTCCTTAGTCCTTGGGATTCCAGGTGTATGTCACTGCACCTAGCTTTATGATTTCCTTAGCGAAATATATATTCATATCTTCTGCCTGATTTTTAGTCGGGTTCTTTGTCTTTTTATTATGTTTTAATTCATTCTTTCATTGTGTCAAATGTGTATGTGTATATATATATATATATATATATATATATATATATATATATAATGTGTATATATACAGATTTATATATAATAAAAATTTAGCATTTTTATTATCTTTTAAAGTATGCAGTTCTGTGGAATTAAGGGCATTCACAATGTTACTTAAATAATAGCCATCTTCAGAAATTTTTCATCTTTCCCAACTGAAATTGTGTATTCATTAAATACTAACTCCCCTTAATCCCTCTACCCAGTTCCTGGCAACCAACATTGCACTTTCTGTTTCTCTGCAGGTGATTACTCTATGTACCACATATAAGCAGAATTTTATATATTTGCCATTTTGTGACTGTTTATTTCACTTAGTATAATGTCCTAAAAGTTCAACCATGTTGTAGCATGTGTCCACATTTCCTTTCTTTATAAGGTTGAATAATATTTCATTCTATGGAAATAGACACATTTTGAATATCCATTCATCCATCAACAGACATTTGGGTTACTTCCACCTTTTTGGCTATTATGAATAATGCTGCTATGCAGATCGGTGTACAAATATGTGTTTAAATCCCTGCTTTCACTTTTTTTTAGTATGCCTAGAAGTGAAGCTACTGGATTAGGCGGTAATCTTATGATGAATTTTTTGAGAAATCATCATACCATTCTCCATAGAGGCTGCACCATTTTACCTTCCCACCCCCGGGGCACAAGGGTTTCAGTTTCTCTGCATCCTGATGAATGTATGTTACTATCTGGTTTTTGGGTTTTGTTTTGTATAATACTCATCCAAATAAATGTGAATTGGCATCTCATTATGCTTTGTGTTTGCATTTCCCTAATTATCAGTGATGTTAAGCATTTGTGTGTGGAGGAGGTGGCTACTGAGGATAGAACCCAGGGACTCAGGCATGCTGAACATGTGCTTGATCACTGAGCTAGACCTCCAGCCCTTTAAGCATTTCTTCATGTACATATTGACCATTTCTGCATCTTTTTTGGAGAAATATTTGTTCTAATAATTTGTCCATTTTTAAATTGGGTTTTTGGAGTTTTTTCTTGTTGTTGAATCATCTTTTTATTATGTAATTGTAAGCATTCTTTATATATTCTAGATGCCAGTATTGTCAGTTATTTGATTTGCAAAAATATTTCTTCTATTTTGTGGGTTTACTCCCTTTATCATGACCTTTGAAATACAATGTTTTTTGTAATACAATTTTTAAAAAAATTTTTGATGTAACCCAATTTGTGATTTTTCATTGGTTGCTTGTGCTTTTGGTATCATCTTTAAGAACTATTGCCTCATCCAAGGTCATGAAGATTTACACCTATGCTTTCTCTTAAATATTTTTATAATTTAGCTCTTACATTTAGGACTGTGAGTTAATTTTGGAGTGTATTGGAGATTGAACCCAGAGGCACTTTGCCACTGAGCTACATCCCCAGTCCTTTTTATTTTATTTTGAAATGGCCTCACTAAGTTGCGGAGGCTGGTCCCAAACTTGCTTTCCTCCCAGCCTCCCAAGTTTGGGATTGTAGGCATGCGCTACTGCACCTGACTTGAATTAATTTTGTGTGTGACATGATGTAAGAGTCCAAAATAATTTTTTTGCAGGTAGACATGAAGTTCTCTCACCACTGTTTATTGAAAAATGCTATTCAATGCCCAAGACAAAATAAGTTGAAGAATAAAAATAAAAGATAATTTTATAATTCCCCCCAATGAATTATCCTGGCACTTTTGTCCCAAACCAATTGACCATAAATATGAAGACTTATTTCTGAACTCTCAATTATATTCTTTGACATAAATGTCTAGCCTTATGCCCTCATCATACCATCCTGATAACCATTGCTTTGTAATAAGTTTGAAAATTTGGAAGCGTGAGGTCTCTAATTTTATTCCTACTTTCAAGAATGTTTTGCCGTTCTCAGTCCCTTAAATTTCTACTTGAATTTTAGAATCAGCTTTGCAAATTTCTGCAAATAACTCAGCTGGAGATCTGAAGGAGAATGAGTTGGAGCTACAGATCAATCAGAAGAGTGTTCCTATTCTCACACTACTAAGTCTTCTGATCCATGAACATAAAACTAGTCAGCTTTTTTGCTATTGTGATCGAAAGACCTGACAAGAGCATTTTAGAAAAGGAAAAGCTTATTTGGGGCTCACGGTTTCAGAGATCTTAGTCCACACATTGATCTGGGCCCAGGTGATGCAGGACTTCATGGTGGAAGAGTGTGGGAGAGAAAGCAGCTCAGGACATGGTCAAAAGAAGCACAAAGAGAGCATTGTGCTCACCAGGTACAAGATATATGCCCCCAAGGCCCTCCCTCAGTGACCTATCTTCTCCAGCTGCATCCTGGTCGCCTACATTACCACCCAATGAATTTAATCAGATAAATGTACTGATTGGGTTAAGGATCTTGTAACCCAATCATTTGACCTCCAAACTTTATTGCTTTGTCTTACACATGAGCTTTCAGGGGACATTTCATATAATAAACCATAACAGATGTCTTTTTGTTTATTTAGAACTTTAAAATTTTCTTTCAACTGTTTTATTGTTTTCAGGACACAAATTTTGCACTTCTTACATTATACTTAAAAAAAATTTATGCTATACTAAGTGGAACCATTTTCTGAGTTCAGTTACACACTCCACAACAGCCATCTCCATATTATATTGGTTTAACTTCTGGCTTAAGAAAGAAAGCTTCAGATGAGTAAATCTCCATTCATTCTGAGGTTCTTATGTCTGACTAAAAAAATAAAACTACAAATTGATTCAATCTCTTCTAAAAATCTCAGATGATAAGTCTAGAACACATTTGGTTGCATTTTTTTAAGTACATGCATCTAATACTAGAAGAAGAAATGGGAATACACTACTATTATGGTATGACTTCCTAAAAGTTCTGTGGAAAAGCTACAGAAATCAACAAGGTCATGAGGTCACAGGGTGGGCCCAGCGGCCAACACCCTGCCCCACAGGAATAAGCTTGGGGAAGGGCCTCATCTCTGATCATTTTCTTTTTTTTTTTTTTTTTAAGAGAGAGAGAGATAATTTTTTAAATATTTATTTTTCAGTTTTCGGTGGACACAACATCTTTACTTTATTTTATTTTATTTTTTTTTAAAGAGAGAGTGAGAGAGGAGAGAGAGAGAGAATTTTTTTTTTAATATTTATTTTTTAGTTCTTGGCAGACACAACATCTTTGTTGGTATGTGGTGCTGAGGATCGAACCCGGGCCGCACGCATGCCAGGCGAGCGCGCTACCGCTTGAGCCACATCCCCAGCCCTCTGATCATTTTCAAACCGGAAAAAATAACCGTTTGTGCAGTGTTTGCAGACCAGTCCTCAAACTCAGGTGTCCATATCCCAGTAATAGACAGTCTACTGTCACATGAGAGAAGAAAGTACAAGAATTTCTGAGCTGGGATGTAGCTCCATTGTAGAAATTTTTTTGCAAGTCAAATATCTGACAAGGTACTTGCATGCACAAGGCCCTAGATTTGATCCTTAACCCCCAAAACAGAATCAAAAAGAAAAAGAGAGAAGGAAAAAGATTAAGAACTTCTATTTATATGTATGTCACTCCTTTCATTTTCATTTTTGCTTATATTAATACAATAATATGATGGCATATTTTATATTAAATTAGCAAACACGGCTTGTTGGTTCTCATTCAAATAATTTTATACTGATGGAGACCTGGCTTAACTCACTGCTTGACACATGGAAAGTACTCAGTAAATGTTAGCTATTATCAAAATAATATTTATGGGGCTGAGGGTACAGCTCACTGGTAGAGCATGTACTTAGTAGCATACTTAAGGCCCTGGATTCAATCTTCATCACATAAACCAAAAATTGTAATTGCCATGGAATCATTATGACTACATCCAAAAGTATTAATAATACCTTTTAGGTGTTTTTTTTTTCTTTTATTTTCTTTTGTTTTTGTTTTGCTACTACTGATGAGATTATGAAGCACACAGAAGTCAAAGATCAAAATTATCAAAGTGACTGGCACATCAACTCAACCACAAAAGTAGTCCTTTATGTTATTATCATTCAAAAGCATGGGAAAATTTTAAGGTCTGAAAGAAAAGAGAATATTTTAATTTCTATGTCCTTAGTGTATGAACACTAAGTGCCCTAAAAATATTTGCTATCCGACTGGAATTAATTTGTGCAGAATCAATTTGCTTTTCTTCTGTTTTTAATTATTTTATTATTATTATTAATTTTTTAAATAGTGCTACGGATGGATCCCAGGGCCTCACACATGCTAGGCAAGTGTTCTACCACTGAGCTACATACACCCTTAACCCTTCTTCTGTTTTTAAAACCCTGCTCATTGGATGTACGAGATCCCTGAATTGTGGGAATTCCAGCCATCTCTGGGTTCCTCCAAGCAGCTATGTCCAAGATTGAGGCATCTGATCTGGGAATGGTCCTTCAAGCCCGGCCAGCTTCCCTGCCATTCTTTGCAAGGACTTTGTGTATGGCACTGGACTTACTTTCCCAGAAGTGCTTCTGGGACCAAAGCCTGCACAAAGGAGCCGTTAAATGTGTTTCCCTCCCTTCTGGCTCAGCTGGCTCCTGAGCCTCAGGTCACATACAGCTCATAGTTCCTGTCAACTTTTCCCAGAGGACCCCTGGGCTCCTGCAGGAGCCAGTACTTCCCTGGAACAGGAAGCTCTATTTACACTGTCTTGGAGCCTGGTGCTCATCCATAAAAGGGAAAAGAGTCCTTTAGGAAAAGGGCAGGGTGCTTGGAAACTCTTTAAAAGTGAAAGCTTCCCAACTGGTTTCTGTTGTTTTATTCTGTTGCTTGATACAGTTTTTCAGAACATAAAAACACATGCTGTTTGGACTAGCTGAGCAGCATATCTGAAAGCTGACATCCAATAAACAAAACAAAACAAAAAATATGGAGAAAATGTCATGGGAACCTTCCAGATTGCACACCTAGGACAAATTTTCTTTCATTAGCCTTTTACAACATAATTCCAGACAGCCATGTTGGTTTGTATTAAATAACCCAACTGAACTTTAAATAAGGAAGCAGGGCTATCTAGATTTTGGAATATTGTGATTTAGGACTGTGGGTGGTGCATGCACTTTCCCATACCGGCATCTGTCATGTAAATTCTGTTTCATCAGCTAACAGACCCACTTGATGGAGCAATGTATGTCCCAAATAAGCAAAAGGTAAGCCTTCAAATGAATGCAATTTGGGGTATAAGAAAGGGCGTTAGGAATCAGAGCTCTTGGGGGAATTGGGTCATAATGCTCAGTAATTATTTTATCATAATTTAAATTACTAGTAATAGTGTTCATCATTTGTTAATGGTAATTATGAACAATTACTGTGAATTATTACAAGGCCTTGGCCTAGCCAGGTACCTTGTACATATAAAGTCATTTTACCCTCCTGGTAATCTTGCGAGTTCGTTACCATCAGAATTCCCACTGTCCAGATGACCCAAAGAGGTTTAAGAAATGTGCACAAAGTCATAGTAAATAGTGAGAAGCTGGGAGAGGAAACTGGGTATCGGTCTCCCTAGAGTGATGTCCTAACCATTTTGCTTCACTGCCTCTTATATTCTCTGCCTGTGTTCTAAGCACTTTAGTTGCATTTGCACTTTTAATTTAAATAACATAAATAATGTGGTAGAGTTTAATAAGCTAAAATAATCATTCACCTACTCTTCATTTGCTTATACCTTGGTTAAACATAGATATTCTGGTTTCCCTGGGACTGGATAAGTAGGTCAGAGGCCAGGATTCTAGCACTGTGCCTTCTAGCAGAGGGACTTAAGGTTGAAGGATGGCTTTTGTTATTGTCTGTCCAAATGTTGCTGCAATTGTTAAGATGATGGATACATGAAATAGTTAAGTAAAAGGCAGAGAATATTAAGGAATGGGTAGAGAGGAAGAGGAGAAAGACAAAGGGAATAATTGAGAGCTTCAGATTTTAGAGATAGTAGTAAGTCATTGCCTCTATTCATTATCATATTTTTCAAACACCATGTCTGAAACTGTTTTGTTTCTTCACTTTCTAGTTCCTTCTCATCTCATTTTGGTGTGACTTTTTTTTTGAGGGGGGTACTGGAGATTGAACCTAGGGCTGCTCTAACACTGAGTCTTTTAAATTTTATTTTCACACAGGGTCTCTCTAAGTTTTGCAGACCGGCCTCCAACTTGTGATCCCTCTGCCTCAGTCTCCCAAGTAGCTGGAATTACAGACCTGCACCACCATGCCTGGTTCAGTATGACTTTCGTTAAGATCACCAATGGAGGGGCTGGGGATGTGGCTCAAGTGGTAGTGTGCTCGCCTAGCATGCGTGAGGCACTGGGTTCGATTCTCAGCACCACATAAAAATAAAATAAAGGTATTGTGTCCACTTAAAATTAAAAAATAAATATTTTTTTAAAAAAAGATCACCAATGGAGCTGGAAATGTGGCTCATTGGTAGAGCAATTGTCTAACATGCACAAGGTCCTGAGTTCTGTCCCCAATATTGGGGGCAAAAAAAAAAAAAAAAAAAAAAAACCACTAATGACTTCTATTTTACTGGAATCATAAAACCACTTCTGAGTATGTTAGATCCAAGCAGGATGGAAGATGAGTCTTATCTTAGAGGGGGAGCAGGCACCCTGTGTTAACAAAAGGATTTGAGAAGAAAACTGAGGCAGATGCAGATTGTGCTGTAGATTTGGGAGCACAAAGTTGAGAGATGTCTGGGATTTCTATTTTTTGACACAAGAAGTAAAGTCAAGAGGGGAAGTGAGACATTAGAAACTAAAGTAGATAGAAAATGTAAGCATAGAGTAAGGGAATCAGGATTGTGGTGAGATAGTCAACAGAACTGAATACACCAGGTACCTGGTAATCAAGCTTGTAGTGATCTCCATCGGCCTGGTGACTGCCACTCCACAGCAGTCCTCAGCTGCCTAATGCAAGACTAGAAAATGAGTGTCATTGGTTCATTCAGATTTCAAGTTTTCCAGGCATGTGCCCCAGAAACAGGGCACAGGAGCTTGGAGTGCTTGCAAGAAAGTGGTTGATGCCATGGGTCACAGAATCCAACCTGAACATCAAGACATTTCATAGAGGGTCCACAAATGTGGAAAGGTAAAGGCGGAGGAAGCAGAAGTAACCCAGAGGTAGGAGAATGGCTAGGTGGTGGGGATACCTGAAAGAGAAGCTGCAGGGTCAGGGTTTAGGGTCATCCAAAAAGATGTTTGAATCAGCAATTATAGAGGTGGAACAACATGGTTTGGATTTCATATTCCATCATGACAATGGAAAACTATGGCTGAGCAAAGAAAAAGGTCCTTGGTTAAGGAGCTAAGAGGTCACAGAGCCACATGTACTTAAAATGAAGGCAAACATGAGGATGGAAAGAAGAATGAGGTTCTGAGGTTCCATGAACCAGCAGCAACTGTCAAGGGGACACCTTAGCAAAGCTCCCCATCCTTCTCACTTTTAAAGCCTCACTGTTAGTGAGGGAGCTGTGATGGAGCAGGTCAGGCTTGAACAGCCTACGTCATCGATTTCCCAATTAAGGTACATACACCTGAAAAAATTATCAGCTAGAGGATTCCAACATGGCGGGGGGCGCAGAGAGATCAAGTCTCTGACCTCTTCAGCTGTGTAGGCATAGGGAGTCATAAACAACCTTTGCTCAGGATCACTAGGCAATGCTGAGCTGACGTGGATCTGGGGCGAACAGTCTGGGCCTCTCAGAACACACACTGAGCCCGGATCGGCTGAATTCAAGCTCCCGTTCGCCTGCTTCCCGCAGACAAACAGCTGTGACTCAGCACTAATCCATCCGGCTGAAACAACTGGTCAGCCCTTCTCATCCTACGGAGGTAAATGCCTACCGAGCCTTCATAGGTAGTGGCCACAGGTTTGAAACGGGGCTTGGGAGAGACAGTAAGGACCCACCCGTTGCATTGGTCGCCTGGCAAAGGGAAACGAACTGTCGCCATTTGCAAGAGACACCACCATGGCAGAGAACTGACGTCATCAGACTGCGGCGGAGGAGATAACTTCATTGAAACCTGCGGCTACAGGTGTGTAATTCCCTAGCCTTCCCTCTCCACACATCGGGGAAACCTTAAGGGCCCCTCCCAGCTCTCCCGTAAGGGCCCCTCCCAGCTCTCCCGTGAGCACGATAGCCAGACCGAGGGAATCAGAGGTGGCGCGGGACCCGCTGCGCGGAACTACCACTCCCACCAGTGCTGACAGCTGAGGTCTCTTGCACCAGCTACCGGGAGCGTGGCTACCGGAGGGCAAGTAAAGTTCGCTGAGGATTCTCAGCCCCAAGCTCTACAAACTTAGGGTCTGAGGGAATGGCAAACTGGAAGAGTGTGCCCAGTCATTCATGAAAACAGGGCTTCTGGGAGCAGCAGACCTGGCGTGTAGCCAGTATTGTGGTGAGCAGCACCCGTGAGAGGGGCCTGGCTAGAGGAAAAGTGAGAAGTGACTAGACACTAGAGGAGGCCCTAGGCACTCAGGATTGGAGACTTGCTCAGTCTGGGAGGAGCTGCTGCACAGTGATTGGTTCCCGCGTACTGACAGGAGAAACTTGACCTGGTGGGCACAGCGCCACCTACTGGAAGAGAAGTTAATCAAACTCTAAGACTGCATTTATTAGTTTTTTTTTCTTTTTTTCTTTTCTCTTTTTTTTTTTTTGATTTGGGTTTTTCTTTCATTTTCATTTTTCTTTCTTGTTTTTTTAAAAATTTTTTTACAATTTTTTAAAATTTTTTTTCTTCTAATTTTAATTTTATTTCTTTATTATTTTTTTTAATTTTTTTCTTTTTTATTTCCTATTTTTTTCTTATTTTGTCTTTTCATTTCTTTTCAATTATCTTATCCCCCCTTCCTTGAATTCTACCTGCTTACTCTTATTCTCTTTAGTGACTTCTTCCCTTCCCTTCTAATACCTTTCCTCCCAAGCATCTAATAAATTTATAGGAGTAAACAGTAACTCAGCAGTCAAACAGAACAAGAAGTAACATGAGCAGCTTCAAAAAGCAAGGAAGAAAAGGAGTACAAACAATGCAGGACAGCCTAAATATTCAGGAGGACCTAGAGTCATCAGAAAAATGGTCATATAAAGAACTCAAGGAACACCTTAGACAGATGGAATGGAACCTTAAAGAGGATACAAGACAGCAAATTCAAGCAGCAAAAGAACACATTGAGAATGAACTACATAAACAGATAAAAGAAGAAGTTAAGCATCTTTATCAGGAGATAGAGATTATAAAAAATAATCAAACAATAATTCTAGAAATGAAGGAAACGATAAACCAAATTAAAAAATCAATTGAGAGTATCACTAACAGAGTGGAGCAAGTAGAAGCCAGAACGTCAGATAATGAAGACAAAATATATCATCTTGAAAAGAGTCTAGCCAACTCAGAAAGGCTGGTAAAAAATCACGAGAAAAACATCCAAGAGTTATGGGATAACATAAAAAAACCAAACTTACGAGTCATCGGGATAGAAGAAGGTACAGAGATTCAAACCAAGGGAATGAGTAACCTGCTGAATGAAATAATTACAGAAAACTTTCCAGAAATAAAAAAAGGAAACAGATATACAAATTGTAGATGCTTACAAGACACCGAGCACACAAAATCACAGTAGACCAACGCCAAGACACATTGTTATGAAGATATCCAATATACAGAACAAAGAGAAAATATTAAAAGCTACAAGACAAAGGAGACAGATTACATTCAGGGGTAAACCAATAAGATTAACAACGGATTTTTCATCACAGACACTGAAAGCAAGAAGGTCATGGAACAATGTATTTCAAACACTGAAAGACAATGGATGCCAACCAAGAATTCTGTATCCAGCAAAATTAAGCTTCAGGTATGACAACGAAATAAAAATCTTTCATGATAAACAAAAGTTAAAAGAATTTGCAGCCAGAAAACCAGCATTGCAAAGCATTTTGAGCAAAACACTACACGAGGAAGAAATGAAAAACAATAACCAAAACCATCAGTAGGAAGTGCCTCGGTAAAGACAGAGGGCGAGGGGAAAGATAATCATGGAAAAACAAACTAAATTTTTTTTAAAAAAAGGATAAATAATCAAACATGGATGGAAGTACAAACCATATATCAATAGTAACTCTGAATGTTAATGGCTTAAACTCTCCAATAAAGCGACATAGGCTGGTATCATGGATTAAAAAAACAAATCCAACAATATGCTGCCTCCAGGAGACACATCTGATTGGAAAAGACATACACAGGCTGAAGGTGAAAGGATGGGAAAAAATATACCATGCACACGGTCCTCGTAAGCAAGCAGGGGTGGCCATCCTCATATCGAATAAAATCGACTTCAAGACTAAGTTAATCAAAAGGGATAAAGAAGGACATTATATATTGTTAAAAGGAACCATTCACCAACAAGACATAACAATTATCAATATTTATGCACCAAATAATGGTGCTGCGACATTCATCAAACAAATTCTCCTCAAGTTCAAGAATCAAATAGACCACAACACAATAATTATGGGTGACTTCAACACACCTCTCTCACCATTGGACAGATCCTCCATACAAAAGTTGAATAAAGAAACTATAGAACTCAATATCACAATCAATAACCTAGACTTAACTGACATATATAGAATATATCAACCATCATCAAATGGATATACTTTTTTCTCAGCAGCACATGGATCCTTCTCAAAAATAGACCATATATTATGCCATAGGGCAACCCTCGGTAAATATAAAGGGGTGGAGATAATACCTTGCATTTTATCTGATCATAATGGAATGAAACTGGAAATCAATGATAAAAGAAGGAAGGAAAAATCCTACATCACATGGAAAATGAACAATATGTTACTGAATGATCAATGGGTTACAGAAGACATAAAGGAGGAAATCAAAAAATTCTTAGAGATAAATGAAAATACAGACACAACATATCGGAATCTATGGGACACAATGAAAGCAGTTTTAAGAGGAAAATTCATCGCCTGGTGGTCATTCCTCAATAAAAGAAAAAACCAACAAATAAATGAGCTCACACTTCATCTCAAAGCCCTAGAAAAGGAAGAGCAAAACAACAGCAAATGTAGCAGAAGGCAAGAAATAATTAAAATCAGAGCGGAAATCAATGAAATTGAAACAAAAGAAACTATTGAAAAAATTAACAAAACTAAAAGTTGGTTCTTCGAAAAAATAAATAAGATCGACAGACCTTTCGCCATGCTAACGAAGAGAAGAAGAGAGAGAACTCAAATTACTAACATACGGGATGAAAAAGGCAATATCACAACAGATGCTACAGAAATACAGAAGACAATTAGAAATTATTTTGAAAACCTATATTCCAATAAAATAGAAGATAGTGAAGACATCGACAAATTTCTTAAGTCATATGATTTGCCCAGACTGAGACAGGAGGATACACACAATTTGAACAGACCAATATCAATGGATGAAATTGAAGAAGCCATCAAAAGACTACCAACCAAGCAAAGCCCAGGACCGGATGGGTATATAGCAGAGTTTTACAAAACCTTTAAAGAAGAATTAATACCAATACTTTTCAAGTTATTTCAGGAAATAGAAAAAGAGGGAGCTCTTCCGAATTCATTCTATGAGGCCAACATCACCCTGATTCTGAAACCAGACAAAGACACCTCAAAGAAAGAAAACTACAGACCAATATCTCTAATGAACCTAGATGCAAAAATCCTCAATAAAATTCTGGCGAATCGAATACAAAAACACATCAAAAAAATTGTGCACCATGATCAAGTAGGATTCATCCCTGGGATGCAAGGATGGTTCAATATACGGAAATCAATAAATGTTATTCACCACATCAATAGACTTAAAGATAAGAACCATATGATCATCTCTATAGATGCAGAGAAAGCATTCGACAAAGTACAGCATCCCTTTATGTTCAAAACATTAGAAAAACTAGGGATAACAGGAACTTACCTTGACATTGTAAAAGCTATCTATGCTAAGCCTCAGGCTAGCATCATTCTGAATGGAGAAAAGTTGAAGGCATTCCCTCTAAAATCTGGAACAAGACAGGGATGCCCTCTCTCACCACTTCTATTTAATTTAGTCCTTGAAATACTAGCCAGAGCAATTAGACAGTCAAAAGAAATTAAAGGCATAAAAATAGGAAAAGAAGAACTTAAATTATCACTATTTGCAGATGACATGATTCTATACCTAGCAGACCCAAAGGGGTCTACAAAGAAACTATTAGAGCTAATAAATGAATTCAGCAAAGTGGCAGGATATAAAATCAACACGCATAAATCAAAGGCATTCCTGTATATCAGCGACAAAACTTCTGAAACGGAAATGAGGAAAAACACTCCATTCACAATATCCTCAAAAAAAAAAAATACTTGGGAATCAACCTAACAAAAGAGGTGAAAGATTTATACAATGAAAACTACAGAACCCTAAAGAGAGAAGTAGAAGAAGATCTTAGAAGATGGAAAAATATACCCTGTTCATGGATAGGCAGAACTAACATTATCAAAATGGCGATATTACCAAAAGTTCTCTATAGGTTTAATGCAATGCCAATCAAAATCCCAACGGCATTTCTTGTAGAAATAGATAAAGCAATCATGAAATTCACATGGAAAAATAAAAGACCCAGAATAGCAAAAGCAATTCTTAGCAGGAAGTGTGAATCAGGCAGTATAGTGATACCAGATTTCAAACTATATTACAGAGCAATAGTGACAAAAACAGCATGGTACTGGTACCAAAACAGGCGGGTGGACCAATGGTATAGAATAGAGGACACAGAGACTAATCCACAAAGTTACAACTATCTTATATTTGATAAAGGGGCTAAAAGCATGCAATGGAGGAAGGATAGCATCTTCAACAAATGGTGTTGGGAAAACTGGAAATCCATATGCAACAAAATGAAACTGAATCCCTTTCCCTCACCATGCACAAAAGTTAACTCAAAATGGTTCAAGGAGCTTGATATCAAATCAGAGATTCTGCGTCTGATAGAAGAAAAAATTGGCTCCGATCTACATATTGTGGGGTCGGGCTCCAAATTCCTTAATAGGACACCCATAGCACAAGAGTTAATAACATGAATCAACAAATGGGACTTACTTAAACTAAAAAGTTTTTTCTCAGCAAGGGAAAAAATAAGAGAGGTAAATAGGGAGCCTACATCCTGGGAACAAAGTTTTACTCTTCACACTTCAGATAGAGCCCTAATATCCAGAGTATACAAAGAACTCAAAAAATTAGACAATAACAAATAACCCAATCAACAAATGGGCCAAGGACCTGAACAGACACTTCTCAGAGGAGGATATAGAATCAATCAACAAGTACATGAAAAAAATGCTCACCATCTCTAGCAGTCAGAGAAATGCAAATCAAAACCACCCTAAGATACCATCTCACTCCAGTAAGATTGGCAGCCACTATGAAGTCAAACAACAACAAGTGCTGGCGAGGATGTGGAGAAAAGGGTACACTTGTACATTGCTGGTGGGACTGCAAATTGGTGCGGCCAATTTGGAAAGCAGTATGGAGATTCCTGGGAAAGCTGGGAATGGAACCACCATTTGACCCTGCTATTGCCCTTCTTGGACTATTCCCTGAAGACCTTAAAAGAACATGCCACAGGGATACTGCCACATCGATGTTCATAGCAGCACAATTCACAATAGCTAGACTGTGGAACCAACCCAGATGCCCTTCAATAGATGAATGGATAAAAAAATGTGGCATCTGTACACAATGGAGTACTATGCAGCAATAAAAATGACAAAATCATAGAATTCGCAGGGAAATGGATGGCACTAGAGCAGATTATGCTTAGTGAAGGTAGCCAATCCCTAAAAAAACAAATACCAAATGTCTTCTTTGATATAATGAGAGCAACTATGAACAGAGTAGGGAGGAAGAGCAGGAAGAAAAGATTAACATTAAACAGAGGCATGAGATGGGAGGGAAAGGGAGAGAAAAGGGAAATTGCATGGAAATGAAGGGAGACCCTCATTGCTATACAAAATTACATATAAGAGGTTGTGAGGGGAATGGGAAAATAAACAAGGAGAGAAATGAATTACAGTAGATGGGGTAGAGAGAGAATATGGGAGGGGAGGGGAGGGAGGATAGTAGGGGATAGGAAAGGTAGCAGAATACAACAATTACTAATAGGGCATTATGTAAAACTGTGGATGTGTAACCGACGTGATTCTGCAATCTGCATTTGGGGTAAAATTGGGGGTTCATAACCCACTTCAATCTAATGTATGATATATGATATGTCAAGAGCTTTGTAATGTTGTGAACAACCAATAAAAAAAAAGAAAAGAAAAGAAAAAATTATCAGCTAAACATGTGCTATTTATTGGTGCCACCAAAAGATGGAAAACTCTAGTGTAAACAGTGGATTCTTGGTGATAATAACACAGTAGTGTAAGATCATCACAAGTAGACCAGTCTTTGGGGGATGTTCATGACAGGGAGCCACACATCTGTAGGGGATGGGAGGATAAAGGAAGCATCTGTACCCTCAACTTTTCTGTGAACCTAAAACTGCTCTAGTAATAAAAGATTTAAGACAAAAGATGTTAGGAAAACACCAAAGAAGTTGGTAGGAAATTATACTAAGATGAAATGTATTCATTTCACAATCCCAATAGGATCCAGCTTCAAAGATGTGGGAGAAAAGGTACACTCCTGCATTATTGGTGGGACTGAAAATTAGTACGACCACTTTGGAAAGCACTAAGAAGATGGCTAAAAAAAAAATAGGAAGAGATCACCCAGCTATCCCACTTCTCGGTACTTATCCCCAGAACTAAATATCAAACTATAGTGATCATTATTTATAGCGGTACAATCCGCCCAAATTCTGGAACCAGCCCAGGTGCCTGTTAGCCAAAGAATGGATAAATACAATGTGGTATATATACACAATGGAGTTTTACTCTGCCATAAGGAGGAGTGAAATTTTGGCATTTGCCAGTAAATGGATGGAACTGGAAAACATTATGCTAAATGAAATTAACCAGGCTCAGAAAATCAAGGGTTGGATGTTTTTTATCATATGCAGAAGCTAGATGGAAATAAGGGGGCAAAAGAGAGGGTCAGATCTTATAAGGGTAGAGGGAGGATTAAGGAGAAAGGACAGGAAAGGGAGGGAAATGTGGAATGGAGTTGGTAAAATTATGCTATCTGTATGTATAAATATACCACAGTAAATTTCAACTTTGGTATATCTATAAAGCACCAATTAAAAATAAATAGAAGGCAGATCGGTAAAGTAGAAGAAGGGAATAGTGGAAAGTAGGAGGGGAAGAAATGAGCAAACACTGGGAACTGAAACAGAGCAAATTAAATTCCACACGTATGATCATGTCAGAACCAACCCAGCTATTACATATGATGCACTAATAAGACATTTTTTAAAAAGAAATGTCACTCTCTGTTTTCTCCTTACTTTTTTTCTGCATAGAGCTAACCAGAAAAGAATTCTGACCTACATTTCCTAAAGGTAGGTTCTAAGACCCCCTTATGATGGGTATCCTGCCCTATGCTCAGAGGAGAAATGAAGACACAGATATATAAAGAAGAATTTGAACAAATAGGCCTTGTCTTCATCTGTTTTCTGTTAACATAAAAGAATACCTGAAACTGAAGAATTTATAAAGGAAAGAAGTTTCTTTCTTAGGCTGAAAGTCTAAGATCAGGCAACTGAGCTAATCCTTACAATCCTACAAAGTTACTCTTAACATTTCCATGATGCAAAGAAACTGAAGTTCATAGAGGTAAGTAGCCAAGGCTATAACAAATAGTAGCAAAACCAGGATTGGACACTTGCCTTGGAAACCTGTACTCTCTTTTTACTATCTTAATTTATTTCTTGTAATTCTCTTAACTGTGAGAAATGGTTGCTCCATTTTTTTTTAAAAGCCAATGGGGCAGGGTTTTGGTGTTTTTTTTGTTTTTTTTTTTTTCTGTTTAAAACCACAAAACACACCACTATAAAACTAGATCAGTGAAAGAGAAACTGAGAGTGGGTTTAGTGCTGGGATGAAGGTGATTTGGGTAGCATAGAGAGAGAGCAGAGACTTTCTAGCTCCAGTGACTCAGCTCCAAGGGGAGCCCGGTACAGAGAGGCTGCTCTTTCCTGAGCACGCTCCGTCTCGGAAAACTAGCTTGAGTGACAGATGCTCAGTGGTGACTCTACCATTTTTTAGCCAGCATCAAATTAAGAATTAAGCCAGTTTTGTTTTGTTTTGTTTTGTTTTTATGGTCCAACTAGGAGATTAAAGAAAAATCTTCAATTTGATTTTATATCACTTCAGAGTCACTCAATTCCCAGATTTCTTACACGATGAAATAGGTGTTTCCCCACGACTTTTTTTTATCTGAAAAAGTCACAATTTCTTAGTAAAGATTACTCAGCTGGTCCTTACCATAACCTCTGAAGACAGTCTGTATTTTTAGTTTCATCTTCACATCAAGGAAATACACTCATGGTTGGAAAATGATTGTCCTAAAATCATGAGTCAGTCTCAGGACCCTATTGGACAAATTAGGCATCCAGGTCTCAGTTACTAAGCTTCAAGTACCTACTAATAATCTGAGACAAAGAAAAGCAATCTTATAGTATCTTCTGAAAATAATTTGAATGTCAAATTCTGTTGTATGTTGATGTTAAGCAACATTCTTTCTAACTGACAAACTCCACTCAGTATTGCCATAGCCATGACATGAGGTGATAGATATAAAGTGTTGAGAATAACACCTAAGATATAGTAACTTCTCAGTAAAAACATCTCTTGTGCATCTGTAGGAAATCTGTGTCATTTTCCTCTTGTTCTGAATTTGAAGAAATAAGAGCTATGCCTACTAATTCCCCAACATCTGTATTTGTAAATTATTTGTATATCTACTTGCAATATTATATACCTTTTTTAAATAATTAAATTGTGAGGTCTTTTGCATCTACATCAGGAAATGTGATTTGAATAAAGCTAGAAATTTAAAAGATTAATGTCGGGTACAAATAGAATTATGCTCAGCCAGCTAACTCCACTGGTTAACCTCAGTTTCACAAACACAAACAAACTGAATTGAGTTCATTAGTTATCATCATATTCTCAAATAGGGCTGGGAAGTTGTAAAAATGGCTTCTATTTAATATTCTTAAACAAACACAAATGAAAAAATTAAAAATTGTCATTTAAAATTTTTAAATAATTTGTGATTTCATAGTCCCCAAATCAACATCTTAAATATTTTATTCAAATTTGAATTTCTTCCATTTTTATTTTTGCTGTAAATACAGTTATGAATAGTCTCTTTAATATTTTTGCCTGTTATTATAAATTTCTATCTTTTCTGTTGATTCTTAATTTAAGTTAAAGAAAACATAGATTTAGGGTCTTAAATTAGTTCTCATGGCTGTGTAGCTCTTTACATGACCAGTTATAGGATGCTTTATTAGATTTGAGGAGACCATCACAGAAAAACCCACTTCAGATATTTTGGAAATTGGCACAGAGGGTCCTCTGAATTCTTTTACAGCTGGCTCCTGCGTTTTGAACTTTTTTGCAGTCTACACTAAATGAATGTGTGTTTAATCCTCAAAATTTAGATTGTGGCATCCAAATAAAAATCACAAATATTGGAATAAGAAAAATACACTTTTACCTATTAGTACCTAGCTGTGTTTTTAAAAGAAGAAAAACTTTGCTTGTTTACTTGTATATCTACTCACAATATTATAATTTTTTTCCTAATTAAATGGTGAGGTCTTTTGCATCTAGACCAGGAAATGTGATTTGAGTGAAGTTAGAAATTTAAAAATAATTTCACCTGAAATCCCAGCTGCTCAGGAAGCTGAGGCAGGAGGATTGCAAGTTCAAGGCCAGCCTGGGCAACTTAGTGAGACCCTGTCTGAGAATAAAAAATAAAAAGGGTAGAGCACCCCTGGGTCTAATCCCCAGTATTGGGAGGAAAAAAAAAAACAGAGAAAAGAAACTTTCTGGCAGGTTGATATTGTGACACTTCCCTCATTTTCCAAAGTCTCAGAGAAGTTAAATGACTTGTCCAATGGTAAACAGCTTCCAAGGCAGATAGCTCAACTTTTAAAACAGACTTCCATTTATAAATATCTTCAGAGCACTAATTCAGCTCCACTCATTTGAACAAGAATGTATAGTAATTGACAGTTGCTGGGCATTGTGCTGGGTTTCAAGGTTATTCAGATGCCCAGGGGCCTGTCCCCAGGGGTAATGTCTTGTCAACAAATAATTTTTCTGGAACGTGGAACACACGGGTGCAAACGCACCAAGCACATGGAAGGAAGGCTTCTTGTGAAAAAGGTTGCCCCACCAGTCACAAAAATGGGAGTCAGTTGAATAAAGGCAGGCTAAATTAAGACATTTATCCAGATAATTGAAGAGTAAAATGAAGGAGTGAATAATACTCTAAGCGATTGAAATGAATCTGCAAGCTATTTCTGTGTCCCTAGACTTGTCCCAGAACATAGAAAACGATTGAAGTGCATAAGACCGTCTACCAAAGCTCCATTTTCATAAGACATGTAGTTACTATTGTCCTTTATTTTTAAATTCAGTTTGACCAATGCATTGAAGTAGAACTTCATTGAGTCTACATCCAACTGAATGCACCAAAATGGTCTGCGAACTTTTCTTTGGCACCTAGGCTAAAGCCTAATATGTAAGATAGATAAAACCTAATATGTAAGATAGATAAAATGCACAGTGTCTCCAACTGGGAAAGAGGTAGAAGTCTTCCCTCCCCTCCTTGGCTAAGGACGCAGTTACTCCAGATCATACTAGCATACTGGATACTGGTTGGAAGTAGGGGATATGGGGTTCTCTTTGGATCTGGCAATGCTGAGTCTCTTGATTAGGGTGCTGGTTATGTAGGTGTGTTGGATTCGATAAAATCCACCAAGATGATCCCTTTAAAGATATAGTGAGTGAAATAAATTCTTCACAAAAGGACAAAATTGTATGATCCCACTTATGTGAAGTCCCTAGGGTAGACAAATTCGTAGATACAGAAGGTAGAATGGTGGTTCCCTTGGGATTGCAGGGATGGAGAATTAAGTGTTTAAGAGAAATGGGGCTCCAGATAGGAAGATAGAAATTTTCTGAGATGGATGGATGGTGGTAGTTGTGCAATAGTGTGAATGCACTTAGTGCCAGTGAACTGTGCACCCAAAATGGTTAGAATTTTCTGTTATAGGTATTTAATCACAATTTTTTAAAAGAAGAAAAAATTGATGGAGCTGCATATTTGTGATTTGTAGACTTTTCTACATGTAAAAACGTGTGTGTGTGTGTGTGTGTGTGTGTGTGTGTGTGTGCTTTAAAGAAGCCTACCCAAATCCTAGCTTTGTCATCATTCTCTAGAAACTCTTGAAGCATGATGCTTATTCTGTGAAGGACCAAAGGATAGTTCCTGCTATTTCATCTCATCTCCAAAATCAAACAAACCAAGATTTGACAACCTCAGTGACTCCTCTCACTGCTATTTTCTGAAATGTGTCTGAGGCTCTTTGTGCTTCTGTCTGGCCTTCCTTCTGCCCAAGTGGTCTGCGTAGGCAGGCATGCCCTCCAGTGATGGGAAGACTCATAGCCCAGGCTTCCTCTGCCTCCAAGAGGGAACCCTGGGGTTAGATCTAACCGAGTGATGTCCAGCCCAAGCCTTCAACAAATTCTGTGATTCTCAGGAAACTTTGGCTGAATGACTTTTTTTTAAACTTCCCTGGCATTAGAAATAATCCTCCTGAAATAAATTATTCACTTTGGGCATGAAAATCAAGGGAAAATGTTAGAAAATATTTATCTAAGATAATAACTGATGACTTATCACTCTAATTTACTTAATGAACATTTATGAGTCACTTTTATTTGAATAGAAAAATTACTTGCTTTTGAACAGTGTGAGTTTTGGTGACTTCATAATTATTACTATTCTTTATAATAGTGGTTATTATTAAAGAGAATTATTATAGAGAATAAATTGTTGAGAGAAAACAGATTTGGTACAATTATAATCTGAAATGGCACTATCTAAACATGCTGATTTGGAGGGTTGTGTGTATATGCAACTAATTCTCTTTGTTGATTAAAAAACTAAAAAACAAAACAACAACAACAACAACAAAAAAAAATGGGCACAGTGGTGCACTCCTGAAATCCCAGCAGCTCAGGAGGCTGAAACAGGAGGATCTCGAGTTCAAAGCCAGCCTCAGCAACTTAGCTTGACACTTAGCAACTCAGTGAGACCCTGTCTCTAAATAAAATATAAAATGGGGATGTGGTTCAGTGGTTAAGTTACCCCTGGGTTCAATCCTTAGTATCAAAAAAATACATAAAATAAATAAATTCATTATAAGTTATTTAAAACCCTGCTTACTTAAATATAGATTTGATTGTTTCTTAACTGTATAACTATATGTGTGTGTGTGTGTGCAGATATATCTCCAGTAAGTTAAAAATTCAGACAGTTAAAAGATGAACTCCGTGTACTTTGCAAAACAAATTTTTGGATAGCTTGTTGTGTTAAAATAGTAGCCTGGATGTTTTCTAGTTTTTATATTTAAGTGAATCTATAGGCTATATCTGTGTCCACATATGTATCCTGAAAACTATTCAGATTTATAAGAGTTTCTACTAAAACTACATTTTTATATGATATGTAAAATTACTCTTTTTCTTTATTTTTAACTTCAATTTGACCATGATTGGGAAGATCTACATCAATTCTGCATCAAGTGTAATGCATCTAAATGATCTCTAAAAATTTTCAAGATTTATTCAAACAACTTTTGGGATACATCAAAGACTAATTTATTTTCCCCCTTACTTTATTTAGCATCTCTTGTTTTCTAAGCACTATTACTGTGCTTTCCATGTTTAATCCCATTTTATCCCCACCAGAACCCCTGTGGGTAATGCTATTATCATTGTCAACTTACAGACAAGGGAATTAAAGCACACACACACACACAAAAATTAGATAACACAGGGCTATGTGACAGAGCTAAAATGCTAAACAGATCTAAACCTTGGCACTCCTTAATTTCATAACTGCCTGGGAGACAGATACCACCAGCAGGTGCTGAACCAGCAATGCCTACCAAGAAGGGCATTTTCATTCTTAGCCAGTTTTGAGCTTGTTCCCACATGGTGTGCCAATTCCACATCTGCCCAGCTCTACATCCACTCTCATTTGCTATGAACCCTATGAAACCGCTGGATAAGCACAAAACTGGGAACAGGGGTCTGATCCTGTCTCCATGCCCAACATCTCTTAGTTTGAGGTGCTTTTAATCAGCAAAGTTCCAACAGCTACACAAGGTAGCCCTGAGCTCCACCCAGAGAGAGCAGAAAGAGTTGAGGCCAAGAAAATGTGGTCCAACCTGGAATTGGAACAATTTTCAATGAACAATCACTT
This sequence comes from Spermophilus citellus, assembly GCF_964194105.1. NCBI lineage: Eukaryota > Metazoa > Chordata > Mammalia > Rodentia > Sciuridae > Spermophilus > Spermophilus citellus. Next base: position 27,968,888 of record NC_138194.1, on the reverse strand, counting down.
TGGGGCTAAATTTTCAACTTTCATCACTTCTATGTAGACTTTGACAGAGCATCTTCATTCTCCCTGAATTTTACTCTGGAAGAGAACACTCCATGGTATAGCTGAAAGTACTCACCATCTTTAATTAAACTCCCAAACTTTCTTGGCTTTTGGAGACTTCTTGGAGGGAGGTATCCAAAGACTCTAACATTTATTCTCAGAGCCTAAACTAATATAACCATCTCTGTCTGTAGAAGTTTCTGGAATACAGCTAAGCTGGGATGTGTGAGGTAGTGTCTGTCTTCAAGGTTTCAGGTGAGGAGTAAATGAAAAGCTGAGCACAGAGCTTGAGGCTGTGAGAGTCACATCTGTCAGAACACAATAAAATAATTTTGTGTAAATTAAGGAATACAACATTGATATATATTCCTCAAAGTTCTTACTGTTGTTCTCTTCATGTGGGGATTTTTAAAGGTATGATTCTGTGTTACAAATAACAAAACAATCCCAGTGACTCATCTGTCCTTCCAAAACATGCAAAGCTTAACAGTTACAAGGTTACATCTTAAAACAAAACAAAACAACAACAACAACAAAAAAACGAGTTCTTATTTCAGGCCCCTCTAAATAACAATAAATCTCAACCACGACCCATTTTTAGAAAGTATGTCTTACACTGAGATTCCTTTTTTTAAAATATTTATTTCTTTTTTGTTATAGTCAGACACAACACCTCCATTCCACTTATTCATTTTTATGTGTGCTGAGGATTGAACCCAGGGCCCTGCATGCACTAGGTGAATGTTCCACCTCTGAACCACAACCTCAGCCCTATACTGAGATTTCTAACACACCTCTGGTAAAAAAGAAAAATAATCTGACCATATTTAATAAACTTGTACATAGACATTCTCCAAAGTTCTGGTATTTCACTCCTAGGTGTTTACCTGACAGACATTTGAGAATGTGCCCCCCAGGAACATGGACAAGAATTTTCATGGTGGCATTGTTTGTCATAGCCAAAATACTGGCACCAGTCCACATTTTCACTGACAGGATAATGGATCAATAAATAAACCAACAGTGTCCATACTATTGAGCATTATACACGGTTAAAATTGGTGAAAGTTAATATACTCATGTTCCATGTTTTTACTTGCATGATTCTAAAAGTTTATCAACATAAGAAAAATTTCAGATGGGTTATGTACAGCACAGAGCACCATCAAAAAAGTGAAAAGATAGCCCACAAAATGGGAGAGAATATTTGTAAGTCATCTACACAATCAAGGATGTATATCTAAAATATATAAAAATTATTATACCGCAATAATAAAGATAAGTTGTTCTGATAGATGAAGGTTCTGAATACACATTTCTCCAAACAATACACAAATAGCCAAGAAGCTAGTGAAACTATGTTCAGTATCATCAGTCATTATGGAAATGCAAATCAAAATCATCACATCTACTAAGGTGAATATAATAAAAAAGGCAGATATAAATGTTGGTGAATACATAGGCAAATCAGAATCCTCATACACTACTGGTGGGAATATAAAATGATGCTACTTCTTTGGAAAACAGTCTAGCAAGTTCTCAAAAGGTTAGACATAGAGTTGTCATATGATCAAGCAATTCTACATCTAGATTCATACCCAAAAGTATCAAAACATGTATTCACACAAACTCATGCAGAAATGCTGATAAAAATATTATTCATAATGGCCCCAAAGTGGGAACAATCTACATATCCATCAAAGGATGAATAAATAAATAAAATCAAGCAATAAATAAAATGTGGCACTTCCATACTAAGGAATATTGTCTGGCAATAAAAACGAAGGAAGTACCGAAACATGCTACAACATGCATGAGTTATTATAAAAAAAAAAAACTATGTTAAGTGAAAGAAGCCAGACAGACTCAAAAGGATCTGTATATATTGTAGATCTGTCTATATACATATCGTATGATCCATTTATATGAAATGACCAGACTTTGCCATTGTCTAGAGATAGAAAGCATGTTAGTGGTTGCTTGAGTCTGGAAGTGGGAATGAGAAGTGACTGTTAATTGGTGCAGATGGGTTTTTATGGCAGAGGCAGTGGGTGGTATTAATGAAAATTTTCTAAAATTTTGATGGCTGCAACTCTGAGCATATATTAAAAACCTTGAATTGTATAAATTAGTAAATGAATAGTATGGCATGTAAACTATATCCTAATAAAACATAACTAACAGATTTGTACAATATAATATGATTTTTATTTAAAATTTAAACATGCAAAATAATGTCATCTATTACATATGAAAACACATGTTTGGAAACATGGGCAAGAGTGCTATCTAACATATTTAGTCTGGATCTGGACTGGAGCTATAGCTAAATGGTAGAGCACTGGCCTGGCACTCACAAGGCCCTGGGTTCCATCTCCATACCACTCCTAACACACAAAGACACACACACACAACACAGAGTTTTATTTCAACATGCTGGTAGAGAAAAGATAAATGCTAAAATTTCCAGGTAATCACCTCTGTGCAGGGAGACAGGGGCCCAAAAGACCTCACTGTTTTTTCAAAAAAAAAAAAAAAAGAAGAAGAAGAAGAAGAAGAAGGAACCATCACAAAGCTTTCAGATTTAATAAATTTTGGTTGGTGAATACATAAATGTTTGTTGTATTGTGCTCTGTATTTTCTGCATATTTGAGATATTTCAAAAAATTTTTTAAAATTCTACATTTTTAGCCCCCTCTCCCCCCATGAAAGCCCAGGGCAAAGGTCTCCAAGCAGGATTGTTTGTTTCAGAGAACTGATCATTAAACACTTGCCTGAGTACTATCTCCTAGAGGCTAAAACAGTCAGCTTGCTTGAGTGTGAGGGGGTAAATCTATCTGGGCACATTCAAGATCAATCAAGGGCCACATTAATTTTTTTTATTTATTTTTATGGTACTAGGGGTTGAACCCAGGTCCTCCAGCAATGCAGACTCTCTACCATTGAGCTCCACCTCTGCCCTATTTATATTTATTTATGTATTTATTTTATTTTATTTTTAATGGGTTCTTCTTAGTTACGTGTGACAGCAGAATCCATTTTGATAGAATTATACAAGCATGGAATATATCTTATTCAGCCCTATTTATTTATTTTTGAGATGAGGTTTCGCATGTTGCCCAGGCTGGTCTTGAACTCCTGGGCTCAAACAATCCTTCTGCCTCAGCCTCCCCAGTAGCTAGCCATGTTCCATCGCACCCTAGGGCCACTTTATTTTAAGCAACTGTCATTGCTGTATTGAAAATTGGGTTTGCACTATACTAGCAGAAATTCCTAGGAAGTACAAAGGGGTGATTTCAGCTGGAGAGCTATGGCTTCCTCCTGAAGTCAGCCTGTCTTAATCACCTCTTTTTTTTTGGGGGGGGGGCGTTATTGTTATTTATTGATTTATTTATTTTTATTATTGTTGGTTGTTCAAAACATTACATAGTTCTTGACATATCATATTTCACATTTTGATTCAAGTGGGTCATGAACTCCCATTTTTACCCCTTATACAGATTGCAGAATCACATCAGTTACACTTCCATTGATTTACATATTGCCATACTAATGTCTGTTGTATTCTACTGCCTTTCCTATCCTCTACTATCCCCCCTCCCCTCCCCTCCCCTCCCCTCTTCTCTCTCTACCCCCTCTACTGTAATTAATTTCTCCCCCTTGTATCTTAATCACCTCTTAATGTCACTGCACAAGTCCACTCTCAGGTAAACAGTGGCAAGCACTCTACCAACCGAGCTATATCCCCAGTCCAAACATTTATAATATCTGAATTTTGAATCCAATTATACTTTCTTCTTGTTGTTGTTATTGGTGTTTTTTTGTTTTGTTTTGTTTGTGTGTGTGTGTGTGTGTGTGTGTGTGTGTGTTGCTGGGGATTGAACCCAGGGTCTTGTACATGCAAAGCAAGCACTCTACCAACTGAGCTATGTCCCCAGTGTGACTCTACTTTATGTACAACCAGAGAAATGAAAAATTGTGCTCCATTTGTGTACTATGAATTGAAATGCATTCTGCTGTCATGTATAACAAATTAGAACTAATTAATTAATTAAAAAAAAACAGTGGCCTGCCAAAAACTTCCTGACCTGAAAGCAGAACGTTTAAGAGCATTTCTGGTAACTGTTGGATTAAACTCTTAACTTCTGGGAGCAAGTGGCTAAAAAAGTTTTAAACTTTCTGGCATAGGCACATAGTTTGAAATATTCAGTTAGATGCTCCATACCCTAGTTGAAATATTCCAATGCCAGGAATATCAAATAAACCCATTTTAAAAAAGGAACTTATTCTCAATCATCTTTTTTGACACATCAGTAGTACCATGCTTTAAAGACCTCTTATTTTTATTTATTCTTTTTTTTTTTTTTTTTGGTAGTTTAATCCAATGGCTGTGTTTGAGAGTACCAGAAATTTAATTCAAATACAGCTGTAGGTATAGCTTGGCGGTAGAGCAGTTGCATAGCAGGGTCAAGGCCCTGAGTTTCACGCCCCCCCCCCCCAGTCCAGTAGTAGTAGTAGTAGTAGTAGTAGTAGTAGTAGTAGTAGTAATACTAGTAGTAGTAGGAAGAAGAAGGAGAAGGAGTGTGTTTAAAGTAGTTATTAGAGATCAACAACAGCAAGCTTTCACATTCACCTAGATTTTCCTGTCTATTGCAAGTCTCCTTGTTTTCCTGTACAAAAAAAGCCAGAGATTCAAAAATGGGAAAGAGAATAAGACCACAGACCCGCAGAATTAGATATTGTGCGATGCTAATGGGACTTTAAAGACCCTTTTGCTCTTCCTTCTGCAAGAAGCTTTGGGCATCCCATTACATAAACTGCTTTGGGAGTTAATGCCTTTTCTCCGTGTGACTCATGATTGTGCAAGGTCCTTCCAGAAGGGATAAAAATACAATGGATTACAGCATTGCAGCGTCTGCAATTCCCAAGGAAGAAGTGGCTCTAGACATTTATACCCTGAGCCTGGCGGCTGAGAGCGGCCGAGTGTGTCCGAAAAGCAGTTGGAAGCCGGACAGTTTGTGCCGCAAGGCAAGGACAGGAAGCCCTGCGCGTTTCTGCAGCCGTGGTTGGCTTGAGATAATACCATTGTATACCCAGCCCAGCGACCGCTCCCATTGCTGAGAGCCGGGGCCTGGCGTCTGGCTCCTTGGCTGCGGGCCAGGCTGAGGTCCTGCCGTCTGAAGGTTGGGTGTGCGTCCCCTCCCAGGCGGTCCACACACACAGTGCCGGCCACACCTCACCTTCCAGAGGAAATCTGGCCAGAAAGCCAGACTTCGTGACTTCTCCTTTATGAGCTTTACCCACCCCCACCCCCACCCCCAGCCCCTTCCCGGTTTTTTTTTGGTTTTTTTTTGTTTTTTTTTTTTTTTTGCTTTCCGCTCGGGTGCAGTGGGGTCTGTATGCACGCTGCGCTCCGATGCCGATTTCACGTCCCAGACAGCAAAAGGAGCCGATGACAGGGTTATTGGAAAGATACAGTATCTTGCTGAGCCCTGCTGCTTCGACGGGCAGCGCCCCGGTTCTCTCTCCTCAAAGTGGCCAGGGCTCTCATCACCTCTCCAAACGTCCATCTCCTGGAGCCTTCCAGGCAAAAGCCCTCACCAAGGACTATTTTAGACGTATTTAGCAGCAATATTGTTTGATTTTTAACTGGACATTGTTCTAAATACACAAAAGAGTTCAAGGATGTGGCTGTTGGGTTTTGTTCTTCTTCTCCCGCCCCCCTTCCCTTCTGTCCAAGCTGTCAGGTTTCTCTGGGAAAATGGGATGAACCGGTTTGGGGAAATTTTCACTTTAAAACACTCTTAAAAAAAAAAAAAATATATATATATATATATATATATATATATATATATATATATATATATATATATATATATATCTTTAAAGATTTCCTTTCTAGACATTATAACTCAAATCTACAGAAGTCAGGAAATTCCAAATTTATGTTGACACTTTTCCCTTAAAACCTTCATCAGATGACAATGCAACAATTCTGTGCCTCTGCAAGCATTCCCGGTATGACACTGGGTGCCAGATTCTCCCCTTGAGAAGATGTTTCAGGGTAAGAAGGAAGAATGGCCCTTTTAAGAAGCAAGTATCATCTTTCAGGCCAATATTTTTCTAAATGATTTCTTAATATAGAAAGTGGATTTTTTTAAAAAAAAAATTGTTCTTTTTAGATAAACATGAGAGTAGAGTGTATTTTGACATATTATACATAGATGGAATATAACTTACTCTAATTAGGATCCCATTCTTGTGATTATACAGGATGTGGATTTACTGGTGATGTATTCATATATGAGCATAGGAAAGTTATGTTATAGAAAGTTGTTTCTTGATTTTTTTTCACAAATGGAAAAATACATAAATAAATAAAAATGTGGTGGCATTTATGTATCCACAAAATCTTTGGTTTTGAAGGTAGAAGCTATGCCAGCTGCCAGTGGTAGAACAAGGACAAATTATTTGATGTGTTTAAGATTCAATTTTATTGTCTATAAAGAGGAGGAAGAGGAGATAGAAGCTATCTTCCATCATTTGAGATGAAATGAGATAATGCATGCTCTCCTAGGTTAATGTTTCCAGAAATTCCCCCACAGTAGAAATGATCACCTAGATAAAGATATTCATGGTGTTACAGAAAATAAGTATACTTGGCATGAACTACAGAAAGCATATTTCAACATGCTTTAGGTATAAGCAGAAAGAACCACTGAAAAGAAAATCTCAGGAATCAAGTCTGACAAGGAAAATAGAATGTACCTTTTTTTTTTTTTCCTTTTTTTCCAGTGCTGGGAATGGAAATCAGAGTATTGCACGTGCTAAGCAAGCCCTCTTCATCCCAAGTACACTGAGGTGTACTCACTGCTTCTTTGGTACTGGGGACAGAACCCAGGGCACTCTACTACTGAGCTGCATTACCAGCCCTTTTAAAATTCATTTTATTTTACATTTTTTTTTTAGTCAAGATCTCACTAAGTTCCCAAAGCTGGCCTCAAACTTAGGATCCTCTTGCCTCAGCCTCCAGAGTTGCTGGGATTATAGGTGTGCACCACATTACCCAGCCTGGAATGTACTTTTTTTCTTAACCTAATAATTTTTTTTATTAGAGCATTATACCTATACATAGTATTTGAGTTCCTTTTGACGTAATTACTCATATGAGGAATTTCATTTCCATCCCCATTCCCCTCCCTTTTCCTCCCTCCCTCCCCTTTTCTCCCCTGGAATGTACTTTTAATAGACATTTCTAAGATCACAGAAATTATACGAACAAAGAAAGACAGTGATATAAGCAAGATATCAACCTGCTGTCCAGGATTTATAAAAACCCTTCGGGCTCCAGATAAAAAAAGAAATAACATGTGGTTTTCAAGTCATAGTCAAATAACCAAACCACCAAAACAGATGAGCCTTTTAGGAGTTGAGAGAAAAGACCTGCAAATTTTAGAACAGCAGACAACACTGCAAGCCGAGAGCAAGGGTCATGTTGGGCAGAGATGAGACTGGCTCCCATTCTTCTCACCCAACTTGGTAAAATCATGAGCTCTGAGTCGAGAGGAGTTGAATATTCCCAACACAGAGAAATGATAAATGTCTGAGATGATGGATATGCCAACTACCCTGGTCGGATCATTACACACCGTATACATGTATTGAAATGTCACACTGTACCTCATAAATATGCACAATCGCTATGTGTCAATTAAAAATAAAAATATATTTTAAAAAAAGACAATGAGTTGAGATTAGTTAACTCAAGGCCTAGAACCAGGAAGAAGGGAAGTCAGCAATGTGGAGAACCTAGACCCCACAGGCTCCCAAAACAGTCAGATTACCCAGGGAAGTTAAGTTACTTTTTTAAAAATGATAAGAAAGTCTTAGAGGACTGCAAAAGACAAATACATTATTGCCTCCAGTTAAAATGGAAAAAAAAAAGAAGAAGACAGTTCTGGATGTTAAATAGAGCCATCAGCTTAATTTTCATATCTGTAAGGATATAATATATAAAAGGCATCTATCAATATGCAGCCAAGAAGACTGTGGGAAGAGGAAACCATTCCAGACCAATTTCATTTCCGTCTATGATAGACAGTGAGACCGAGTAATAAAAGCAAAACAATAGATGTGAAATCTGCTCCCAGGGCTGGGGCTAGGGAAGCCCGGAGCCCAGGCTGGCCTTCCTGGCTGCCTTTCTCAGGCTGACTCTTCACCCTGTCTATCTGCCGGTGGGAGCTGCTTCTCCCCCAAGCTCACTGGCCTGGTGCTGTTTGCTTTTCGATTTCTTTCTAGAGCCACGTGTTTTGCTTCCAGGCTTTATGTGGCAGTAAAGATTCTGTAGGGATGTGTCAGTAGGATTTGGGGTCAGAACAATAAAGGATGCCTGGTTGTCATTCACTGTCATGTGTATTCATGTGGGTCCTGGTCCTTTCTGGCTTTGATATCTTCTTCAGTCAAATGAGGATCACAGTACCCGCCTCTCATGATAACTATGGGAACTGGAAGCCAATGGCTGCCATGGTGTGTGGGTCAGCCCACGTTTCACTGATTTGTTAACTTAGGACTGCACATCTTCTCCAGCTCCAGGCTTCATCTGGTCCTAGACTCTTTCTGATGGGTATGTTTTTAGGCTTCCAAAGGTGACCTAAATTATTTAGTGTGTTCGGGTTTTTTTATTCTCTCCATAGGCCTCTGCCATTCCCACATTGTGGGTTGGAACAGGTGAGCAAGCTCCAACCCAGGGGCCCTAGAAGGTCAAGGCTCATCTCTCAATGAGCCATCCACCTGAGGAGACTCTCTTCCCTTTTCCTCTATATTCTTCTTTTTTTCTTCTCCTTTTGCTTTATTTTCTCATTTCTAGGCCTTGATGTTAACAATAAGGAAATTCCTGGAGGCCACAAACTTATCCCTGCTATCATCCTTACTTTCCAGCCTGATTTCCTGGGGGACAAACTGTCAACAGTATTTCAACACCTGTTAGAATAAACCTGGAGTCTCAAGGAGCTAACCCCTCTCCCCCTCTCTGCTATTGGCTGCCCCTCACATCTGACCCCAGGTTGACTTGGCCACACGTCGCAGTTTGCCTGTTTAATAGTGATATACCCAGATGTGCGTAGAGCTGGTAAATATTTGCCTGTGCAGGAGGGAGGCATTGGTGATGCTACACAGAGTGGGTGATGAGGCAGCTCATCTCTCTGTGTCAATAGTGTAAAACAAACAGTGGCAACATGCAAAGAGGACAGAGTGTCCATTAGGCTCAGAGAAGGGGGCTGCCAATGACCATGACCGCCAGTCTCCATCTTGTGCCTTCTAGAGTAACCAGCTCAGAGCAGGCTGCTTTCTACCCCAGGTGTCAGCTCTTGACTTCATTAAACCACCATCCACCCCTGAAGGAGCTGCCTTTCAATTTTTTCCAAGAGGGATTTAAGATTAAATATATATCCGTTGTTTTCTCATTATTCTCAGTCTGCTTTTACCTCCAAACTATAACACACTTGCAAAAAGAAAAGAGAATGCAGAAGAGATGTTCAGATGAATAGATCAAAAAGCAGATGTGCTCAGGAAGAAGCAAGACTAGGCTTCTGGAAAACGCAGAAGTGTCCAACACAAAGTTTAGGAAACTGCTCACAAACAGGTAAGATAACTTTTGCTACTGAAGAAAAAGAAAACAGGAACAATTTCCAATAAACCAGTATGGTTTCATGGATTAGCTACCCAGATTTCTGTTCCACTGTCCCTTGCAGTTTGAGTAAATAGCATCTCAAAATATAAATGGAATTGTCACAGTGAACTCTCTGCACACCTGATGGAATCACTCGTCTCTCTCAGGCATTTGAAGATTCATAGGATACCATAATGTTAATTTGTAAAAAAAAAAAAAAAAAGAATTCTGATGGAAAGAGAAAATACTAGTAAGCATTACTAAATGTTGCTAGTTGACATGAAAAAATAAAACTAAATAAATAACAGTGCTTTGTCCCAACCAAAATGTGCATGACAATATAGATGGGCTTGTCTCAAAATTAACAATATGTAAAAGTGATTTTTTTACAATTATAGCATGAGGAAGGAGACAAGGAAAGGTGAGGACAAAAATAATGTTCCAATAATGCCAAGTATTGGATCTATTCCAATGAAAAATTCATAAGCTCATTGGTGACATTAATTATTATTTATACAACAATCTCACTAGCACACTTTTGTTACTTGTCTTTGACTTGATATGTCCTCCTAGAAGGTAGTATAGAATGGAGGAAGTCTCCAGAATAGTGATTGGGCTTGTGGGCTGCGTGATGAGAAACCATGGCTTAGAATACTAGCTCTGGCACTTTGCCACTTACTAGCTGTGTGACTTTGGGTCAGTTACTTAATCTCTCTGTGTGCATGTTGGATGGAATAGGTAATGGCATTTTCTTCAAAAGGGAGTCATGAGAATTAAGCACTGTCAGGCCAATCATTGAACACAGTCTTTTTACATAGAAGACGGAAAAGTTGAATAATAATAACAACATATTATTAAATGAAATTATTCAAATGAAAACCAATTATACCACACACAATTCTATTTGCAAATCAGCTATGTTTATAATCATTATTAATAATTTATCGAATGCATGCCACATATAAGGCAAATTCCCAGGTTCAGAGGAATAAATAACTCAAGAGAGATTTACATTAAAAATATAAATAACGAACTGGGTTGTGGCTCAGTGGTAAAGCACTTGCCTAGCATGCAAGAGGCACTGGGTTCAATTCTCGGCACCACATTAAAAAAACTAAATAAACAAAATAAAGGTATTATGTCCATCTACAACTAAAAAAATTTAAAAAATATAAATACAACAGTATGATGGTTCCTCAAAAAATAAATAAATAAATGCCGCAGTCTGGCTGGGCACAAAATCACAAGCCACTCAAGCAGGAACAAACTTTATTTTTGAAACTGCCACCAATGCCCCATACGCTCCCAGGAAATATTGCCAACCAACACACGCAGCGTTCTCCCGGACCCTCCAACAGGAAGTCCCTCCTCCGGAATTCCCTCCTACCGCACTTCCCCAACCAATGGGAACTCTCCGGGAGTCCCATAGCAGGCCGAGGTGGACAGCAGGGGTCTAATATCCATATGAATGCAGATCTCTCTCTCTCTCTTTTTTTTTTTTTTAGTTCTCGGCGGACACAACATCTTTGTTTGTATGTGGTGCTGAGGATCGAACCCGGGCCGCACCATGCCGCACTACCGCTTGAGCCACATCCCCAGCCCCATGAATGCAGATCTTAACATAATCATATCATCTCAATGGCTTGCTGGCGTCACCTTTCAACCAAAAATGCCATGCATCATACTACTTGGCAAATAAACAGAATTAGCACATTACCCCGCAATTTTATTGCTGAGCGTGTACTTAAAAGGAATGAAATTGGCTGGGCACTGTGGTGCACACCTATAATCCCAGCAACTTGGGAAGTTAGGCAGGAGTACCATGCGGCTGAGGCAGTCTCTGCAACTTAGTGAGACCCTGTCCCATAATAAAAAAATCAAAAGGGCTGGGAGTGTAGTTCAGTGATAGAGCACTCAGGGTTCAATCCCCAGTACCAAAAAAAAAACAGAAAAAGAAAAAATAGAAAAAATGAAATGAAGGACTCAGAGAGAGATTTGCTCATGCATGTTCACAGCAGCATTATTCACAACTCCCAACACCAGGGAATCAACTCACATATCCAGTGATGAGCAACCTAAGGGTCTCATTTTACTTAGAGTATCTTCAAGGTTCTCTCTGTTGCAGCATGTATCAGAATTTTCTCTCTTAACGGCAATATAGGATTCCATTGTATGGGTGTACTATTTGGTTTAGAATAATATGTTTAAAACAAAAGTAGCTGCAAGTGCAGTGGTACACGCCTGTAATCCCAGCAGCTAGGGAAACTGAGGCAGGAGGATTGCAAGTGTGAGGTCAGCCTCAGCAACTTAGCTCTAAGCAACTTAGCAAGACCCTACCTCAAAATAAAAAATAGAAAGAGCCGGTGAGGGGTTGGGGCTGTAGCTCAGTGGTAGAGTGCTTGCCTTGCCTGTGTGAGGCACTGGCTGTGACCCTCAGCACCACATAAAAATAAATAAATAAATAAAGATATTGTGTCCATCGACAACTAAAAAATATTTTTAAAAAGGGGGGGCGGGGACTTAAGCTCAGTGTTGAAGCACCCCTGGGTTCAATCCCTGACACCAAAAACACACAAACAAAAATAGCTAACAGGGGCTGGGGCTGGGGCTCAGAAGAACATAGCAGGGAATATGCAAGAAAATCTGTAGGGGGCAAGGCAGGAAGAGGGGGAGGAAAGAGAACTGAATTCTCAGAGGCTGGTGCAGAAGTCTGCAAGGTGCAGAATTTGTAGTGCTTGCATGATGACCAGCTTGAGGCCACCAATGGACCTGCTAGAAAGGTCATTCTGTATTGAGTCAAAACACAACATAATTTTTCCCCCCTTTGCAGGTAGCACCTCAAATACAAGTAGACACTATTTCTTTCCTCTTGTCTTTCCTTCTCTGTCCTAAGTACCAGCAGCTCTCGAGGTATCAAGACTCCTCACTCTCTAGGCATCTAATGGAAAGTCATCATGGTTGACCAATTCTTAAGAATAAGAATTCATGACTATCTGTGGGCAATATGAAAGCAGACAGAGAGAGAAAACGAAAGAGGGACGAAAGAAGGAGGGGAGGGAGGGAGGAAGAAAGAAAGGAAAAAGAGAAAAGAGGAAGAAAGAAAAGAAGAAATAAAAGGGAGAAGAGAATGTTCTTCTATGGGTAGAAAGCTAGCGAATGTAGAAGTGAAGATGAGGTTTTTAAAACATCATTTTGCAACTGTTATAGTAAAACCTGAACTTTTGGGAAAGAATAGTCAGTGAATAAAAATTTCTAGTCAGGGAGTTTAATGAAGAAAAGGATAGTCTCAAAATATCTCCCAATAAAATGCTTAGCAATTAAGAAAAAAATAGCAGCATTTTACTAAGATCCAAACAATATATTAGTTATTTAGTGATCAAAAGTAACACCACCAATAAGTGGTAAGTGAATGGACAACAGGTGCCCCCAAGCAGGATGTCCTTAGGTGACATGATATTACTAATGCAGGCTTGTAGCCAAAACTACACAGCCTGAAACTAACCATGAAAAACACCCAAACTGAAAGACACTCTATAACTGGCTGTAATCTTCAAAGATGCTGATGGTGAGAGACACAGACTAAGAAACTGTTCCAAATTTTAGAAGAGTCATAAGACATAGCAATTAAACAAGACAAATTATCCTGGACCTGGATCCTATTCCAGAAACAAACTGCTATAAAGAACATTCCTGGGATAATTGAAAAATTAGAAAATGGAATACAAATTAGATAGAAGTATGATAAGAACTTAAAATTTCCTGAATTTGATAACTAATTTGTGGACATGTAAATTTCCCACTTGTAGAAAATACAGACGGATGAAATATAAACAACCAATTTTCAAATGTTTCAGAAAATACATAAATAAATAAATAAAGATAAATAGATATAGATATATATGCACATGCATGTGCACACAAACACGTAGATAACACAGAGGATGACCGAGTAAATGTGCCAAAATGCTAACACTGGTGAATTTGGATAAAGGGAGTATATAAGAGTCCCTTGTACTAAGAAATTTTCTTTCAACTTGAAATTATTTTGTAATAAAAAAGATTCATTAAAACAAAGCTTACATTTCAAAATATACCCATGGATTCTTAGAAATAACCACGTCAAATTATTGTATAAGAGATGATAACCATTGAAATAATTAATCTGATTGCTAGTCAGAACACAGGTAAACAATCACATGACACAAAAGCGTAACTTTATTCTTTGAACCTTCATCCAACCAATACTTGCTGAGCCCCACTGGAAACTGGTGTCCCCTAAGATTCTGTGGACATGACCATGAACGAGAGAGAAAGGCCCTGCTCACCCAGAACCGACAGCTAGTGGGAGAGACAAACACAAGTCTGCAAAGCCACGGTGGGGTACGCTGAGAGTACACATGGAGATGGATGTTGTCCCAAAGGAGGCAGAGAGAAGCCAAAGGAACTTCTGCAGTGGCCAGGCCTTAAGGAAAGCTTCTGCGAAGCAACGCCATGGGACTTGGCAGAATCTGTTGGTGAGAAGAACCAGCCCTGGCGGAATCCTGGACTGAACACCCAACTTGGGTGCAGTAAATGCAGTATGTCTGGGCAGGAACAGCCCGGGGGCTGGTGGAACCGCAAAAAAAGGTCAATTAATTAATTAATTAATGCATTGATAAGTTGATGGAATAGACCTAAAGGAAATATTGAGTTCATCTCATTATTAAATAAGAGGGTAAAATGGGCTGGGGACATAGTCATGCAGGAGATCTGGAGTTACATCCCTAGAACCATCAAAGAGAGATGGTATAGATGGTAGACAGATGAGAGAGAGAGAGAGAGAGAGAGAGAGAGAGAGAGAGAGAAAGAAAGAAATATGGACAGGGAATAGTGATAACTTGTCTCTGTCATCTAAGTCATTAATGGGAGAAGTAGAAGCACTCTAAATTCTTTTTGGAGGGAGGACGTGATCTTCCTTCAGTATCTCCCAATAATGGTTTTCTCTTTATTTCTTCACCTTAGTTTCCCCAAGGACATCTTCTTTGTTGGACTCAGCAGGAACCTCCCCTGACTCATGTGTAGTGAAGATCAAACAAGAATTAACCAACAAGGAGTAAACACTGTATTGACTTAACCTAGCCACACCAGGTTAATTCTAAAGGGCACCTCTTATTGACTGGTGACATGATCTAATGTAGCCAGTTTTAACTTCATCACATGCTCATTGGACAAGCAGCATTCACACGCCCAACTGTTGTTAATTAGTGATCTAGAACTGCCGGACAACTAAGAGGAGCCAACCTTCAGCAGGACTTAGGAGCAGAATTTAAGGTACAAAGCGACCACATCTTGATTGACACTGTCTTCAAAGGTCTCCTAATCCTCGTATCTATGTGAATCGTTTTATGACACAAGTCGGGTTACCAACTGGGCTTGATGTTGATGGAAAATACTCTAAAACAAATAGAACTTAGATTTCTTGCTTATCATGATAAAGATTAGCATTTGCAGATAGACCCCTGAAAGCCACCCTAATTCTTTCATGATATCACTAAATTGACACTGGAATAGCAGAGAAAAACTTTCTTTGCTCCTCTGTTAGGTCAGGCTAATTTGTCACAATCTAAAATATGGACAAATGGAGCTTTCATGTCCTTCTTTTTATAACAAAATTTCCCCAAAATGAATTACACTGCATTAATGATTAAAATGTTCAGAAAAGTTATATGTACCAATGGGGAAAAAATTTTAAGGAAGATGGAGAAATGTGGTTTGCTTCTGAGCAAATCTGTGAGAGTCTCATTTCTTATTAGGACCATGTGTTTGTCCATAGAATTAATCACAGCTGCACCTTAACCAAAGGGTTTCTTGAATTTAATTTAGTTAGTTATGCTCAGCTGGTTATGAAATCATTTCCAATTATATTTCCTGTACACAGGGGTTTTATCTAGGATACAAGCAAGGCAGTGAACGTTTCCCTACTGCACTGGGTGCAGGTATGACTACACACAAGCACATCCACTTCCTGGCTTCCATATAGGAACTGAGGACAAGGAGAGGCAGCTTCTCTGATTGGGAAGTAGATGGAAGGATTTGGGGAACTGTTTTTCCAGAATCTTCTAGAAAGGGTAGGAGACTGTAAACTACTGTTCTGAAACCAGAGAAACCTGCCTGTCTTTCTTCTTGTTTACAGGAAAATGGATAGAGGAGAGAGAGAGAGAGAGCAGTAAACAGAGAAGGAAACAAGGAAAGAGCCAGGGACTGCTCTTGGCCCAGATCACAAGTGCGTGTATGCCCACTTACACCCAGAACCCTATGATGATTGACAGGAGGAATGAAGATTCACTTTTATGATTCAACTAAACTCTGCACATTTATTTCTTCTCTGCAGTTCATTGGATAAGATATCTAGTCATATGTTCACAGCACTAAAAACTAGAGAGAACTCTCGGGATATATGCATGCAATTAACTCCCTTTATTTGATCAGTGAGAAAGAATATAAAGCACTCCGTCTTTTACCTGTAAGCATGCAGGAATCTGAGCCATATCATCAAGACATCCTAATCAATCCCAACAGACAGCTCCTGTCTTGTCTCGGGATTACCATTTCCACTAGGGATTGTTTCCTCAGGTATCAGTTTGCATTGAGGGCCTGGAAGAAAATGAACTCGGCATTCCACTGAGTCACCCCTATGAATTGAAGCAGTATAATTTTGCATGCAGGAGTCCATCCACCTAATTTAAAATCTTGTTACCACCACACCCTAGCAAGTGATGTGGGCAAGCAATTTGATTTCTTTGTCCCTCAGTTTACTGGTCTACAAACTGGGTTTCTTGGGGGGGGGGAGATAAAACAAGATACATAAATCCCTCAAGACAGTGACTTATGCATCATATCCATCTGTTTAAGGTTGGCCACTGCTGGTATTAGACAAATTAGATGTTGTCATTATATGACAATGTCCTGGCTGTCATTCACTTATTCACTCTGCATACAACTGATATACACCTCATGCATGCACTGAGGCTATAGATATGATAGAAGCTACCTTTGTTATTGGGGACCTCAGAGTCTGCAGTGGGGAATGGACAGGGAATAGGCCTTAGGAAGGTTTAAACAGCATGGCTATCAGGGCAGAGTTAGGGCCACGTGGCTCCAGTTGCTGTGAGACCTGAAGCTTATGTCAATTAAAAGGCTTTTCTTTTTTTACAAACCATCCAAAATGATCAAGTGCCATTAGGTGCTGGACGTGGGTAGGATGCATGAAGTAAGGTGTCCTAAAACTTAAGCTGTACTAGTTTACAGCAAATCTCCAATTGGTTAGGGAAAGACAGGGCCAGGATTCCACTAAAGAGAACGAGACATGTTTGCGTGGACTCAGAAGGGTGAAGGCTACCGTCTACCAAGCCAGGGGTCCTGGGGTTCACACCCCTGAAGGTAACAGGGTTTACTGAAAGGATTTCAAGGGTAGGGGCCAGGACAGTAAAGGAAAAGCATATTGATGGCCATAATTCAGGTGAGAAATGCATGCCTGATTCAAGGCAATAATCTAGGATGGAAAAGGAGAGAATATATATAAAATATTAACAAAGGAATATCAGAATTTCATGACCTGATCTTGTTTTTAAAGGTCAGTTATTGAGTTAGCTATAAGGCGCATCGGTTAAGCCCAGGGCTCTTGACCTGCTGGACGTCACTGGGCCATCCCACAGATGTGGATAAGTAATCACTTTTTTTTTGCATTCTTTCTCACAAACCCCCCTTGACCCTCTCTACTCTGATTCAACAAGGAGATCAATGTCATCACCACAACTCAAGGGAAGAAAATCTCCCTCCGTGCTCCTTTTCTCAGAGGAAATTGATTTGGGTGTCCTTTGGCCACTGCCTAAAAGCATGGGGACTCCTGTGACAGATGAAGTCCCCCGCAGTGCAGGCAACAAATGAAGGTGCCCAGGAAGCATAGGCTTTTTACCTAAAAAGACAACCCGGCTGGACAACAAACAATCCATCTGTCCCAATGAAACAAAAATGCAGGAGATAAGAGTTCTGCTTCACCTACGCCCACGCATGGAGCTGGGAGTAAAAGTTTTCCATCTTAAAATCCAAGGACAGGTGTAAACAGAAACTCAGTGACTTCCCAGGAGGCTGACTACAAAGAAAAACTAATCAGAAGCCTTTCATCTCTGACCCTTTACCTTTACATCTCTTCTGGGGCATGGAGGTGATGGGGCCGCTGTCCTTTGCACCCAAGGAAGTGACAAGGGGTGTGCTAATCAATAGCCCTCTTTAGTAATGTCTTCAGAGCTTAGTAGAATGGCCAAAAAAAAAAAAAAAAAAAAAGAAGCAGAAATCAATACTCCTGTCTGGTAAGGAGGTGGTCATTATGTTAATTTCACCTATTCAAAGAGAGCAAATAACAAAGGCAGGGAGATCACCTTCCTGTTCTTCTAGGAATTACCATGATTTCTAAGGAGACCGGGAGCTGAGAATCTCAAATTTTAGTTAATGTCATATCCGAGCTGAGAGGCTGCATCCTCTGTGCTGGTCACCCAAGCAGTATTATTGATTTACTTCCAACCATCACTAGGTTTGGATGATAACTTGCAGTAGGAAAAAAAACATAAGAGAGGAATTTCTGACAACAAACCTGAGGCTTCAGGAAGGAGCAGTTCAATAAATAAGTGGAGAAGTTTGGAAGTAATCAACAAAGCAATTCAAAGAACGGAGAGATTGATTTATGGGGCAGATCATTCCTTTGATGTTTAGCTTGGCTAATCAGTGATTTTTTTTCCTTTTGGCCATGGATTAGGGGATGAGAGATGAGTAAAGGATTAAGACAAATCATTTATGAATGCCCAGAATAAATAATTTCATTGGAGAGAAAGCAATTATTTTCACATTAGCCAACAGAGCTGAATAAACTTAAGAAATTAACTGGAAAACTGTTTGTGCCACAAGCAACCCGTACATACAATACACATTCAGTGGCTCTGTGTTAGTTTAAAATAGAAACAAATGAGCTGGGTGTGGTGGCTCACATCTGTAATCCCAGTGATTTGGGAGACTGAGACAGGAGGGTCACAATTGGAAGCCAGCCCGCACAATTTAGCAAGACCCTGTATCAAAATTCAAACTAAAATAGACAAAATAGAATTTAATTTCTTAACAGGAAGATTTTGGAACATATAGACAATTGCCTTTAAAAAACAATTTAAAAAGCCACACCCACCGGGTGCAGTGGCACACACCTGTAATCCCAGTAGCTCTGGAGCATGAGCAGAAAGATCACAGTTTCAAAGCCAGCTTCAGCAAGTTAGCAAGGCCCTAAGCAACTTAGTGAGACACTGTCACTAAATAAAAAATAAAAAAGGGCTGGGGTGTGGTTCAGTGGCTAAGCACCCTGGTTTTCAATTCCTGGGTGACAAAAAAAAAAAAAAAAACCCATACCCCCATGAGATTTAAAATTATATGAGCACATAGGTTACAGTAGACAGAGGTGAAAGAACTGAATGGTTCTTCTATCTTTGCTATATAAAATATTTCTAATGGGGAATGTTTAACATTGTTTTAAATTTATGTCCCTTTGAACTCAGAAATGTAATAAACTTATTGAACTTACTCTTCTGAGTTGTACAAACATTAAGATTAAATTAAGATTTTTGGAGGGGATAGGTAAGTCTTTTAAAGTTTTTTTCTGGCTGTCTTATTTGGTTTTTAAAAATTAAACATCAAGCTGAGAGGCCAGCTCTCAGGAGCTGCCTCCTCACAGTGAGCACCGGGCAATGGCGCTGCTCAGCAGATGTGCATGGAACAGTTGCCCTGAGCACCCTGCAGCCACCTACACTGTTGTGTCTGCAAAGAAGTTTCCACAAAGAAGTTTCCTGCTCCTCCTACACTGCTCTACATGCTTCACCACACAGGAGGTTCTTAAAAGTGTATATACAATCATGTCCCTTGCCAACTCCACTACGTCCTTGGTCCTCTAAGTGGCTTCCCATCATGCTCAGGGAAGAACACAAGCTTCTTGCCATACCTGCTGGATCCAACAACATCCACCATCTGCCCCGACTCCCCCTGACTTCATCTCTGACTGCGTCCCCTGCACCCCACTGCAGCTCACCACACCCGCACTCCTAGCCCAGTCCTGTTTCTAGATCTTGGGTGTTCCCTCTACCTGGATTGCTCTTCCTGGGGTTCTGGGCAGGGCTGACATCTCTTCTTCCTTCAGGTCTTACTCAAGTATCACCTACTCAGAAGGGCAGCCCTTGACCAAGCTATGGAAACAGCACACACCAGCCCATTGTGCTCTTAATTTTTTTCTTGAATTGTACTATTTATTCACATAAGCAATTACAGTTTGCTTTCCCCATTAGCTAGTACACCCCATGGGAGGGGAACTGTCCTGTCCATCACAGAGTTCTAGGGTTTAGTGGTGCCTGGCACAGACTAAGCAATTGATATACATTGGGAGAACTAAGGAAGGAGAGCAGAGAAGATGAGAGGAGGAGAGAGGAGAGGAGGAGAGGAGGAGAGCGGAGAGGAGAGGAGAGGAGGAGAGAAGAGCGGAGAGGAGAAGAGAAGAGAGGAGAGGAGAGGAGGAGAAAAGAGTGGAGAGGAGAAGAGAGAAGAGGAGAGAAGGAGAGAAGAGAGGAGAGGAGAGGAGAGGAGAGGAGAGGAGAAGAGAGGAGAGGAGAAGAGAGGAGAGGAGAGGAGGAGAGAAGAGAGGAGAGGAGAGGAGGAGAAAAGAGTGGAGAGGAGAAGAGAGGAGAGGAGAGGAGGAGAGAAGAGAGGAGAGGAGAAGAGAGGAGAGGAGAGGAGGAGAGAGGAGAGGAGAGGAGGAGAGAAGAGTGGAGAGGAGAGGAGAGGAGGAGAGAAGAGTGGAGAGGAGAGGAGAGGAGAGAAGAGGAGAGAAGAGGAGAGGAGAGGAGAGGAGAGGAGGAGAAAAGAGTGGAGATGAGAGGAGAGGAGGAGAGAAGAGTGGAGAGGAGAGGAGAGGAGGAGAAAAGAGTGGAGAGGAGAAGAGAGGAGAGGAGAGGAGGAGAGAAGAGAGGAGAGGAGAGGAGAGGAGAGGAGAGGAGAGGAGGAGAAAAGAGTGGAGATGAGAGGAGAGGAGGAGAGAAGAGTGGAGAGGAGAGGAGAGGAGAGGAGAGGAGAGGAGGAGAAAAGAGTGGAGATGAGAGGAGAGGAGGAGAGAAGAGTGGAGAGGAGAGGAGAGGAGAGGAGAGGAGGAAGAAAAGAGTGGAGATGAGAGGAGAGGAGGAGAGAAGAGAGGAGAGGAGAGGAGAGGAGAGGAGAGGAGAGGAGAGAAGAGGAGAGGAGAGGAGAGGAGGAGAAAAGAGTGGAGATGAGAGGAGAGGAGGAGAGAAGAGGAGAGGAGAGGAGAGGAGAGGAGAGGAAGAGGAGGAGAAAAGAGTGGAGATGAGAGGAGAGGAGGAGAAAAGAGTGGAGAGGAGAGAGAGAGAGGAGGAGAAGAGTGGAGAGGAGAAGAGAGGAGAGGAGGAGAGAAGAGAGGAGAGGAGAAGAGAGAGAGGAGGAGAGAAGAGAGAGAGAGAGAGAGGAGGAGAGAAGAGTGGAGAGGAGAGAAGAGGAGAGGAGGAGAAGAGAGGAGAGGAGGAGAGAGGAGCGGAGGAGAGAAGAGAGGAGAGGAGAAGAGAGGAGAGGAGAGGAGAGGAGAGGAGAGGAGGAGAGAAGAGAGGAGAGGAGAGAAGAGGAGAGGAGAGGAGAGGAGAGGAGGAGAGAGGAGAGGAGAGGAGGAAGAGAAGAGAGGAGAGGAGAGGAGGAAGAGGAGAGGAGGAGAGAGGAGAGGAGAGGAGAGGAGGAGAGAAGAGCGGAGAGGAGGAGAAAATAGTGGAGAGGAGAGGAGAGGAGAGGAGGAGAGAGGAGCGGAGGAGAGAAGAGAGGAGAGGAGGGGAGAGGAGAGGAGAGGAGAGAGAGGAGAGGAGAGAGGAGAGGAGGAGAGGAGAGGAGAAGAGAGAGAGGGAGAGGAGAGGAAGAGAGAGGAGAGGAGGAGAGAGGAGAGGAGAGGAGAGGAGGAGAGAAGAGAGGAGAGGAGAGGAGGAGAAAATAGTGGAGAGGAGAGGAGAGGAGAGGAGGAGAGAGGAGTGGAGGAGAGAAGAGAGGAGAGGAGAAGAGAAGAGAGGAGAGAGGGGGAGAGGAGAGGAGGAGGAGGAGAGGAGAGGAGAGGAGGAGAGAAGAGAGGAGAGAAGAGGAGGAGAGAGAGAGGAGAGGAGAGGAGAGGAGAGGAGAGGAGAGGAGAGGAGGAGAGAAGAGAGGAGAGGAGAAGAGAGGAGAGGAGAGGAGAGGAGGAGAGAGGAGAGGAGGAGAGAGGAGAGGAGAGGAGAGGAGAGGGAGAGGAGAGGAGAGGAGAAGAGAGGAGAGGAGAGGAGGAGAGAAGAGAGAGGAGAGGAGAGAGGAGGAGAGAAGAGAAGAGAGGAGAGGAGGAGAAAAGAGTGGAGAGGAGAGAGAGAGGAGAGGAGGAGAGAAGAGAGGAGAGGAGAAGAGAGGAGAGGGAGGAGGAGAGAGGAGCGGAGAGGGAGAAGAGAGGAGAGGAGGAGAGAGGAGAGGAGGAGAGAGGAGAGGAGGAGAGAGGAGAGGAGAGGAGAGGAGAGGAGGAGAGAGGAGCGGAGAGGAGGAAGAGAGGAGAGGAGAGGAGAGGAGAAGAGAGGAGAGGAGAGAAGGAGAGAGGAAAGGAGAGGAGGAGAGAGGAGAGGAGAGGGGAGGGGAGGGGAGGAAAAAAGGGAGGGAGACACACATATAATCCCAGTGGCCTGGGAGGCTGAGGAAGGAGGATCCTCAGCAACTCAGTGAGGTCCTAAAGCAATTTAGCAAGACCCTGTATCCAAATAAAATATAAAAAGGGTTGGGGATGTGGCTCAGTGGTTAAGCACCCCTGGGTTCAATCACTGGTACCAAAAACAAAAAGAGGGAGGAAGAAGAGTAATGCTCTGTCCTGATATCATGGGGCTATAGAAAGAGACATACTTACATACATACATACTATGAGCTCCTGAAGAACAGAACCAGTTTTTGTCTCAGTGTACTCTTCAGGCCTAGTGCTCAATGAAGCATTGAAAAAATATTTAACTGAGAGCAGCACCTGAACAAGTGGATTAACATCGTGATCTGGTTGAGGATGATAGCAAAAAGGTAACAATAATAACTGTACACCATGGTCCTGTGGAGACTTCTTTGCAGACACAACATAGGACTGATCCTCACATCAAGCCATGTAGGTTACTAACTGAATGAAGCACCATCCACATAGGAGCAACTTGTTCAGGTTACAGGCAAGTAAGTGGCAGAGCTGGGATGTGAGGAGAGGCCATCTGACTCCAGAGGACACATTCATTCTGCATGTAATCCACACCTACAGGTGGGCACCCCACTGGCACTTGGAGATGAGACTGGAGTCGACTGGAGTCTTTCCTGCCCTTTCTGTTATCTGTGCCCTCCAATCATGGTACTCATCTCTTGACCCAATGGGGAGGAAGGATATGGAGACTAGCCAAAGTAGTAAAAGATGAGGCAAGAAGGCTTGGTTGGTCCTAAGCCCTTGAGGGGCAAGGCTTTGGGATACCTAGAATGATAAGAGCAATTATTAAATGACTAGGAAACTTATTCAGGGGGTGCATGGGATGCATTTGAAAAAGAAAAATCTTAAGACAATGGGACAAACCAGCAAATTAAGGAGCTGCTGTGCCAATGGGAGTAAGGGAGTCATGATAAAATAGTAATTAGTTAGATTAATGAGCTATTAGAAGTGTCCATCAATAGCTCAGTGGGTGAACAAAATGTGCTCTATCCATACTACAGAATATTAAACAATCTTAAACAGGAAGAAGATTCTGACATACGCTCCAACACAGATGGACTTTGAAGGCATTAACTGAGCGAAACAAGTCACCAGAGACAAGCACCATCTGAGTCCACTTGCATATGAGATGTCTAGAGGAGTCAAATTCACAGAGACAGAAAGCAGGGACTGTTACTGTAGCTCTGTGGTACATAGAATGCTTGCCCAGCAGGTGTAAGGCCCTTGGTTCAATCCCCAGCACCACACACACCAGTAGAGTGGTGATTGCTAGAGCCTGGGGAGGGAGGAATGGAATGAAGAGTGGGTTGAACAGGTGCAGAGTTTTCGTTTTGCAACATGAAAAGGTTCTGCAGTGACGATGGGTGCACAAGAGAGTGCATAGAGTAAATGTCACCTGATAGTATATCCATTTAAGTATGGCTAAAATAACAAAGTTTATATTATGCTTATTTTATCATGATCATAAATATATGAACTATTAGATATGGGACAGAGAAAAGGGAGAGATGAATGAGGACTCTCTATCTTTGGATTTGAATAAACAGAGAATGACTTAATTAAAAAAAATCAGGAGGCTGGTTGACATGAAGGACAGGGGGATGAAGGAGTTTCTTGGGACCCATGGATTTGAAGGTGCCTGTGAATATCCCAACTGAATCTCCAGAAGGCATTCAGTGGCCATCCCCTAGTCCTCCTTAGGTGAGAGCACCTGAGAGAGAGAGGAGTTCACAGGGAGGTCAGGCTGAAGCCACTGAGTAATAGACTCAGGCAGAGGTACACTGAAGACACTTAGTTCATTTATTTACTACTTGCCTACTTCTAGGGGAAGTAATAGGCTATTAAAAGGTCATCTGGGTTGTAAATTTCAGGGATGCATCTCTAAGGCTGCTTTGATGGAATTGATATACAGAAGAACATTCACTGGTGCCAAGCGTCAGGCACTGCCCTGAGAATGTTTTCTCTGTGGCCAATTCTGCAACAGCTGAGATCTTTCGGCTTAAAGTCCATGCACCTGGCCTCTAAGGCACTGCAGATCTGGCATGGCTCAGCCCAATCTCCCCTTCACTTAAGCACCACAGGGCCTAGTAGGAAGGTGCCCTTGGCATCATCCTGCGCCACCCCTGATAAAAAAAAAAGGGTGGTTGCCTCTCCCCTTCTTTGGGCCCACAGAGAGATTTCCAGATGCCTTATCTAGGCCCTGGAATCAGCAGCTTAGGCCTGACTCACCCCACACTTGCCAGCAGATCCTGGAGGCCCACAATGTGAGGAAATAAGCAATACACAATTGGGGAGGTCTTTTGTATGGCAACCAGCTTCACTTTTCCTGGCTCTAAATAGCACCTATGCTATGGCAACATGAAGTGCAGATCACTTCTATTTTCGGTTCTTCAATACTAACCTTGTTTTATGCTAAACTGAATGTCAAGGGGACGCTTCTTCTACTTCATATTATGGCTTCATCCAAAAAGTGACTAAAATATACACCCTCTTCAGGAATTTTGAAAAACTATCTCCCTGCATTATTGACATTCCAACTTTTTATCCTAAATTGAAATTGTTGCAAATGATATTTTTTCCAGTGTATTGGAAATATTTATTTAAATATTTAAATAAGTTTCTAAACAAAATTCTTTATCTCACATTCAAATGCATCTAGTGGTATATAAGCACCTTTCATTTATTACTGACTGTATTTACCTTGTAAAATACAGGAACCAGACTTTGAGCAATGGTCAGAAATTGTACAGTAACCCATTTTGTCCTCAAAAGCTATATTCTGGCCTGGAGTTGTAGCTCAGTGGTAGAAGAATGCTTAGCATGCTTATGACCCTGGGTTTGATCCATCCTCAGTACTGCAAAAAAATCAAAACAAAACTCTATTCCATTCTATGGCCCTTTCAGAATTTTATCCTAATATATTTCAACACCTGAGAGTTTATTTTATGGTTACTAATTATATGTCCCTAAAAAAATGTACAAATTTAAAACTTAACATTTTAAATAATTCTTGTGATCAAATGGCTCTAAAGAAGAAGAAATACAATTGATCAACAAATATATGAAAAAGCGTTCAACATGTCTAACACTTAGAGAAATGCAAATCAAAACTACTCTAAGATTTCATCTCACTCCTGTCAGAATGGCAATCATCAAGAGTACAGGCAACAATGAAAGTTGGCGAGGATGTGGGGAAAAAGATACACTCGTACATTGTTGGTGGGACTGCAAATTGGTGCAACTGCTATGGAAAGCAGTATGGAGAATCCTCAGAAAACTGGGACTGGAACCACCATTTTACCCAGCTATCCCACTCCTTGGTTTATACCCAAAGGACTTAAAATCAGCATACATCAGTAATGCAGCCACATCAATGTTAAGAGCAGCTCAATTCACAATAGCTAAACTATGGAACCAACCTAGGTGTCCCTCAATAGATGAATGGCTAAAGAAAATGTGGTATATATACTCAATGGAATATTACTTAGCTTTAAAGAAGAATGAAATTAAGGCATCTGCCAGTCAATGGTTGGAGTTGGAGAATATCATGCTAAGGGAAATAAGCAATCCCACAAAACCAAAGGCTGAATATTTTCTCTAATATGCAGATGCTAATTCACAATAAGGTGGGGGGGGGCTAGGGAAGAATAGCATTAACTTAGATTAGGCAGAGGGAAGTGATGGGAGGGGAGAGGAGGGGATGTGGAGATAAGAAAGATAGTAGAATGAAACAGACATTATTACTGTATGTATATATGTGACTTCATGACCAATATGATCTGCAACATGTACACTCAGAAAAATGAGAGATTATATCCCACCTATGTATGATATATCAAAGTACATAATGTATTCTACTGTCATGTGTAACTAATTAAAAAATAAAATTAAAAACAAATTAAAAAATAAAATATCCCAATAAAAAATTTATTTTGGATGGAATAATCCATATAATTTGTCCTATAAAATTCAGAACGTATTCCCAATTTTTATAAATACTTCTTAAATAGGAAGATTAATTTTCTTGGCAAACATATCCATTCACAAGATCTATAGGTGGAGCTGTCAATTTGTTTAAAGAAGACAGTATTTCAAATAGTTGCATTTTTTTATGCCTAGAAGATTTTTACACCTCCAAGCAATGTGTCATAGGGCAAGGCCTGTCCCTTGTTAATCAGAGTCATGGTTCATGTGAAACTGAGATAAGAAAAGACACTGAGCATGTTCAGGTCAGCTGGCCAAAGAAGCCAAATGATAGCAAGTGTGCAAGGTGACTCTTTGGGACCCATTATACTTAATACCTTCTGTATGGTCTTCATATACGTGGCGGGTGGGGGGATATATGACCAACTGTAAAGACTACTGTTATAGAAAATCAAGTTAGTGCACGGAACGGAAATACACAGACTCATATAGGGCACTCTTCCTACTTTCTGACTATAGGCTGAGACTTAACAAACGACAATGACTCATTCCACTACTAAACATGTTCAGCACATGAAATGCTGCAAAAACTTGAACAATGTCATTCTTTTATTCAACCAACAGACATTGAGCATTTACTCTGTCAAGCCCTATACTACTGAAACACTGAGAATCTAGTGCTGAATAAAAGAGCCAGGCACGGTGGCACATGCCTGTAATACCAGCAACTTGGGAGGCTGAGCCAGGAGGATCTCAAGTTCCAGACTAGCTTCAGTAACTTAGTGAGACCTTGTCTCAAAATTAAAATTAAAATAATAAGGATTGAGGATTCACCGAAGGGTAAAGTACCCTTAGGTTCAATTGCAATACAAAAGAAAAACAGAGTTGAAAGGAAGAATGTTGGGCATTGAGACAATAGAACATGGGGAAGTAAGATAATGGGATAATGAAGGATGAGGGGCATAGGGGTTATAAGATTGTCCCCATAGTTCAGTTCAAAGCCCCTAAAAGGAAGTCAGAAAAGAAGCATGGGTAGAAGGAGATAGTCATGAGTTTGACCTGTAGTCCTGGGACGGAGATGTCTGGAGGCAATACAGCTTGATGCAAGTCATTCAATGGGCCTGTGATGTAATTGGAAGATACAAATATATATATAAATATATATTTTTTTAACTGAAAGGCAAAGAAGGCTCATTGAACATGTATTTTATTCCATGCAGTGTCCACGTTTTGTGTACTTCAAAGATGAAGAGAAGATCCTTGATATCCTGAGGCTCATAGGCAAGTAGATGAGCCAGGTATGGAAAGAAGGCAAAAGAGGAGGTTTGGATTTATCTCTTAGGCCAGACCTGGGCCTGGACCAACCAAACTTCAGAAATTGGAACACCAATAGAGCAGAAGAGCATATCTAACTGAATCCTCTTATTTTACTGATAAATTTTAAGGTAGTTTCTCACAGCACTGACGTTCAGCCTCAGTTGATATCTTTTTGCTTTATGCACTGCACATTCTTCAGTTTACAACATCTTTAAGCCACAGAGAAACATTAAGGGACCTTCTACAGACGAAAAGAAAGGTCACCCCCACCCAGGAAGAGAGCCCTATAGGGGTCCGTCTGCTTGCCATCCAGCAAAGCAAGCAGAACCTGGGCTATTTTGGGGGACTCTCAGAAGAAATTAGTCTACATTTAAATGTAGACTATACTCTTCCTAAAAGGAAACCCGGGTTCTTCATTTTGAAAAGAAGAGCCAGGCATGGTGGCACATGCTTGTAATACCAGCAACTTGGGAGGCTGAGCCTTTTAAGGCAAGAGGAGATGAACAAATATCTAAAAATCAAATATAAAAGATGACAAAATGCCTCAAAAATTCTCTTATCCCCCACTTTCCCCTGCCCTGCTCTCTGATGGCTCTCTGGGTTTCTCAGCAAGAGGTGGATTATTGCATTCTTGAGCTCATCCTTTTCCACATCGACCAGCAATTCACCTCTCATTCCTTATGAGAACCTCACCTGCACACCAGCCCAATTGTGGACAGGCCATGGGGGCATGGACACGGGGTTGCCTCTAGGTCACCACATTGTTAAGGCCAGCAGTACCATGGGTCCAATTAATACTAATACCCCTCAAGAGCCTCTTTCAAAGTTCACATTTTATAGAAGCTCAGGGGACTTCCTTGACTGGCTCATATACAGGCATAAGCTTTTGTTATGTTGCATGGGAGGATCTTTCAAAGATTCAGCTCAGGCAGACTATTTCCTTCTATTCTCTGCAGGATTGTCTGGCTCTAGGACACCAAGCCTGGCTGGAGCTTGAACTTCCCTCATTGACAAATGGATCGCCTAGCACATTGTTTTGGGTCCCGAGAGCCTATTTTAAAGCATCCTCATTTTTTTTCATTTGCTTCTAATGACTTAATATGTTTTAAAAGAATACATACTCTTATTCACATTCATATATACTGAAATAGAATAGTTTTGTTTTCCTTTTTTCCTTAACTTGGTATTTTCCCCCTACAAATCCAGATTGTAGGTCAAGGCCATACTGGCTGACTGATCTCCACTAGATGACGGCATCATAAAGAAGAAGATAAAACATATTCTAGAGATTGGCTGCACAACAACATGAATCATAAAGAGAGAGAAAGAAAGAGAATAGTTTCCAGATGGATTGGCAAGTTGTAAGACGTATGGATTCTGATAAACTGTCCACTTCAGTAGAATACTCAACAACCTAAATGGTTAAGTATGGATTTCATAAAAAAAAAAATTTCACAGAGAAGCTAAAAATAGAAACATAAAACTAGTTCATATTTACTAGTGTTACTAGTTTAGATGTGTTCTATTGATATTTGTTTCACATAAGGCCAACTACTGTTTAAAAACCCATAATTGTGTTGGAGATGTAAAATGGTGTAGCCACTATGGGAAACAATATGGTAGGTAGCTCCTCAAAAAATCTGACATGATCCAGAAATTCCACTTCTAGGTATATACCCAAAAGAAGTGGAGGCAAGTCTCAAATAGATCTGTAGACTCGTACTCATTATAGCAGTAGTCATAATAGCTCCAAAGGAGAAGCAACTCATGTGTTCATGAACTTATGAATGGATAAGCAAAATGTAATATATATACCTACAAGGGAATGTTATTCAGCCTTAAAAAGAAAGGAAATTCTGACACATGCAACAACATGGATGAACCTTGACATGATGCTAAATGAAATGAGCTAATCACAGAAAAAGAAAAATACTATTGATTCCATTTATGTGAGGTTAACTAGAGTAGTCAAATTTATAAATACAGAAAGTAGAAGAGTGGTTTCCCGGGGCAGGAAGGAGAGAAGAATGGGAAGTTATTATAAGGCATACAACTTCAGTTTCAAGATGAAAAGGCATAGACGTTGGGAATTGAATGGTGATTACCAGCTGCTAGCAAAAGCAAGGGGTAGGGAGAGAAGGGGAAGGCTGATCAGTGTACACCAAGGTAAAGTTAGAAAACAGCAAGGTTATGAAAATATACTGTACATTTCAGAAGGCTAGAAGAAAAGATTTAAAATGTTTTCACCATAAGGAAATGAAAAATGTTTGAGGAGACATGTACATTTAACCTGGTTTAAACATCACACAATCTATCTATGTATCAAAACATCACATTACTCTGTTAACACGGACAATTTTTATGTCTTCACTAACCAGTTACAATAGCTTTAAGTAAAAAGAATATACAAAAAGAAGAAGATAAAACATGTTCTAGAGATTGGCTGCACAACAACATGAATATATTTATACTAAACTGCATGCTTAAAAATGGTCAAGGTGGGGGCTTAGGGTGTAAGGCACTTTACTAGCATGTGCAAGGTCCTGAGTTTGATCCCCACCATAACACAAACGAAAGAAAAATGAAAAGAAAAACAGAGGAAAATGGTTCATGTGGTAAATATCATGTCATATGTATTTTACATGATTTGTGTGAGTGCACACATGTGCTAAGGATTGAACCCAGGGCCTCTACGGTGCTCTACTGCTGAGCTACATCCCCAGTCCTATAATTTTTATAATTGACAACTTTAAATTCAGATGTCATCCTGAGAGGAATTCTGAAAATACATGTATAAAGGCATGAATTGGCGTGAACATACTTTATATACAAAGATATGAAAAATTGTGCTCTATATATGTAATAAGAATTGTAATGCATTCGGCTGTTGTGTATTTAAAAAAATAAAATCAATAAAAAAGAGGAATTCTGTGTACTAAACCATCTAAGAAAGACAACAAACTAATTTTCTCTAAAAATCATTTTTTAAAATCAGGACTTTTCAGGTTGCAGGTAACAGAAAATCCAACTGAAACTGGAGGGAAAACACATCTTGCCTATAAAGTGGAACATGAGAGGAGGGAATCTGAGAAGGATCTCCAGGTCACAGCCTGCTTTCTTCCATAAGGGCTCTAGTCTCAAACAGGTGCACCCTTGGAGTAGAAGGATTATTTCCAGCAACTCTAAGATTATGACTCACAACTCTAAACCCAGCTGAAAATATGTGTGTGCCTTCTCTCAACCACCCAGTGACAGCCTCACAACTGTATCTCCTCAGTTTTGATGAATCTACTATCCCAATACCAAGGTACTATGGCCAGAGTGGTGCTTGTGGTCCAGGGATAAGATGAGGATGCAGATTAATTAAAATAAAAAGAAATAGATAATGGGAAAATGCTTGATGGGAAAGAAAATGTTTGATGCTATGGCTCAAATATCATTTGTCCCCCTCTAAATCTCAGGTTGAAATTCAATCTCCATATGAGATATTTTTTTTTTTAAAGAGAGAGTGAGAGAGGGGAGAGAGAGAGAGAGAGAGAGAATTTTTAATATTTATTTTTTAGTTCTCGGCAGACACAACATCTTTGTTGGTATGTGGTGCTGAGGATCGAACCCAGGCCGCACGCATGCCAGGCGAGCACGCTACCGCTTGAGCCACATCCCCAGCCCTCCATATGAGATATTAAGCAGAGGAACCAGGCGGAACCTTTAAGAAGTAATTAGAGCTCTACCCTCATAAGTAGATTCATGTATTGATCCAATAAATGGATTAATGGGTAACCTCAAGAGTGAGTCTTCCACAAAAGCCAGTTTGTCTAGGTATCGCATGTTCTCTGTCTCTCAACTGGTGATGTCCTATCTCAGGACTCTGCCAGCAAGAAGATCATCACCAGATAGATGTGTCCCCTCAACCTGGGACCATGAGCCAAAACAAACCTCTGCTTTGCAACTCTCCCAGACTGTGATATTGTGATATTAGCAATAGAAAATGAACTAAGACACTCATTATGATCATAAGCTGTAAAAGGGGCCATTGGTTGTAAAACTTGGGAAAGTTATTTTGTAGGCGCTGCTTCCAAGACCTTTTTAAAAAATTTTTGCCGTGATTTCTACGTTGAAAATACAGTGTCCTCAGGAACATACCCATGGTGGTGAGTGGAGTTACAGAATCCTCCCAGGTCCGTCGATCATGGAGTTCAAGTGAGGTCATAGCTAAACACTGCAGCATTATTAATTAGATTAGAAAAGAAGTCACCTACCGAAGCAAACAGTACAGAGACAACAGAAACCAAAGTGGGCACGCTGACATTTCCTGCGGTTCACTAACTTGACTTTGTGGCCTCCATAAATTTCACTCAGAATTACTGTCATTGAAATTAATGAAATCACAGGCGGCTCAACAAAAGAAGGCTCAATCTACAGTTTTATGTGGGGTCAGAGAGACCTTAGGAGAGGTGTGCTTCCTGTCATTAAGGGCTGGGTGCCCAGTTTGCTTAAACTATCTTTCAGGAATTTCATGAAAATTCTATATCAGCTTTTAAAGCTGGAAATTCTTCATTAAAAACAAAAATTACAATATGTATATTGTAAATCAATATACATATACATCCATATTTGCATATACATCCGTATACATATCATATCAAACAGAGAAAACAAGGGTTCTTTGAAACATACTTTTAAAATTCAAGATGAAAAATAGACATCATAAAAATGTTATCATATGTGTTTCTTTCCTAAAGTCTATGGAATGAGCAATTACTCATATGCATGTGCATGAAAGTGTACAGATGCATAATTGTGTTTTTTAAAATTACATTATTTATTTATTCTAATTTGTTATACATGATGGCAGAATGCAATTCATTTCAGATTGCACATAAAGAGTACAATTTTTCAAGTCACTGATTGTACACAAAGTATTTTCACACAATTTGTGTCTTTATACATGAATTTACGGTAATGATGTCTAACTCATTCCACCATCATTCTGATCCCTTTCCCCCCCCCCCCCATAGTTGGGTTTAAGTGAATAAATAGCACTCTTGAGTTTTTAAGAAAATTCGTATTAGTACATTATAACCATTTTCCACAATATTGCTAACTTTCTGAGCTGAGCACTTCGGCATGAACCTATAATCACATTTACTCAAGAGGATGAGGCAGAAGAATCACAAGTTCAAAGCCAGCCTGGGAAACTTAGAAAGAACCTGCCACAAAATAAGAAATTGTCTTAAAAGGGCTGGGGATGTAGTTTAGTGATAGAGCACCCCTAGGTTCAATCCCCATTTAGAAGGAGGAGGAGGAGGAGGAGGAAGAGGGAAGGGGAAGAGGAAGAAGGAACTAGAATCTTTGTTTTACTTAAATAGAGAATTCATTCACATACATTATTTAAAATATATTATCAAGTCTTATATTAGAGACAAACCCAGCATGATTGTCCCAGACCAAAGGATGATAAGAAGAAGAATGGGCCAAATTGCCACTGGAATTTAAAATTTTAATTTTTTTTTAGCCAGGTCTACAATTTGCTAGTTTGAAATATAATTCAGGTAATTATTTCTATTATTCTATTTGTCCATGTGCAGAAGTCGGTTCTTTACTTAATTATTCTAACATGCAAAAAAAAATAGCAAGATCCTAAGGGAGGAAGAAATAATGTTCTGTTTTATTCGAGAATTTTGTTTTCTTTCCCAGCCCAGGTCCTCATCCTCTGACCCCACTTCTTGGCTGAACTTGCCATAGTCTTACTCCTGCCCTTGTTTCCACCTTTCAAAACAGGAGAACCGTGTCTCTCCAGTTAGCTTTTGTTGCCAAGAATGACTCTCATCTTCCATACAT
The DNA here is from genome assembly GCF_964194105.1 of Spermophilus citellus. Taxonomy (NCBI): domain Eukaryota; kingdom Metazoa; phylum Chordata; class Mammalia; order Rodentia; family Sciuridae; genus Spermophilus; species Spermophilus citellus. The sequence goes on along the minus strand of NC_138194.1, from coordinate 27,935,307 downwards.
CAGAGTCTCATCTCCCAGGTGAGATCAAAATGAAATCTCAGAAGTTCCTGTGTACGTGTATATTTGTGTAATGAAGGGACATTTCAAAGATGGAAATAAAATATGCACTAGTTGAATTAACAAGCTGCGGCATTCTTTTTAAAAATATTTTTAGTTGCAGATGGACATAATACCTTTATTTTATTTGTTTATTTATTTGTATGTGGTACTGAGGATGGAACCCAGTGTCTCACATGTGCTGGGCAAGTGCTCTACCACTGAGCCACAAGGCTAGCCCCCTGTGGCATTCTTATTTTTTTTGTTGTTTATTTTATTTTATTTATTTATTTTATTTGTTGTTCACAACATTACAAAGCTCTTGACATATCATATTTCATACATTAGATTCAAGTGGGTTATGAACTCCCATTTTTACCCCAAATACAGATTGCAGAATCACGTCGGTTACACATCCACAATTTTACATAATGCCCTATTAGTAATTGTTGTATTCTGTTCCCTTTCCTATCCTCTACTATCCCCCCTCCCTTCCCCTCCCATCTTCTCTCTCTACCCCATCTACTGTAATTCATTTCTCTCCTTGTTTATTTTCCCATTCCCCTCACAACCTCTTATATGTAACTTTGTATAGCAATGAGGGTCTCCCTTCATTTCCATGCAATTTCCTTTTTCTCTCCCTTTCCCTCCCATCTCATGTCTCTGTTTAATGTTAATCTTTTCTTCCTGCTCTTCCTCCCTGCTCTGTTCATAGTTGCTCTCATTATATCAAAGAAGACATTTGGTATTTGTTTTTTTAGGGATTGGCTAGCTTCACTAAGCATAATCTGCTCTAGTGCCATCCATTTCCCTGCAAATTCCATGATTTTGTCATTTTGTGGCATTCTTAAATAAGTATTTTCTAAAGAAGAAAAGCTCCTTGGTTCTATCTTTTATGACATGTAGAGAGAGACTAATATTTTTGCAGTTCCTAGCAAAATGGCATCACTTAGTTTTCTTCTCCATTTTCTCTTCCTGTTCCCTTAATCCGGTAGCTTTCTCTCTTTTTCTCCTCATCCCCTCCACAATCCTCCCCCCTCAAGAAAAGAAGCAGGAGTTTAGAGGTACTATCCTGCTAACACCTCACTGTCAGATGTGAACTGAGGTTCAAAGTCTGGTATTGTGAGCAGGTGCAGGACTTTAGTTGAGTGTGTGTGACCTAAAACAACACCGTTTTGTTATACTCCTGGATTCTATAGGCTCAGGGTTCAGAAAAGGCACTGAAGGATAGGCTGTTTCCATTCCATGATGCCTGAGACCTCAGATGAGAAGACCAGGGATGACTCCATAGCTGACGGGTTTGGCAACTGTGTGTTCACCCATGAACTTGTCTGGTGCTCTCGCTGGCCAGCAGCTGGGTCCTCAAAACGACAGACAAATTGTCCCCTGGGTATGGATGACTCAGGTTTTCTCCTACACAGAGACTGAGTTCCAGGAGTGAGAGACCCGAAAGAACGAGGACAAAGCTGTACCACCTTTTCTGACCAAGCTTTAAAGGTCAAATAGCATCACACAGTTGTCACAAGCCCAGCCAGTTTCAGGAAATGTCATGTTGTAGGAAGAGCATGAATGATGGGAAGTGTTTTTCCTCACTATCTTTAGAAAAGACAATTATGAACAACAATATTTTCAAATGAAAGACACCAAAATTCCAATAGTTAAATTTGTTAGGAATCCCCAGAAAGAGGTGCCACACATAATTTATAAAATTTGAGAAGAGCTTAGTAGAATTGGTTTACAAATATTTGATGATAGGGAAGAGAAATTATGAAAGCTAGTGGACCACGCAGGGCACGACTCTTTAACCACTCTTAAATTTGAAAGAGCATACATGGTTTTGAATCTTACAATATGCATTATTTTATGCCCTGCTCCTTTTTTTCAATAGGGTATTTGTAGATCTTCATTGTATGGAGCTCAAGTTCACTCATTTTCAATATTGTATAGAATTCTCTTTTATGAATACATTATAATCTATTTATCCATTTCCCTGTTGATAGACAATTGGGTTAGGTTTGGCCATGGTTTGCATATGCACAATGGATTTCCCAGGACATGTACCCGGAGTAGAATGGACCCAAAATACATAATGACATCTGACAAAGTAAGAAGGGTAAGATGGAAAAATAAAAAGAATATTAACAGAAGACTTGAACTGTATAGACGGGAAGGTCAAATGGCCAATGCATATTTAAAAATACACAATCATTAGTTACCAGGATAAAAATTAAACCAAATCATTTTATCAGAGTGGTAAGCAAAAAGAGAAAAGATAAACAATATTGTTATCAAGGATATGGACCAACCAAAATATACTCTGGGGGCTGGGGATGTGGCTCAAGCGGTAGCGCGCTCGCCTGGCATGCGTTCGGCCCGGGTTCGAGCCTCAGCACCACATACAAACAAAGATGTTGTGTCCGCCGAAAACTAAAAAATAAATAAATATATATATATATATATATACTCTGATTTGGTGGGAATGTTAATTGATGCAATTATGCTGGAAAATGTCTTGCCATCATCCAGTAAAACTGGCAATACGCATGGTCAGTGGTTCAGCCATTCCATTGCAGGTGCAGGACTTTCTGACCAGTGTCATAGCCTCACGCAGCACACCCACAAGGCACTCTCAGAAATCATCAACAAAAGTTGTCATATGCAAGTTCCTTGTGACCAATATTGTTAAGTACTTCATAATGGTTATCTCATTTAAACTCCTTAATAACACTTCAAAATGATATTATGAGGCTCAGTTCATGTATAAGTTGGCTGAAGTTCAGAAAAGCCACAGCACTTGCCCAAGGTCAGACAGCTAGCAGACACCACACTGAGAGTTGAGTCCAGTTGTGTTTCTGTTACAAGGCTGAGCTTAGTACTACTATTTTTTTTCATAACATCTCAACATCTAATATGTTTTAAAATGAGAGTAATATGTAAGTCTCTCTTAATAGCCATTGTGTATATGTCTGGAGACACTTAGAAGTCAGACTTGCCAAAAGTGTTGGTGAGAATATGGAGAATAGGAACCTTTGTGTATTGCTAGTGGGCATGTACAATGGCTCAGCCAAGAATCAGTGATTCTTCAAAAAAATTAAACATAGAATTATGTAGAATCGCAAAGAATTACCAGATGATCCAACAATTCATCTTCTGAGTGTATACCTCAAAAGTGAAATTAGGGACCTCAAGAGATATTTGTCCACCCATGTTTATAGAAGCATTACTCACAATAACCAAAAGATGAACATTACCCAAGTGTCCACTGATGGGTGAGCAGATGAAAAGCATTTGATATATATTCACAGTGGAATATTATACAGCCTTAATAAGGGAGGAAATTCTGACATATGCTACAACATGGGTGCAACTTGAAGACATTATGTGAAATTAATAGATCAGTCAAAAAGGAGAAATACTGTATGATTTCACTTATTTGAGGTACCCAGAGGTGTCAAATTCATAAGGACAGAAAGAAGATGGTGGCTATCCAGGAGCAGGATGTGAAGTTATTGATTAATAGGTACAGAGTTTGGGTCTGGGAAAATGGAACAGTTCTGCACATAAATGGGGATGATGTTTTCACAACATGAATGTGCCCAGTGTCACTGACCTGTACAATTAAAAATTATTGTGCACACCTGTAATCCAAGGGGTTTGGGAGGCTGAGGTAGGAGGATTGTGAGTTCAAAGCCAGCCTCAGCAACATAGTGATGCCCTATCTCAAAACAAAATATAAAAAGGGACTGGGATGCAACTCAGTGGTTGAGCACCCCTGGCAGGATGAGGTTTGAAGGGTGGTATGATCTCTAAGGAAAAAAAGACAGGAAACAAGAAAATGAGTACATTTAACTTAAAAGCTAAAACCACACCTTCCTATGAACACTTGGAAAGCCATTTTGCAAGATAAACAATGCCGACAAACTAGGAACATAAATGAAGATACAATTTCAACTAAAAAATAATGAACTTGAGTCCTAATTCTAATTTGAAACATCTAAAGGACTTGATTCCTGATTTAGATTAGTTACATTTTCCCCCATATTTTTAAAATAGTGAAACAAACACTGAGAAATATACAGAGAATGACATAAGAAAAACTCTTGCATCCATTATACATTTGGCCGATTTTTTTTTTATTTGCTTTGGTTGTGCATGAAATCTATCTGTATCTATTTAATCTGTAACATTGTAGACAATCCCCACCAACAACATAAAATGCCTCAGCTTCATCACATCCGTCCTGGGAACTGGCAAATGAAAAAGGTGAAGTTAGAGTTCCAAAAATAAGATTATTTAAATAAAAGAACTACTATCTGTGAGATATAAAAAGATGGTCACTAAGGGGTGCAAGGTTAATTTTCAAAGATATATGCAATTCTAGATAGCGAAGACTCTGTAGAAAACAGAGTTTAATTGACATAAATTCCCTTGCCTCGTTCCTTTGTGAGAACTAGTGGTACACATTTCAACTAGAATTCTGTAACTAGCCCACAAAGAGGGGACTAAGGGAAATTTCCGTTGAATGAGATGGTCTTACTACAAAGCCACGAGTTAAAGAGGGCTGCAGAGCACCTGCTGATACAGTGACCCTTAAGAGATCTAAAAACTTGAAATTTGTCCAGATTCATGGAAATTTTATTTTGAATTTTCCTGTGAGAGCACTTGCTAAGGAAATTTTGTTTGTGTGTTTGGTGGAGAGCTGGGGGTGTTCCATGGATTGAACTCAGGGACACTTAATTCCCCAGCCCATTTTATCTTTTACATCTCGAAGAGTTGCTTAGGGCCTCGCTAAGTTGCTGAGGCTGGCTTTGAACTCGAGATCTTCCTACCTGAGCCTCTGAGCCACTGGGATTACAGGTGTGTGCCACCGCACCAGGCTCACCAAGGAAATTTTTAAAAGTAACCAAGAAAAATAAATAAATAAATAATAGGAATCAAGGAAATGTGTAACCTGCTTAAAAGTAGTCTCAATACCAGAAGAAACTTGTAGTGCAACCACCAATGTGAGAGTCGTGATGATTTTTTACCATTAATAATAATGGTAATAGTAATAAAGAATATATCACCATGTAGTTCTGTCTACCTAATCTATTGATCTTTATCTTTATTAAGTAAAATTATCAAATGTATTCTAACCTTCCCTTTTATGTCAGTAGAACTACTCATAAAATTATATTTCTTCAAAATATTCTGTATATCAGTTTTTACCTTCTCTCTAGTTAAGGAAAATTTCAGAAATTTCAATACAGTCAAGGAAATCTGCCCATACTTTCACAGATATTTTCCAAGGTATATTTTGTGTACATAACCATTTCTTTAGTAATTTCTATATTTACAAAGGTATATATTTGCCAAATCTCTCCATAATGATCTATGCCAAAGAATTTAAGTCATGGTTTCCTGTAGATGGTCAATATGTAGTATAGATGGCTGCTACCACTGTTTGGAACTGTTTTGTTTTTTTTGTTTTTTCATTAAATAGACAAAATCTTAGCTTTTAAAAAGGGTAAGTAGGGTGATAGGAATGTTCTGGGACTAGGGCTGAGGTTGTGGCTCAGTGGTAGAGCGCTTGCCTAGCATGTACAAGGCTCTGGGTTTGATCCTCAGCACCACATAAAAAATAAACAAATAAATAAAATAAAGGTATTGTGTTCAAATAGAACTAAAAAATAAATATTTTTAAAAAATGTTCTGGGACTAGATAGTGGCGACAGTTGCACAATACTGTGAATTTACTAAGTGTCATTGAGTCGTATATTCTGGAATGGTTGAAATATGCATTTTGCCACAATAATAAAAGAAGGGAGCATATTTTGTTCTGCTTGCAGATGACACCTGCTCAGCTTGACTGTTTGTTGTTGTTGTTGTTGTTGTTACTGGGGATTAAACCCAAGGGCCCTTAGCCACTGAGCTCTATCCCCAGCCCTTTTTTTCTTCTTTGATTTTGAGACAGGTTTTCACTTTTGCTTAAGTCCTCCCTAAATGACTGAGGTTGTCCCTGCCTCAGTCTCCAAGTCACTAGGAATTACAGGCATGCACCACCGCATCTGGCCCTTTAAAATTTTTATAGTGGAGCTATCTGCTCTGGATTGTGCTGCACCGAATTTAGATCCTAATTATAGACCTTACTTTCGAGGATCATCACAAGAGGAATGGGAAAATTGGTAATTTGCCAGAAGATTGAAAGCACTTCAGCTCTCTTTGAGGGAATTTTGGCTTAAAATGTTCATTTTGTTTTAAAATACTGAGTTCCCTTCAAGCCGAAAAATGCAAAAAGGAGACCAGATACACCCCCACAGACATGTCCCCAGGCAGGTTGACCTCCCTCCCTGGCGGCTAGCAGCTTCTAGACGACACATAAACAGTGTCTCTGACAGCAGGAGCAGAGGCTCCAGGCATGGATGATAGCGCTCACCAACAAAGCAGGGAAGTGGAGACCCCGGTTTATTTACAAAGCCTACGTGCTAGAAACGACGAGATAAAGTCGTTCCCAGGAGGAACAACATCTGCCCTACCCTAGCACAGAGATGCTCCCCTTTCTCCGGTTTCCAAGATGAGCAGAGACACCAACAAAAGAAGAAGAAGAAGAAGAAGAAGAAGAAGAAGAAGAAGAAGAAGAAGAAGAAGAAGAAGAAGAAGAAGAAGAAGAAAACACTGGTCTTATCACAAGGCAGGAGATGGCCCTTGTGGGATGACACTCCAGAAACTCAGGGAGAGTTTCACCTCTCTACTCCACCCATCTCCAAATTGATCTTCAAGGTGCACCTATTAAAATTATAAATGCCAACATGCTAAACTCCAGCAAAGCATGCAAAAAAGGTTGCTGGTCCAGGTTGATAATGGAGAACCATCCCGAAGCTTTGAAGTGATACACTTTTGAGCTTAGAAGAGCTTCTTTCCTGGCTGGGATTTGTCTCAGTGGCAGAGCACTTGCCTACCATATATGAGGCATTGGGTCTGATCCTCAGCACCCCATAAAAATAAATAAATAAAGGTATTGTGTCCAACTACAACTAAAAAATACATATTAAAAAAAAAAAGCTCATTTCCCATGCACGATTGAATGTCTCTGCAGACCTTTTAATGTGAACTACTTGGGAGATGATCCTGGAAAAATCAAAAACCCCATAGCTTATCCTTCCTATCCAGTGACAATGGATGCTGTGACAAATTCCCCCAAAGCTTAGTCTTCCTCTATACTCACATCTGACAAGTAACACAGGTTCATGGGTGTCCACATACCCCTTTCTGGGAGACAGAATCAGTAGTAAACTCATCTTCACCCATACTCTCTCTCTCAATATCTCTCTCTCTCTCTCTCTCTCTCTCTCTCTCTCTCTCTCTCTCTCTCTCTCTCTCTCCTTCTTTCCCTCTCTCTCTCCCTTCAATTTCTCAATAGTTGCTTTGTGCCTGGTGTGTAACAGGTGCTAAAATAAAGCTATGAATACAAGAAAGAAGTCCCCTGCTTTTGAACTTTAGTAAAGGATGAAGACAAGCAAAGAGGTATTTGAATGATGGTGTTGGTTTTGGATGCTATTACCTGGAAATGCACAAAGGCTAAGAGAACCCAGAAAGAGCCAGCCTACCTCCCACAAAGCTTTGCAATTTGAGTTAAGATTGTGGAAACCATTGGTTCCAGCTACTGTGGGATGGAAGCCTGGGTGCGCTGGAGCCAGGATTGCAGAAAAGATTTAAGGGAGTGCCCAGAGTCTTGGCTGTGGTTTGAATGAGGGGTCGGGGTAGCATTCCTTCACAGGGTAGCACTGCCTTGTGTCCCACTATTTACCCATGAGTCTTCTCTGCTACTGTTAATTCCAAAATGATGAATCCCCATTACCTAATATTCACAAGGAAGCTAGAAACACTTAGAACAATTACCAAAGGACAGTTTGAGTGATTTTCAATATTTAAACTTAATTATCTATTTATTTAATTAGCTAAATCCATTAAAAAATGTAGAAATGGCTAATAGCCCCTCTGTTTCTTAGATTCTGGAGTTGGGGATTCAGCCAATCACACATCAAAAAAATGAAGTCACATCAGTACTGAACTTGTGCAGCTGTTTTTTCTTGTCATTATTCTCCAAATAACATAGCATAGCAACATTTACACAGCATTTACACTGTGTTAGGTGTTATAAGTAATCTAGAGATAATTTAAGATATACAGAAGAATGTTTGTAGGTTCTATGCAAATACTATACCACTTTATTTAGAGTCAAATTCTTCTCTACTTCAAAGGGAATTAACATATAGTGAACCCCACTTCTTGGACTGTGACTGGGCTCTCATACAAATTATAAATTGAATTCCCAACTCTGAGAGGTATTATCCACATGTTATACATAAGAAAATAGACCTAGGCAGTGAATGATTTTCCCAAGACATAGATAATAAGTGACAGAAACAACCGTTAGCTTATTGGGATGAGATTCTGTATGTCTCAGTTCATTTGTGCTGCTATGGTTGATAAATCCAAGATGAAGATGCCAACAGGTTAAGTTTTCTGGTGAAGGCTACACTCTGTGTCCAAGATAGCACCTGGTGACCTGGTGGCTGCGTCCTGTGGGGAGAGAACACTGGGTCCTCACATGGTGGAAGTCACAAGAGCAAGCCAGTGAAATGCTACTTAAAGCCTCTTTTATAAGAACCTTAATCCTATTCACGAGGGAGGAGTCCTCACGGTCTAAAGACAATACTTAAAACTATCACATTGGGGGAGGGATAGTAGGGGATAGGAAAGGTAGCAGAATACAACAATTACTAATAGGGCATTATGTAAAATTGTGGATGTGTAACCGATGTGATTCTGCAACCTGCATTTGGGGTAAAATTGGGAGTTCATAACCCACTTCAATCTAATGTATGAAATATGATATGTCAAGAGCTTTGTAATGTTGTGAACAACCAATAAAAAAAATAAAATTAAAAAAAACTATCACATTGGGAACACCAAAATGTTTTGGGGGGCACATTCAAACCACAGCTGGGTCCCTGACACCTACAGTGTTCTTCCTCCAACAGGACGCAGTCGCCAGATGCCATCTTAGAGCAGAGCATAACACTCACCAGAAAACCAAACTTGCCGTGAACCTTGATCTTGGACTTGTCAGCCTCTAGAAGTATGGAAAAATAAATGTTCTTTGCAAATTACCCAGTCTCAGGAAGCATCAGGGACCCAGGAAATAAATGACCACTTGTGGGCAGTCCTAGGTCATTTTTGGAGCAAATAGAATTAAGCAAGAAATTAACATAGACAATCATTAACAATCTGGCTAGAACCTTCCTTCTAGCTGCACGGACCACCGCTCTTTCTTCTCAGTTTCCCTCACCTCCTCATTTGTCAACCTTGAACCTGACAGATGGACCTCATGATTCCTTTTAGGGTCCACTGTATTTGCTCACACTGACCTCTGCCTGGCATCCTCTCCCACTCCCTTCCTCACTTGGCACAAACCTGCTCATCCACCCTTCATGATCTAGCTCAGTATAGTCTCTATGGAAGGTTTGCTCTCCTCTACAGGCAGAGTAAAAGGAGCTTATATATGTAGCAATGCTCCATCCCACAACCTCCAAAGCACAGGACAGAAACACACCCCCGAAAGGCACGTTCTGCACTGTTCTTTAAGCTTCAAGCCTGTCTTCCCCACCGAATTGTGCATTTCTAGATTGTGCTTTACTAACCTTTTACTCCCACGTGCAAGTAGTTGGCACATACAAAGTGTTTGGTAAGTTTGCTAAATGAAGATAAGCTTGAATAGCTGAGATCCTGAATCCGGTTTCTCCAGAAACAGAACAGAGGGCTGCCTTCCGGATGTGCCTGGACTTTTAGAACTTAATGGAACAATTTCATCACTCTTTTACTATATTATTAATGTTATTTTCAAAGGGGCCTAGGATTTTAATTGCCAGCACAGCAGGGGGCTGAGCATTATTCTGTGAGAATGGGGAGGGGGGTAGTGGTAAATTCAAGCCTCTGGTGATGCCTCTCTAAGGAAAAGAAAGTCTCAGGCCTGAGAGCAACTGCCCGGCACATCCCTAGCTGGTCATCCTGGAGAATATGCTCAACTTCTCAGAACCTCAGAATCTGTGTATACCAAGAAGGCTTCAGACAGTGTTCTTGCTGAGTTTATCTCACTACCCTGAGCTTTTATTTATTTATTTATTTATTTATTTATTTATTTTCCCCTTAGACTCTATTTCTTTTTTTTCCATTGTTTTACATTACAAATTTAAGTAATCCATTCAAATTATTTTTCTTTAATCAGATATAAAAAATATACAAAGTAAGTCTTTAAAGATTATAAGGATTTGACTAGATACATCTCTAATGAGAGGATTTGATGTTCAATATTCTCTTTCCCGTTGTTGCATAAAATGATCGATGACTTATTTCTCAAAATGATCCTAAAAATTAAAGGAAACACCATGAGAGGTAAAATATATGAAATTATCCTTGCTCCTCACCAAAAAGTTCCTCTGCTTTCCTCTTTTTTTTTCTTCTGCATTATCTTAATCACTCATGAGTTCTTGCATTCTAACATGAACTGGTTATGACAACTATTTATAGGAACAAACCTCTGGTTAGTGCTATGTGATGCCCTGTTGTAAAACTCTAAAGATATTCTTAGCTCATTTAATACTGCAAAGGACCCTCCTAAGAACCTTTGGAAGTATTTCTATTCTCTTCCCCATTGTTTGTTTGTTCTCAATCCTGGGAATGAAACCCTGAGACTCATACATGGTAAGGAAGCGCTCTACCTCTGAGCTGCATTGCCAGCCCTTTTTTTCTCACAAAGTAGCCTCAGTGCCCAGGAACTTGCTATCCTCCTGCCTTCGCCTCCTGAGTAGCTGGGAGGACAGGTGTGCACCACTGCATCCGGTTCATGCCTATTTTTATAGGTGCGACAAAACTGAAACAACACAGTTTCCAAGGTAGTGCGAATCTGTGTAGGCTCCTCTTTAGCCTGAGATTTGGATCCCAGCGCTGAGCTTCCCTACGCAGCAACAGAGCAGGGATGAATTATCCCTATCAACAGCAATCCCTCCCTGTATGTAGGTAAAGCAAGGCATTTTTGTCTGTCCAATTCCAAGACACACTCAGGAATGCTCTGCTGCACTGCCCGGAGCAAGTGCGACTGCATATTTTGATTTAACTTTTTTTCCTCCTTACCTGCGAGAGCTTTTCTCATAATCCATGGACTCCAGCGCTACTGACCGTGCAAGAGCTCCCTTCTGGAATACTGAGCCTGACAGCCAAAGGAGCTGCCTAGGAAGCCCTGCGTGGTGAGCTGGATGGAAGCTGATGGGTCATCCAGCCACAGGAAACCTTCCAGACCTGGGTCAGGAGTGGCGTGTATACAGACAGACCCTGGGGAAAGGTAATCCTGTTCTTTCTTCTGGTTTAGCTTTCATGCCACCTCTGCAATCCAGTAGGGTGAGCACGAAAACTATTTGGAGAAGGGACTAAGATGTGGAATTCCTGGTTCCAGGCAGAGAAAGTATGTTTCTCCTTCCCCTTCTCCAGCTCCATCCAAGCTCCCTTCTTATATGAGAAAGGATCATCCTTTTCAGACAGAGAACCACTAAAATTGAGGACCAACACCATTCACCTTCACTGTGTCTTATGGGCTCTCTCTTCACAGCCCAGGCTGATGGGCTCACTGAAAGGAGAAAAAAAAAGGGGGGGGGGACTTTTTAGTGGGTAGAACTGTAATAATCAAAAAGCAAAGTACTAAGTCCACACACACCATAGCACCTCAGAGCAATTTGAAATTTGGGGTACCCATAGTTTTAATTGAAGAAAGTTTTCATAATTTGATATTTTAGCTTCATCCACTGACCTGCATAACTATGTTTCCCCTTGAAATTCTTCTAGCAAGTAAGCCTTCTTTTGACTTGAGTGACAAGATAAGCATGATTTGTTATTCACATCTTCAGGCCTCATAGGAGTGTATCTAGGCAAAGGCAGGTGAATTCCTGAGAGGAGCAAATGTTTTTATTTCCCTGATGCTGTGAAATTGTTGAGCAAATCCCTTCTCTATGGTAGGCTGCATGCAGATGAGGTGTTGTGGGGCTCCCGACAACTAGGGTCTTTATTAATAAATGTGTTTGATAATTCCGTTTCTACCTCTGGTAATGCAATAAGTCCAGGACTTGATTCTTAGGTCAGCTTCTTGCTCTGAGATCTAAGGGAAAAATTGAAAACTATTAACTCGATTTGCACAATATAGAGAATACATGCTACATACACATTTGCTGAAGATGAAAAAGATACAGATGGAAAAAAAAGGAGGAAGAAGAGGTGGAGAACAAAACAAATGGGACGAAAAAGCAAAGTAATGATTGTAGCTTCTGAAACAGCTGAGAGTCAAAATTAGTCACCATACTCATTGATCAGAATATGTCTTTTAAGCAAGTCAGTTTTCTAAATGTTTTTTTTAAATTATCACAAACGCTTCAGGATTATAAAGAATCCTGAATATATGTTTAAATTCATAGCATTTAAAAATAAACATGAAATAGACATTTTATTATTTAGACATACAATGTCATTAGATCATTAGATAGTCAACACAGTTATCAGATAAGATCATCAAAATATTGGATAGAAATAGGATAAGCTATTAGAATGCTAAAAAAAAATCTGTGAAACAATTTTTGTGAAGTTCACCAAAAAATTATAACCTTCAAAGTCCAAGGTTATTTGTACATGAGAAAATATGTTCTTGTTAAATAGATGTTTAATTTTCATTTGGGCCAACTTTTTATATAAACATGTTCCTTTTTACATATCTGCAGTAAAACAAGAACACTAAAAAAATTCCTGTAAAACCAGAAAAAAAATTCTGATGACTACCTTGTTTTCACTATTTTTTTAAGAGGCATGCTGCTCCGAATATCTGGGTGATTACATACCCACTCATGTATTTCCCTTCTGTGTTTATTTTGGAAAGATGGCAAGTTATTTTGAAAGAAAGGAAGAAAAAACAGACTGTAGAGGAAATAGAGCTGCCTTGTATCTCAGAGGGCAACGGGCTACTAAAATTACCAGACTCCACGGAAGGGAACAGAAAATTCATTGCCTTTGCAAATTTTCTAAAGTTTCATAGAAGTAAGAGCATTGAGAAAAAAATTCTGAAGGCTGAATACTAGGAATAATCTTTAATTTGAGGAATTTACCCTCAAACACAAAACCAGTAGTAATAAGAACGTTCCCCCACTCCTGACTTAAGCTATGAGGCAAAACTTTCTTCTAATACTTTTCAGACAAATTCAGCTTTATAACTGATGACAGCACTGATGAATCAGAGTTTAGAGATCAATATGAAAAACATAGTACAAGTCAAGTTTTGTTTTAGTTAATATTCTTGCCTAGTAAGTGTTTATTTGAAGCTTCTATTCAGCCAACAGGAATTTATAAGGTACTTACTCCCGTGCCACAGAACTATACCCAGCATGCAAAAGTGAGTATCACAAAGTGTCCACTCCAGGATGTCCACAGTCTGCCCAGATGGCTTTGGATATGATAGGAAAAGTTATGATGAACAGCAGCAGTTGGATATTGATATGTGTGATAAACGTCAACCCCCATACCATTCATGGAGTGAACTTCTAAAAATAATAGTTTTTAATCTTTCTGGAAAGGAGATTTTTGCACTAATTTACCTCTGTAAAAAAAAAGCATCCTTCCTTCAACAATAAAACATTTCTACTGTACGACATTAATTTAATTGTGTCTCTGCAGGAAGGAACAAGCCCAAAATGATCAAGACAGTTGTAATCCATGACCTCTTCCAAGATACCTTGAACTTTCTTTTGTTGATCAGACCTTCTAGAAGTGCTCTGGGAGTCAAGCTCTCCTGGCTTGCACCCATTTTAAACATCACTTAATCTCATGATGCGACAATTCGTTATCTGATGACCTGTGCTCATATACAAACACAGCCACTATCAGGCACAGACAGGCCATAATCTGGCAAAACCTTGATGAAACAGAAATAAACACAATGTGTAGTGCATATTAATAAACTCACACTAAGATTACAAACACCCTTGAGAGGAAAGTGCTGTGAGGCTCGGTTTCCTTATATGAACCTTTCCATTTATATAAACAAGGACAGAGAAAAGGGAAAGAGGTGAATCTTTGGAAATAGTGTATCTCCTCTTCAATCTTGGAAATAGCAACTCCTCTCTCAAAAACTAATTATTTCCGTAGAGTGTCATTTTTTTCAGGAGGAGGGCATTAAGGTACAGCCAGCCTTTCTCCTCCTGTCTGGGAACTTGTTCATTTAAAGATAACTAAAGAGTAGATTAGGATGTAAATTCTCAAAAACCAATTTGCAGTCCCCCCCCCCCAAAAAAAAAGTTTCTGTTGGTCCAAGACAAAATGAAAAACAGAAACAGTGGTGCATTCCTGTAATCCCAGCAGCTCCGAGGCTGAGATAAGAGGATTGCAAGTTCAAGGCCAGCCTCAGCAATTTCCCAAGGCCCTAAGTAACTTAGTGAGACCCTGTCACAAAAGAAAAGGGTTGGGAATGTGGCTCAGTGGGAAGTTGCCCCCTGGGTTAAATCCCCAGTAAACCGCCCCCCTCAAAAAAACACAAAGACATAGGAATGATTTTTCACCAGGTTTACTTTTAAGATCAGATTTATTTATTTTTAAATGTACATGTAAACTTCAAAAAGTGTAAAAGGATATTCAGTGAAAAAGCTATCCCCCAATCCACTTGGCAAGCTCCATTATTACCGATTTTTCACGGACCCATTCATGCATCCCAATGAACGTGTATCTTTTATATATTTGTCCTATAAATAATATTTTGAACCTTGCCTTTTACTGATCTGTTTGTTTGTTGTGTGTTTTTGCTTTTTTTTGTTTTGTTTTGTTTTTCAGTGCTGGGATGGAATTCAGGGCTCCTGCATACTAGGCCACCTCTCAGCACCCCTCTTTTTTTATATATACATTTTATCCTGATAATCTTACTAGTAGATAGAATTGCCTCATTCCCTAAGCTAAATGCACTGGCATGGTTTTGTATAATCATGACATTTCTTGGATCCAATGTCACTATTAATAAGTGGAGCTCTTTAAAAAAAATTTGCTCCTACATAACATGATAAAAATTATGTTATGTGAATACACGAATATGGCACGATGCATCCTACTATTAAGTATAATTATAATGCACCAATAAAAAAAATTTAAAAATTACAATTAAATAATGAATTCAGCTCTGTGCTGGGATTGTAGAGAAAAGTCCAAAAAGCAACAGGACACCTATGCTTTCAATCAGCCAATGTCTTCTTAAGATGTGGATAGACCTCATATGAACAGTGGGAAAGAAAACTCATGGTTGTGATAATGCTTCAAAAACAAACCAGTTAAAAAGCTGAACCAAACAAATACTGGTCATAAACAAGTGGAACTCATCAGCCGCTAATCAGAGAGGTCAAAGGGTTATTTTAGGAGCTGATCTCAATAGCAAGAAGTACATCCTTAATTTCCCAAGGATTCCTTGGGAATTTGTTGACAGCTTGTGTTCAACAGTATGTGTGGGAGCTGGGGGGGGTGGGGTGCACACGTATGGGTGTGTGCTCTTCAGCCTTTCACCTGCTAGAAAGGCACATTGTATACTGTGAACGGAAAAGAGAAAGGGGGAAAGGCTCATATAGCTACAATTACTGAGAGCCACCATTGATTAGTAGCTGAAGATGAACCCAAATGTAACTCAACACTTTAGATGCCTCACAAAATCCCATGACAGAGGATTTCAAGAACATCACCTGTGCATACCAAAGAATTCTAGGCCTTTAAAACCACTACGTTATTAACTTATTCTTTGGCAATCATTAATTATGAAGTAGCATATGCACAAAAAAAGAGTGTTGTTTAAATTTGTGCAAGTCTGTGATGTATTCAATGCATGAAATGTTTTTTTTTATTGTTGGTTGTTCAAAACATTACATAGTTCTTGACATATCATATTTCACACTTTGATTCAAGTGGGTTATGAACTCCCATTTTTACCCCGTATACAGATTGCAGAATCACATCGGTTACACATCCACTGTTTTAGATATTGCCATACTAGTGTCTGTTGTATTCTGCTGCCTTTCCTATCTTCTACTATCCCCCCTCCCCTCCCTTCCCCTCCCCTCTTCTCTCTCTACCCCTTCTACTGTAATTCATTTCTCCCCCTTGTTTTTTTTCCCTTTCCCCTCACTTCCTCTTGTATGTAATTTTGTATAACCATGAGGGTCTCCTTCCATTTCCATGCAATTTCCCTTCTCTCTCCCTTTCCCTCCCACCTCTCCTCCCTGTTTAATGTTAATCTTCTTCTCATGCTCTTCCTCCCAACTCTGTTCTTAGTTACTCTCCTTATATCAAAGAAAACATTTGGGATTTGTTTTTTAGGGATTGGCTAGCTTCACTTAGCATAATCTGCTCTAATGCCATCCATTTCCCTCCAAATTCTATGATTTTGTCATTTTTTAATGCAGAGTAATACTCCATTGTGTATAAATGCCACATTTTTTTTTTATCCATTCGTCTATTGAAGGGCATCTAGGTTGGTTCCACAGTCTTGCTATTGTGAATTGTGCTGCTATGAACATCGATGTAGCAGTGTCCCTGTAGCATGCTCTTTTGAGGTCTTTAGGGAATAGACCAAGAAGGGGAATAGCTGGGTCAAATGGTGGTTCCATTCCCAGCTTTCCAATAAATCTCCATACTGCTTTCCAAATTGGCTGCACCAATTTGCAGTCCCACCAGCAATGTATGAGTGGTGCATGAAATGTCTTAAATTGTCAAGTAAACTGGACATTCAGGAATAGAGCATTGTTTTAGTCCCTAAGTTTAGTATCATCTTTCTACAGTCCCTCACACACACTCACACACACACACACACACACACACACACACCCCGATAAATTACCAAACCATCCTTTCTCTAGATGGCTCTGATTTTCTCCAGAGGTAAAACATTCACTCAATAGTCATTGCAATCATGATTAAAAAAAAAAAAAACTACTCTTTATTACACTAGGTCCTTTACTAATCTGTCACAATACACCTCAGATAAAGGCATCAAGGTTTTTGGTGTTTTTGTGTGTATTGTAGCTGTTTGTTTGCTTGTTTACAGATGATAAAATTGAATGTTATGGAGAGATTAAATAACCAGCCTCAGGACACCTTTCTGGTTGGTGGGTTCAAACTTGTTTCTGTCTAATTTCAGACTCTCTGTTCTTAACCTTTGTAGGCTCTTCTCTTCTGGTTCATCCTTATGACCGTCTTAGCATCCCTTCTCTTGTATGAATATTTCTGTATCAAGTAGTAAGAAGAGATCAGCCCTCTTGTGTAACATGCATTCAATATTCACTGGCACCAAACCCTTCTGGAAGAAATGGGTTCACTGCTTCCCAGCAATAGGCAGCTGGATTTACTGAATCCCATTGAGAGACATTCTCTGTTGAGTTGTTGTCCATCTTATTCTAAATTGGTTGTTTTATTTTTTCTCAAAAGTTCTCCAAGTTTTGCGTTGTAAACTTCACACTGATATAGAGTATGTCTCCCTTTTATTGCTAGAAACTTGCCCAAGAAGATTAATAAAATCATTGGTCCAAACTCCTGGAGATTGAACTGCTCTGACTGGGAAGGGATAACTCAAAGGGATAACTACTTACCAGGCTAAGTAGTCAGACAAGTTTGCATCTTGACTCTGTCACTTGCACTTTATCCTATGTGATCTTAAGTTACCTAGTTAGTCTAGTTAGCCTGAGTTGGTTTCCCTAGTCCGCATGCTACCAATCCAATTTTCTGTTCCTTAAAGTTTCCATTGAATGGTATGACCATTTGCTTTCCATTAGTATGAGACTCTAACCTCTGAAACTCAGTACCACTACCTACCCACTTGTTTATACCACAAACCTCAAGTCATTATTGATTTTCTTCTCTCTTAGCCACTCCAACATCCAATCCATCTCCAAAGACCAACAAATTTTACTTCTAAAGCATATCTTGAACCTTTGTGCCTCTCTTCCTCAAAGCTACTCTCTTAGCACATGGCACCGTCATCCCTTTCCTAGTCACCTTCATAATTAATCTGCACAGTTGCTTTCTTCTGTCCCTTTAATCTGTTCCATATCCAGCAACCAGAGGGATCATTTTAAAAAGAAAAAGAATTGCAACACTCCTTTGGGAAAATCATGCAATAGCTCCAACTTGATAATTTCAAACTCTTCTTCACATCCATTAGGATGGTTATTATAAAAGAACAAAACGTATAATCACAAGGGTTGAGAAGGATGTGGAAGAATGGAAACCCTTGTATTGCTGGTGGGAATATAAAATGGAGCAGCTGCTATGGAAAACAGGGTGGCAGTTCCTCAGAAAATTGCCATGTGATCCAGCAATTTCATGTCTGAGAATGCACCCTAAAGAACTGAAAGTGGCAACTCACACAGATATTTAGACACCAATGTCTATACAGCTTTATTGATAGTCACAATATAGGAACAACCCAACTGTCCATCATCAGATATTCATGCAAAATGAAGCATCTACGGGAAATATTAGTTAGCCTTTGTAAAAATGAAATTCTGCCACGTTTGACTGAGTGAATAAAGCTCAGGGCATTGTGCCACGTGAGTAAGCCTGTCACAGCAGCACAAATACTGCATGATCCCACTTATACGAGTGACTTAGAGCAGCTAAATCCAGAGGGACAGAAAGCAGAACAGTGATCGCCAGGCACAGGGAGGGAAAACGGGGAGTTTAGTGGGTATGGAGTTTCAGTTTGGAGAGATGAAAAAGTTCTGGAGATGCATATTGCACAACAGTGTGAGTGTGCTTAATGTCACTGCATGGACATGCAGAAATCGTTAAATTGGCACATTTTATATAGATTTACTGCAATAAACATAAATATCCTAAATCCTCGCTGTGTCCTATCCTTTGTGGTATAAACAAGTGGGTAGGTGACTCATAACCTAGCCCTTGCCTTCCTCCGGGTTATCCCCTCCCTCGTTCCCACCCCAGGGACTCTGGGCTCAGGTACTGAAGTGCCTCTGAACCCACAGGCTCTTTCCTGCCTTCCAGCCTCAGCCTCCCCTCCAGACCACCCTGGGGGAGGGGGGGATGGCTTCTCCTTCTTTGGGCCTCAGCAAATCATATTCCACAGCAAAGCCCTCAGTTCCCCAGGCTTTGATTCTGCATTTTTCCATGTGTTGAGTGAAAGCCATTTTGCAAATCATTTGAAATCTGGAATAGTCCTGATCTGGAAAATTCAAGGAGTTAATAAGAGGGATCACACAGGCATCACAGAGGAGCTCAGATTCACAACTAGTAGCTTCATGAAAACTGCCTCATCATAAAAGAATCAATCCAAGCCCTAAGCCACTGCCACCCGCAGGGCCCATGGGGCTTCCTCACAGGATTGAAGGAATGTTCACCCGGAAATAATAACCCAGGCCGGTTGTGTGCCCTTCAAGAAAGCTTTTAGTACAGGTCACTTGTTTAATTGACTCATCCTGAGAAGGAGACTTCAAAATGTTTTTCCCTGACTCTGTCTTTAATAGTTTCCACAGGCGGAAAAAAAAAAAAAAAAAAAACTGTTCAACTTTAAGGCTAAAAAATAAATACATTTCAAAAGGCTTCCTCCATCCCCTGCCCTCCATCGTGGGAGCTGCTCTTCAAGGGGGAATTCCTCTGAAATAAACTCTCGGGAATGGCTCCAAGAGAGTTCATGTTTCCAATATTAAGTCTTCTGACTTCTGAGGACATGGCCCTGCCCACTCTTTAATCATATCTGAGGAAATTCCCCTGGCCTGTGTAAAAGATCATAATATCTTAAGAAGGCTGATGAGCTCATGAAAGGCAATTGAATTTAGAAAGCCAACACACTCCCAGAAGCCTCCTTGAAGCTGTTTTTCCCTCTTCTTAACTCCTTGAATTTTCCAGATCAGGACTATGCCAAAAACTTCAAATGATTTGCAAAATGGCTTTCACTCAATACATGGAAAAAATGCAGAATCCCTTGTCTCTGTTGCCCTCTGTCTCTTTCTATTACACAGTTTTCATGAATAGTAACTGCAGGGAAAATCTTATGAGCCCCATCTGATCTGTAGTGGATTTGGTATTACAAACTGGAACCTGTCAGTGTGAGGTCTAACACACGTCCACCTCCAAATTTGAGGACAGAAAGCCACACAACGGATTTCAGATGATGGGATGCAGAAAGCGCCTTCTGGATTACTCAGACCACTTAAAATATGCAAGGGAAACCAAGGATGCCAATGGATTTGTTCCCATCGCATTCAAAACCCATCCACGTACGTTCCTCCTTTAAGGGAGGTGGGTGATAAAATGAAGGAAATGGCATAAAGGATAAGTCACATGTGTGGGAAAGCCATCCCCCAAAGCTGCAGCTTCTCACCACTTCTCTCGGATTACCTCTGACTTACACAGATGTCATGTTTATTATTTATTTTCTTGGCTCATAAAATAGGAGATTAAAACTTCAGGTGCAAACGAGGCTGGAGAGGGAAAGGGCACTACTGGGATCCTACCAGGCTAGAGCAGAGCAAGAGGAGATATGGGAATAAAGAATGCGTTTGGTAGAACGACAGTTATTTGTAAATGTAGAAAGCAAGAGATTTCCATTTATGGACCATGAGTGCATTCCAGCACAGCGTCAAGTTCTGTGGGGCGATAAGGCCAGAGCAGGAAGCCACGCGAGGCCAGGAAGGAAGTGCTATCAAGCTTGGAGCAGGCCGGGTTGAGCTGTGTGCGCTGGGCAGGCTCAGGGCTTTAGTTGTGTAACCACTGCCCTATTTTTAAAAGATAAACAGCCTGAATAGCACAGAATGGGCATGGTGCTGCTTCAAATCCATCCAAGCCACACACAAGGAGCTTACTCTTCCCTTTTGCCAGGCTTTGCAAATCTCCCCCAAAGGTGCACAGGGCAAAGATTGCTTCTGATGATTTGATCATGGCCTTTGATCCAATATCCACAGCCGGCCAGAGGGCCTCTTGCTATCCTAGCAGGTTTCTAGGGGTCCTGTTTCTCTCATCCACCATCACCAGCACCAGTATGTTGAGAAATAAATCCTCATCTGAGTTAGTGATAGAAAATTCATCATATCCATGAGTAAACAGGCATCTCTAAAATGTAGTCAGTCAATCAGTGCTGACGACCTTGGTGGTGATTTTCAGAGTTCACATCCAGATAAGGAGAAATATGTTTGCTCTTTTTTTTTTATGTTAATACTTAGCAGGCGCTGTGATCAGTGCAGTGATAATGGTATAGAATGGGCCCAACGAGAACATTGATGAGGCACACTAACCCAAGCTTGGACACGAGTGGGGACCAAGAGAGACTCGAGGATGAGTGGACACTGCCCAAAGGAAGTGAGAAGAAAAGCAAAGGAAGGAAAGTGTGTCTCACCCAGACCAGCAGAGTCCTCTGAGGCACAGGGACCAGAGACAGAACACAGACAATTGCAGTGTCTCAGAGAGAAAAAAAAAATGGGTTATGAGGCATTTCCCCAATGCTTTGGAGGGTCAAAGTTTCCCTGGAACTTGGAAAATGATGAATTATCAAAGGTATAGATTTAGGGGCCCAGACCCACCCTGAAAGTTCATGGTCTGATATCTTGAGGCTGTGCCACCCACAGGACAGTGGGGATACAGCATCAGAATGCAGTTACTAGATTACAATATAGAAAACCAAGTCACAGAAAAACTCAACAACAGAACAGCTTTATGCAGGAAAAAAATGATAAACCTGACTGAACAAGTTTAATTTTGTTTATCAAAAGATGTCATTAAGAGAGTGACAGCCAGGTGTGGAGGGTACATATCTATACTCCAAGCTACTTGGGAGGCTGAGGCAGGAGGATCAAAATAACAAACAAAAAAAATTTTTTAAGGTCTTGGGATGTAGCTCAGTGGTAGAGCACTTTCCTAGCACATGCAAGATCCTAGTTTTTATTCCCCAATACTGGAAAAAAAGAAAGAAAGAAAAAAGAGAGTGAGAAAATAGTGATTAATGAAGAAAATAAAGAGAGACAATACAAAAACGGATGAAAGGCTTTCACAAAAGGGGAAATTCAAATAGCCAAGGAAAATACTCATATCATTAGTAATTGAAGAAATGTAAACTAAAACCAACATAAGGACACAGTTCTATTTTTAAGACTGTATTTTAAGGGCAGCATTAGGTTCACAGCAAAATGGAGTGCACAGCCTTCCCCATCAACACCCCCACCAGAGTGGGACATGTGTTACAACTGATGAAGCTACAGTGACACAACATTCTCATCCAAAGACCAAACTTACCAAGGGATTTGCTCTTGGTGTCATACATTCTGTGGGTTTGGACCAATGCATGCCTCCATCATTATAGCATCACACAGAGTAGTTTCACTGCCCTAAAAATCATCTATGCTCCACCTATCTATCCCTATCTCCTCCCAAATCCCCTGACAATCACTAATTTTACTGTCTCCATAGTTTTGCCTTTGCTGGTGTGTCCAAGAGTTGGAATTATGCAGTATGTAGCCTTCCTAGATTGGCTTCATTCTCTTCGTAATATACACTTAAATTTCCTCCGTGCCTTTTTAACTTGAAAACTCATTTCTTTTTAGCACCAAATAATATTACATGGTCTAGAAGTGCCAACGTTTAACCATTCACCTATTGATGGACATCTCAGTTGCTTCTAAGTTTGGGTGATTATGAATAAAACAGCTGGAAATGTCCATGCACAGGCTTTTGTGTGAACATAAGTTTTCAACTGCTCTGGGTAAGTACTAACGAGCATGACTGCTGGTTCGTGTGATAAGGGTATGTATGCTTAGTTTTGTCAGAAATCACCAAACTCGTCTTCCAAAGTGGCGAATGAATGGGAATTCCTGTTACTCCAGTCCTTGTCAGCACTTGGCATAGTCAGTATCCCAGATTTTCGTCGTTCTAATTGGTTAGTGATAACTCATCCTTAATTTACACGTTGCTGATGACGTGTTGTAGAACATCTTTTTACATGTATATTCGCCATCTGTATGTCTTTTTTGGAGAGGCATCTGTCAAGGTCTTTGGTTCATTTTTAATCGGCTTATTTGTTTTCTTATTGGTGAAGTTTTTAAGATCTCATTGAAAATTTTGGATAACAGTCCTTCATCAGATATGTCTTTTGCAAATGCCTTCTCCTAGTCTGTGACTTGTCTTTTCACTCTCTTGACCTTATCTTTCACCAACTAGAATTTTGAGTCAATTTGAGTTTATTTTTGTGGCAAGGATAAGGTCTGTGTCTAGATTTCTTTTTCGTATGGATGTCCACTTGTTCCAGACCATTTGTTGTAAAGACTATCTTTGCTTCATTGCACTACCTATGCCCACTTGTCCAAAATTAACTGACCATATTCATGGGGGCTCTATTTCTGGGTTCTCTATTCTGCTCCATCTATTTATTTGTCTGTTCTTTCGCTAATACTATAACATACTGATTACTCTAGTGTTTTAGGAATTATAGAAGTTGGATGGTGTCAGTCCTCCAACTTTGCTTTTCTCTGTCTATATTTTGTTGGCTCTTCTGGGTTTTTTGCCTCTTAGCATAAGCTTTGTAATCCATTTGTCATTATCCACAAAGTAACTTCTTGATGCTTTGATTGGGTCTGCATTTAATCTACAGATCAAGTTGGGAAGAATTGACTGACATCTCCACAAGTGATTCTTCCATGACCATGAGATATCTCTCCATTTATTTAGATTTTTATTTCATTCATCAGAGCTTTGTAGTTTCTCACATACACATCTTATACATATTTTGTTAAATAAGTATTTTGGGTTTTTTTTTCAGTGCCCTTTGGTATGTACATCTTATAAATTTATCTTAATAACTGAAAATGATATACTACATAAAAATGATTACTATTATGGGGACTGACTTCAGTGTTGTAGTCATCTGGGTGGGGCAGGGAATGTTCTATAGTCCTTTGATTTGGTCTCAGGTTTTTAGTAATCCTTTACCTGTAGTCTGTGAGCTTCACAAGAACACTCTAGTATTTTCTCCCATCTTAATTGAAATAATCTAGTAAGAGTGGACTGTATTTGGGTATTTACCATCCCCTAACCCAATAAGGCTCTGACCAAATCCCAGCAATTTAGGCTCTGGTTAACTAGTTTATCCTAAAGGCAAGCCTTCTTAAGAAAAAACAGAGTGCTCTGGTGTATTATCTCCAAGTGGTTTATTTCCCCCTCCCCCTGTCAGAAGCACAGGGAGATTTTTTTTTTCTTGATATTTAGTATAGAAACCTGGTCAAGCTCCTAGAGGTAGACTGAACAATATTGTGGTGGCCCACTGTGATGGGCTCTCCTGGGAGCCTTAGCTCTCAGACTGTCCAAGGGGAGCCTCCAGCAGTCTGTGCATTACAGCTCAGGTTTTCCTCTGAACCCACCTGGGTTCAGAGTCTGTGCTCTCACATACTCACTTCTTTGTTTTTCTGATCGTGGGGCAGTGATTTTGTGTTCTCCCCTATTTTAAGAGATACAAGAAGAATTGTTGACATTTCAGTCTATTCAGCATTTTACTTTTTAGGAAAGAATAATGATTTGCCAGCCCTTTAAATGGAAGACCAGAGGCCACAAGATCAAGGGTACCATTCTTTGAGTCTGACCTCTTTAGAGCAGCAGAAAATCCTCTCCAATCTCTTTGTTTAAAGGAACACATGACTCTTCTTACCTTCTGCCCTCTATAATTTATTATTGTCCCATTTTTTTTACTATTGAAATGTTATATCATTATTGATTATTTGTAACCACCCCCTAGAATATAAACATAACAAGCACAGAGAATATGACAGATTAGTTCATCACTTTCTGCCCAAGACTTAAATCATACAGTAGGTCATTAATGAATCCTGACTTATTTGGCAGGACTATAAGCTGGTAAAAAAAAAATTAGGAAAAATTTTTGGCAGAATAAGCCATCCATTAATGAAGCTCCTACAGGTACAGCCATAGAAACCCTTTGCACATGTATAGAGCCCCATAGAAAAGCATTCACCATAGCCTTGTTTATAATAATTAGAAATGGAAACAAACCAAATACCATCAGCACTAGCGCAGATGGACAGATAGTGGAGTGTTTTTAATAAAGTCATTCCTCGATATCCCACAGACACAAAAATCCAAAAACGTTCAAGTCTCTTAAGTCAGTCCATGGATGTAGAACCTGCAGTTAGAGGGCAGACTGTATATAGTAATGGTGGTGCCCAGCCATAACTGCTCACCCTGCAAATGAATCCTACTAACACAGAGTGAGCAATAAAAGCAAAGACCCAAATGAACACATGCAAAATAATTTTTATTTAAATTTTAAAAATGCCAAACTAATTGTGTCCAACTACAACTAAAAATATATATTTAAAAAAAAGGCCAGACTAAAGTCTAATATTTAGGGTAAGTCTATAGGCGGTAAAAATTATAAAGACAAACAAGGAAATGATGTCTGTACAATCTAGTCTTTACCTCTGGAGGGAAGAGGAAACACACGGGGATTCTGGGGAACTTAACAACATCCTGTATCTTGATCTGGCTGATATTTTTATGGGTGTTGTGTGATTACTTGTTAAACCATACGTATGTGTTTGATGTTTGATGTTTAGCATTTACATTCTACTACAATTACAACTGACATGTTTTTAAAAATAGAACTGCACTAATTTTTTTTTTAATGATGGGATTCAAAAAGAAAATTAACTACCTTTGAGGTCAAAAGCCAAAAAAAAATATATATATATTGATGTCACTGGGAATGTATCCAGATAAGTATGTGTTGTCTGTCCTTCAAGAAATGAGAGCCTGGCCAGTTTAAACTCAGTTCTTTCCTCACTGAAAGTAGTTTATCTTCTTGTATTGTTTGAGGTCAACATTTCCACATCCAAAATCATTTTGGTGGCCTGCCCCAAGAGATGCAAAATGTTGTAGGAATGTTTCCCTCATTTCTTTTGCATATGTTTTTCTTATAGCATTATGGCAAAGAAATCTGAGAGTAGAGGAAGTATAGCGGATGAGCCAATGAAGTTAGGAAAACACCCCCACCCATGGTGTTTTAAGGGAGGAAAAGGAAAGAGTGTAGAATTTGAGAAATAACAGAAAACATCACTTGCTCAGTGGTGTGGACTCTGTGGTTATGTTCTGCACATAACCATAAAATTTGGAAAAAAGAATACTTGGCTCCTTGGATTTAGGTAGGAATGCAAGATTGTTTTAAGGAAAGTCTAAGAAGGTAGTTACATTTCATGCATGTCCCTGTAACATGGCTGAGGCTTACCATCCTATGTTGGGTGGCTGCCTCTTGGGGCTGACTCCACTCTGGCTTAAAACATCTGCCCAAGAACAGGCTAAGTCATAAAAAAGTGGCCTGGAAACGTGGAATCCAGAAATTTTCTCGAATGCAGGGCTCTCCACATTCCAGGGCTCTCCATCCCCTGAGCCCCAGATCACAGTATCCAACCTTAGCTCTTTGATTGACAGCCTTTCCCTTTTAGAGGGGTGTTCCCTTTTGCATTGTGTGGGAAGGCAACCTTTCCTCCCTTCCCTCTACTCCAGTACTTTTCCAGTTCATTAAACACATGCTGTTCCCTCTGCCTGGACTTCCCCATCCATACTGCACCAGGATAGTATCTACTTATAACTTTGATCTTAGGGGCTGACATCACTTACTGTAGGAAGTGTCCCTTTTTACCCCCATACGTCCACCACATTTGAACATCACTGCTCTTGTGCTTATCCACCGTACAGCACGTTATCTTAGTTGACTGATTAATACCATATTAACTGCTTTTCATTGTCACTAGACTGTAGGTTCTGTAAAGATGTTTAGCTAATCTTTCTTGTTTGCTATCGATTCCTTGATTCTTAATATTGTGATCAGTATTTACAGAATCATGAAGAGATTGTTGTCTAGTTGATTTCTTTATTTTGTATAGGACACAAAAGACTCTTGAGGAAGGCCACACATAGATGCTGAGCATTGGACTGAATCTCTGCAGTCAGCTCAGTTCTGACGTCCTTGACCATGCTGCTTGTCCAAGTGGAGGCTGGGCTGGATCGAAGGGCTTCGAAGTAGTGCCTCTGTCTTCACAGATCTCTGAAGCGTATAGGGAAAACAACACTTCTAGGGACCCTAGAGAAGACAGGGTGGTGGTTTTACCATTTGAAATATGGGAGACTGGGATGTTACAGATAAAGTGTCAAAGTTAAGGGACATTTGGATTGGAGATACAGTATTCTCCTCTAATTCTCACAACAATCTTGCAATCTTTCCATTCTACAGATGAGGAAACAGAGGCCGAGAAAGATTAAGATACTAACTCAAAGTCATGTACCTAGTAAGAACAGAAGCAACCAGTAGTCACACCCAGTCTGACTTCCAAACTCCATGTTCCCAACAACCCATTTCCCATAGTGCCTCATATCTATAACCAGCAATTGCTTCAAGACACTTTTGTCAAAAAACTGGGTTTTGCAGAAATTTATATTCTAATTTATGAGACTATATAAGTAAGAAAATTCTGATTTGAGAAGAAATTGACATCAGGAGGTAAGAGGCCCTGAAGCAATCAGAGTGACAAAGGAGAAAGCAAGCCTGCAGAGACTCCCTTCCTTCTGTTTCTATGGATACCATTATTGCACATCCCATCTGTAAGTCCAGCTTGGTGCACCACACCATAGATTAGAAATACAGGGGATTTTTCAGAAATTGTGTTTTGAAAAACTCTGTGCACCACCAAATTTTACAGCATGAGCCCTTTTCACTCCACATGTTCCCATGGTCTTGCACCCCATGTTTTAAAAGCATAATTTTGGCAATATTTCCATTCCTGGACATTTTGGCTCAAAAAATCAAAGTGGATCTCAGGTTTCAAACACACAAGAGGGAATAGGGTTGCTACTGAGAACACCAATATTTATTATTGGACCAACAATATTTGGGCTGTCAAACTAGGCTTTTATTTTAATATTCTTGGGTGAGGAAAGTACATGTTTTTTGTTTTTGTTTTTGTTTTTTTTTTAAGAGAGAGGAGAGGGGGAGGGGGGGAGAGAGAGAGAGAGAGAGAGAGAGAGAGAGAGAGAGAGAGAGAGAATTTATTTATTATTTATTTTAGTTCTCGGCGGACACAACATCTTTGTTGGTATGTGGTGCTGAGGATCGAACCTGGGCCGCACGCATGCCAGGCGAGCGCGCTACTGCTTGAGCCACATCCCCAGCCCCAAGTACATGTTTTTGATAGCAGTATTTCTTTCATCCTGGTTTTAGTGTTTTACCCATGTCCTTTAATCGAAATCCAAAAGCACACATTTTAAAGCAACAGTGTGAAGTATGAGGAGTCAATAGTCTGCTTTGTTTCCCAGAGTAAATTGTTAATCACACATTTCTAAGTTTGATTTGGTTTTTTAGCATGTGTCTAGTGATTTATGTAATATTTATTTTGAAGTTTTCATTTAAAAATTTAAACACGTCAAAGTTTTGTATTTTTTTTTTACAAAACATTCCTTTAAAAAGCACATCAACAATGTGCAGAGAAGCCAAAAAGTTTAATTAGATGGCAGTCTAGAAACTTCATGGCTACACTATTTATTACAGAATATTTCCAGCATAAATATCACCAGCTTATTGGCCCCCAAAATATTATGGAAGCATAATTTATACTCAAAAAAATTCCTCTTTCTCCTTTTTTTTTTTTTTTTTTTTTTTTGCAAAGCTGTGTATCAAACTCAGGGTCTCTAGCATACAAGCCAAGCACTCTACCACTGAATTATCTCCCCAGCATAATTTCCCTATTTAAAACCTACAGTCCAATGGATTTTGACAAGTTTATGCAGTTATATAACTAACAACTCAATCAGGATACACACTTTCTTCACCCTTACAATTTCCTTTCTATTATTTTGCAATTTTCTCCCATGACTGATGCCTCCCAAGAATGATGATAGCCCTCCCTTACGTCAGTATAGTTTTTGCCATTTCTAGAATTTTACATCAATTAAATCATACATATGAGTCTTCTCTGAGTTAGCATAATATGTTTGAGATCCTTTCATACCGTGGCATGTGTCAACATTTTATTCTTTTTTTCTTGCTGTAGTAGTCTATAGTGTGGTCATATCACAATTTATCTATAAATCTCTTAATAGACATTTGGGTTTTTTCCGTTCTGGGTTATGAATAATACTTCTGTGAGCATTCACATAAAGGCCTGTGTGTGAACATGTGCTTTCATCTCCAAAGGAAAAACATCTAGAACCAGGAATGGTGGTTCATGAGATAGAGACTTTAACATATGATGCTGATACTTGCAACAGCATGAACGGATCTCAAAAATATCATGCTAATTCATAGAAAATGACTCATATGTATGATTTAATTTATATAAAAATCCCACAAATGGCAAACTTAACATTATAAAACACTGTCAGACTCTTTTCCAAAGTGGCTGTACGATAGTGCATTTCCATCAGCTGTGTATGAGAGTTCTAGTTCCTCCACATCTTATCTGACATTGACATTGTCAGTCCCTTTTGTAAGAGGCATTCTGATGGATTTGTAGAGGTATTGCCGTAGTTTTAATTTTAATTTCCTGGTGACTAGAAACGATGTGCATCCTTGTATATGTTAATTTTTGGCCATTCACGTAGCTCCTCTGGTGAAGTGTTTGTTGACATTATTTGACCATTATGTTTTTAAGTTATATAAAGCTGAACATGTTGCAAATATTTTCTCCCAATCTGTAGGTTGCCTTATTGCTTTCTTAACTTTTATTCATTAATTCTTCGGTTCTGACAAAGCCCATTTTGTCATTTGTTTTCTTTTATCCAGTGTACTCGTAATACAACACCAGAAGTCAATCTCTACCTGGAATGAAATGTTATTCTCAATCTCTATCCTTCCCTCCCATTTACTCTCTTAATTATTTGGGGTATCCTGATTACTAAACTACAGTTTTGGAACATCGTTTAGGTACTCGGGCACTTTTAAAGAAAGTGAACAAATCAGGATAAACAAAGATAACGCTATAAACTCTTACAAAGTTAACTAATGTTAAAAGCCAAAACCAAGAAAATTAAAAGTCTGAGGATCATAAATTGAAGAAAGAGTCATAGATAGATAATAGCTAGGAGTTGTATGATTGTGAGCAACTGCAAGAAAAAAACATGTAGGAGGTTGACAGCCCTGAAAGTGAAGACAGACTATCAGGGATCAGACTTACCCTTCAATTGAAACTAAAGGAAAATCTGAATAAACCTTTCATTTCTCTTGTTTTTAGTTATTTCCTGTTAGTGGATTTTTAAAATCACTAATTTTGGAGGTCACATAGCTGAACAATATATTATTAGTCTCCCTCTAGCTTTGCTGCAGACAATACCTCTAATGTGTGGGTAGTGATAGCAATTGCCAAGGCTACTTTCAAGGACTTGAAGATCATTTTTGTCAAAACCACCAACTCTTTACTTGGGCCTGTTTAGATGATCTTTTAATGTCAGGTGGCTGAAAAGTCCACACTCAAATCAAGCTAACGCCACCATTTTCTGAACATGGATTCTATAAAGAGCCATGAAGTTTGATTACACTTGTGCAGAACACTTTCCCTCCAATCACCTTTCCCCATGCCTTGGATCACCTGCTTCTTTATCCCATAAATACCCCTAAGCCCTGTCCTTGGGAAGGAATGTTTGAGGCTTGGCTTTGCATAACCACCCCTCTCCCTTTGCATAATCACCTTGTGAATAAACTGTCTGTGCAAAACTCATTGTTTCAGTGAATGTCATACAACAAGCAAAATGGCCCTGGATTGGTCACACAATCTGAAACTAGCAAAACCTGAGCAAATTAATAGAACAATAGTTTTGAAGACATTAGCCACCAGGCTATAAAGAACAATGACCTGAGAGACTCCACCAAAGATATGCATATGAAGATGCTCAACATTGTTAGTTAATAGGGAAATGCAAATTTAAACCACAATATGATATCATTTCACTCCTATGGGAATTTCTAAAATTATAAAGACTGACCATATAAATGTTGGCAAGGATATTGAAGAACTCAAACTCTCCCACACTGATGGCAGGAACTTTCAAACACTTTTGAAAACCACTTATTGGTTTTTCAAAAAGTTTAACGTATGTACAGGGAGTGGTAGTGCACACCTGTATCCCCAGAGATCCAGGAGGCTGAGGCAGGAGGATTGCAAGTTCAAGATCAATTTGGGCAAACTTAGTGAGAACCTCTTTCAAAATAAAAAAACAAAAAGGACTGGAGAGGGGTGGGATTGTGGCTCAAAGGTAGAGCGCTCACCTAGCATGCGTGAGGCACTGGGTTTGATCTTTAGCACCACATAAAAATAAAATAAATATATTGTGTCCACTTATAACTAAAAAATAAATATTTTTTAAAAAAGGACTGGGGATGTAGCTCAGGGGTAAAGCATCCCTAGGTTCAATCTACAGTAAAAATAATAAAATAAAATAAGTAGTTAAGTATATACCTGTATGACCTCGCCATTCCACTTTATATTTACCCTAAAGAAATGCAAGTCTTCTGCATAAATATTTACTCATAGCAGTGCTATTAGTTGCTCAATGGTCCTCAACTTAGGAGATTTTGCTTTACCAGGTATATATGGCAATATCTGAAGATGTTTCTGGTTGTCATAACTGAGGTGGGGGTGCCATCGGCATATACTGGGAGATATCAGGAACTCTGCTAAATGTCCTATGATATACAGAACAGCATCTTACAACAAAGAATTATCCAGCCCAAGATGTCCATAATGCCAGACGTTGAAAAACTATGTCTACGCCTCAAAAGGGAACAACCAACATGTCCAGCAACAGGTGAATGGATAAAGATAATTATGGTCTATCCATAGAATGGGACACTGCTTAGCAATGAAGTGAAACAAACAACTGATTCAGAGAACAGTGTGGATGAGTCTCAAAGCATTGCACTGAGTGAAAAAAGAAAAAAAAGGTAAAAAGAAGTACACATTTTGTGTTTCTATGTAGATAAAATTCTAGGGAATACAAACTAACATATGGTGACAGAAAACAAATCAGCAGCTGTCAATTTTGGAGGCCTGGGGGGCGGGGGAAAAAAAGGAATGGAAGAGGGATGACAAAGGGGCTCAAGGAAGTACGAGCAATAGGCACATTAGTCATTGTACTTTGTGGTTGTTGTGAGTGAGCTAAGTTCTGTACACTAAAAAGCTAAACATAATTTTAAAAAAGTGATCCAACTAATTCACAGATTTTAAATAGATTGAATTTAATGAAACAATCCCCAATATTCATTTACATTAATGAGTTTGAAACAGAAAAGCACTGACCACATTTGTGGCATATATACACAATGGAATATTACTCAGCAATAAAAGAGAATAAAATCATGGCATTTGCAGGTAAATGGATGGAGTTGGAGAAGATAATGCTAAGTAAAGTTAGCCAATCCCAAAAAACCAAATGCCAAATGTTTTCTTTGTTATAAGGAAGCTAATTCATAGTGGCATAGTGAGGGGGTGCATGGGAGAAATAGATGAACTCTAGATAAGGCAGAGGGATGGGAGGGGAAGGGAGAGGGCATGGAGTAATTAATGATGGTTGAATGTGACGATCATTGTTATCCAAAGTACATGTATGAAGACACGAATTGGTGTGAATATACTATGCATACAACCAGAGATATGAAAAATTGAGCTCTATATATGTAATAAGAATTGTGATGCATTCTGCTGTCATATATAAATAAAAATAAATAAATATATTAAAAATAAAAAGAATTAAAAGGCACTGACCAAAAATTCCATAGGCCTGAGCTATGGTCCTACTTCTAGTTAATTTGAAAATAGCCTACTAAAAAACTGCCATGATTTAGCCTGGCACAGTGGCACACACCTGTAATTCAAGGTATTCAGGAGGCTGATGAAGGAGGATCTCAACCAGGCAAAGTCAGCCTGGTCAATTTTTTGAGGCCCTGCCTCATAAAAAGGGCTGGGATGTAGTTCAGAGGCAGAGTAAGAGCTCCTCAATCCCCAGCACCACAAAAAGATAAAAAGGGAAAAAAGCCACAGTAGGACTCAGTATCTTCAATCCTTCTGCCTTTAAAGATCCCTCTTTTTTTCCCTCTAAAGTATATTTTTATGGATTTTGGTGATATTTAAAGTAACTCAATCAGCCTACTGTTATGCACTGAAATTATGATGACACCCAAACACAAAGAAAATAAACAGTTGCGTAGGTCACTCCTGCCCAAGGCCACCTGCTCATTGATGGACTTCCTCCTCTCAATCCTGCCTACTGAGACCAAGGGCATTTAACAATAACCAAACCTAGATAAGCTGTTCTAACTTGTCTCTGTACAACTTGTGGGTCTGGCAGGACAAATGTTCCAGTAAAAGCTAAGAACAGGCGATCATAAGTAGGAGATGGATCCTCACCTGGAAAAAAGGACTTTGTGAATTGATTGGAAAAAGTGGAGTCTGAGTAGAAAATTTAGGAGCACAGAGAAAACCCAAAGGAAACCTTGGATTAATGCAGGTACTCAGTAATGAGCCCAGCGGAGGA
Organism: Spermophilus citellus; assembly: GCF_964194105.1. Lineage (NCBI taxonomy): Eukaryota > Metazoa > Chordata > Mammalia > Rodentia > Sciuridae > Spermophilus > Spermophilus citellus. The sequence goes on along the minus strand of NC_138194.1, from coordinate 27,901,647 downwards.
GAGAAGACACAAGGGGACACAGGAGGCAGCCACTGAGAGGTGAAATGTGCTTCTGGAGAAACCATGGAAGAGCCCCAGAAGTGGAAGGAGGAGAGGAGGAGGAGGAGGAGAGGTAAAGGGAGGAAAAAAACAGGGTAGAGTTTCCCCCAGGAACAAAGCCTACAGGTCACTGATCAAGGCCTAAAACTGTCAGTGAGTGAACTGAAAGTACAGTTGTACCTCGGCCACGGGGTCTCTCTTCTGAAAACCAATCCATGGCTGAAATTCAGCTAGAATTTCTGAAGTTCCTTCCAGCATTTGTCATCATGTGATGTGATAGAAAAGGTCAAATTAATGCAATTCTCTTTCCTCCAAAAATGGCCATTTTTAAGAGAGGACTTTTCGTCTGTGAATCTTATTTTTCTTTGATTTACTTCACTTGAAACGCGGGTCCACTGCTCAATGGGAAAAACAAGATTGGAATTAGGCAGAAATACAGATTAGATGTAGATTACAAACAGAACAATCTGTCACCATCAAGGAACATAAACCAGAGCAAAGGATATTAGGTAGCAGGTCTAATTGCACTGCCTAGATGGCAGGAAGAGATCAAAGAAACAAGTTTTTTGCTAGGTGAGAAAAACGAGAGAAGTTACACTATGAGAAAGAGTCATCTAAGATCCACATGGGTGTTTATCCACATTTTAAATACAACTTTATACTGAAAAATAAGCAGAAAGTAGCTAAGCAGTGGGTGACACCTGCTCCATTTCAGGGAAAGGGACAGAAAGAGTCTTACATGAACACTAATAATTCATTCTCTAGATTAACTCTCCATTCAGGTGCCAGTTCATTTTGATTGGTCTCTGTGAGTTGTCACTCAAATGCTTCCATTCGCATTGCCTCTATTTTTATATTTTATGTATTTATATTTATATACAGTTGACATGTTCTCCTTGAAGACAAAGGAAAATGTGTATGCTCAAGCAAACTCTCTCGAACTGTTTAAGGGATGAGCTCCATCTACCGAAGTAAAAGAATGAGAGTCAAGTTGCCAAGAGAGGCCAAGTGTGGTAGCGCATGCCTGTAATCTCAGCAGCTTGGGAGACTGAAGAAGGAAGATGGCAAGTTCAAAGTCAGCCTCAGCAATTTAGCAAGGCCCTAAGCAACTCAGTGAGACCCTGTCTCTAAATAAAATGAAAAAAAAAAAAAAAGGATAGGGGTGCTAAGGATGTCGCTTGTCACTCAGTAGTTAAGTGCCACTAGCTGCCACAATTATATATATATATATATATATATATATATATATATATATATATACACACACACACACACACACACACACACACACACACACATATATATATATATAGAGAGAGAGAGAATAAAATAATATTAACAACAATAAAAACAGAGAAAATTAGTGGCAAGGAGAGCAAGTGGAATCCATGCATCTACGGAACGAAAGTACTCACTGAATATTTCTACCAAAATCTCAGTAAAGTGACAGAAATAGATTTTAAGGCAGAAATATACAAAAAGGAGAAGACAAAAAGAAGATAAGAACAATGACTTTGGAGCTAGAAAGCAGATGCTGAAGCCAAAATGAACCAGCATAATTCTTACATAATCCTGCAGAGATAGTTAAGAATCAAACTGATGAATATGAATGCTTCTAAGCCTCCATTAATGCAATATTTGCCTCTGAAAATGGGGATAAAAGGACGACCTAAATATATAGGATTGGTTAGTAGTCTGCATAAGAAACTATCAGATTACCAGTTGCCCTCCCCAACCCAAACAAAAAAAACTAGAGTCTTTTTTCCGCAAAGAGAGCTAAGCAAGTTGGCTACACCTGAGCCATTTTAGGCACGGTGATGGGATTACAGCCTCACAAGGTTGCTGAGGCCTGGTTCTTCTTCCTCCACTGTGTTTCCAAAATCCTGGCTAGCAGGCTTCACCTTCCAGGCAGGAAATAAGAGTCTTCTTCAGAGAATATGACCTTACCAGGATAAAACACCTAAAACAGGGAGGGGAGGGGGGGAGAGAGGGGATAAGAAGGGCAGCACAATACAATAGACACTAGTATGGCCCTATGTATAAACGTGGCTGTATAACCAATGTGATCCTGCAACCTGTACATGTGGAAAAAATAAGATTAAGATTACGTACCCCATTTGAATCAAATGTATGATATGTCAAGATCATTGTAATGTTTTGAGCAACTAATAAAAAAATTAAAAAAAAACACCTAAAACACTTTGTATTTGAGGTTGCTCAACTCATCTACCCAAACCTATCACTTCACAACAACAAGTTCGGGTATCAGGGCTTCCTATCCCTTTTTATTTTTCATTCCATCTTTTAACTATTTTAGTCTTCCCTGTATAAGCACACAAGCAGGATTACTATACTATTACTATACTATACAATCACTAAAGAATAAGAGAGAGAGTGAGTGAGAGGGCAAAAGAAAAAGGAAAAAAAGCAACTTGGAAGAAACAAGAGACTGTCAGAGGACAATATTTCCAGGAAAAAGAAAGAGAAAGTAATAAAGCCTATTATATTAACTAAGATAAGATATTGTAAGCATGAAACATAAACAGGTAGCGTGAAAAAAGAAAAAAAGAATACACATAGGAAGAAACTGTGAACAAGGAAAAGATGATGTATACTTCCAGAGAGGGAAACCACAAACATCCCTAACAAAGATTCATGATTAGAATGGCCTTAGATATCCCAACGTACTGTCTGAATTGTGTTGAGAGCCGTTGGTGGGCTGTTGTGGACTGTGTTGCAGCATCACAGCCTAATGGAGAGATAAGTCTGGCATTGAACTTCCCCTGGCACCCCCCACGGGATTTACTGATGCAAATGAACTTTCCCTTCAAGCTCTGCCAAAGATCCCACAGAGCACTTGAGATGGGTGTGACCTGCCAAGATGCCAATCAACCTGCTGTCTGCAAGACATCAGGAAGCAAGACTCATCCTGAAACTTTATCCCTGATTTTGATGTATCTCCTTAAATAAGCCACCAGAGCCATCTTTCCTTTGTCTAGTTTCAGCTCCCAGGTGGACTAGATCCATCAGGGGCTCTGCTTTATGTAAATATATTTCTGACTATTTGTGTTCTCTTCTTCATTAATTACTTGAGACTTTAAGTTTCCAGGTGGCTTACACCCTCCTCAGCAGGAAAAAGAGAACCCCTTATGAGACATTGTCCCGTTGCCCCTATTAGAATTGAAAGGGGGGGGGGCTGGGGTTGTGGCTCAGCGGTAGAGTGCTCGCCTAGCACTCAAGAGGCCCTGGGTTGGATCCTCAGCACCACATAAAAATAAATAAATAAAATATATGTATTGTGTCCAACTACAACTAAAAAATAAATATTTTTTTAAAAAAGAATTGAAAGGGAAAATTCTGCGTACAACCATTTTTTTTTTAATATTTATTTTTTAGTTTTCGGTGGACACAACATCTTTGTTTGTATGTGGTGCTGAGTGAGGACTGAACCCAGGCCACACGCATGCCAGGCGAGCGCACTACCACTTGAGCTACATCCCCAGCCCTGTATACAACCATTTTATAAGTCAAATGTGAATAAGACCTTCAAATTTTTATTTCCCATGTAGTTTTTTCCTTCAGAAAGCTATTTTAAAAGCTATGAATATATAAACCAAGAAAGAGGGAAATACTGGTTTTAGGAACAAGATATCTAACCCAAAAGATAGGAGAGGAGAATTCTTGGGCAGGAAGGGCAGCTGGTTGAGATTAGAGTAGAATGCAGAGGAACTTCCTTAGGAATATTAAATTAACAGATTACTGATGTGTCTGAACACTTTTTTTTTTTCTTAACAACTGATAATCAATTTATCAAAACAGTTGACTTAGGCATCTGCAATGGTAAATTCCATCTCCATTCCTGGCTCACTAGTGATGGAAGTTATCTGCTTAACAATCTTAAAAGGACTGTGCAAGTCAATGAGTGACTTGTAGATTCTCATCTGGACATGAGACCATGTCTTGCAACCTTCACTACAAGTGTTTTTCTTCTAGTGATTCCCAAAGTCTTGGTTGGTGTGCAAAAGGGTCCTTCCACTTTGAGATTCTTTTCCTTTGCGGCTCTGATCAAGTCAGCACATACTTTCTCCAGTGATTTCAGGTTGCAACTGGTGAGGGTGATTCTAATTCAATGAATCCACCTCAGGTCCCATGGAGTCACAAATTATCTTTCCATGGCTGAGGGGAAGACTCCTGATGGACTTGTTCCTCAACAACAGAGAACAGTGGTGAGTCAGTAGCAGGAGCAGGCAGAAGGGAGCTCTGTTGCACACACAACCACAAGAGTGATTTGCTCATAGTGTTTAATGTGCACTGAATGCTAGTTGGGGTGCTCCAGCACATCTAACACTTTTTGCATTGTTTGTGTTGGATGACTGGTGTAATGGAATACATGCTTACATTCAAAGACAATCTACCTTTGAGTAATTATTAATAGCGCTGCTCATGACAGCCCTCTTAACTGAAATGTACTCTGGAGGTAGGGTGGCCAACAAAACTGATAACTTACATAAGACATAAATTTTGGCCATCTTGAAACATTTTATGCATGATTTTGATCCTTGTATTTTCAGAGACTGAAATACAGAAAGCCCCATTATCAGATGCCTTGGGCTGAACTTAAGTAGAATCAAGATGCAGCTATCTTTATATTTATAGATAGATAGATAGATAGATAGATAGATAGATAGATAGATAGATAGATAGATTAGGTGTAGATGGACACAACACAATGCCTTTCTTTCTTTCTTTCTTTCTTTTTGAGAGAGAGAGAGAGAGACAGAATTTTTTTAATATTTATTTTTTAGTTTTCAGCGGACACAACATCTTTATTTTATTTTTATGTGGTGCTGAGGATCGAACGCAGTGCCCCGTGCATGCCAGGCAAGGGCGCTACTGCTTGAGCCACATCCCCAGCCCACAATGCCTTTATTTTTATGAGGTGCTGAGGATCCAACCCGGGTCCTGCCCGTGCTAGGCTGAGCCACAGTCCCAGCCCCAAGATGCAGCTATCTTGAGGTCATATTGTTATTTGGGTTTTTTTCCCTGTTAGCCTTATCCTTATCTTCATATTTTGATGCTTCCAAAGTGCAGAAGGCTTTCTAATCATTCCAAGATCACTCTGTCATATACAGGAGCTCCTCCTCATTTATTTATATTCTAGAGGGGTTGATTTACCCCCACTTCCTCCCAGGCCAATTTTTCACTAACTTCTGTGAATTCATAAATGGCAAGGAATAGTGAAAGGAAATCTTTTGCTCAAAGTGCTTTTACTTTGGAAGGATGGGGCTCAAAAAAATTCAACTGTTTGCAAAGAAAAAACTTCAAAGTCTCTAAGAATTAGTCACCTCCCTTTAATTTAATGTGTGACACTGTTTCCCTATTTAAAAGGTAAAAAGAAGCAAGTTAATCCTTCATAAATTCTTTCTCTTTCCATACAATATCTCTTTGCTAGTAGTTCTAATGGTAAAAGATAGGCAAGAGACAACCATTAGCAGAGATGCAAATTGCTATTGTTTGTGGGTGGAGTGCTCCAGACATACCTTACCCTCAAGCCTCTAACAGATTCTCTCTCCTCTTCCTTGAGTTATTCCAGCTTTAGGAGAGTGGCCCAGAAGGTGGCATTGCTTGCTAGTCTAGTCTTAGGTAGAAAAAAGCAGGGAGTGGGGCGCGGAAATAATACCATGTAAAAAGACTTAGAGGTAAAAAAGCAAAATACATTTAAGAAACTGGGTGTGTTTCAGAATGGTATCATTTATAGAATGCCAGGGGAGTGTAGAAAGAACTACATGTGTTACCAAGTTGCTTCCAGACAAAGTACAGGTGGAGCATCCCTAATCTGAACACCCAAACTCTGCAAAGCTCCAAAATACCAAACTTTTTGAAACATGTTTAAGATGCCATAGCTGGAAATTCCACATGTGACCTCATGTGATGGGCTGCAGTCAAAACTCAGGCACACTAAAAATGTTGCATAAGATCACTTTCCGACAACCGTGTGAATGAAGCATAAATAAACTTGGTGTTTATACTAGGGTACTGTCCCCAAAGTATCTCATAGGCAAACATTCCAAAATCTGAAAAAATAACTCCAAATGTGGAACACTTCTGGTCTCAGATAAGGGACACTCACCCTGGGGATGCCTCCTGGAGGTGGGAGGAGGTCAAGGCAGTACTGTGAAGAGAGTGAAGTTGAACTGTGACACAGACACAGTAAGAACTTGCCAAGTCCACAGGCAAGTGGGGAGCTGCTCCGGCCTGTGAAGTTATCCCTAGTTCAGTGGGTCATTGTGGCTCCTCCTCAGGCCTGGGATGAGTGGGCCCTTGGAGGGGTGGTCTGCAATGGCTGGCAACCTTCCACACAGCAGTGTCCTCCCTTGAGAGAGACATGCTTGGCTTATCTCCATGCACCACAAACAAAGTTATTTCCTTTCTACCTCTGAATGTGTCTTGCATCAGTCTCTCTTTCCACTTTCCAAAACTCCCTGGGGCCCCCTCCCTGGTGTCATTGTCTCACCCTAGCACCTCTCCCAGCCCCCACTCTACTCTTCAGTCATAGTAATTTCCCCAAACCTAAGTCCAATAACCATTCCCCTGCTCAAAACCCTTTCATAGTTCCAAAAAAGCTACACTTCTATTACACAACTGTTCTTCTTCATGGTGGAGTGTATTTCACCTTCCTCTTTCCTTATCTAAACTACAAGCTTTGTCATGGCAAGGACTCCCTGTGTTGATCTGTGGATGAGTATGGCCAGAAGCATTACAGTTAGCCTAGAAACCAGGAGAGTGCAGAGTTCTGGCAGGGAAACGTGCTCAGAATGCATTGTTCCTTGAGAAAGAAAGACCTCTTTTCAGACAAGATTAATGTTTCTATCCTACTTGGCAAAGCAGAACTTGCTCAGAAAAAAAAAATGTTTTTTTCAAAGTACAAATGCCAACATGATAATTTAAATTGTCTCAGGTACATGAATGACCTACTTGATAAAGGAACGAGGCTACCAATCTTTTCTTGGGTTTTTGTTTATCTGTGCTTACTAGAATTTTAGGAAGCATGAACATCTTTCTTAATTTAATAATAAAAAAGATTATTTTTGTAGAAAAGTAATTAAGGAAATTCAAGATTCTGAGCTTCGAAAACCTATTATTCCTGAATGCATAACTTTGCCAAGAACAGATTCCTGAATTAATTTGTTAAATCTACAAAAATAATGGAATTTACTTAACTCTTGACTCTGAAGTTCAAGGATTGGAATTCTAGAGGTTCCCTGTAATGTTCTGTTTCTTTTAAAATATAAATATTGCTGCTTCCCTAGAAACAGACTTTGTTTTTCAATGATGGTGTTATCATCTCTAAATTTTTCCTCTTTTCATTAAATCTGTATATTTTGGAAGAATGTTTTAAGCACTATCAGAAAGCACTTCGCCTTCAAGTTATTTTTCTTGCGCTACTTGAACATTTCTCAAAATACTCTGGTCTACAGCAAAGCAAGACTAAGCACACCTCGGTCCTTCCTTCTCACTAGGTGGGACCTATTGTGAAGTCTATCAGGTTGTTAATCAGAATGAGACAATCACATATTTAGTCTACGTTTGTGCTTATTCAATTCAATATCAAAATTTCAAGAACACCAGGGTTTTATCAGTTGTCTGTGAAAAACACTTCAGGGCATGGAGTTGATCTTCTTTTGTAGATTTTCTCAGAGACCTTTGTTTCCTGATTTCTTTCTTCCCTACCCCCATCCCCATGAAGAACAGCAGGACAGCTACTTTTAGGAGGTGTGGGGTGGGCCCCCTGGCTGCTGAATACAGATTGATTGAGAAGGTTAACCAAATACCTGCTAGCACTGTAACAGTTTATTTTGACACCTGGCTGAGAATGGTGTTTGCAAAACTGCAACAGAAACCCAGCAAGATGTGTAAATGTTCTTTTCCCATTCCCCATCCCATCAGCATTTATTATTATTTGTATTCATGATGGCTGCCATTGTAACTGAGGTGAGAGGAAATCTCAGCCTAGTTTGATTTGCATTTCCCTGATAACAAGGATGTTGACCGTTTTCTCATATAATTGGTGACCCTTTGTATTTCTTCTTTTGGAAATGTGTTTAGTTTATTTGCCCCTTTATTGATTGAGTTATTTGGCTTTTGAGTTCTTTATATGTTCTGGATATTTCCTAGCTAGAGTAGCTAGCAAATATTTTCCCCCATTCTGTAGGTCTTCTCTTCATGCTCTTGTTTCCTTTGCTGTGCAAAAGCTGTTTGATTTGATGGCATCCCATTTGTTGATTATTGGCTTTATTTCTTGAGCTTCAGAAGTCTTATTAAGGAAGTTGATGCCTGCAACGTTGCCGAGACTGTAAATTAGTACAATAGAAATCAGTTGGAGACTAGGAATGGAAACATTGTGTGACCCAGCTATTCCACTCCTTGGTACTTATCCTAAAGAACTGAAGTCAGCATACTATAGTAATACAGGCACATCAATGTTTATAGCAGCATAATTCACAATAGCCAAGTTATGAAATTAGCCCAGATGCCCATCCGCAGAGGAAAGGTTAAAGAAAATGTGGTATATATATATATATATATATATATATATATATATATATACACACACACACACACACACACACACACACATATACACAATGGAATTTTACTCAGCCATAAAGAAGAATGAAATTATGGCATTTGCTGGTAAATGGATGAAATTAGAAAACATTGGGATAAGTGAAATAAGACAGATTCAGAAAGTCAAGGGTCAAATACTTTCTTTCACATGCAAAACCAGTGGGCAGGGAGAGGACCAGCTCTGTCATTTCCCAGGCTTCTTAGAGAGGCTATTTGCTAAGAACAGGCCCCTGAAGGCCTCCTCACCAAGGGCTCCCTCTCAGGGCTTCCTCAGATGCCCCGGGGCAGACATGCCCAACTCTCCTTCTGCCGGGTGCTCTTCCACTCAACACATGCTTTGCCAGACAGTCACTCAGGGAGGGCTTCCCTCATACTTTCTTAAAAATAGCACCACCCTGGCATACTCTCCCTGCCTCTCTCCAATATGACTTCCCTACTGAGTCCTGAGCACTGTCTGCTCTGATACAGGTGCTTTTTGACTTGTGATGGGGTTACATCCCAAGAAGCCCATCATAAATAGAAAACACCTAAGCAAAAAAATGCAATGAGGGCTGGAGATATAGCTCAGTTTAGAGTGCCTGTCTAGCATGCCCAATGTCCATTTAATACCCAGTACAGGAAAAAAAAATTTTTAAATGCAATGAATCTACCTAACCTACTTACTGTCCTGGTTTAGCAGCATAGCACACTGTAGCTCTTCCACCCCAAATGGTGAGTCCTGCAATCCCTTTTTGTTTAATGTGGTAAAGTGATACATATAGTAAAACTTGTCATTTTAACCAGTACTAAGTGTTTAGTTCAGTGACATTTAGGTATAGTCACAATGTCATGCAACCATCACCCATTTCCAAAATTTTCATCTTTCCAAACTGAAATTCTGTGCCCATTAAATTTGCTCACATCCCCCTCTCCCTTCAGTCCCTAGCAACTGAAAATATTTTGTCTCTATGATTTTGGGCATATCATATAAGTGGAATTATATAGTATTTGTACTTTTGTGACTCATTTATTTCACTTAGCATATCTTCATGGTTCATGCATACTGTAACATATGACAGAATTCCCTCCCTTTTTAAGGCTAAATAATGTTGCATGGTGTGTGTGTGTAAGTATGTGGATACATAAATGTGCATGTCTCTGTGTTTATATACATGATTTTTTAAAATATATTCACCTCTTGATGGACACGTGGGTTGTTTCTGCCTTACCACTATTGTGAATAATGTTGCTATGAACATAGGTATACAAATATCTGTTGGAGTTCCTGCTTTCAATTTTGGGGAGTTAGGTACCCAGAAGTAGCATTTCTGGATCATATATTGTCTTATTCTATTTGAGATTCCATATCATGGTACCATAGACTGGGTGGCTTGAACAACAGAAACTTAGTGCAAGAAGATTCCATGTCTGATGAGGGCACTCCTGCTGTTTGGAGATTTCCACGTTCTGGTTGTATCTTCCCATGGGCAGCTTAAAAGGGGACTAAATTGCATACTCATCAGTTTAGAAGGATACTGCCCTCTCCCGAAGGCCCCCCTCCATGTACCACTACATTAGGGATTTAGCTCCACCATGTGAATTTGAAGGAGACAAACATTCAGTCCATAGTTTGTGGTAATTTTGTTTAATTTTTGAGAAATCATCACACTGCTCAGCGACTCCAGGGCTGACTGGGTCCTGGTCGACTCTATCCCCCATATTCTCTCACAAGCTAGCTTTTCATAGTTTTCTCCCAGTGAGAGTAGAAGAGAAACTGGAAGATAAGGAGAGAGCAGAAGGGCTTACTCTGTGTTTCTAGCTCTTATTGAATGCCTGGCACCAGGGGAAACTGCAACTCCAAATTCCCTTGGCACTCCCAGGAACAGATGCTGTCCAGCCAGTAGCACCCCTCTTCTAACCAAGCACTAGCTGCATGACGTTCTGCCTCAGGGATGCAATGTTCAGGCACTGGGAACCCCTTCTCTTCTTTCCAAAGTTCTGGCAACACCACCTCTTGCCTTCTGATCCCCAAACCATGAAGGCAATGGATGTTTGCTGTAGATCCTAATATCTAGGTCATTTCAGTATGACCAGTTTTTCTTTCTGCCTTCTAATGCTCCTGTAACTAATTTACTGAATTAAATCTCTCTAGTTGCAATAGCTGCATGGATTTCGTTTCCATGACTGGACCCATATTTCCTCTTTGTCTGTAGAGACACATTCTGTAATCACGGCCAGTCTACATTCGGAAATGTTTGCATAGTCTGTAGAATTAGTCTACCATCTTTGTTAGCCTTTCTTTCGTATTTACAAAGTTTGCCAAATTAGCAAAAACACAGCATTCTCTGTTTTGATTTAAAACCAATTCATTTCCTCCAAGACTTTTATCTCACCCAGAATCAATTTGCCTTCCAAAGAAAAACGAAGATGGGGCTTTTTAGAAGTGTATAGAGAAAAGGAGAAAGGAATAGAGATAATAAAAGACAATGGTATTTATGTTATGAAAGAGGGAGAGAAGCAATGGAAGGTACCCAGGGATGGAGGTCGGTGGTAGAGTGGGTCTAGCATGCTAATAGGTCAAGTCCACTTCCAACTTCTGAGGAAGAATTACAAAGCAATTTCATCCTTGAGGGAGTGAAAAGTTACTAAAGATCCTGAATAATTTAAGGAAAGGAAACAATCATTAAAAACTCTCAAAATGGACAGTATTTATTTATGATCAATTGAGACTAATTCTTTGAAAGTCACTTGTATTATATTGCAAAATAACCAGGAAAAAGAGATGGAAAGATAAAATCCAAGAAAAAGATGAGAAAACCTACAAAAACATAATACTTATCTTCAAACCTTCTACTCATAAAGATATGTGAATAAAAAAAATTTCACATCATTCACATTGAACAATTAAAAATAGCTCAACATTAGTTTACCTGGTATTTTATTATTGTTTTTGTTTTGGCGTTTGGCAGAGCTGGGTTCAAACCCTGGGGCTTTGCAGGTCCTAGGCAAGTGCTGTACCCCTCAGCTATACCCCCCAGCCCTGATGTTTAATTATTTTTTTTTTCAAGAAAATAGTTTATTAAAGACAATGTTCAGCTGGGTTATACCTCCTGCCTACAATGCCAACTACTTGGCCCAGGTTGGAGGATGTCCAGTGCAGAGAGCCACCTTCCCAAGCAGATCTCAGCAATGGTTTAGCCTCTGGCAGTTCCCCATACTCCCAGTCTCCCATGGAGGCCTTTGGAAACAGGGATCAAAGGCACAGGGAACCCAGGTAACACTGAAAGTCTGTAAAAACTCTGAATTCCCTCTGTAGCTGAAGGGTTAGGATTGGACATTTCCCCAATTGGAAAATGAATGTCAAAACCACTGGCCGCTAGAAATTAGGCATATTGAAAATAGGCTAGAATTAGAGGGTCACAGCTGGGTACCCAGTAAGAATGCCTCTAGGGGAAGCCAGATTCCCATTTCACCCCTGCCTGTCCTGTTTAGTGGGGGAGCCCGGTAGGGTCCAGGAGACCAGGGTTCTCTACCCCCACTCTTGACCCTCTCATTCAATATGCTAGTCTTATTTTCATGTGAAGAAGTAGCTGAGGCCAGGGTGGGCATGGTGCTCAAGCCTGTAATCCCCAGAGAGGACTGCAGCAAGTGTAGGTGAGCCTGGACAATTTAGCCAGACTGTCTCTAAGGGTTGGGATGTGGCTCAGTGACTAGCACCACTGGGTTCAATTGCAGGAACCAAAGAAGGAAGAATTGGTTTACTATGGGGGCATGAAGTCTTATTTTTTGAGGGCTGGATGGCGGTGCAGAAGTCGCAGACATCCAGAAGTGTGGCCCCCGTGGCAGGTCAAAGGGACACTGGCTCCCAGGACACCTCCTCAGGCAGCAAGCCCTGATGTTTTCATTGTCTATTGCTGATCAGCAAAATGCCTCCAAATTTAATAACTTAAAACAATATCCATTCATTTGCTCATGATTCTGGAACCTGGGCTGGGTGGCGTGCTGTGACAGCTGGTCCTGTCAGTGGTCATGTCACGTGGACACATTTCTTTGCATGTTATCGAGGGCTGGGGCTCAGCTGGAACAAGGAACAGCAGAACTTCTCTTTACAGTTTCAGGACCCCTCCCTCCACAGGTGGCCCCTCCACATGGTCTTTCCAGCAGCCAGATTGCTTACAGGGTGACTCAGCACCTCCAAGAATAGAAGAAACCATGGGCCCTTTGTCACTCCTGGGCTTAAAGTCCCAGAGCACAATTCTCTTACACTGCTTACAGCAGCGAAAGCAATCAGACAGCCAGCCTGGAATGGAGGTGATAGAAAGAGACAATACCTCTTATGACAAGGCCACACTGCAAAAAAGCCTGTGAGAGGGGAGCTATTGCTGCAGCATTCTTGGAAATGTGATCTGTGAAGAGATAACCAAATGACATCATTTGACAATCAAATCAGATATGTTAAAGGACCACAGGGATCACATTGAATCCACCTTAAAAGAAACTTACTACAAGCATCTTGCCTGGAAGTTGCATTTTATCTTAAGGAAATGGAAGAAAATAGGGTTTCTGCCCTATTGTGTAGTTAAGAGAAAAAAAAAATATATATATATATACATATACATATATATATATGTATATATATACATATATATATACATATATATATATGTAAAGCAGAAAAACCATAAAGATATTCGTTCATTCAACAAATATTCCTGAATATTTAATGAACTCATCTTATACCCCCAGATAAAGTTGTAACTTTTTACAGATAGCTTCATGCTTCTTTTCTAACTAGAATTACAGGGCACTAGAGGTGTAGCTCAGTGGTACAGAATTTGCTTTGAAGGAATAAGACCCTGGGTCTAATTCCTAGCACTGAAAAAAAAAAAGAAAGAAAGAAAGAAAAGACAAGGAAAAATAAAAAACATATAACTAACATAACTACAACCACCATAATTTTTTTTTAACAAGAAGTGATGAGACAGCCTGGCATAATGGCACATTTATAATCCCAGCTACTCAGGAGGCTGAGGCAGCAGGAACACACTTTCAAAGCCAGCAGGGTGACTTCAACAAGACCCTGTCTCAAAATAAAATAAAAGGATCTGGGAATGTAGCTCAGAGATGGCATGTGCAAGATCCTGGATTTCATTCCCAGTACCGTCAAAAAAAAAGAAAGAAAAAGAAAAGAAAAAGAAAAAGCAATGAGCGCCCAGGAATCACAAGCCAGCTATCATTTTGGGGGAGAACATTAGGTGTTAGGAACTCGTCTTTCTGAATCCTTTCAAAATCCTACAATGCACACCCCGTCGTTAGTCATTTTACCAGAGAGAAAACTGGTGCTTTGAGGAATAAAAACTCCCCAAAGTAATTCAGACTCCCTAAAATATTTGTTAGCAGACGAACTAAGGAAGTCTTTGTTATTGAGAACACAAAAACATATTTTTGAAACGTTTTTATGTAAACATATGTTTTTTTTTCCAATTGTAAGTTTTATCCAATCAAGTTTTCCTGAGACTTGAATAATTCTTCATGAAGATGTGAGGCTGTGGGTCAGTCTTCAGGGTGCCTGGTGTCTTTACATAAGACTGGAAAGCTTTCCTGAAGTATCCACATGTAAATCCAAGAGGCTGGTGAAAACTTCTATCTGGTGACTCCCAACACTATTCCAGAGTCTGGGTGGGAAAACACAAAGCTTTTCTCAAATAACCGTACAATTGTCTTGGGCTCAAACTGGAAAATGCTTTCTCCCTCTTCCTGCCTTTGCCTCCACAAGGCTGTGGCAAGGATCTTTGCTGATCCAGGCTTTTCCCCTCCGTAGGGTGGGATGCTTCCTCACACATTCAGTAGGAGGAAGACGGGGACAGAGAGAGGAGGCGGCCCCTGGGCAGTGGGGCTCTCCAAGCTACAAGCTGAAGCCAGAAGTCCCCTGAGGGAGGTTGTGAGAAGGGGGAAAGAATGGCAGGGGCTGGGGCGAGGCCCGGGGCAGATAAGAATCTCTCATTCTCCCTCCTTTTCCTTGTTCCTCAGTACTGGATGCTGGGCTCACCCACCCTGTGCCTTTTAACTGTCAGGGAGCCAGAGCCAAGCTCTGGGCCAAGTCATCGTAGATGACATGTGAGTTGTGTGTGTTCCAAATTGGCCTTCCTGCCTTTCTGCAATAAAAACAAACTTGAGTTGGACCCCAACAAACATGACAGGAAAAATAACAACCCTTGTGGAGGACTGATACTGAAAACGGCTGGTCTCCCCACCCCAAGCCAGCCCTGCTGAGGACAGGAGCATGTCCTCAACTCAGAAGCGCGGGGCCTCCTGTGTCCGTGTATAGGGACAACCAGGAAGAGGCCCTCTCCAAACCCCAGGATGACACCAGAAATATCTAGCCCCTTTCACAGAGAAGAAAGTGCAGACTGAGCGCACCTCATCTGAAATGCTTAGGACTAGAAGTGTCTGGGATTTGGGATTTATTTCAGACTCTGTACTATTTGCATCATGCTATATCTTTGGGATGACCCCCCAGGTCTCAAGTTTATTTAAGTTTCATACACATGCATGTGGGATAAAGGAAATTTCATACAATATTTTAAAGAGTTTTGTGCATGAAACAAAGGTCATGGTATGAAATTTTCCACTTGGGATGTAATAATGATGTTCAATAAGTTTCAGATTTTGGAGCATTTCAGGTTTGGGATTTTTAGAGTAGGGATGCTCAACCTGTATGTGGCTTTGAATAGCACAGCGATCAAGCAAGCGAATCCCATTCACCCTCATCAGTCTCTGTAGTTCCTAGTTTTATTTTTTAGCTCTATTTAGAAAGACAAAAATTCAGAATGAACAGTCATGGGGCCTCGATGATATGTTAGAAAGTCATTAATGAACACTACTGGCTTATATATCAAAACAATGATATGGAATATTATTATTTATTTTGAATAATGCTCCTTTGTAAAAAAATTATAAGCACTCCACAAGTCAGACTCTGCCCTAGTTTTCAATGGCATCTTCCTCTTGACTCAACTTGATGCAAAAGTGCTCAATTAAATACTACAGTGAATTAAACTGAAAGTGACATTTTTCTGGACTGCAAGAATCAATATTTATATACACCTAATGAAAGCAGAGACTTGAAAAGATATTTGTACACCTGGGTTCACAATAGCCAAAAGGTGGAAACAACCAAATGTCATCAAAGGATGAGTAGACAGACCGAAGGTGGTAGATGCTTATGCTGGAACGTCATTCAGGTTTAAAAAGGAAGGGAATTCTGACCCAGGCTACAACAGGGTTGAACTTGAAATAACTGAAAACATTATGCTAAGTGAACTAAATCCACCAATCACAAAAGGACACGTGTTGCAGGAGTTCACTTGTATGAGATACCAAGAGAAGTCAAATCCACAGAGACAGAAAGTAGGATGGTGGTTGCCAGGGGATGGGGAGGAGGAATGGAGACTTAGTACTTGCCGGGGACAGTTTCAGTTAGGGAAGATGATCAGGTTCTGGAGATGGACGGTGGCAATGGCTGCACAGCAACGTGAAGGTGCTTAATGCCACTGACCTGTACACTTAACAATGGCGAAGTAGTTAAATTTTATATATGCATATTTCACTACAATTTCTTTGTAAAAATAAAAGAACTAATATGGAGGTGTCTGATAGATCTGTATCCAGTCCTGGCTGAAAGAGAAAAACTACGAAATTATGCTGAAATTTCCAATGTGTGTATGTTCCTGAAGGGTTCAATTGACAGTAATGACACAGTCAATACGTCATTGTCATCCGACCTGAACTCTAAAATGAGATCCAGGATGACTGCGTTGGGAATTTTGCACATCTGTTTTCTCAAGATTTTGTGACATTCCTGAGAGGCCGGCTCCATGGGCTAAGGGGACAGTGAGCTACTGACTGTTATGGTCCAGTGTGAAAAACACCAACCAAACCTTTCATTTATCTACACTGTACTAGTCAATATTTCAGAAAGAGATGAAAACTTTTTGCCTTGAGCTGTTTCCTATCTTGAAAAGTTCTTCTAAACATAAACTCTTCTGCTCCTTCAGGGCTTTTTTAGGTGACTGATATAATTTCATTCTAAAAAAAATGATAGGGGTATTATAATAAAGGAAAACTATGGACTCATCTCATTCATAACTTTCTAAACCAAATATTAATATGCTGATACCAGCAATATAGAAAAATGTAGTAATACCTTACATATTAATCGAGTATATTTCACTAGTGCAAGTTCTGTTGAAAATTCAATATCAATTAGTCAATTAGTCACTAAATTACTCAATTAATTTTTGGAATTAAGAGAAAAATCATGTGAATATCTCAGTACATACAGAGATTTCAATATCTTTTTTTTTTTTTTTTTGAGTACTAGGATTGAATCCAGTAGGTGCTCTACCATTGAGCTACATCCTCAACCCTCCTGTTTTTCATTTTTTATTTTGATGGAGAGTTCTGCTATAATGCCAAGGCTGGTCTTGAACTTGCAATCCTCCTACCTCAGCTGGGATTACTGACTGGCTTGTTTTTTCAATCTTAGTATTTTTCAACAACCATTCTTCTTTGGAAAACAAAACAAAACAAAACAAAACTACTCACAGACTAAAAATAGAGAAGAACTTCCTTTACCCACCAAAAGGTACTTAAAAAAACCTACTGCAAACATCATACATTATGGGGGAAAGTTGAGCCCTTACCTTCAGGAACGGAGTGATGGGAGAATGTCTACTAGCACCACTTCTATTCAACACTGCTGGTTGCATCTGAATGGCAAGATAAGAAAAACAGTAAGTAAAATACATACGCACTAAGAAGTAAGGAAAACAAATCCTATTCAACAAGGATTTATACTTTTAGAATTAATAAGTTCGATTAATACCAACATAGATACAAATGAAATAATGGGATATTAGGAATACATTTCCTCAATATCTGTATGTTTTGGAAAAGAAAAGCAGATAAGGATAGAAAAGAAACAAAAGTATATGACTTAACGACTGCTAAGGCTGGGGGTAAGTAGTACTCTCTTACATTTGTTGATGTTTGGGATTTTTATAATAAAAAAAAAATCTTAAAAAATACAAATGAGAGGCTAGGGTTGTGGCTCAGTGGTAGAGCACTTGCCTAGCATGTGCGAGGCCCTGGGTTCAATCCTCAGCACCACATAAATATTGTGTCCAACTAAAAAATAAATATTAAAAAAAAATACAAATGAGGCCAGGGATGGTGGTGCACACCTGTAATCCCAGCAGCTCAGGAGGCAGAGGCAGGAGGGTGGTGAGTTCAAAGCCAGTCTCAGAAACTTGGTGAGGTACTTAGTAACTCAGCGAGACCCTGTCTCTAATAAAATATTTTTCTAAAGGGCTGGGGATGTGGTTCAGTGGTTAAGAACCCTAGGTTCAATCCCCAGTACCAAAAAAATAAAATAAAATACAAATGAGTTTGCTGGATACAAGGTCAATAGACAAAAGCTATTATATTCCCCTAAGTCAGTAAAAGAGCTGCAAAGCATTTTTAATATATCAAGTAACTATATTTCTAACAGAAATACATAAAATATCTTCACAGAAAATCATAAACATTATTCAGGAAAATGCATAAGCAAATGGATAGGTATATTGCATTTATGTATTGGAAAACTCAGTGCTTTACTCTAAAAACACCACTCTTCCCCCAAATATTCCACAGCTCAAAGGCAATACCTATCGAAATTGTATCAGCATATGTACATAACTTGAGAAACTAATTAAAATAGAAGTGCTAAGGACTAAGAAGAGAAGATATCTTTTTTATCTGACACACAGTAATTATACATATTTATATGGCAGAGAGTGATAATCTGATGCATGTAATGTGTAATGATCAGATCAGATCTACCCCTCTCTTCTAGTTCTTTATAAAACATATGCTACATTCCTGTAAACTAAAAATCTAAATAAGTAAGAAAAATAAAGCCAGTAGGAAAACAGTCAAAGTATTTGATGGGCATTGACAAATTAGTCAATAAGTAGATGACCATGTGCTCAACCTAGTAGGTAATTGGAAAAATATGGATTAAAATGGCAATGGTTTAGGGCTGGGGATGTAGCTCAGTTGGTAGAGTGCTGGCCTCACATGTACAAGGCCCTGGGTCCGATCCCCAGCACCACCAAAAACAAATAAACAAAAATGATGACGTTTTAAACTAAAAAGACTGATAATCCCAGATTATGCCAATGTGAATGCCCACATAATAGTGGTGGAGTATGAACTGGTGTAATATTTTGGACACCAGGGGCTTTGTCTATCTTAGTGGTTCTCAAAGACCTTGCTCTCAGGATCCATTACACTCTTAAGAATTTATGACTTAATCTCAGCAGCTTGGGAGGCTAAGGCAAGAGGATCGTGAGTCCAAAGGCAGCCTCAGCAATGGTGAGGCACATAGCAACTCAGTGAGACCCTGTCTCTAATAAGATACAAAAATAGGGCTGGGGATGTGGCTCAGTGGTCAAATGTCCCTGAGTTCAATCACTGGTACCAAAATAATAATAATAATAATAATAATAATAATAATAATATTTATGACTCAAAAGAACATGTTGTATGTGCTGTATTAGTTTGCTATCACTGCCACAATAAAATGCCAAGACCAAGTGACTCCAATAGCACATATTTATTTTATCACAATTGTGGAGAGTAGAGTCCACAATCAAGGTGTCAGCAGGGTGGGTTTCCTCTAAGGCCTCAATGCTTGGCTTGCAGATGTGACCTCCTATCTTTTCTCTGTAGGCTCACACTCCAGTTGGTCCCTTTGTGTATTGCCGTAGTCTGGCTGGGCTGCCCAAGTCCGGCTAGGCAAAATAACCAAGAGGTGACAAGCAACTTGAAGGTTGAAGCAGGAACTACTTTATCGCCAGTGAACTCAGCAGGAACTGAGAACTCAAAGTAGCGGGCCCCCAGGGTAGCAGGAGCCGCCTCTCTGCCGGACTGCAGAGGTACATATACCCAACTAATTACACACAGCTTAACTTAATTGACATCATCTAGACACCAGCAGTCAGTCATTAAGGAATCCTCATCATCTTAATGGCTCGCTGGCGTTACTTCACAAACCACTCCTCTTGGCATACTGCCAGGCGCCATCTTAACTTGGTAGTGGCCCTCATCAGTGTATCCCTTTATATGTTCTTCATCTAGGAACACCAGTCAGGTTGGATGAGGGCCCACCTCGGCAGCCTCACTTAATCTTTCCTTTAAGGGCCCTGTCTTCAAATACGGTCCCACTTGTCACATTCTGAAGTACTCAATATATGAATTTTGGGGAAGACACACTTCAGCTCATAACATGTGGGCTATATTAATCAAAATTTACCATATTAGAAATTAAAACCGACAAATTTAAAACATCTATTGATTGAGTCTCTACTTCCAAGTGCACATGGACATCGAAACACTGAGTTCCTTGCAGAGGTATGGAACTGAGCACTTCAGTTTCTGCTGACTCTTGTCCAGAGGCCACCCTGAGCTATTCAGGGTGCAAAGCCATTCTGTGTGGCTCTGAGTTCTCACTTTCCACCAGCGTCCGAGGGCCACTTGCAGTTTCTGGTCGTGTGGAATTCCCCAACATGGTGGCCACTTACTTTCTCACAGCCAGCAGGGGAGAGAGTCTCCATCCATATCCCCCCATCTTCTCCGTCTTCTCTCTGGGTTAAAAACAAGTCACTTGAGGGGGTGAGGTGCTATGGTTTAGATGTGTTTTGTCCCCCAAAGGTTCATAGGCTGGAAGCTTGATCCCCAGGGCGAGGATATTGAAAGCTGGTGAGACCCAGTGGGGGATGGGGCCTAGTGGGAGGTGGGGCCTAGTGGGGGATGGGGCCTAGTGGGAGGTGAGACCCAGTGGGAGGTGGGGCCTAGTGGGAGGTGGGGCCTAGTGGGAGGTGGGGCCTAGTGGGAGGTGGGGCCTAGTGGGAGGTGGGACCCAGTGGGAGGTGAGACCCAGTGGGGGATGGGGCCTAGTGGGAGGTGGGGCCTATTGGGAGGTGGGGCCTAGTGGGAGGTGAGACCCAGTGGGAGGTGAGACCCAGTGGGGGGTGGGGCCTAGTGGGAGGTGGGGCCTATTGGGAGGTGGGGCCTAGTGGGAGGTGAGGCCTAGTGGGAGGTGAGACCCAGTGGGAGGTGGGGCCTAGTGGGAGGTGGGGCCTAGTGGGAGGTGGGGCCTAGTGGGAGGTGAGACCCAGTGGGAGGTGGGGCCTAGTGGGAGGTGGGGCCTATTGGGAGGTGGGGCCTAGTGGGAGGTGGGGCCTAGTGGGAGGTGAGACCCAGTGGGAGGTGAGACCCAGTGGGGGATGGGGCCTAGTGGGAGGTGGGGCCTATTGGGAGGTGGGGCCTAGTGGGAGGTGAGACCCAGTGGGAGGTGAGACCCAGTGGGGGGTGGGGCCTAGTGGGAGGTGGGGCCTATTGGGAGGTGGGGCCTAGTGGGAGGTGAGGCCTAGTGGGAGGTGAGACCCAGTGGGAGGTGGGGCCTAGTGGGAGGTGGGGCCTAGTGGGAGGTGAGACCCAGTGGGAGGTGAGACCCAGTGGGGGATGGGGCCTAGTGGGAGGTGGGGCCTATTGGGAGGTGGGGCCTAGTGGGAGGTGAGACCCAGTGGGAGGTGAGACCCAGTGGGGGGTGGGGCCTAGTGGGAGGTGGGGCCTATTGGGAGGTGGGGCCTAGTGGGAGGTGGGGCCTAGTGGGAGGTGAGACCCAGTGGGAGGTGGGGCCTAGTGGGAGGTGGGGCCTAGTGGGAGGTGGGGCCTAGTGGGAGGTGAGGCCCAGTGGGAGGTGGGGCCCAGTGGGAGGTGGGGCCTAGTGGGAGGTGGGGCCTAGTGG
The DNA here is from genome assembly GCF_964194105.1 of Spermophilus citellus. Taxonomy (NCBI): domain Eukaryota; kingdom Metazoa; phylum Chordata; class Mammalia; order Rodentia; family Sciuridae; genus Spermophilus; species Spermophilus citellus. Next base: position 27,880,145 of record NC_138194.1, on the reverse strand, counting down.
GGGGTGGGGCCTAGTGGGGGGTGGGGCCTAGTGGGAGGTGAGACCCAGTGGGGGGTGGGGCCTAGTGGGGGTGGGGCCTAGTGGGAGGTGGGGCCTAGTGGGAGGTGGGGCCTAGTGGGAGGTGAGACCCAGTGGGAGGTGGGGCCTAGTGGGAGGTGGGGCCTAGTGGGGGGTGGGGCCTAGTGGGAGGTGGGGCCTAGTGGGAGGTGAGACCCAGTGGGAGGTGGGGCCTAGTGGGAGGTGGGGCCTAGTGGGAGGTGCTTGGGTCATGACGGCCCTCCTGAGAGGATCAATGGTGCTCTTGACAATGGGTTAGGTCTCACAGGAATGGGTTAGTTCTGTAAAAGTAGGTTAATACCAAGAAGGCGTGCACGTATGACTTTGTCAAAATAAACTCATAAGCCAGGTACAGGGGCACACACCTGTAATCCCAGGCTGAGGTGGGAGGATTGCAAGTTCAAAACCAGCCTCAGCAACATAGCTCAAAATAAAATATAAAAAAGGGCTGGGGGTGTGGCTCAATGATTTTAAGTAGCCATGGGTTCAATCCCTGATACCAAAAAAAAAATTATAATGCTCTAATAATAAAATAATACAAAAAAAATAACAAGAGGCCTCTAGCTTCCTCTCTTGCCATGTGATCTCTTCCACACACACACTGCTTGCAATTCTTGCACATGCTCCTACCATTCCATGCCATCTGCCATGTTGTGACACAGCATCATGCCCTCACTAGATGTGGTCTTCCAATTCTGCCTCCAGGACTGTAAGTCAACGTAGAACTATTTTCTGTATAAAGTACCCAGCCTCCAGTATTTTGTTACGGCAACACAAAACAGATTAAGACAGGCAATCACAAAAGGCAAGAATACCAGGAGATGGGGCTGGGTCCCCCCCAAGGATCTGTCTTCCCATGCAGCAACATGTTGTCTCAGTGAATATTAACGAAGAAAATCAAACTCTACACAAATGTATAACTAAAAGAGTGAGGAGACTTTATCAGCTTTTTCAGATGACTGGAGTATTCTTTGATAATATGCTAAAAATCACCAAGTGGTTGTTTCTTAAAGGTCATTTGCAATGTAGAATCTGAAATCATATCAATGAAATTTTTGTACTCACATTAACATTCACCCATCCAGTTTGCACTTTGCATAGATTTTTATCATATGTGATTTTGTAATATCGTGCATTAGTCATTAGAAAAATATTGGTTCACTGATTTATACAGATCTTCCAAATATTAACACATTCTATCATATGAATTAAAAAGCACATTTTTTAATTTTTTTACTTTACTATTTTTAATTATTTTCATTTATTCCACTTAGTTGTACATGACAGCAGAATGCATTTCAATTCATCGTACACAAATGGAGCACACCATTTCAATTCTCTGATTGCACATGATGTAGAGATGCACCATTCGTGCAATCATACATGTAATTAGGGTAATGACGTTCATCTCACTCCACCATCTTTCTTACACCCATAACCCCTCCTCACTCTCACTTTGCCCTATCCAAAGTTCCTCCCTTCTTCCCATGCCCCACCCCATCAATAGATCATTATCCACTAATCAGAGAAAACATTTGAAACATTTTTGGGATTGGCTAACTTCACTTTGCATAATATTCTCCAACTCCATCCATTTACCGGTAAATGCCATAATTTTATTCTCTTTCAATGCTGAGTAATGTTCCATTGTGTATGTATACCACAGTTTCTTTATCTATTCATCTACTGATGGGAATCTAGGTTGGTTCCACAGTTTAGCTATTTGTGAATTCAGCTGCTATAAACATTGATGTGGCTGTGTCACTGTAGTATGCTGTTTTAAGTCCTTTGGGTATAGACCAAGGAGTGGGATAGCTGTGTCAAATGGTGGTTCCATTCCGAGTTTTCTAAGGAATCTCCACGTTTTCCAAAGTGGTTTCACCAATTTGCAATCCCACCAGCAATGTATGAGTGTACCTTTTTCCCCACATACTTACCAACACTTATTATTGCTAGTGTTCTTGATAACAGCCATTCTTACTGGGTGAAATGAAATCTTAGAATAGTTTTGATTTGCATTTCACTAATTACTAAAGATGTTGAATACTTTTTCATGTATTTATTGATTGCTTGTATGTCTTCTTCTGAGAAGTTTCTGTTCAGTTCCTTAGCCCATTTATTGATTGTTTTGTTTTGGTTTTTGGTATTAAGTTTTTTGAGTTCTTTATGTATCCTGGAGATTAGTTCTCTATCTAATGTGTGTGTGGTAAAAAGTTGTTCTCTTTTTGTTCTCTATAGTCTCTCTCTTCACCTCAACAATTGTTTCTTTTGCTGAGAAGCTTTTTAGTTTGAATCCATCCCATTTATTGATTTTTCATTCTATTTCTTGTGCTTTCGGAGTTTTATTAAGGAAGTCAGGGCCTAATCCAACATGAAGAAGATTTGGACCTACTTTTTCTTTTATTAGATGCAGGGTCTCTGGTCTAATTTGTAGGTCCTTGATCCATTTTGAGTTGAGTTTTATGCATGGTGAGAGATAGAGGTTTAATTTCATTTTGCTACATAAGGATTTTCAGTTTTCCCAGCCCCATTTGTTGAAGAGGCTATCTTTTCTCCAATGTATGTTTTTGGTGCCTTTGAGATACCTGTATTTATGTGGGTTTGTTTCTGTGACTTCTATTCTGTACCATTAGTCTACATGTCTATTTTGGTGCCAATACCATGCTATTTTTGTTACTATTGCTCTGTAGTATAGTTTAAGCTCTGGTATTATGATGCCTCCTGCTTCGCTTTTCTTGCTAAGGATTGCTTTGGTTATTCTGGGTCTCTTTTTTTCCAAATGAATTTCATGATTGCTTTTTCAAGTTCTATGAAGAATGTCATTTTAATAGGAATTACATTAAATCTGTACGTATGGCCATTTTGACAATATTAACTCTGCCTATCCAAGACCATGGGAAATCTTTCCATCTTCTAAGGTCTTCTTCAATTTCCTTCTTTAATGTTCTGTACTTTTCATTGTAGAGGTCTTTCACCTCTTTTGTTAGATTGATTCCCAAGTATTTTATATTTTTTGAGGCTAATTTGAATGGGGAAGTTTTCCTAATTTCTCTTTCAGTGAATTCATCACTTATGTATAGAAATACATTTGATTTATGGGTATTGATTTTATATCTTGCTACTTTGCTGAATTCATTTATTAGTTCTAGAAGTTTTCTGGTGGGATTTTTTTTGGATCCTCTATATATAGAATCTTATCTTCAGCAAATAATGATGGTTTGAGCTCTTCTTTTCCTATGTGTATCCCTTTAATTTCTTTTTGTCTGTCTAATTGCTCTGGCTAGAATTTCAAGGACTATGTTGAATAGAAGTGGAGAAAGAGGTCATCCCTGTCTTGTTCCAGTTTTTAGAGGGAATGCTTCTAATTTTTCTCCATTTAGACTGATGTTGGCCTTGGGCTTAGCATAGATAGCTTTTACAATGTTGATTATGTGCCTACTATCCTAGTTTTTCTAGTTTTGAACATGAAGAGGTGAAGTATTTTATCAAATGCTTTTTCAGTATCTATTGAGATAATCATATGATTCTTGTCTTTAAGTCTATTGATGTGATGAATTACATTTATTGATTTCCATATGTTGAACCAACCTTGCATCCCTAGGATGAACTCCATTTGATCATGGTGCACTATCTTTTGAAATATGTTTTTGTATGTGATTGTCCAGGATTTTATTGAGAATTATTGTGTCTATGTTCATCAGGGATATTGGTCTGAAATTTTTTTCCTTGATGTGTTTTTGTCTGGTTTGGGTATCAGGGTGATACTACCTTCATAGAATGAGTTTAGAAGGGTTTCTTCCATTTTTTATTTCATGGAATAATTTGAAGAGTATTGGTATTAGTTCTTCTTTGAAGGTCTTGTAGAATTCAGAAAAAGCACATTTATGCCAGGTGGGTGGCACACGCCTGTTATCCTAGCAACTCAGGAGGCTGAGGCAGGAGGATCACAAGTTTGGGGCCAGCCTCAATAACTTAGTGAGACCCTAAGCAACTTAGTAAGGCCTTGTCTCAAAATAAAAGATAAAAGGGGACTAGGGATGTTGCTTAATGGTTAAGTACCCCTAGGTTCAATCCCCAGTACCAGAAAAAAAAATTTCTTACTATAGGCATTCAATCTCACCTGAAATAAGAGGCTTTAATCATTGGAAATTGACAAAACTTATGGTAGGAGAAACAAGTTTCCAAAATATCCTAACAAACTTCCTCAAGAGAAACCACATATTTTGACATGCAGATTTTTGTGTACTTCTTTCAACACAGAGAATATTGAAAGTACATTGCTCAAGGATTGAGATTTACTAAAATTAATAATCTTGAGCTGGGAATATAGCTCAGCTGGTAGAGTGCTTGCCTCACATGGCCAAGGCCCTGGGTTCAATCCCCAGCACCGCAACAAAAAAAAATTAATAATCTTCACTGCTTCCTCACATATTCTAAAGTAAAACTACATTAACGTTTTTCTGTGAGTGCTGAGCAGTAGAGAGTGAATAATGAGTACTACTAAAGTTTGGTGCCAAGCCTTGAGCCAGACTAAGGAACTGCAAGCTGAGCATCCCTACTCTGAAAATCTAAAATTTGAAATGCTCCAAAATTCAAAACTTTGAACACTGACATGATGCCACATGGAAAATCACAAACTATGAAATTGTTCCATGTGCAAAATTATTTAAAATATTTTTGTATAAAAGGCATAAAATTAATTTATGCTCTGTGTGTAAGGGGTATGTAAAATCTACATGAATTTTGCATTTAGACTTGGGTTCCATCCCCTTGATATCTCATTATGTATATGCAAATATTCCAAAATCTAAAAAGAAAAAATATTGAAACGCTTCTGTCCCCAAGCATTTTGGATAAGGGCTACTTACTTGTAGCAGTTTTGCCCATCGCCACTTTGGCAACATTAGTTTGAAAATATAACATTATTTGAAAATCTACCTACTTTGCATATACATAATCTGGCTTTTGACCCAATGGGCATACTTCTAGGAATTTACCAAGCAGAAATGCACAAAAGGGTTTGTTAAGAAATGTGCAAGAATATTTGCAGAAATACCATTCATAAGAGCCAAAATTGAAAACAACTTAAAAGTAAAAAAAAAAAAGGATAGATATATGTAGACTATCCATACAATGGAATACTATAAAGCAATGTAAATGGACAAAGTAGGCTGCCTGCAACAACAGCAACCATGTGGATAATCAAAAAATAACAATATTATGTAGAGGGGAAAGTTACAAAAGAACAGGTAACATACAATTCCCCATACTTCTTCTAAGCAGGCAAAATTAAACCATTAGGCAATAAAAGGATAAAAGTGAAACTTTAAAAATCTCAACAGAGTTTATACAGGTGAATTTTTTTGGCTCTTGGTTTTAGGGTGGATTTCTTTTCTTTTCTCTTTTAAGCAGTGCTGGGGATTAAACCTGGGGCCTTGCACATGCCAGGCAAGTACTCAACCACTGAGCCACATCTCCAGCCCTAGGATGGATTTCTTAAGACACAAAAGAGCGACCTTTATGAGAAAATATTAATAAATTTAGCTATATTAAAATTTAGAATTTTTCATTAGAAATTATCTTAAAATTATTCTCAATACACACAATTGGGAAGAAGAGCATAAATTATTCCTACCAATTTTTGAGAAAAGCAGATATAACCCAATTGACCAAAGGGGAACAGATGTACATCGGTATTTCACAAGAGAAAACACTTTTTGACAATGAGAATATGAAGAGAGGCTCAATGTCATAAAGAGGAGGGAAAATTAAGAGGACAATAAAATATTTTTAGAAACTCATTTGCTTAGCAAAACATTTAAAAATTGTGACAATTAACAAATGTCTAAGAGAAAGTAAAATCACAAGATCAGTTATGTATTGCTGAATGGAGAGTAATTTGGAGTAACTCTATTGCAAAATAGTGTCTTTAGAAGCTAAGTATTAAACATCCATAAATATATCAAAAGAAAGCTTTACATAGTGGGTCAGAGCAAGAATATTCACAGTAGCATTACCTGCAACAGCAAAAACTCACAAATAACCCAAATATCCATCAAAATGAAAATGCATGAAAAATAATGCAATATATTAAAAAAGGGAATATTATACAGGAGCCAAGAAAATAAATAACAGCAAGAAACAGCAATATGGAAGAATCCTGGCAAAATAATAATAGATAAAGACGATAAGTTTCCAATAATTAAATAAAACATGATATTTTTTGAAATTCAATTAAAAAGGTCTATTTTTTGGAAATGTGTGGATGCAATTAAAAGAAAAAAAATGAATGCAGAATTCTGACTAACAACTTCCTTTGGTGGAGGGAAAAGAGACACAGACAGAAGAATGCCTGTTGCCAGCTGTCAGCAGTTTTAAAGACCATAGATTTGGGGACTGGGGATGTGGCTCAAGTGGTAGCGCGCTCGCCTGGCATGCGTGCGGCCCGGGTTCGATCCTCAGCACCACATACCAACAAAGATGTTGTGTCCGCCGAGAACTAAAAAATAAATATTAAAATTCTCTCTCTCTCTCTCTCTCTCTCTCTCTCTCTCTCTGTCTCTCTCTCCTCTCTCACTCTCTCTTTAAAAAAGAAAAGACCATAGATTTGTGTTCACTGGTGAGATTATGGGCATAAGGTATCATTATCAATAAGTAAATAAATAAGCAGTTCTTGCAAAAAACTTGAAACTGCACCATGAATGATGATATATGTAATCTAATTGTGTGCACCTCAGATTCTTCATTAAACAACAAGTAAGCCAGACCCCAAAAGCCGAAAGTTTTCTCTGATATGCAAAAGCGAATCCAAAACAAGGGAGGAAAAGAGAGTGAGGAAAAGAGGGGAGAGGATTCCATCAAAATAGAGTCAGAATAGCAATTATCAAGAATAGAAGCAACAATAAATGCTGGTGAGGATGTGGGGGGAAAAGAACACTCATACTTTGCTGGTGGGATTGCAAATTGGTGCAATGACTATGGAGAGCAGTATGGAAATTCATCAGAAAACTTGATCACCGTTTGACCCATCAATCCTGCTCCTCGGTTTATACCCAGAGGACTTAAAATCAGCATGCTACAGTGACACACCCACCTCAATGTTTATAGCAGCTCAATTCACAATAGTTAAACTATGGAACTAAGTGTCCTTCAACCGGTGAATGGATAAAGAAACTGTGCTATATATGCACAATGGAATACTACTCAGCCTTAAAGAATGACTTAATGACATTTTCAGGTAAATGGATGAAGATGGAGAATATCACACTAAGCAAAATAAACCAACCCCAAAGAACCAAAGGCCAAATGTTTTTCTCTGATACGTGAATGCTAATTCACAATAAGGGTAGGGGGATGCTAGGGAAGAATAGAGGTACTTTAGATTAGAGTGAAAGGAGGAGAGGGGGTATAAGAGTGGGAAGAACAGTAAAATTAATCAGATGTTATCAACCTATGTATGTATATGACTGCACAGCTGGTGCAATTCTACATTGTGTGCAACCAGAAACATGAGAAGTTAACTCCACTTATGTATGATATGTCAAAAGGCATTCTACAGTTATGTATAACTAATTAAAACAAATTTTTAAAAAGGAAGAATAAGTTCTAGAGAGCCATCATACAACATGGCAGCTGTAGTTAATATATTGTATCCTTGAAAAGTACTAAGAAAGTGAATATAAAGTGTTCTTATTTCAAAAATGATAACCGTGTGAGGTATTACACATGTTAATTGGCTAGATTTAGTCATTCACAATGTATACATACTTCAAAAAATCATGTTGTACATGATAGATACATACAATAGTATATGCTAATTTAAAAAATAAAAATTTGAAGCTGGGTGCAGTGGCACATGCCTATAATCCCAGCAGCTCAGGAGACTAAGGCAGGAAGATTGCGAGTTCAAAGCCAGCCTCAGCAAAAGCAAGGTACTAAGCAACTCAGTGAGATCCTGTCTCTAAATAAAATATAAAATAGGGCTGGGGATGTGGCTCAGTGTTCAAGTGCCTCTGAATTCAATTCCCAGTACCGAAAAAAGTTTAAAAATAAAAAAATAAATAAAAATTTGAATTTAAAAAAAGCTATCACCATAATATTCATTGTTAGTATTAACACTGTTATTTCTTATCAATATGTTTAATCGTATAGTTTTGCTATTTTAAATACAAAAAATTTCCTGGTGTCAAAAAAAAATAGTTAATTTCAATGGATGGTTGTCACTAGTACTTCTCCTTTTCTTCAGGAAAACTTGATATCAGTCCTTACCAAGCAGGCCCTGCCCTGTGACAGGGCAGATACCAAGGTCTGTCAAAGCTTTGAACTAGAAAACCCAGAACAAGAGCAAGTTCTACGTCAGCTTTTAGTCCACCCCACACATCTGGAGCTGTGCCAGCTATTTCTTGGAATCATTTATAATAACTCACTTCAAAAGATAACAGAGAATGCAAGTGAAAATAATGAATTATTCTTAATCCCTAAAACAGTTATTCAATACCTACAATAATTCAATCCTAAGAATAATTCTGTGAGGGGAGTATGGGCTCTTTTTTCCGGTGAGGAAACTAAATTTTGGAGTAGTAAATACTGGGTACAATGGTACACAGTGTGTTCCACGCCGAAAGAGACAGAACCCCACCCCCTCTGACTCACAGTTCCACTGGTTACAATATCTGCTTCAAAAATTGGATATAAATCTTGGTATTTCTTTTTACATCAAAGTGAAAAGGAAAGACAAACATTGATTTGTCAAACTAAAATGAAGCAACATGCAAAATGAAATGTGAGACCTTGGACTTCAATGAGTTCACAACATTATACACAGTGTAAGGCCCGTGAATTCACAAAATTCACACCTGTGAATTCTACTCATTGTCCAGGCTAAAAAGAAAAAAAAAATCCAGCCCTTAAGAGACCAGGGCAAACCTGGAGATTAAGGACATCAATGTACTTCCAAAGAATCGGTCCTAAAATAATTGCATCTGACTTCAAAGAGACACAGAAAGAAACTGATGTAGACACCAAAAATTGCCAGTTTGAAAAATGAATCATCAGGAACATGTGTCATCAGGGAAAAGGCAACAGGTAAGCCAGGGCCAGGAGAGCTGTGTCATGAGGAAACCACCTTCAGAGCCATCTTCTCCTGGTTGAGTCATCAAACAGCCCCATTAAATGTAACTGGGTACAGTGGTGTACACCTGTGATCCCAGCAACTCAGGAGGCTGAGGCAGGAAGATCACAAGTTCAAGGTCAGTCTCAGGAACTTAGGGTGACCTTGTCTCAAAAAAAAAAACAAAATTGGGAAGTAGCTTAGTGGTAAGGCACCCCTGGAATCCATCTCCAGTATACCCCCAAAAGCTGTACCTTTGTAGTAATCAGCTCAATTTGCCTAATAATCCTAATATTGCTATAAAGAGCTTCCTAACTCTTTTTAATAACATAGGTTTCAAAGAATAAAACAAAAATCGCCAGAGATAAAAGAAAAAGAAAACACAAAGACAATTTTTATATCCTGGCAAGGCAAGATATCACACACAAACACACACACACACACACACACACACACACACACTTCACTGAGTGGTTCTCTCAAGGAAAAGTCAGGGTGTTGAAAGTGACGGCAGTGTAAGTACAGTGGTTAAGTCAACAAGGAATGAAAAATAGCACTTCAGATAGTGTCTTAGGTCTCTGTAATCTGTTGGCTAAAAAGTTCTATTGTTCATCAGTCAAAAAAAAATCAGCATACTACAGTAATGCAGCCACATCAATGTTTATAGCAGCTCAATTCACAATAGCTAAACTATGGAACCAACTGGATATCCTTCAATAAAGGAATGGATAAAGAAAATGTGGTATATAGACACAATGGAATATTACTCAGATTTAGAGAAGAGTGAAATTATGGCATTCACCATTAAATGGATGGAATTGGAGAATATCATGTTAAGGGAAATAAGCCAATCCCACAAAACCAAAGGCCGAATGTTTTCTCTAATATGCGGATGCTAATTCAAAATAAGGTGGGGGGCACTATAGAAGAATAGCGTTACCTTAGATTAGGTAGAGGGAAATGGTGGGAGGGGCAGGGAGGAGATGTGGGGATAGAAAAGATAGTTGAAGGAAACCGACATTAATATATATATATATATATATATATATATATATATATATATATCTGCATGATCAATGTGATTCTTCAACATATACACTCAGAAAAATGAGAAATTATATCCCATCTATGTATGATATATCAAAGTGCATAAGTGCATTCTACTGTCATGTATAACTAATTAAAACAAATTTTTTAAAATTAATTTTTTTAAAAAAAGGAGTCTTCACTTAGGCCCAATGAGAATCTGATGCACCAGGTCTTATCCATGTCAGTTGATTAGAATCTGTTTTGATGAAACACAACAGTCAGTTTTTATATCTCCTAGACAAATGCTGATACAAATGGAAACTTTTCCTTATTCATAGGTAATAAGCATATGCAATGCATGACATCAAATTAAATATTTGCAAAAAAACTGCAGTGAAGACATGGGGAAGGACTATATAGGTTTTGATAGTACATTAAAAGAAAATTTATTGACATAGAAACAATTGTCTGACAAACAGGTCACAGAGCAGCATGTACAGAATGGTGTCATTTGATGATGATAATAATAATAATGTTCCTATAAGTGCATGTAGAAAAATACCCAAAGGGATATGCAAAAGTGTTATTGTAGTGAGGTTAGGAGAAAGGAAAGCACCATGTTTTCATTGTGATGTTTTTTTCTACTTTCTAATTTTCCTCAGTGATGAATAGTAATAAAAAGTTATTATTGTAGATTGATGCAGCGTGTGAACGAGTCCATGGTTTTCTCCCCTGAGATTTAAACATGCCTGGAGATGAAAACTGCTTCCAGTTCAAAACTGTGAGTTACTCGGCTTAGGAGGCTGAGGTAGGAGAATCGTGAGTTCAAAGCCAGCCTCAGCAAAAGCAACTCAGTGAGACCCTGTCTCTAAATAAAATACAAAATAGGGCTGGGGATGTGGCTCCGTGGTTGAGTGCCCCAGAGTTTAATCCTGAGTATCAAAAAATAAAAAATATTTTTTTTTTAAAAAAAGAAAGTTACTAACAGAAACCACAACTCAACTCCTGATAGCTGATGGATTGTCACCTCACCACATGACAGCACCAAATGAGTCAGACCTCAAGTCGGTTTTAGAACATGAAGAAAATTCTGGAAGCCTTTCCAGTTCTCCACACCACCCACATGAATACCTGGAAGCTCAGCATTACTATGGTAACCCCCTAGGCCACAGCAAGGTGGCCACTGGAATGGAACAGATTGGGTTCTGGCATCCAGCACACGGAATTCAAGGCCAAGAACAAAGCAGTAGGTAACTGTCAAGCTCCCTGACCCTTAGGGTCAAAAACCAGACTTCATGACAGGGACACACAACTCCCACTGATTTATCTTTCCTTTATCCTGCAACTGGCCATTTCAAGAAGTCTATTTCGTGACTGTATATCAGTAATAGTTGGGTGGAGGTTTAAAAAAAAAATCATAGGAATGTCTTTCCTTAACCAAAGCAGACCTGTAATTTGTAAATCCCAAAGGAGATCAAGCAGAATGGTAAGGGCAGACTCTGGGTTTATCAAGAATAAAGAGAGGGCAAAGTTCAAAGATTTGGGAAAAATCAAAATAGACAACTACCGGATGGTATTTACTTAAATAAACCAAAATGTAGGGTTAAATAAGCCTTCAGGTGTTAAAGGTTATATCATTATTCAACTTCAACCTTCTAAAACAATACGGAAATATGAATAAAATCGCCTGCTAGCATAAATCATTTTTACCCAGCCCAAATCCCGGGGAGGACCAGCAAATGACCTGCCTGTACAAGGAAAGATAGAAGATTCCCTGGGCTTCTTGCAGTAGCAGCAAAAGATTAACCTGACTTCACCACAGAAATTTAGACCAGGACAAAGAACAGAGTTAGCAGAAGTGTTCCAAAAATCTTCCACTGGACAACAGTTTTAAAAATTTAATATTGTTACTGTAAGAATACGAAACAGAATACAAGATATTCTGAGATCCTTTCAATTGTGTTATTTTACAAAGTTAATACACAGTTAAAATACAGACAGTTTTCCCTTAAATTTCTACCAAGGATGTATGTTTTCCATCAACTCTATTTAGGATCATTATTTCAAGGTTCTATAAGAGTAAAAGTAAAACATAGACCTATTGGTTATAAACTTGGATGACAAGAATTTATTATTTGTTCCCATCCACTTTCATAGAAAGTATCCAAATAAATAATAAATAAGTCACTTTGGGCTGTGTGTAATCTAACAATTTACTCTTTAGAAATTTCCTATCATAGCCGGGTGCAGTGGTGCACACCTGTAATCCCAGTGGCTCAAGATGTTGAGACAGGAGGATTGCAAGTTCGAAGCCAGCCTCAGCAACTTAGTGAGGCCCTAAGCAACTTATCAAGATCCTGTCTTAAAATAAAAAATAAAAAGGGCTGGGGATATGACTCCGTGATTAAGCACTTCTGGGTTCAATCCCTGGTACCAAAAAAAAAAAAAAAAAAAAAAAAAAGAAAGAAAGAAAAAATTTATATCAACAAAGGGCTACGCACCAACCAAATCAAACTGTAAATATTTGACTTATCAAACCATATATGCTGGCATAAGAGTTAAATTTATATTTTAGATCACTTTCAAAGAGATGGAGATATTCAGCATATAGAGAACATATTCTGAGATGGAGTTTGTTGATCTTCAGGTTTAGTAGGCAAGTTCTTAGGGCCAACATCTGCAAGGGAATAGAAGACGATTCCCCTGATGTAGTGGATGCTTTTGGGTAGCGAAGGCCCTTCAGAATTGACCTGAAATAGGGCAAGAAGTTGGATCTGTGAATCGTAGGTCAACAGGTAATAGATGCAGCTGTCCCTAGGAAGGCGCATGACCTTGAGCCAGGATCTCAGGGTCTGAGAGTGACTCAGATAAGAGAAATCCTTGCAGCAGGATGAACGACTGCCTCTGAGAGGCCATCACAGTATCCTCTACCAGAGAGCATGTAAAGACAAGAGCACCCCCTGAGAGACTGTGGACCCTGCAGAGCCCAGCAAGGGCACAAGAGAGAACCTTAAGGGACCTGCAGTGAAAGGGAAGCCTATGAAACAGAAAGAGCACACTGAGAGGTCAGAGGCCAGCCGCAGCCAGGAACCACCCAAATGGATTGAGTCAAAAAGGAGTAAGGGGACATCAGTGGTAAACAGCACTGGAGTCTAGTAAGGGGTGACAGAGAAGTGCATCTTTGAGTTTGACAACAAAGAGTTAGTACTAAATTCCAAGGAGTCCTACGAGAACAAGTTGATGGAGGAGGCACAGATTAAAAAAGTAAACACAGTGTGCAGCACAGGGTAGGAAGGATGCAGGAAAGGAGTTTGGGGTTTTTTAGGTTTTAGTTGAAAAAGACTTTATCATGTGTAAAGCCTATTTAATCGAGTGGGCAATTAACCTTACAGCGTGCATAACACTTAAAAAAGAAAACTACTGGGTATAGATAGGGGTGCATGCCTGTAATCCCAGCTACCCTGGAGGCTGAGGTAGGAGGAACCCAAGTTCAAGGTCAGTATGGGCAACTTTGAGAAACTCTGTCTCAAATTAAAAAAAAAAAAAAGGATTTGGGATATAACCTGGTGATAAAGTGCCCTGGGTTCAATTCCCAACTGTGTGGGGGACAGACTACAATCTTATTCTACCGCATTATATAAAGTATCCTTTATTATGGACTAGAAAAGAAGTGATAGAGCTCACAAAACTTTGACAAGAAAACTATTTCCTTATTTTAAAAATACATGTAAACATGAGGAGAACTTTAATTAGCAAAGACAAGGGCTAGATACTGAAGAAGGGGCTTTTGGGACAGTTACAACCCAAAGTAATCAGCTCTTGTTGTTCATGCACATAGAAATACTCATTCACTTACTCCACCTACCCTATATACATTTGTCTTCTCTTCTAACCCCGTGAATCATTAATCAAATGTTTTAAAACCTACTAATTTCATAAATTGTGGCTCCAGTAAAAAGGATGTTTTCTGGGAGACTTGATTTTTGATTAAAGAAAATAACAGTACTCTATTGAGGTTCCCCAACCATCTCTCAAGAAGTGAGTAGAGTCTCCAAAACAACAAATGGAATATGAAAACAATCTATTCGAAAGATGTCTATCAAATTCTCTGTCAGTGAAAATTGTCTGCCTGTTTTTATTACAGAAAAATAACAGAAAGAAGGGAGAGAAAAGAAAGTTCCTTCATTTCCCATGATTTCTTTGGCAGAATGAAATTGTAATTGCATTTCTTTTCCAATTAAACCCAGTACTGTTAACTTTTGTGGTAAATATGAAACATTTCTATTTAACAGCAATTTCAGGATTTACTTAGTTTCAAAATATCAAGTGTTGCTTTAAGGGGGTTTAGGAGGATAGGAATTAGGTTAGTACCTAGAAAAATGGGTTTCGGCTAGCAAAATAACATAGATGTAAGTATGAATAGGATGGAGTGCTGAGAACTACAAATGCTATGAAAAACAAAACTTTCTCTCCCTCTTTCCTGCATGCACATGCACTCAAAGAGGTACCAGTTCTTTGATCACAAATACCCCAAGCTTCACATAGCTAAGAAACACCCCACTCAGGCAAACTAAAAATTAGACCTTAAGTCCAATAATCAATCTCCAAGATCCTGGATGTCAACTGAGTGGCCAGCCATGGAAGCCCTGGGTTTCTCTTTCAGTGTCAGTGGTAGTCACACCTCACCACTGCTGAGTGCCAGGCAACCTGGACAGGGCAAGAAACCAGTGGAACTGGAACAGGTGTAACAGGTTGCTGTAAGAGTGACAGTCCCTAAAACCAATCACACAGTGAATCACAGGCCCTGACATCATCTCTCCAGTTCTGTATTTTTAACAGTTTATATTTCCTTACGTTCTTGGGAGTTAATCAGTTTGCCAAGCCTTGGAGATTGACCCCAGGGGGCAACCAGGTCTCCTGTAGACTGTCTTCCTGGACACTCATGCCAAATGATAAATGTGGATTTAGCAAAAGCCAGGGTCAGAGAAAAAAATCTGTTTAAAGTACATGTTGCCAAGTACTTTACCCAGTGAAATTCAGCTGAGAATTCAAACTTTGTCAGGATTGACTCAAGTGATATTGCACACTGAGAACAGAAGTCTTAACTTGTTAATACTAGTTTAAGTGATTTAAAATACAAGATGACACATGGGAAGCATCTTGGTTGAGAAAACAAAAGGGTTTCCTCTTAGGCATTTTATGTTTGTGTGGAATCCTCTCTAGCCAGCATCTTCCAACTCCCCCACTTTCTCACATGTCCAAATCCTATTTCTCTCTTTGTCAAACTCCATTAGCAAGACTTAAGAAGTCTATCACCCTTCCTGGGAACTGTTATTTGCAACTGCCTTATACAAAATAAAGCCTCCATAAATGTTTGTTCTGAAAGTCTGTCAAACAATATCTCATTCTTAAAGTACCTCTCTGTCTGCCTTCATCACTAGCCTGGGGGTGTGAATGAATATAAAGTACCTTCTCCTTGGGGGTGGAGGGTCCCTCCTGGTAGTTTGAAACAGAATGATAGAGAATGCAAAACAAACAATCAAAAAAAAATCTGGAGCCAGAAATTTGCATCTAATTGGGCCTTTGCTGGCAGTAGCTTCCTGGTGGGAGGATGTTTCTGAAATTGGAGAGGAAGGTGTTCAGAGCTTGCACTTTTGGAACAGCCTCGGGCTGACTTTTGAAACAGCCTCGGGCTGACTTTTGAAACCTCTCAAATAGTCTTTCTTGTGCTTTATCAACCTGGCAAGTTGATATTTGACTTCTGAGTGAATGAAAATGAACCAGATGTTAAAAGTTGACTTCTGAGTGAATGAAAATGAACCAGATGTTAAAACCAGATGTTAAACCAGACTGGGAGAAACCAGGAGAATTAGCATTGCTTAAATTCAGAAGGATCAATTGTGCATGCACTACACTAGGTAGAGCCCCCGAGACCTAGTCCCCCCAAATGTTGACAATGCTGTCCAAATTGTGAAGTCAAACAAAAGTGTGAAAATTCTTACAAGAGGATTATGTGAAACAGGGAAATTTCTGTAAACTTTTCAGAAGTGGTGGAGTGATGTGGTTAAGAGCCTGGCTCCAGACTGCTGGGGTTTGAGTCTAGCTGTGAGGAGTAGCATTTCACTTTGTCACTCTGTACCACAATTCTCCATGTATAAAATGAAAATAATAGTCTCTACTCCTCAGGTTTGATGGGAAGACTGGTTTAATATATCCTAAGCACTTAGAACCATACCCAGACTTATATTTGTTAGATATTATTTCCAGTTTGTCAGTTTGTGGCTTTTGATTCCTTAAGCCATCCATCTATGACAAGTACATAACTCTCACTTGTCTCTGCTTTCTAAACCAGCCCAAGATTCAGATTAAGGTATACCTGGAACCAAAATATGAACTCAATGAATCAACATAAAATGTATTTCCTTCTCTGGTTCTCTATTCAAAAGTACATATGGGTTACATATGATTCATTTCTAAAGTGTATTCTGCTTTGGTTTTCTAGTTCTTTTATTTTAAAAAAATCCTTGGAAGCCTAACTTTTATGTCTTAGTGATAATAAATGGCAAAGCAGAAATGAGGTTTGAAAATACAGAAGAAATCAACTACCTTAAATCATAGAGGGAAACTCCCGGACCCTCCAACAGGAAATCCCTCCTCCGGAATTCCCTCCTACCGCACTTCCCCAACCAATGGGAACTCTCCAGGAGTCCCGTAGCAGGCCGAGGTGGACAGCAGGGGTCTAATATCCATATGAATGCAGATCTTAACATAATCATATCATCTCAATGGCTTGCTGTCATCACCTTTCAACCAAAAATGCCATGCATCATACTACTTGGCTAGGGCTCTTAGCAGGAAACTGTTAGTAAAGTTTACTTATGTAAATTAACAGTTTACTTATGTAAACTTTACTAGGAAACTGTTAGTAAAGTTTACTTATGTAAATTAACAGTTTACTTATGTAAACTTTACTAACAGTAAAGTTAGTAACATTTGAAGGCATGTGCAGGGGTATTCCTTCTAGATAAAATTCTGGAAACTTTTAGATTCCTATGATTGGTTTCTTCTTTCATGAAGACTTTAATGAACACCTGAAGACCAGTAGGATCTAGTTTTAAAAAAAAAAGTTAAATTAAAATGGGGCCAGGGCTGTAGCTCAGTGGTAGAGCGCTTGCCTCCCACATTTGAGGCACTGGGTTTGATCCTCAGCACCACATGAAAACAAAATAATAAACAAAGATATTTTAAAAATTAAATTAAAATTAAAAACCATAATGCAACTAGGATACAGGAGACACAAGTTCTAGTTTGGCTTCATCATTAAATTACTATCTTATGACAAAATACTTGTGTTTTATGTCTCAATTACTTCATCTGTGAAATACTAAAATACACGTGGCAAAGAAATTTTGAGAATTCAAAAATAGTTGTTAGAATTAAAAGTCTAAGTGACCATAAAACGTGTTATTCTCCGGTGAAATAAAAAAGAGACTGTCATTTTCTTAATGCTAGTTTCATAGAAAACGAATCATGATTTTCCAAAACTTCAAGCAAAACAGCACTTTTAAAGGACATGTGACCATCCTACCCTCCCCTCTCCCAGCAGCTATCACTATTAATAATATGCCAGCCTGAAATCTCCACCTATCAAATCTACTACTTAGCTTCGAAAAGTAAAAATCCCAGTACCATGTAACTATATCTGTGCACTGATGGCTACTGAAAAAGAAAACAGGACAGTTATGCAACATTTCTTCAAAAACCCCACGTTATCCAAGAATTAAAATGTTTTTCTCAAGATCCAGAGACACCCTCTAGCTCTTCTAACTACCGCCAGGTGGGGCGCCTGTGCACGCTGCCCTGGGCGGTCCCAGGTGAGGACTGCGCATGCTCACCACCTGATACTGCTGCCAGGTCCCCTAGATCCTCCCTCACCTGACCCCAGCCTCTACTAGAAACCAGCTGACTTGCTCTCCTGACCTGGCCATTAGCTTCTCTTGCGATGCGGCCAGACACTACTCACCATCCTAGGAATCAGGCTAACTTTCTGGACCTCCAGGAGGAAGATGATTCTTACACTGTAAATGGGGCCTGAGAACATTTTCACCCTCTCCTCCGCTGAGCACCGGGAAAGTTGATTGAGTGATAATTTTATGATGAACTTGTCTTTCATGGGAGCCATTCATTTCGAGAAAATTAGGAAAAATGAGTACTGGTGTGGACTTGCACTGAATTATATTTGGGTCTAAATTTGCAATACATACACAGATGCATAAATCACATAACAAGTCAAATATTTTAGAATCTTTATATACCATAAACTTAAAAAAAATGAATAGATCATCACAAATCCACAGTAAAGCTCTCATTCTCCCATTCTCCCAGCTCATCTCATTCCCTTTCCTCCCTCCCAGGGGCACTTACTAATCTGAATTTGGTAATTATGTATCTTCCCATCCATGTTTTTTCACTTTAACTATTGCTTCTATCCATACACAATATGGAACATTATTAGGACAATCTTTAAAATTTACATATATTGTACTATAAATACAAAATGAAATTCATATGTCCTTAGTTGCTTTAAGGAATTAAGATAATAAAAAGCATCTAATACACTAAAGTTGAATATCTTGCACTTTATATTATTGTCTATAAATAGCTACATGAAACTAAACACAATCAAAGAGATCTAGGGCCATCATAACAGAACCAGGGTGGACAACAGCTCCAGTCACTCTGGCATCTTTGCCATCCCTGGCTCTATCAAGTCCACTCCTGGCCTTTTAGTCTGAGGTCCCCTCTACCTGGATGTTTCTTCCCATTTCTAGTCATAAACCTCTGTCCTTCATTTCATTTTCACCTTCCAACAGCAACACTGTCCTTCCCTCACTTCTCATATGCCTGTCTCTATTTCGTGTCTGTTTCCTGAACTTGTCTTTAATAGGAGCCATTCATTTTGAGAAACTTGTATAAATATTCTAAGATATTTGATTTGTTATGTGATTTATGCATCTGTGTATGTATTGCAGATGTAGACCCAAATATAATTCAGTGTAACTCCACTCCAGTACTCATTTTTCTTAATTTTCCCGAAATGAATGGCTCCCATGAAAGACTAGCAGATCCGCTCTTGGAGTCCTCTTTCGGTTCATCCACTGCTGCAGTCCCGGCACCTTGAAGAGAGCCTCATTCGCAGCAGGTACTTAAAAAATGCCTGTTGATCAACTGCATCAATTAATCAGCAGCCCTGTGCACTATTCAAATATCCTTTGCTCTCCATAATCAAAATTATGCATTTATTAGAATACTTAACACTTTTTTTAGTTGTAGTTGGACACAATACCTTTGTTTTTATTTATTTATTTTTATGTGGTGCTAAAGATTGAACCCAGGGCCTTACATGCACGAGGTGAGCGCTCTACCACTGAGCCACAACCCCAGGCCTTAACACATTTTATTCTCCTCATTTTATGGCTTATACACAGAAGGTACTCAACAAATGTTCTATAAACATCCTTTTCTTAATCAAAAAGTATTGCTTTGCTTAAAAATTAAATGAAAACAAGAGAAAATATTACATATACACATTTGAATGCAAGAATATTAGAATGTGCTTTTGAAAAAGACTACAGGAAAGCCAAAGAAAATCACAACAGGATTGTAGATATTAGGATGTTTCTCTCCTTCTCTTTCTCAAAATGTTCTATACTGTTCTATTAACTCTTCAGGGGTATTGTTGGGAAGCATATTTTATCTTCTCTTTTTCCAAGAAGCATTATGAAAAAGGAATAATATATTTCACTTATTAATAAAGATTATAAAACAAAATGAAAATAACATGTTAATGTTCTTGATTCAAACTGACAAATATTGGTAATGTATTTCATTTTAAAAAAATATTTATTTAGCTGTAGATGAACACAACAGTATCTTTATATATTTTTATGTGGTGCTGAGGATTGAACCCAGTGCCTCACACATACAAGGCAAGCACTTTACCACTGAGCTACAGCCTCAGCCTCTGTATTTTGTTTTGTTTTTCATTTAAAAAATATATGCCAGATACGTACACATATTCAGTCACACATCACTTAACAATGGAAATGTGTTCTTAGAAATGCATCATTAGGCAAGTTCGTTATTGTTCGAACATTACAGAATGTACTTACAGAAACCTAGATTATCTAGCCTATTACCCACCTAGGTTATATGGTATGGCAAATTGCTACTAGGCTACAAACATGTACAGCATGCTATTATACTGAGCACTGTGGGTGACTGTAACACATGATAAGTATCTAAACATAGAAAAATGATAAGTACCTAAACATAGAAAAGGAACAGTAAAAATAGAGTGTAAAAGATTTTTTAAAACCTCAGTAGCAGAGCAATTACTTAGCATGCACAAAGACGGTTTAATTCCCAGCACTATTTTCAAACTTTTTGTTTTAAAAACTAAAACATTAGGCTACAAAGTTTAGCAAAGGCAAAATAAATGATATAATTCTTTACATCTGATCAGATCATAATGGAATAAAATTAGAAATTAACACTAAAAAATTCTACAGAAACAATATAAACACATGGAGATTGAACAATATAATTTTGAATAATGAGTGGGTGATAGAAGAAATCAGGAAATAAAAAAATTCTTAAACTCGAGGTCAGGCACAGCAACCTTCGGAGTGGCAGAG
The DNA here is from genome assembly GCF_964194105.1 of Spermophilus citellus. Taxonomy (NCBI): domain Eukaryota; kingdom Metazoa; phylum Chordata; class Mammalia; order Rodentia; family Sciuridae; genus Spermophilus; species Spermophilus citellus. The sequence goes on along the minus strand of NC_138194.1, from coordinate 27,859,253 downwards.
CTGACCCATGCGCCTACAGGGTAGGCGGACCTGCGACCCACCAGCAGAACAGGTCCAGTGGCCTGCTGAGGGGCAGGCCCGCCCCCTCCCCCCCCCCCCCGTGCCTGCAAGGTAGGTGGAACTGTGACCACCTCAGGCCCAGCGCCCTGCTGAGGGGTGGAGCCGCCCCCTCCCCCTGCACCTGCAAGGTAGGCGGACCTGCGACCCACCGGCAGGTCAGGCACAGCAACCTACGGAGTGGCAGAGCTGACCCATGCGCCTGCAGGGTAGGCGGACCTGAGACCCACCAGCAGAACAGGTCCAGCGGGGGAACCTGAGGAGACTGCTTCTTGGAGCCTGCTCCTAGCAGAGCGTGCACCGAGCCCGGGGCGGCCGGGTTCTGGCTCCCGGAGCTGCTTTGGCCCAGGGCTGGGGAACCCGCAGAGACTGATACTTGGAGCTTGCTCCTAGCAGAGCGTGCACCGAGCTCAAAGCGGCCGGGTTCTGGCTCCCAGAGCTGCTTTGGTCCAGGGCTGGGGAACCCGCGGAGACTACTTCTTGGAGCCTGCTTCTAGCAGAGCGTGCACTGAGCTCGGAGCGGCCGGGGTCAGGCTCCCGGAGCTGCTTTGGCCCAGGGCTGGGGATCCCGCGGAAACTGCTTCTCGGTCCGGGTCCTGCTGGGTGCTGTGGGGTCCAGAGGGGCTGAGTGGAGCTGCCGCCTGCGCCCAGAACAGGCCAAGCGACCCGCCGGCTTGGTATCACGTCACCCCAACTGTAGCTGGGGCCGAAGAGAGCAGCCGCCCACGCCTGGAACAGGACCAGCGACCCGACGGCGTGGTAGTCAAGTCACCCCATTTGGAGTAGGGGCCGAGCAGAGCCACCACCCGAGCTTGCAAGGTAGGCAGACCTGCGACCCACTGACGGGACAGGCCCGGTGGCCTACCAGCGTGGTGGACACATCGCACCGATTAGAGTGGGAACTGAGCGGGACCGCTGCCTGTGCCCGGAAAAGGCCCAGCGACCCACCGGCGTGGCAGTCAAGTCACCCCATTTGGAGTGGGGGCCGAGCAGAGCCACCGCCGGAGCTCGCAAGGTAGGCAGACCGGCAGCCCACCGGCGGAACGGGCCCAGCAGCCGACCGGCGAAGCAGACACGTCACACTGGTTGGAGTGGGGGCGGAGCAGAACTGCCTCCCTTGTCCGGAAAAGGCCCAGCGAACCGCCGGAGTGGCAGTCAGGTAGCCCCATTTGGAGTGGGGGCCAAGCAGAGCTGCCTCCCTAGCCCGCAAGGTAGGCAGACCTGCGACCCACCAGCAGAACAGGCCCAGAGGCCTGCCGGCGTGGTAGACACGTCACACCAATTGGAGTAGGGGCCAAGCAGAGCCGCCGCCCGCATCCGGATCAGGCCCAACGACCCGAGGGCGTGGTAGTCACGTCACCACAATTGGAGTGGGGGCATAGCAGAGCCGCCACCCGCGCCCGCAGGGTGGGCAGACCTGCGACCGACCGGCAGAGCAGACCTAGCGGCCCGCCAGCATGGTAGACAGATCACCCCAATTGGAGGAGGATCACAGCCAATACCTCCCTGCAAGGGAGATTTTTCAACTACACAAGAGCAATATAAATAAATAGAGGGAAATTTTCAAAAAAACAACAGTTTCACCAAGCAGAAAGAAACGCGAGAAGTATGAAACGACAAGGAAAGAAAGGACCACAAGCAATGCAGGTCAACTCAACTCTAGAAGAGGTAATAGCTGCAACAGATGGAATGTCAGATAAAGAATTCAGGATATACATGCTTCAGATGATCTGGAGTCTCAAGGAAGACATGAGACAGCAAAATCAGACAATGAAAGATCACTTTGACAATGAATGACATAAACAAATCCAAGAAGCAAAAGATCAATTACACAGGGAGATAGAAGTAATAAAAAACAAACAAATAGAAATCCTAGAAATGCATGAAGCAATAAACCAACTTAAAAACTCAATTGAGAATACTATCAGCAGAGTAGATCACTTAGAAGATAGAACATCAGACAATGAAGACAAAGTATTTCAACTTGAAAAGAACATAGACAGCTCAGCAAGACAGTTAAGAAACCATGAGCAGAATATCCAAGAAATATGGGATAACATAAAGAGACCAAACTTAAGAGTCATTGGGATACAGGAAGGCATAGAGGTCCAAACCAAAGGAATAAACAATCTATTGAATGAAATAATACGAGAAAACTTCCCAGACTTGAAGAATGAGACAGAATCCCAAATCCTAGAAGCCTACAGGATGCCGAATGTGCAAAATCATAAGAGATCCACACCTAGACACATTATAATGAAGATGCCCAATATACAGAATAAGGAGAGAATTTTAAAAGCTACAAGAGAAAGGAAGCAGATTACATTTAGGGGTAAACCAACCAGGATAACAGCTGATCTTTCAACACAGACTCTGAAAGCTAGAAGATCCTGGAATAACATATTTCAAACACTGAAAGAAAATGGGTTCCAACCAAGAATCGTGTATCCGGCAAAATTAAGCTTCAGGATGGAAGATGAAATTAAAACCTTCCATGATAAACAAAAGTTAAAAGAATTTGCAGCTAGAAAACCATCTCTTCAAAAAATCCTTGGCAAAATATTACAGGAAGAGGAAATGGAAAATAACAATGAAAACCAACAGTGGGAGGTAGGACAGTAAAGGGGGGAAAGTAATCAAAGAGGAAAACAAATCAGGTATAGTAACATTAATACACAAATATGGCTGGAAGAACAAACCATATCTCAATAATAACCCTAAATGTTAATGGCTTAAACTCACCAATTAAGAGACACAGGCTAGTTGAATGGATCACAAAACAAGACCCAACAATATGCTGCCTACAGGAGACGCATATGATAGGAAAAGATATACATAGACTGAAGGTGAAAGGTTGGGAAAAATCATATCACTCATATGGACTGCGGAAACAAGCAGGAGTGTCCATACTCATATCAAATAAAATAGATTTCAAGCCAAAGTTAATCAAAAGGGATAAAGAGGGACACTACGTACTGCTCAAAGGAACCATACACCAACAAGACATAACAATCATAAATATATATGCCCCAAACAACGGTGCTGCTATGTTCATCAAGCAAACTCTTCTCAAGTTCAAGAGTCTAATAGACCACCATACAATAATCATGGGAGACTTTAACACACCTCTCTCACCACTGGACAGATCTTCCAAACAAAAGTTGAATAAGGAAACTATAGAACTCAATAACACAATTAACAACCTAGACTTAATTGACATATATAGAATATACCACCCAACATCAAGCAGTTACACTTTCTTCTCAGCAGCACATGGATCCTTCTCAAAAATAGATCATATATTATGTCACAGGGCAACTCTTAGACAATATAAAGGAGTAGAGATAATACCATGCATCTTATCTGATCATAATGGAATGAAACTGAAAATCAACGATAAAAGAAGGAAGGAAAAATCATGCATCACTTGGAGAATGAACAATAGGTTACTGAATGATCAATGGGTTTTAGAAGACATCAAGGAGGAAATTAAAAACTTCTTAGAGTTAAATGAAAACACAGACACAACATATCGGAATCTATGGGACACATTGAAAGCAGTTCTAAGAGGAAAATTCATTGCTTGGAGTTCATTCCTTAAAAAAAGAAAAAACCAACAAATAAATGATCTCCTACTTCATCTCAAAATCCTAGAAAAAGAAGAGCAAAACAACAGCAAAAGAAGTAGAAGGCAAGAAATAATTAAAATCAGAGCTGAAATTAATGAAATCGAAACAAAAGAAACAATTGAAAAAATTGACAAAACTAAAAGTTGGTTCTTTGAAAAAATAAATAAAATTGACAGACCCTTAGCCATGCTAATGAAGAGAAGAAGAGAGAGAACTCAAATTAGTAGCATACGGGATGAAAAAGGCAATATCACAACAGACACTTCAGAAATACAGAAGATAATCAGAAATTATTTTGAATCCTTATACTCCAATAAAATAGAAGATAGTGAAGGCATCGATAAATTTCTTAAGTCATATAATCTGCCCAGATTGAGTCAGGAGGATATAGACAACCTAAACAGACCAATATCAATTGAGGAAATAGAAGAAACCATCAAAAGATTACCATCTAAGAAAAGCCCAGGACCGGATGGGGATACAGCAGAGTTTTACAAAACCTTTAAAGAGGAACTAATACCAATACTTTTCAAGCTATTTCAGGAAATAGAAAAAGAGGGAGAACTTCCAAATTCATTCTACGAGGCCAACATCACCCTGATTCCTAAACCAGACAAAGACACTTCAAAGAAAGAAAACTACAGACCAATATCTCTAATGAACCTAGATGCAAAAATCCTCAATAAAATTCTGGCGAATCGGATACAAAAACATATCAAAAAAATTGTGCACCATGATCAAGTAGGATTCATCCCTGGGATGCAAGTCTAGTTCAACATACGGAAATCAATAAATGCTATTCACCACATCAATAGACTTAAAAATAAGAACCATATGATCATCTCGATAGATGCGGAAAAAGCATTCAACAAAGTACAGCATCCCTTTATGTTCAAAACTCTCGAAAAACTAGGGATAACAGGAACATACCTCAACATTGTAAAAGCAATCTATGCTAAGCCTCAGGCTAGCATCATTCTGAATGGAGAAAAATTGAAGGCATTCCCTCTAAAATCTGGAACAAGACAGGGATGCCCTCTCTCACCACTTCTGTTCAACATAGTTCTCGAAACACTGGCCAGAGCAATTAGACAGATGAAAGAAATTAAAGGCATAAAAATAGGAAAGATGCTAGGAGCCACAAGCAAATAATATGATGCATGGCACTTTCGGTTGTAAGGTGACGCCAGCTAGCCATTGAGATGATATGATTATGTTAAGATTTACATTCATATAGAAATTGGACTCCTGCTGTTCACCTTGGCCTGCTACGGGATTCATGTTACGGGACTCCTGGAGAGTTCCCATTGGTTGGGGAAGGATAGTAGGAGGGAATTCCGGGGGAGGTCCGGGCCCCCGGGTCCGGTAGACCCGACCGCGTGGGTGGACCGGCTGGCTTGTCGGGCGCGTACGCGGATTGGCGGCATTTTCAAAAATAAAGTTTTGTTCCTGCTTGAGTGGCTCGTGATTCTGTGCCCAGCCAGACGGCGGCAGAAAAGAAGAACTTAAATTATCACTATTTGCAGATGACATGATTCTATACCTAGAAGACCCAAAAGGGTCTACAAAGAAACTACTAGAACTAATAAATGAATTCAGCAAAGTGGCAGGATATAAAATCAACACGCATAAATCAAAGGCATTTCTGTATATCAGCGACAAAACTTCTGAAACGGAAATGAGGAAAAACACTCCATTCACAATATCCTCAAAAAAAAAAAAAATACTTGGGAATCAACCTAACAAAAGAGGTGAAAGATCTGTACAATGAAAACTACAGAACCCTAAAGAGAGAAGTAGAAGAAGATCTTAGAAGATGGAAAAATGTACCCTGTTCATGGATAGGCAGAACTAACGTCATCAAAATGGCGATATTACCAAAAGTTCTCTATAGGTTTAATGCAATGCCAATCAAAATCCCAACGGCATTTCTTGTAGAAATAGAGAAAGCAATCATGAAATTCATATGGAAAAATAAAAGACCCAGAATAGCAAAAGCAATTTTAAGCAGGAAGTGTGAATCAGGTGGTATAGCGAAACCAGACTTCAAACTATACTACAGAGCAATAGTAACAAAAACAGCATGGTACTGGTACCAAAACAGGCGGGTGGACTAATGGTACAGAATAGAGGACACAGAAACCAACCCACAAAACTACAACTTTCTTATATTTGATAAAGGGGCTAAAAACATGCAATGGAGGAAGGATAGCATCTTCAACAAATGGTGTTGGGAAAACTGGAAATCCATATGCAACAAAATGAAACTGAATCCCTTTCTCTCGCCATGCACAAAAGTTAACTCAAAATGGATCAAGGAGCTTGATATCAAATCAGAGACACGGCATCTGATAGAAGAAAAAGTTGGCTACGACCTACATACTGTGGGGTCGGGCTCCAAATTCCTCAATAGGACACCCATAGCACAAGAGTTAACATCTAGAATCAACAAATGGGACTTACTCAAACTAAAAAGTTTTTTCTCAGCAAAAGAAACAATAAGAGAGGTAAATAGGGAGCCTACATCCTGGGAACAAATCTTTACTCCTCACACTTCAGATAGAGCCCTAATATCCAGCGTATATAAAGAACTCAAAAAATTAGACAATAAGATAACAAATCACCCAATCAACAAATGGGCCAAGGACCTGAACAGACACTTCTCAGAGGAGGATATACAATCAATCAACAAGTACATGAAAAAATGCTCACCATCTCTAGCAGTCAGAGAAATGCAAATCAAAACCACCCTAAGATATCATCTCACTCCAGTAAGATTGGCAGCCATTATGAAGTCCAACAACAAGTGCTGGGGAGGATGCGGGGAAAAGGGTACTCTTGTACATTGCTGGTGGGACTGCAAATTGGTGCAGCCAATTTGGAAAGCAGTATGGAGATTCCTGGGAAAGCTGGGAATGGAACCACCATTTGACCCAGCTATTCCCCTTCTCAGTCTATTCCCTAAAGACCTAAAAAGAGCATGCTACAGGGACACTGCTACATCGATGTTCATAGCAGCACAATTCACAATAGCAAGACTGTGGAACCAACCTAGATGTCCTTCAATAGATGAATGGATAAAAAAAAAAGTGGCATTTATACACAATGGAGTATTACTCTGCATTAAAAAATGACAAAATCATAGAATTTGCAGGGAAATGGATGGCATTAGAGCAGATTATGCTAAGTGAAGCTAGCCAAGCCCTAAAAAACAAATGCCAAATGTCTTCTTTGATATAAGGAGAGTAACTAAGAACAGACTAGGGAAGAAGAGCACGAGAAGAAGACCAACATTAAACAAGGATGAGAGGTGGGAGGGAAAGGGAGAAGGGAAATTGCATGGAAATGCAAGGAGACCCTCAGGGTTATACAAAATTACATACAAGAGGAAGTGAGGGGAAAGGGAAAAATAATACAAGGGGGAGGAATGAATTACAGTAGAGGGGGTAGAGAGAGAAGAGGGGAGGGGAGAGGAGGGGGGATAGTAGAGGATAGGAAAGGCAGCAGAATACAACAGACATGAGTATGTCAATATGTAAATCAATGGAAGTGTAACTGATGTGATTCTGCAATCTGTATACGGGGTAAAAATGGGAGTTCATAACCCACTTGAATCAAAGTGTGAAATATGATATATCAAGAACTATGTAATGTTTTGAACAACCAACAATAAAAAAAAATTCTTAAACTCAAATGATAATAGCAATACAACATACCAGAACCTCTGGGAGACTATCAAGGCAGTGCTTAGAGGAAAGTTTATAGATATGAGTGCCTACATAAGAAAATTAGAAAGATCTCAAATAACCTAATGGTGCATCTCAAGGCACTAGAGAAAGAACAAACCAATTCCAAAACCAGTAGAAGGAGGGAAATAATTGAGATAAAAGCTAAAAGCAATGAAATTGAAAAAAATATGCAATTAGAAAAACTAGGGATAACAGGAACTTACCTTGACATTGTAAAAGCTATCTATGCTAAGCCTCAGGCTAGCATCATTCTGAATGGACAAAAGTTGAAGGCATTCCCTCTAAAATCCGGAACAAGACAGGGATGCCCTCTCTCACCACTTCTATTCAATATAGTTCTCGAAACACTGGCCAGAGCAATTAGACAGACGAAAGAAATTAAAGGCATAAAAATAGGAAAAGAAGAACTTAAATTATCACTATTTGCAGATGACATGATTCTATACCTAGAAGACCCAAAAGGGTCTACAAAGAAACTACTAGAACTAATAAATGAATTCAGCAAAGTGGCAGGATATAAAATCAACACGCATAAATCAAAGGCATTTCTGTATATCAGCGACAAAACTTCTGAAACGGAAATGAGGAAAAACACTCCATTCACAATATCCTCAAAAAAAAAAAAAATACTTGGGAATCAACCTAACAAAAGAGGTGAAAGATCTGTACAATGAAAACTACAGAACCCTAAAGAGAGAAGTAGAAGAAGATCTTAGAAGATGGAAAAATGTACCCTGTTCATGGATAGGCAGAACTAACGTCATCAAAATGGCGATATTACCAAAAGTTCTCTATAGGTTTAATGCAATGCCAATCAAAATCCCAACGGCATTTCTTGTAGAAATAGAGAAAGCAATCATGAAATTCATATGGAAAAATAAAAGACCCAGAATAGCAAAAGCAATTCTAAGCAGGAAGTGTGAATCAGGTGGTATAGCGATACCAGATTTCAAACTATATTACAGAGCAATAGTAACAAAAACAGCATGGTACTGGTACCAAAACAGGCGGGTGGACCAATGGTATAGAATAGAGGACACAGAGACTAATCCACAAAGTTACAACTATCTTATATTTGATAAAGGGGCTAAAAGCATGCAATGGAGGAAGGATAGCATCTTCAACAAATGGTGTTGGGAAAACTGGAAATCCATATGCAACAAAATGAAACTGAATCCCTTTCTCTCGCCATGCACAAAAGTTAACTCAAAATGGATCAAGGAGCTTGATATCAAATCAGAGACTCTGCGTCTGATAGAAGAAATAGTTGGCTCCGATCTACATATTGTGGGGTCGGGCTCCAAATTCCTTAATAGGACACCCATAGCACAAGAGTTAGTAACAAGAATCAACAAATGGGACTTACTCAAACTAAAAAGTTTTTTCTCAGCAAGAGAAACAATAAGAGAGGTAAATAGGGAGCCTACATCCTGGGAACAAATTTTTACTCCTCACACTTCATATAGAGCCCTAATATCCAGAGTATACAAAGAACTCAAAAAATTAGACAATAAGATAACAAATCACCCAATCAACAAATGGGCCAAGGACCTGAACAGACACTTCTCAGAGGAGGATATACAATCAATCAACAAGTACATGAAAAAATGCTCACTATCTCTAGCAGTCAGAGAAATGCAAATCAAAACCACCCTAAGATACCATCTCACTCCAGTAAGATTGGCAGCCACTATGAAGTCAAACAACAAGTGCTGGCGAGGATGTGGAGAAAAGGGTACTCTTGTACATTGCTGGTGGGACTGCAAATTGGTGCAGCCAATTTGGAAAGCAGTATGGAGATTCCTGGGAAAGCTGGGAATGGAACCACCATTTGACCCTGCTATTGCCCTTCTCGGACTATTCCCTGAAGACCTTAAAAGAGCATGCTACAGGGATACTGCCACATCGATGTTCATAGCAGCACAATTCACAATAGCTAGACTGTGGAACCAACCCAGATGCCCTTCAATAGATGAATGGATAAAAAAAATGTGGCATCTGTACACAATGGAGTACTATGCAGCAATAAAAAATGACAAAATCATAGAATTTGCAGGGAAATGGATGGCACTAGAGCAGATTATGCTTAGTGAAGCTAGCCAATCCCTAAAAAACAAATACCAAATGTCTTCTTTGATATAATGAGAGCAACTATGAACAGAGCAGGGAGGAAGAGCAGGAAGAAAAGATTAACATTAAACAGAGACATGAGATGGGAGGGAAAGGGAGAGAAAAGGGAAATTGCATGGAAATGAAGGGAGACCCTCATTGCTATACAAAATTACATATAATAGGTTGTGAGGGGAATGGGAAAATAAACAAGGAGAGAAATGAATTACAGTAGATGGGGTAGAGAGAGAAGATGGGAGGGGAGGGGAGGGGGGATAGTAGGGGATAGGAAAGGTAGCAGAATACAACAATTACTAATAGGGCATTATGTAAAATTGTGGATGTGTAACCGACGTGAGTCTGCAATCTGCATTTGGGGTAAAATTGGGGGTTCATAACCCACTTCAATCTAATGTATGAAATATGATATGTCAAGAGCTTTGTAATGTTGTGAACAACCAATAAAATAAATAAATAAATAAATAAAAATTTAAAAAAAAAAGATTGATAAGCCCTTAACCAAACTTAGCAAAAGAAAAAGAGAGAAGATCCAAATTAATAAAATTAGAGATGGAAAAGAAAAAATCACCATAGCAGATCATTAGGGAATAATTTGAAATAGTTATATTCTAATAAATTGGAAAACCTAAAAGAAATGGATTTATTTCTGAACCCATACAACCTGCCAAAATTGAACCAAGAGTACATTTTTAAAAAAGACCAATAACCAATAGAAGCAGTAATAAGATGCCTTCCAACAAAGAAAAACCCAATATCAGATGAATTCTCAGCTGAATTCTGCTAGACCTTTAAAGAAGAATTAATACCTATGCTCCTCAAGTTTTTTCATGAAATTTTAGAAAGAAAGGGAAACTTCCAAGTTCTATGAAGCCAGTATCATCCTCATACAAAACCAGATATGGACACATCAAGGAAAGAAAACTACAGTCCAGTATCCCTGATTAACTTAGATTCAAAAATCCTTAATAAAATATTAGCAGATTATATTCAACAACATATTAGGAAGATTATGCACCATGACTAAGTTCACTCTATCCTGGAGATGTGAGAATGGTTTAACATAAGATAATCACTAAATGTAATATATCACATAAATAGAATGAAGGATAAAAGTCACTTAATCATCTCAATAGATTCAGAGAAAGCCTTTGACAAAATTCAGCATCCATTTATGATAAAAAATACTGAAGAAACTAGAGATAAAATGAACCTACCTTAATATCCTAAAGGCTATATATGACAAACCTAAAGCCAGCCTCAATGTAAATGCTAAAAAACTGAAAACATTTCCTTTAAAATCCGGAATAAGACTAGGATATCCACTCTCACCACTCTTGATTTAATATAGTGTTAGAAATTCTAGCCAGAGCAATTAGGTTGGAGAAGGACATAAAAGGTATAAAAATAGGAAAGGTAAAAGCGAAATTATTACTGTTTGCAGATGATATGATCCCATACTTAGAAAATCCAAAAAACTCTACCACAGGACTACCAGAGCTAAAAAAAAAAAAAAAAAAAATTAAAAAAAAATTCAGCAGAGTAGCAGTTTACAAAATCAGCGTACAAAAATGAATAACTTTTCTATGTACCAATAATGAATCTGATGAGAAAGAAATCAGGAAAAGATCCCATTCGCAATGACCTCAAAGGGGGAAAAAAAACTAGGAATAAATCTAACCAAGTGGATGAAAGACCTCTACAGTGAAAACTATAGAACACTGAGGAAAGAAATTGAAGAATACACAAGAAAATACACAAAAAGATGGGAAGACTTTCCATATTCACAAGTAGACAGAATTAATATTATTTAAATGGCCATACTCCCAAAAGCAATATATAGATTCAATGCAATCTCCATCAAACTACCCAAGGTATTCTTCACAGAATTAGAAAAATAGTCTTAAAATAATTGAAAGAATAAAAGACCCAGAATAGCCAAAACAATTCTAAACCAAAAAAAATTTTAAAAAAAGCATTGCTGAAGGCATCACAATACCTGACTTGAAATTATACTGCAGAATTATAGTAACAAAAAAACTGCATGGTGCTGGCATAAAGACAGACACATAAACCAATGGAACAGAATAGAAGACACAGAGACAAAGCCATACAGATACAGTCATCTGATCCATGACAAAGGTGCCAGAAACATACATTGGGGGAAAAAAACAGACATTGTAACAAACCATGCTGGGCAAACTGGTTATCCATATGTAAAAGAATGAAACTAGACCCTTATCTCTCACCCTGCACAAAGTTCAACTCAAAATGGAGCAAAGACATAAGAATTCAACCACAAACATGCAAATTCTAAAAGAAAAGGTAGGGTCAATATTCAAGCATACAGACACAGTAATGAACTTCTCAATAGGACCCCTAAAGCTCAGGAAATAATGCCAAGAATTAATAAGTGGATGGATGACATCAACTTAGAAAGTTTCTGCACAGCAAAGGAAACAATGAAGAATGTCAAGAGAGAACCCACAGAATGGGAGAAAATCTTTGCTAGCTACTCTCCTCCTCCTCCTCCTCCTCCTCCTCCTTCTTCTGCTAGCTACTACTTCTAACAGGGGATTAATAGCTAAAATATATGAGGAACTCAAAAAACTTAACACCAAAAAAATATATCACACTTAATAAATGGGCAAATGAACTAAACAGACACTTCTCAAAAGAAGAAATACAAATGGCCAACAAATATATGAAAAATATGTTCAACATCATTAGCAGTTAGAGACACACAAATCAAAACTACACTGAGAGTTATCTCACACCAGTCAGGATAGGAGCCATCAAGAATACAAACAATAATAAATGGATATGGATATGGAGGAAAAGGAACACTTTGACACCGTTGGGTTCTAAATTAGTACAGCCACTATGGAAACCGGTATGGAGATTCTTCAAAAGAGGAGGCATAGAACCACCCTATGACCCTGCTATACCACTCTTCAGTATTTATCCTAAAGAATTATAGTCATCTTACTACAGAGATAGATATATGCATACCCATGTTTATAGCAACACAATTCACAATAGTTGAAACCATGGAACCAGTCTAGGTATCCATTAATGGATGGATAAAGAAAATGTATTTTATATATATACAATAGAGCTTTATTTGGCCATAAAGAAAAATGAAATTATGTCATTTGCAGGAAAATGGATGTAACTTGAGATCATTATAAAAAGCAAAATAAGTCAAATGCAGAAGGTCAAGGATTACGTGTTTTCTTTCATATGTGGAAGCTAGAGTGGAAAAAGGAAAAGAAAGGTGGAGGGGCCAAGGATCTCATGAAAATCAAAGGGAGATCAGTATACTTAAGGAAAGGAACCAGCGAGGGGGAGAAGAGGAGAGAGTGGGAAGTGCTGGGGAAGGATATTGGCCAAATTGCATCGCTATATTGTGTGCATGTACTAATACGTAACAACAAATCCCACTACTACATACAACTATAAAGCACCAATAAAGAAAACTGTGGAGGAAAAAGGAAGCTAAAAAAACAAACACACGTTAGCCTAGGCCTTCACAGGCTCAAGATCATCAGTATCTTCCACCTCCTCATCTTGCCACATGGTCTTCAAGGCAATAAGGTACATGGAACTGTCATGTCCTGGTAACAATGGCTTCTTCTGGAATATTCCCTGAAGGACGTGCTTGAAGCTTTTTGTTACACTTTTCTATAACTGTCAGTGCAGTAGCTTTGTTCACACCAGCATCACCACAAACTTGCTTTATGATGACTAGAACGTCACTACAAATGATGGGAATGTCTTGGCTCCACATATTGTAAACCACTGTCATATAAGTGATCCATCATTGACTGAAGCATTGTTATGTGACACATGACTGTATACATATGTATTATATATTATTGAATTTTATTTGCATTTGTTTCATAGATGGTGAGTGGATATCTGTATATTATGCTTCTCCGTGAATTTTGTGTGTGTTTCTCATCTATTCATGCTCTGTACCACTTTTACTGTTTTTGGCATTAAAATGTTTTTATACTTCAATCAAATAAATGCATGCTTCAGAATTTATTCTTAGGATATATTGTTACCCTTAAAATAAAAATGCAGTAAAAGGTAAATTCACTGAGTTCTACTTTGTAACCAGCATATTTAGCTTAACCATGTGTCTGCCCTCAACAAGAGTAAGTTGACCAGTTGATTCAGAGGAAATAATAGAAAATATCAGAAACAATGCAGAAATATCAAAAAAGATTAGTGTGGTGGTACACCTCTGTAATCCCAAAGACTTAAGAGGCTTAGGCAGGAGGATTGCAATTTGGAGGCCAGCCTCAACAATTTAGCAAGAACCTGACTCAAAATAAAAAATAAAAAGGACTGGAGCTATATCTCAGAGGTAAAATGTCCCTGGGTTCAATCCCCAGTACCAAAAAAAAAAAAAAAATAGTATGAATCACATTTTTCAAGAATAACATTTTTTTTTTTTAGTAAACAGACACAATACCTTTATTTTACTTATTTTCTTTCTTTCTTTTTTTTTTTTTTTTTTTTGGTGTGGTGATGAGGGTGGAACCCTCTACCATCATATGTTCTAGGCAAGTGCTTTACCACCCAGCCCCTGATTCTCTTACTTTTAAGTAAAGCTTTTTCCTTTTCTGGTTGGTTTGTTTCTTTAAGTTCTGGAGATAGAATCCAGGGGCTTTCACATGCTAAACAAGCTCTACTACTGAAGTACATTTCCAGCCTGTAAACACAGCTTTAATAAAGCTTTCTTCAGATTTGTAACCCACACCCACCTCTGTGACCCCCTCAGGTGTGAGTGCAGACCTTGTTGGTGTGAGCATTTGGGTAAGCATAGATAAGCATACAAGGCTGGTATGGTTTTATACAAATGAGATCACAGCATATGCACTTCTCTCTTTTCTCTTATCAGAACTTCATGGAAGGGGCTGGGGATGTGGCTCAAGCGGTAGCGGGCTTGCCTGGCATGCGTGCGGCCCCGGTTCGATCCTCAGCACCACATACCAACAAAGATGTTGTGTCCGCCAATAACTAAAAAAAAATAAATATTAAAAATTAAAAAAAAAAAGAACTTCATGGAAATCCCTTCTAGTCAACCAGGTTACCTCTAATTCATTCTTTTATTTGTGGTGCCTAATATACTGCAGTAGAGCATGATATAATTTAATCAGTCATTACCCTGTTAGCCTTTTTAACACCAAAGGGTGCAACAATCCTTATACCTGGGTTTTTCATTTTTTAACATTCATTTTTTAGTTGTATGTGGACAAAATATCTTTATATTTTATTTTTATGTAGTGCTGAGAATCGAACCCAGTGCCTCATGCATGCTAAGCAAGTGCTCTACCTCTGAGCCACAACCCAGCCCCAGTTTCTCATATGTTAATGAGCTTCCTGGATTGAATGAATCATCTATTCTTTATTTTAATGAGTATGGCACATCATTTTCCAGTGATGTGTGAAGGCACCCTTTCCCCTCATCATCACCAGTTACAGGCCTTTTTGCTCATTTGAACTTGTCCCTTTGATTTGTGTGAAGTGATATTTTGTAATCAATTCTGTTTCCTCTGGCTACTCATGAATTTGAGCATGCTTCCATACATTTTTGACCATTGGGATTTTCTTTTCTATGAAATATTGACATTTTTCCTTTAGGTGATTTCCATCCTATAATCCAATCAATAGGATGTTTAAAATATTTATAAATCTCTTCTTTGCAAATTATAACACAAGTATCTAAAATATAAATGTGCAAGTGAAACAAGTGAAGCACTTTTTTTTTTTAATTTTTTTAGTATTAGGGGCACTTAACCACTGAGCCACATTCCCAGCCCTTTTTATTTTTTATTTATTTAGAAATAGGGTCTTGGGCCTTGCTAAGTTGCTGAAGCTGGCTTTGAACTCATGATCTTCCTGCTTCAGTCTCTGGAGCTGCTGGGATTACAGGCCTGCGCCACCGCGCCTGCTGTCAACCAATTTTTCTAAAATAAAAACCCTCTGACTACCATGCAGGTCAGGAAACAGCACCTTATGCCCCATCCCATCAGCTTATTGTCTGCTTCTGCTTACTTTCAAACTCTTTCTTCCCCTCCAAAATAACCGTCATTACAAAAGCAGAGCTATAATGAAAATACACATTGGGGCTAGATCTCATTCCCAGCACCGCAAAAAAAGGGAGAGAGAGAGACACACACACACATCATCTGGAGAACATGGCACTCAATCTTTTCAATATTTGCTTCACAGTAGAATTGCTGAGTCATTCAGGAGGCTCCTCCTTAATTTGAGCAATAACTACCTGCCAAAAAACCTTCCAAAGTGGTTCTACGAGAGCCATTCTCAAATAGTGTCCTTTATTCTTACCAAAACTTGTTCTTAATCTCCTTTTTCTCTTTCCTCTGTATAGAAATATCTCATCATTATGATTGTAAGTAATGAACACTCTTTCTTGTTCTTTTTTTCTTTCTTTTTCTTTCAGTGCTAGGAATTGAACCCAGGTCTTGGAGCGTTCTAAGCAAGAGCTCTACCACTGAGCTACCCCAAACCCTTCATATTCTTATCAGACACCAGATGTCCTCTTTCATGAAATGCCTTTTTAATTTCTCATGCCCTTTTTTACACTAGCTTGTCTTCCCTATTTTATTGATTTTTTTTTCTATACTAAACATAGTTATTTGTCTTTTAAATGGGAATTTCACTTTAAAATTAGCTTTGGTGGGGGAGGCAAGATAGTATAATTTCAAGTAGAAATTAAATACCCAAAGGCCATATAGACCAAAACATACTCCAAATGGATAAGAAATAAGCATGTAAAAAATAAAACAGTGCAAACAAATACTAGGAGAAACAATGGTGAGTTCCTGTATAAATTGGATGTAAGGACAGCCTTTAAACCATGACTCAAAATCCAAAATTGATAACAGTAAAAACTCATAAACTTGATTTCATAAGGTTTTTTTAAACTTTTGTATTATAACAATGACAAAACTCATAAGGAAAATCAAAGGACAAATGACAAGTTGGGAGAAAGCATTTGCAGCTTATATCACAAATAAAAGACCGGCTGCACTGGGCGTGATAATGCACACCTGTGATCCCAGCAGCTCAGGAGGCTGAGGCAGGAGGATTGTAGTTCAAAGCAACTTACCGAGGCCCTGAGCAAATTAGAGAGATCCTGTCTCAAAATAAGCAAACAAAACTAGCTGGGGATGTGACCCAGTGGATAAGTGCCTTTGGGTTCAGTCCCTAGTGTCCCCCTCTTCAAAAAAAAAAAAAAGAAAGAAAGAAAGAAGGAAAGAAAGAAAGAAAGAAAGAAAGAAAGAAAGAAAGAAAGAAAGAAAGAAAAGCCAAGCCTGCTGCTTTGTAAATCAGAGAGATTTACTACTTAACAACATATTTTGATGGGGAAAATTAACAAAAACTTTATAGGAAAAAGATAAGTGTAGCCCTTTACAGCCAAGATGAGCAAACAGCACCTGAACATAGTGAAAAATGCACAACCTAATTCATACGTAAAATGCACCTCAAGATACCGTGTCTAACTTATCAAATTCCTAAAAACTTGACAATGCACTTTAATCTATGTAGAAGATGGGCCTGCTGTTAAATTGTGGGTGGGAGTACAAAAGTGGTACAAACCCCATACAGGGGGATTTTTGCACTTTTTGACCAGCCATCTCAATTCTATAAAAAGATTATTGACAAGGTCTTAAAGTAGCGCCCTAAAGATTATGCATTAATGCAAGAAGGAAAGTTTACCTTCATCACAGGGAAACTGGCAATAACAGCTTTAACCAAGTGAACAAGAGTGGGATAGCTTGATGTTATGTTCCACTTGGTGTGAGGCACCTATGAAGGATTCTTGCCAGAAATGTTTAACCCTGAAGTTACTCCCAAGCAAGTGATCCAATAAATAAAAGATCTAGGATATGGGATATTCTGCAGGACAACCAGTCTAAATCCAATGCAATGAAAAGTCAAGGGAGAAGGAACTATACTAGATTTCAAAATGCTTGTCGTGTGTGTGTCATATTACCTAAGAATTTTAGAATCTGGTAAAGATAAAGTACATAGGAAATAGAGAAACTAAGTGTAGTCACTACTGGGAACTCTGTGGATAGCATGACTGAGGAATAGAATTTTGAATTTTATTAAATTTCAATTAATTTATATTTAAATAGTCACATATGGCTAATGTCTATCACATAAGACAACTCAGCCTTAGAGCACTAAGAAAGCTCTATTGGGCTTTGTAGTTTAACAAGACAACCAATTTCAGTGGTTAAAAAAAATAAAAAATAAAAAGACAATAAGTGAGAAAAAATTTCCTAGGTTTTCAGCATTGAGGGAATATGACCCAAGAAAAGTGTTTTGGTTTTTAAAAAATATTTCTCAAGACGTGTTATTTAAGTGCCTGGAATACTGTCAGCTTGCTTGGCTCCTGTCTGTAAAGTCAGTTAAGTCAGTTGTATAAGGTATTATTTGTTGAACAAACTGGAGATCATTTTAGAATATGTTGTCTACACCGGACAATCCTGATTTTCTGTCCGCACCAAAACATCCAAATAACCACTGATTTGCAACTAGTAAATATTTTGCAATTTGAAGATACAGGTTTGAGGCAAGTGCAAAGATACACACTTACACTCCCATCCCTGGGGAAACTGAAGCTGAGGATCACTTACTTGAGCCCTGGGGTGGGTACTAGCCTGGGCAACATAGCGAGATCCCATCTCAAAAAGAGAGAGAGAGAGAGAGAAAACAAAAATATAGGCATAGTTTAATATCGTCTAACTGACATTTGGAATAGCATTTGAGGAAATGACCACTTTCTCCCACACTGAACTCTATGTAGGTAGAGCAGAGCTTCCCAAATAAACAATATTTTAGCCTACTTAATTTTCTCTTCATCTGTCTCTCTCACCCAGCTTCTAAGATCTTTAAGAGCCATACTTTATCATATTGATCATTATTAACCCTGTTCACAAAGTACCTAGTAGGGGCACAATAAAAAGTCAACCAAGAAACTGAACAACGTAACTTCCTGCATACCCTCCAGGAACAGAAATTGTGCTAGACTCTGGAACTGCAGATTGATTAAAATAACCCAGTCCCACCCTCCAGGAGCTCATATGTGGATATTTATTTTCTTAAATCTGAATTAAAGAGTCATATGAACTCGGTGGGAATCTGCTCTGGTAGAAGAAGAAAGAGCATTCCAAAATTGAAAGAGTTGTTAAAATTAATATGTCCCTAAACAAAAAAAGACTGATAAACCCTCACAGCCAAGAGAAGTCTAAGGAAACATGACGACCAAATGAAACAGGGTGTCCTGCCTGATTTTGTAACAGAACAAGGACATTAAGTGGAAAAAAAATAAGAAAATCTGAATACAGATTTGAGTTAATGATAATATGTCATTTGGTGCATTCATTGTGACAAATGTACCGTACTCACACAAGATGTTTAACAATGGACAAAACAAGGTGGGTGGTGTGGGGGAACTCTCTGTACTATCTTCACCCCATTTCTATCAATCTAAAACTATTCTATAGTTAAGGCTACTAAAAAAAATTAAAATGTTCCATACTACATAGTTACCATCCCCTCTTTACCAGGAAAGATTCTGATGTGGACTCCAAGAAATGCACGGAGCTGGCTGGAGGTTATCCAGGAACAAGTCTTTGTGTCACCTGTTCATGCATGTCTAGATATCACCTGTGCACCTTGACCTTCCTGTGCCCATGAAGTTTCACTCTGCATGGAAATTGTTTTTTGTTTTTTTTTTTTACATTTTCACTTTTTCAACTATTCACAAGAGGCTATTATAAATTCAATGCATGCAAATACTGAGAACTTTAAAGTTAGGAGTGATTAGACAGGACTTCAAGTAAAGTTAGTAGAATGGGGGAAATCTTGGCATCGTCTGAGCATGCTTATACTTGAAGATGCACTTGAAGCACCTAGAGAATCTTGGGGAGATGTCCATTGTACCCAGGGGCTCTGGGTTGGAGCCTGAAGTTCCCAGGTGACTCTGATCCTGCTGATCCCCAGACCACAATTTGATTAGCAAGGATCAAGGTAATGAGGACCAAGCTAAGGAGCACCATTTTGCTCTGCCAGTTGCAAAGGACTGGCTTTACTTGCCCTCCTCCCACTGTTATCTGTGGGAGACCATGGCAGTTTATGGATCCACTCATTCCTGGTAAATAAAAGTTGAATTTGTCCCATCTCTGCCCTTTCCCCATTCCTTGCCCACGGCATACGCACAATCACAAATGTCCTTTGCTCTTCTTCTTGCCTGGTGTTCAGTCTCCTGCTGCTCTCCATCTACAAAAGTTTGATTCAACATAATTAGCAATTATCAGCAAGATCTGTCATGGGGAGCCACCTCTGGTAAGAGATCTGGTGTTTACAGAGCTGACTGCAGTGCAGTATGCTGAGTAATGCAACGGACTAAACAGAAGAATTTGAAGAATCTGTGCAAAATATCCCTTACTTACATATCAGAGACCAGCAATCTTTCTTGGATGTTCATTTCCTGCCTTTTCCCTTAAAAAGTTCACCCAGGACTCATGGTGGTCCCTCCAGCCACACTTCACAGCTGCTGTTACCCAGGGTGGGAATAGCTGGGCAACCCTGACACGGTTCATGGATTACTACAGTTGAGGAATCAGCTTATGTGGAACTTTCTTGCATTGCCTAGATCCTGTGTCTATAGTGAATGCTATATATCTGCTAGGTATGTTTTAACTGAATACAGATACAAATGCATTGCTTGCTGGAATATATTAAATTGAAATAGGAACAATGAACTTTTTACTCAGTCACCAGTAGTCCAGGAGGCCCTGAGAGATGTTGGCATTGAGGCTAAGAATGAAGGTTGTGTGGCCCCTAGTCATCAGCCACCGTAGGAAAAGGTTGGGGGAAGAGTGTTCCATTCCAAGGAGAAGGATTAGATGCTCTCAGACTTGGGGAAGACGGTGTGACCAGTATGAAGAACACGTGGACTACAGCACTTGCAGGGCATGAAATCTCAGGTCTTCAAAGAGAGCCAGCAGCCAGGTGACCAAATAGAAAAGCCACACCCCACCTTGTAGCCCATCTCTCCCATATTTTTACTGGCTAGTTCAGTTTATATTTTTCTTCTTCCACTGACTTCTATAATATCACTTAACTCTTCACTGCTCATCATATGTTATCCACATTCCAAGATTTTTTATAAATGCCTCATTTAGATTTAAAAAAAAACTACAAGAAAAGGATAGTGCTTGATTTTTCTTTGCAACATTGTAACATTGTCTTTCATACAGTTGGTACTCAATAAGTATTTCTTGGATAAGTAAATGAGATAATTCAGGGGGCTTAGATTTTTATCAGCAAACCAGTTTGTATCTTCTATTTTTAAAAACATCCCTGATTCATTTCAAATGCTGGAGACCGCCTAGACTTGTGGATGGATTTCCTCTAAATCCTTTTTCTGCCTTTTAAAGTCTCACCCATACCACTCTGTGTTTCAAATGCACAGTTACTTCCTATTCCTGCAGACAGCCAGATTAGTTCTTCCAGGAAATTCTGAAAAGATCCCTTTTCTTCCAGGTTGCAGTGCTGTCTAAATTATGTATCCCAGCTGGGTGGGCCTAAACCATCAGGGTGGGAGTCAGAAAAGGTTCCACACTCCAGTGCCCCCTGCTCCTTGTTCTGCCCACCTTCCTCTTGCTCCTCAACTAGATGATCTCTCTCCCTAGGTTGGCCAAGCCCCCAGTTCCTGGCAGAATCATCTTCTGGGGGGCCCATGTGAAAGATTCTCAGAACCCTGTATCAGAGTCCTATGGCTCACAACTGTTTTAAGAACTTGGTGACAACTAATTGAATCTTCACAGATCTTCCCAATAACCAAACTTCCTTAGGTTAGTTACTGAGTTTACACACCAGCCCTTTCAAGATCTACTCTCTTCTAACCACTCCAGTGTTTTCCTGCCTGCTCCACTTGCTGACCTTTGTTTATTTGGTGGAATGTAAGATGCCATTCATGTTAAGTCACACCTTTATTTTCTGGAACATTAAGAAAGAAAAAGAGACTCCCACTCAAACAGGGACCTGCTGACTTAGACCAGTTCCTTAGTGGAGGAGCTCTGAGTGGAGAGATGGGTTGGGAGAACTTTCCAGAACAATACCAGTGAGGGAATGAGGAGGGAGGGGGGCAGAGGGAGAAGGTGAGCTGCCATGGAATAGAAACACAGGCTTCAGCAGACCCACACAGAGCTCTGCAACGAATGGGGCCTCAGAGTTGTCCCCTAACCTGGACCTTGTACCCTCAGACCCTCTAGCCACTGACCATGGAGTGAGGCAGCTCCCTCCAACAGCAGGTGAATCCAAAAAGCAATCATCAGCCGGGAGCTGACCTCTATCAACAACCCAGGAAGACAGATGTGGAGCGGGGAACTGGGAAGCTTTCACTTCATTCCCTTTATAGGACCATCAATTGTGAGGTGGAGTCAGATACTCGACAGGCTAGGATGTGACAGCGTATACATCTTACAATTCAGTTAAATATGGCTTATTTATATTTGGTTCCTTTTTTGTTTGCATCATTAGAATTAGTTTTGGTGACCTACAATGAAGAATTCCTATGATGCAGGGGAGGACAGGCCACAGGAAGAAATGACACACTCTGTGTTGGTTTGGTTTTTTCCATCTTAATCACTCTAAGTACATTCATTCACATTGTTGTGCAGCCATACCCACCATCCATTTCCAGAACTTTCTCATCTTGCAAAACTGAAACTCTGTGCCCTTTAAACGCTTACCCTATTCCCTGTTTCCCCAGCCCCGGGCAACCAACATTCTATTTTCTATCTGTATGAATTTGCCTACTTTAGGTTTAGTTGGAATCATATAATAACTCTCTTTTTATGCCTGTCTGGTTTCACTTAGCATAATGTCTTTAAGTCTCATCCTTCTTGTAGCATGTGATCAAATTTGCTTCCTTTTTACACTCAGTAGTGTGCCATTATATGATTATACCACATTCTGTTCATTCACCTCTGGATCTTGGGTGGCTTCCACTCATCTCTTGGCTATTGTCAATAGTCTACTATGAATATCAATCTCTCTTCAAGACACCGACTTGAATTATTTTGAATACGTAGTCCTGTCAGGTGGCTGAACCTTTTGGTAGTTCTGTATTTAATGTTTTGAAGAACCAACTGTTCTCCATCCCTGGTGCATCATTTTATGATCCTACCAACAGTGCACAAGGATTCCCATTTCTCCACATCATAACCAACACTTATTTTCCAGAGTTTATGTGATAGGGGCCACCCAAATGGTTTTGAGGAATTTAACTAATTATGATTTTGTTTTGCATTTCTCTTATGATTCCATAACCAACACATCTTACAAGAAAAAGTTAGAGGAGGAAAAGTTTATTTGGGTTCAGTGAGTTTCAGCTCGGTTTCAGAGGTTGGCCAGCTTCATTGCTCTGGGCCTGAAAAGAGGCAGAACATCATGGCAGAAGGGTATGGCAGAGGAAGTTACTCAGTTTGCAGCAGCCAAAAAGCAGAGGGAGAGGGAAGGGACAAGATATAATCCACGGACCCACGCCCAGAGACCCACTTCCTCCAGTCACACCCCACTTACCTACAATTACCACCTAGTAGTCCATTCATAGCAAGAATCCTTCAAATGGATTAATCCACTGATGAAGTTAAGCTTTCATAACCTAATCATTTCACCTCTGAATATTCCGGTGCCTAACACAAGAGCTTTTGGGGAAAAACCTCATATATTCAAACCATAACATTAATGATATTGAATATGTTTTCATGTTTCTTGGCCACTTGTATAAAGTTCATGCTCATTTTATAATTGATTTCGTTTTGTTGTTGTTATGGAGTTGTAGTTCTTTATTCTGGAAATTAACGTCTTATCGGTTATGATGTGCAAATATTTTATTCCATTCTGTAAGCTGCCTTTTCACTCTGTGGATACTGTCTTTTGATAAACAAAAGTTTTAGATTTTTTCATGGAGTCTGATTTGTCTGTTTTGCTTCTGTTGCCCATGATTTTCGGTGACCATATTCAAGAAATTGCCAGATTCAATGTTAAGAATTTTTTCTACGTTTCTTCTAGGAATTTAATAGTTTCAAGTCTTATATTTAGGTCATCAGTCCAATTTG
Organism: Spermophilus citellus; assembly: GCF_964194105.1. Classification (NCBI taxonomy): domain Eukaryota; kingdom Metazoa; phylum Chordata; class Mammalia; order Rodentia; family Sciuridae; genus Spermophilus; species Spermophilus citellus. The sequence continues at coordinate 27,835,511 of NC_138194.1, read as the reverse complement.
TGTAAATCAAATATAATGTATGGTAAGGGTCTAACCTCATTCTTTGCACGTGGATATCCAGTTTTCCTAGTGACATTCCCTGAAGAAACTCTGCCTCCATTGAGGGATCTTGGCATCCTTTTTGAAAATTACTTGTTCATATTCATTCATGAGGATTTATTCTGGGCTCTCTTTTCTGTTCCATTTCCTATATGTCTGTTCTTTTTTCAGTGCCACACTCTTCTGATTATTGTAGCTTTAAAAATATGTTTTGAATCAGGAAGTGTGAGTTATCCTAATTTGTTCTTATTTTTCAAAACTGTTATGGTTACTTAGGGTCCCTTAAGTTTCTATGTGAATTTTAGGATGATTTTTTTTCTATTTCTGCAAAAAAAGAAAGTGGATTTTGAATTGGTATAACCACTTTGGAAAGCAGTATGGGGATTCCTCAGAAAACTTGGAATGGAACCACCATTTGACCCAGCATATACCCAAAGGACTTAAAATTAGCATACTATAGTGATGCAGCCACATCAATGTTTATAGCAGCTCAATTCACAGTAGTTAAACTATGGAACCAACCTAGGTGCCCTTCAAAAGATGAATGGATAAAGAAAATGTGATATATATACTCAGCCATAAAGAATAATGAAATTTTGGCATTTGCTGGTAAATGGATGGAATTGGAGTCTATTATGCTAAGTGAAATAAGCCAGTCCCAAAAAAACCAAAGGCTGAATGTTCTGTCTGATAAGCAGATGCTAACTCACAATAAGGTGGCAGGGGCCAGCAGGGATTCATAAAGGATTTGCTTAAAATTTATAGTCCTGGGTCCCCTCCCTACCTACTAAGTTCTGAGAATTGACCCTGGAATCTGCATTGTAAACAAGCCCCGCAGGAATTCTTATCTCGTTAACATTTTAGAAACACTGAATTAAATAAAGCAAATAAAAGTTATACCCAAATGAATTCAACTAAGAAAATAATGATCATAATCACAGAATAATGATTTTTACCTAGTTTCTAACAAATAGGTGGATATTCATTTATACACTAAAGTATTTTATAAATTTAGCACAGTTGATTCTCCATGAGATTCCTAGATCTTTATCTTTCTTTAGCACATATACATTCCCCACTAGACTCCTATGTCTTTATTTCTGTTTAAATCTTTCAAAACTTGAAGCTTAGTTTTTAAAGAAATACAATCATAAAATTGGCCTTCAGCTGCATTACTTTCTCTTTAAGATGGAATAAAATTGTCAGTTCTATTTTATGTCATGATTCTCATACTTGGGAAATCCTTTATACTCACTGCTAAAATCATTAAGCCAATGTCCTCGATTTAATCTTTAAGGTTGACCAGCCAGCACTGAGTCACACTAATCTTCTAGGTCAGACAGGAAAAGAATTGACGTCGTTACAAAATACCACTGCGTAAGTGTCTTTAAGAAAATGGCAGCCAAGTGTACACAGTTGGGCAATGAGACGTGATGAGCAAGAGACTGGCAGTAAGAGAGCTGGAAGACCTTGGCATCTTGTACTGTGCCCCTGAGGATGCCCTGGTGTTGAGCTGTCGAGGATCCCGTGACACACTTTCTCTGACATAACACCACTCCGTGAGTTATCAAGATGTTTCCTCTCTCCAGAAAATCAACCAGCCCAGGAGGAATGATAATTTGGCAAGTGCTATGCTCAGGGGACCAATGCAATAAGGGATGTTTCATACAAAGGGTCTTCCACCGTGAGCCAGCAATGTTGGTTTGCAGCTAAAAACAGAGGTGCACAAAAATAAACCTTCAACTTCTCACCCTGAACAATGAAGATGTTTTCCAGAAAAAAATACACATAATCTAAACAGCCTCCAACTTAGCCAGCTCCTTTCTCCAGCTTTTACTTTTTAAAAAAAGGATAAATAAAAAAGCAGGGCAGCTGGCCTAGTTGGTTTATCTCTCTAACCTGCCCAAAAAAAGAAACACAATAAAAGCAGGCCAAAAAAAAAAAAAAAAAAAAAAAAAAAAAGTCCCACTGGTATATTTTTAGATTTCAAAAACAAATACAAAAGTTATAATTAGCCATTAATTAGATATTCTAAACTATCAATAACTAGTTAATGTTTAAATATACTAAACTAATAGATTTTCAAGTTAGAAATAATGTCAGTGGACAACTTGATTTTAATGATGTGTGCCAAGAAAACCCAGCTCCAATTGCACATTCACTCTCTCTCTATTCCTCTACTTCTCTCCCCCCACCCTCAGCATTCCTCCTTCAATTTAAGTCTAAGGAAGAAAAAACTTGGGTGATTACCTGAGGGTGGAGAAACAAATAACCATATTAATTTAAATTGCCCAGGGCTTGAGATCAATCTGTACAAGAAAATCCAGGAACCGACATGGTAGCCAAGTGAATCCCAAGGTAATTCAGATGCAAATTAACTTTCTAAAAAAAACATGAAGTATCCTGTACTTTTATGTCTAATGTCTACTTTACTCTGGCCCCCAGAATCCTGCACACAGGATTGTGTGTCCTGTCTCTGCAATGAGTAGAACTGCCAGAGAACCTGAGCTCTGTTCTAGTGGATCATTGCACAGGGAAAACTGCACAGCCCCACATCTGCAAGACCTGGGGGCTAGGTCAGCAGTGGAACAGTCCTGATTCATGCTTCTATAGACTGTTCTTTGTCTCTGCCATCTTCCTATCCTTGTCCTGTCCCCAAACCAACCCTATTCTCATGAATTCCCCCAGTCCCTTCCAATTTCTCACATCCTTATTTACAAGTAAAAGCTACATTCTACTTGGATCATCTTCTTTTTCTAATTTTAGCCCATCCAGGCAAATATATTCAACTTTCTAGTTACAGGGAAGTGGAGTCAAGGTTTGCTTGGTCTCTGCCTCTAGCAAGTGTGTGATTGACAGCTTCAGCAATCTGCATGCCACTCATAGCCCAGGCCCCTCCATCTGCCCAGTGGTGATGGGGGAGGGGGAGGTGGGGCTGCAGATCTGACCCAGGGATCTGCTTGGCAAGATCCTGCCAGGCAAGTGCTCTGCCACTGAGCTACACCCTCAGCCCCACCCTGACAATTTTTAAGGCTCCTTACAGCTACTGAGTCCCTAGGATGGAAAACAAAATAATTCCTATTTTCCCTGTTCAAACATAAATCTGCCTGTCCATCCACATGCCCATGCTCATTCCACAATAAAAAAAAAATACATACCAGTTCTCACTCTACCTTATCCCTGCTGCAGACCCTCTGGTCAGAGTTGGAGATAAGGAAACAGAGGAGAGCAAGCATTCAGCCTCATACAAAGTTTCAATAGAGTATAAATTCTGACAACTGCTCAAAGGCTTATTTGTGTAAGAAAATGAGGGACATTTCCTTTAGTTGTTCATGCAAATGGAACTTTATCCACTCTGCACAACTCAGCTCTTCAAAGCCTCTTCCCCTCTTCTGAATCTAGAAACTTCTACGCATTCTTGGAAATACAGTTTACTCTGATTAAGGTAAAGTTGACATACATAAAATGCACAGATCCTGTCTGTACAGACAGATTAGTTTTGCAAATGCTGTGTGTGTGTTGTGTAACCAGCACCCACATCTGGATAGTAAACACTTCTCATCAAGGCAGAGAGTTCCCTTCCAGCAAGCCTCCCTCCCCAGGCAGCCACTATCTGATTTTGGTCACTTTTGATTAGTCTTCATCTCTTCTTGACATTACATAAATGATAATTTTTATAACTGCCTTCTTCTATCTCAACCTGCCATTTATGAGCTTGACCCAGGTTTGTTTATGATTTTAGCTATTCCTTTTCATTGTTGTCTAGTATTCCATTGTATGATCAAACTATGATTTTTTTTTTTATCCCTTTTCTTGTTGAGGACCAGCTGAGTCATTTCTAGTTTGGGGTCATTATGAATGAAGCTGCTTTGAATACTCTCATTCAAGTCTTTCAATGAACACAAGTGTTTTAGTTCTTGAGAATTGCTGAGTCTTAGGCTATACGTATATCTAATTTTACAAAAAGAGCTAACTCCTATACCTCAGATAAGGTGTTAAATTTTCAAGACACACAAAAAACTCAAAAAGCTTAAAACCAAATAATAATGATAATAACCCAATCAATAAATGGGAAAAGGAATTAGATACTTCTCAAAAGAAGAAACATGAATAGTCAACAAATATATGAATATTCAACAACTTCTAGCAATTAGAGAAGTGCAACTCAAAACTACACTGAGATTTCACCTCACTCCAACCAGAATGGCAATTATCAAGAATAAAAGTAATGATAAATGTTGGCAAGGATGTGGGGAAAAGGGAACACTCATACATTGCTGGTGGGACTACACATTAGTGCAACCACTCTGGAAAGCAGTACAGAGATTTCTCAAGACACTTGGAATGAAACCACTATTTGACCCAGTTATCCCACTCCTCAGTATATATCCAAAGTAATTAAAATCAGCATACTACAGTGACTCAGCCACATTAATATTTACAGAAGCATAATTCACAATAGCTAAGCTATGAAACCAACCTGGATGCCCATCAACAAATGAATGGATAAAGAAATTGTGGTATATTTACTCAGTGACTATTACTCAGCCATAAAGAAGAATGACTTTACAACATTTGCTGCTAAATGGATGGATCTGGAGACTAGCTTGCTAAATGAAATAAACCAATGCAAAACAACCAAAGGCCTACTGTTCTCTCTGATATGTGGATGTTAACCCACAATAAGGAAGAAGGAGGGGAAGAATAGAAGCTCAGTGGATTAGACAATGGGGAAGGAAGGGAATTGGGGGTTGGGAATTGAAAAGCTGCAAATTGGTGCAGCCAATATGGAAAGCAATATGGAGATTCCTTGGAAAACTTGGAATGGAACCACCATTTGACCCAGCTATCCCTCTCTTTGGTCTATACCCAAAGGACTTAAAAACAGCATACTACAGGGACCCAGCCACATCAATGTTTATAGCAGCACAATTCACAATAGCTAAACTGTGGAACCAACCTAGGTGCTCTTGAATAGATGAATGGATTAAAAAATGTGGCATATATACACAATGGAATATTACTCAGCAATAAAAGAGAATAAATCATGGCATTTGCAAGTAAATGGGTAGAGTTAGAGAAGATGATGCCAAGTGATGTTAGCCAATCCCAAAAAAAAAAACAAATGCCGAATGTTTTCTCTGAAATAAGGAGGCTGATTCATTGTAGGGTAGGGAGGGAGAGCATGGCAGGAATAGATGAACTCTAGATAGGGCAGAAGGGTGGGAAGGGAAAGGAGGGGGCAGGGGGTTAGAAATAATGGTAGAATGTGAAGGACATTATTATCCAAAGGACATGTATAAAGACACAAATGGTGTGAATGTGCTTTTTTTTTTTTTTAAGGCAGCAGGAATAAACTTCATTGTTCTTTCCAAAAAAGAGCAAGAATTATACAAGGTGGCCACCAAGTCCGGAAACCAGGAAAGTCTTTTAACAAAGCACTTATTGATACAAGGAATAGCAAAATATTAAGATCTTTATTTCTAGGCTATATGGCCACCCCATAGACTTCTTTGGAATGGGGGGATGGGGGGGTTGTAAAGCTGTCAAACTTAATCTAGATACAGCTAGTGCAATATTTTCCTCAACCCCACAAGGCTCTGTTCCCTTTAAAGACTATTTATAAATCGGCTTGGATCACTCACATAAGAAAAAACACTGTCACCATCAATATTTAGCAGCATATTCAAAATTCATTTTGTTGTCTTGAATAAAAAGCTTAACTATTCTATTAGTCCAGTAATTCCATATGGTATTATTTCCTCTATACACAAAATATGATCTTCCAACATTTCTATAGATTAATTTTTGAGGATTCCAAAAGATTCAGCGGGGGAGGTTCTAATTTTTTTTTTCACAATAAAATGAGCAGAACAAGCCCATGAGAATCAGACCAGCCTTTAAATAAGACCCTCTGCATGGCTCAGTTCATGATGCATGAAGATTCAATGTAACCCCTAGCTCTCAGTTCATAAAAAAACAAATCTGAGAGGGATAAATGCAGCAACTATCTGTATTATTTAATAGCCTCTATTTAATATCCTAAGATGTAAGAAAACAAATCCTTTCATTCCAGGATGTCTGCAAAGGAGAGACACTGTGGAGCATGGATGAAAGGCGTTACTCTTAGCAGGAAAAAAAATGAATTGTGAACACAGTCACTCAAGATAAGCAACCACTGAGAGCAATAAGATTCAATTCCACTGTTACGAGGGGGCACAAAGCAGAGAACTGTGGCAAAGCCAAGACTAGCGTCCTCTGCATTCTCGTGTTTACTGGTTCTGTGTTTCAATACAGCCTTGGAAGGGTGGGGAGAACCAGAGACCACCGTCATCACATGCAAAAAGAGGCTATTAAAGCAACAACTTGGCTGTCCAAACCCAACTAGAGTGTAGGTTAGACACCTGAAATCCAGCCTGCACGGGCTTGCTTGTGAAGGGCTTGACAGGTCCAGAATTGCCTTCTTTTGAAAGACAGAGGAGGGCCTCCTCATGAGCCCTTTCTATTTACTAGTTTTCCTATCAGTTCACCATTTACACAGAAAAGATGCTGTACGCTATCTCAGCTGACTTCTAATTTGGACATGGCATCAATGCTACACACACGATTGAATGAACGACCACATCTTCTTGGTTCTTCCATGGGACAGGCTCAGTAGGCTTCTTTGGACTGAACAGGTGTGATCTTGTTGGAGAACAGTGTGTAAACATAAGGCCAGATTTTGTTTGTCTCCGTCCCAGAAAATTGGTGGAGCACTCCTCGACTCTTGTATAGTTCGCGATGACTGGTTTGGCTGCATCTTTATACCGTCTTAGCTTGGCAGCAACCGCTTCAGGCTTATCATCCTCCTGCTGGACGAGTGGCTCACCAGTGATGTCATCAATTCCATGCACATGAGGTGGGTTGGAGTCCAAATTGTAGACTCTTCCACTAGGAGGGTGAATCCAACGTCGACTGAGACGATCTTTAAGTGTTTCAAATGGAATGTTCAAACTGATCACTAGATCCAGGTCACAGATTTTGTCAAGGGCTTCAGCCTGTACTATTGTCCTTGGAAAACCATCCAGTAGCCAGTGTTGGCCGCTCCTGAGCTCCAGCTCTGACACCATTAGGTGTGTGATCACGTGATCTGGAACCAAAAGACCTTTCTCCAGGTACTGCCTTGCCATTTCGCCAACTTCCGTGTTGGCTTTGAGGTTCTCCCGCAAGAAGTGGCCACTGGAGAGATGCTGGAGGCCAAAGTTCTGGGCGATCCTCTGGCACACGGTGCCCTTGCCCGAGCCCTAGGATGACCGCGCGCAGGAGTTTGGAAGCCATGGCCTTTGCGAGGAGGCGGGCGGCCCAACAGGCAGCCCAGACAGCGGCCCCGAGGCAGCCCCGGGAACTTTGTTTCTTGGCCCCTGCCTCAGGCACCCTCTGCTCACACGGGGACTCTCCTGCCACCGTGAATATGCTTTGTATACAGCCAGAGATGAAAAATTTGTGCTCTATATGTGTAATATGAATTGCAATGCATTCTGCTGACATATACAAATAAAAAATAAGAAGAAAAAAAAAGAAAAGACAGTGAAATGAATCTGACATGACTTTCCTATGTACATATATGAATACACCACAGTGAATCTCAACATCATGTACATCCACAAGACTGGGTTCCTAATAAGAATAAGATATATTCCAAGCTTGTATAAATATATCAAAATAGATTCTACAGTCATGTATAACTAAAAAGAACAATTTTTTTTTAAAAAAAAAGATCTAACAGCTGGACAGTTTTCCATATTGGCTGCACCATTTTACACTCCCATTGGCAATGTATGAGATCCTGCTGCTTCATGTCCTTGTCAACATTTGGTATTTTCAATATTTTAGACACAAGGCGTACCTCATTGTAATGTTCACTTGCATTTTCCTGATGACTAGTGGTATTTTGTACCCTTTCCTGTGCTTACTGGCCATATGTATATCCTCTTTTGTGACATGCCTGCTCAAGTCCTTTGCCAATTTTTTCAGATCTTGTTATTTGCAAAACTCTTTGTATATTCTCAGCCAAGTCTTTTGTCTGATGTATATCCTGCAACATTTTTCTCAGACTGTGGTTTTCCTTTCCATTTTCTTAGCAGTGTTTTTGATGAGCTGAAGTTTTTATTCTGTTCAATCAATCTATTTTTCTCCATCTACACAATGCCATACTGATAATTATTGTAGCTTTATGTTGAATTTTTTTGTTCTCCTTTTTCAAGACCGACTATGCTAAGTCCTCTGCCTTTTCATATATATGTTAGAAATATCAATTTCTAAAAACCAAAAAAGTCTTGTGGATTTTGATTAGCATTGCAGTGACTTTATATTTGAGGAACACTAACATCTTAATAATATTAAGTCTTCTGGTCCAAAAATATACATCTCCTCACTCATTTGTGTCTTCTTTAATTTCTCCCTTCAATGTGTTTTAATGCTCAGTTTGTATAATAGAATATAGTTTGAGTTCATTGTTCTATTTATTTTCTTGTTGTAGCGTATGGGGGAACCCATTTTGTATTGGTTTCATATCCTACAACCCAATCAATTCATTTGTTAGTTCTAATAATTGTTTTATATTCCTTGAGATTTTCTATGCAATTATGTCAAATATTAAGTTTTAATACTCTGTATTTATAAACATCTCTATAACTCTGTCCAATAGAACTTGTTACCCATTTATGAAATTCCACAGGTGTGTTAACCTCCATAACTCCATCACAACCTTCATTATATATGTCATACACCACCTGTTTACCTACTGTGCTCTTAGTGAAAAAAACGTGTTCTTCATTCTGTGTTCTACCTCCCAGTGTGTTGCAAGTGCACAAAACATGTGTGTGGTGATTGTACTCTGAGTTTTCTGGGATGTGGCTTATTCCGAATATTCTGTTTCTTCCCCTAGGGTCCCATTTTAAAATCAAATAATGGGCTACAGAGCTGGATATTCTGCCCAGAAGTGGTACAGAAGTCAAGATGATTGATTTTTCCTAGAAGGTAGAAGGTAGTATTTTGCAGATGCCTTGATGCTCCAGAGGAACATGCCTTCTACCCAAATTATACAGCTCTTCTTTCCTTCCTTTCTTAAAGATACCTAGACCTGGAATTAGGATGTGGCTCAGTGGTAGAGCACTTGCTTAGCATGTACAAGGCCCTGGGTTTAACCCCCAGCTCCACAAAAGAAAGGAATGAAGGAAGAGAGAAAGAAGATAACTAGAATCACAAAAGGCTCTGTGGCTATTCCACAAGAAGACCTCAGGGAGGTTATACTCTGAACTTTGACTTCTTATGAAACATGCGGGTTGGAATCAGAACTTTAGAACTTCCAGCTCCAAAATTCTCCAGCACTCCCTTATAATTTGGACAGAAACGTCTTGCACATTGCTAACCAGTACTATTTATAGTATTTTCACTGCATAATTAACAAATCAACTCATTATCTAACAAATACTTTACATATCTCTACAATGAAAGAATGCTTCCTTTGCAAACAAGTTCTCTCTAATGATGAGGCATATCAGAGACACTCATACCGTTGTAAGATATATGAGCATTAACTGATACCATCCTCCTTCTTTGCAGAAGGCAAAGAAAGAGAGCGTCCTAGCTCCTAAGAAATCTGGGCTTATGTTCTCACAAAGTCTCTTTGTTTCCCTATTTCCCTGAACACAGGATTTGAACCTTCCAATAGCTACAAATTCTACCAGGATATTTGCACCCTATACATAGAAAGCTCAAAGGCCAGTTGTTATTCATTGAGCGTTTGATGGTGAGAGAAAAGAGCCATATCCTCCACAGTGGTTCTTGGCCAGCCCTGAACAGCTGCCAAACCTGATGACAAATATGTTAAGCCACGGTAGAACAGCCCCCTATTTGAACTCATCTTAACCACCTAGATAAATAGCCAATAGATATCAAAGTGGAGAAAGATAGTTCTAGAGACACCAGTGTGAGGGCACAGTTCTAAAACTTGTCTGTAAGAACCCAAAGTTAAAGTTCCTAAATAGACTTTTTGCAATTAACTTAAAGATTTGTTATTAGAATTGTCTTCATTTTAAAAAAAAAAAAAGTATTGAAGGAGAAAAGAATAAATTATCCACTTTGGATGACTTTGTTTTCAGCTGTGTGTACCTGTGTCTATACTGGGTTATAAATAGGATGTATTTTCACTGTGATCACAGGCAAAGGGCTTGAATGCCTGCACCTTACAGGTCCAGTTCTTTTCATTTAAAGGTAAAACAAAGCATTCTACGTTAAAGTAGTAAAATCTACCTGAGGGTGGAAATAGGGGAAATCATTTTTCCCAGGGAGGAGATGGGGGAGGGCCAACCTTGCACTTCTAGCCTGTCCCTGGGAGAGCTGGAGTAGCTAAGCTTAACTCACAAGGAAAGCCACAATTAGTTTATCTCCTGATAACCCTAGGCGCTTCCTTGGAGGATACACTTTTTAACACCTTCAGGGAACCAGAGCTAAAGAGACTAAGGAAGTCTTTTTATTTATTTACTTACTTACTAATTTATTTATTTTATTTATTTATTTTTTATATTTCTTGGTTATTCCCGTATCCTTTGATTTGCCTTAGATCCAAGAAATGCAGAAAATGTATATTACAGGTACTTCTACCTATTATATTCTGGGGCCAGATAGTCATATTTTGGCTCTGCATTTACAAACTCTATAACCCAGCAAAGATTGCTAACTTGTCTGGGCCTTGGTTTCCATGACAAAATGGGGATAACTAAATTGCAAAGAATAAATGGGAGTTTACTACATGTAACCGTCACCCAAGTTGAGATGCCCTTCCTGCAGTTCAGAATCCTCTCTGATCTAATGAATTTACATTCCATTTGAGAAATAGAAAATGGGCTCTTAGGAAACACATTTTGGGAAGCATGGTGGTGTAGCAGGAAGAATATGGCCTTCTACAGATAGGACTCAAAGTCCTGTCTATTTATGCACTGAGTGACCTTGGCATTTTAGTTGTTATTTGAATTCCCTTCCCTAAAATGAATATATAACAGTCATGGGTTAGAGATCATACTTGTAAGAACTTCAGTTTTGTTTTTCTTCTTTCCCCTTGCAATGTCACAGCCAGAAGAAAAGGTGATCCCAGACCCAGGGCCCTTCACTACACATTCCAGTCACATTCTTGGTGACTACCTCAAGCTCAGGGAGTAACCCCTAGTTCTGGCCACCACTGGGAATATCCCCAAAGCAAATATTATTTGCAATAGTGAGGAAAAGTATCTTGATGCAACAAACTATAACCTAGAACCACAGGACAAATTGTCATTCCTATAAAAATTGTCCTTTTATCATCAGAATGGTGTTTTGTTTTGTTTTTTCTTTCCTCCACCTCCCTGTCCTCCACACTTCCCTCCCCACCCGGTCCTGGGGATTAGATACAGGGCATGGGAGGCTAGCACTCTACCACGGAGCTACTTCCACAGCCCCCCATCCTGTTTGGGTCCATTCATGGATGCTTGTTTGTTTTGAGACAAGGTCTCACTAAGTGGCCCATGCTGGTCTCAAACTTTCGATCCTCTTGCCTTAGTCTCCTGAGTGGCTGGGATTACAGGTGTGCACCACCATGCCCCCAATGGAATGTTTTTCTTGAGAAAATGACTTAAAATGTTAAAAGATTTTAAAGCAATATAATTCTCCTTATTATGTACAACTATTCTTATCTTTAGTTACTACTTTGAAGTCTTTGTCCACGTGCACACATGGTATCTCCTAGTTTCTGTCATGGAATAAACTATTTATATTCTGCCTTTTTGTAACATTTATTTATTTGCCAATAGAGTTCTCATATGATCCTATAAAATAGCTCCAGAATAGACCATCTTGCAATGACATTGGATATTATTATGTTCAGGTTGATGCTACAGCAAGCCTTTCTATGAGCACAGTTGTACTCCAGGGTCTTATTACATACTTGGAGAATAAACACTATTGGGCTATAAACACATTGAAACTGACCTGCCCTGAGGGTCCATTCATGGGTGCACTCATCTCATTTAACATGGTCAGGAAAAGCTATGCTGGGGAATTTAGCAGCAGAGGCCCATGATATATCTCCCAGCCTTTCTAGAAGTCAAAACCGCCCTGCACTTACTGGAAAAGAAGAGCGCACATAAACACATGGGGGAGGGAGAACAGGAAGAGATTTAGGCCAAATAATCTGTAATATACACACTGTGTGCAGTCAGCAAATTAAGAAGGAGCTCAGGGTACTTGAGGAGCTGAGATGTAAAGCTGTCTCTCTGAATGGGTATTATGTCCTATCGAAGTCCATTGTTTCATGGAACCAGACCTAACAATGTCCCATTGTGGCAGATGCAAAGACGAGTTGGTCAAATCCTAGTTTCTCAGGTCTCTCTCCTCATTTTCAGTCTCCGGGACTGTTCCCTGAAGAGGGTCCTCCTGTCACTATCTGGGCTGCCACCCTGCTGGTTATGTAAGTAAGGATGGTTTTATAGACTCCTTGATCTGGTTTGGGGACACTAAAAATCTCCTGTCCTTACTTTGATTTTTATTAAGCATGAAAACCATAGCACTCATTTCTGAGAGATGACACAGAAAAGAACAATCTCTGAATCTGAGTATCTGCAAAGCCACCTTTGGAAATATGAGGATACTCCACACAGATGGAAGATTCTCTTAAGGGTTTTGTGCAGATCCATGGATGGTTGGATATTTTCATGTTAAAGGGAATTTAAAAATCAACTTCAATTGCAAGAGACTGATTTGTCTTCCCTAGCTTGGAGTGAGCATTTTTAAATCCCTGGACTAAAACAACCAAAACAATAACTGAGGGCCACCAGGTGTTCTTGGTGCACATGGATATCTGGGTCATAAGGCATCTCTGTGTTGCCACCATTTGTGCAAGGATTAGACAACCAGCCAACTGGAAATGGTGAATAAAGAGGCATCTGGATGATGGAAATTTGCCTAGAAATCACCTACTTCACAGAATACTCTCTCCCTAGATGGAGCAAGTGAGTTCTCTACTGGAGGTTTCAGGTTGTTTGTTGATGGTTTCTACGGAGCAGCAGGGAAATGAAAAGCCAGCTGTTTCCAAGAAAGGGGAATGTTGGGGTTACCCATAGGTTCTGTGATCCTTACCTTTTCCTTCCTCTCTGGGTCATAGGATCTTGATACAGATTGACCTTGGTCCTAATGTCCCATGAAAAGAATGCCTGCCAGACATGATGGTACTCGGAAAAAGAGACTTGGGTCTTGGGTCTTAGACTGGCTCCTTTGAGAAGGAAGAGTTGCAGAGTCTACAATGCACAGCTTTGTCTGGTTGGGGAGCCCATAAGGTGCAATTGGAAGAATTGCATTCCTGCCCTGACTCCTGTGTTTCCTGGGGGACCTCTGGAAGGCTACTCCAACTTCTGTTGTTTATCTTCTTCCTCCATATGCAAAAGAGGCCAACGACTGTGCTATCTCCCTGGGATATTGTTAAGGAACCAGAAGAAGTGATGTAGGTGAAAAGTGCTTTATAAAAGTAAGTCATCTGGAGTTTGTGTTTACAAATACTCAGGGAAGGATGGTACTTGAGCTTGTGCCCCTGGCATAGGCCTTGCAGGGACCAATGGTAACAGGTGTACTCCTTCTGAACACCCCTCACCACCTTTTTACAAGGACTAGCTGGGATGGGCTTTCCATATTCGTAGCCTCTGCATTTCTTTCCTCACTGCGGGTGGAAGTGTCAGGTGAGAGAGTTTAGGCCCAGCAAGGAGCCCATTAAATCTAAGCTCTGGGGTAAAAGGTGGAAATAGGGTTAGGGGAGGTGAAGTATCTATTGGGCAAAAATCCCACAATAAACACTTCTCCTGTTGAGACCATTCCATCAAACCTAATTTGGGAGGAATAAGGCTAAGGTGACATCTTCTAAATTGTGTTACATCTTCTTAAAGCCAGTGCCTTCTTTGGCACTCCATATACTAAAATTGGAACCAAAACAGAGATTAGCATGGTCCCTGCCCAGGGATAACACTCAGATTCATGAAGCAGTCCATATTTTTATGATATCCAAATATTTCAGTGGCTTAAGTAGAACTTAAAAAGTATAGCTAGTCTACACAACTGGCTTCAAATAAATGTGTTTATTTATCCATCAAAAAAATATCTTAAAGCCAAGTACCTGCTTTTTTATGCATTCAGCTATGTGGTTGATTTTAAAGATTCATTAGAATTAAGATTCAGTAAATCTTTAGATCTATAACCAACCTCCTGATTCATTAAAGTTTTATTCTCATTTCTAACTGATGGTAAAAGAGTAGAAATATGTATGCTATTTCCGACATTCATGACCAAATGTCACATGACAAATGTCACATTCCCCATGACATATTTTATATATATATATATATATATATATATATATATATATATATATATATCAGAAAAATATGAAGTCATAATTTTTCCATGTGTCCCTAATCCAAGCTCTGTTTTATCATTTGTGAAATAAAGAGTTTGGATAAGGTAATCTCTTCCTGTTCAAACAGGGAGTAAACCATATCCTTCAACAATAGGGCTCCTCTCCACTGCATTTGCCCCCACTTTCATCTTCCTCCCCTCCAGGGTTTTAGTTAATAGTCAACCCATCTTCCTGGGATCTCATGGATTCCTCTGATCTACCTCACCTGACTTTCCAATATTGACCAGCAGGAAAACTCAAGGTTTCTCTGAACAGGTTTATTAGTTTAAGTCAGCAAACATGAGAGAAGTGAGTCTTAAAAGGTAAACTCTGTGCTAGGCTCTGGGAATACAAAATAAATGACTGCCTGTCTTTCAGTCTAGCAGATGAGAGAGTCAGAGAAAGAGAATTTTAATATCATGAAGTCAGTGATCAGCAAGGCAGGTGCTATGGATAGAAGCAAATGGAGGGGCACTGGAGAACCTGTAGCCTATGAATCCCTAAATGAGCCCAGAACCCTGTTGGAAGGGCTTCATGTTAAAGGGAGGCTAGTTTACACTGAATGGAATATATTGCAAAGTGCTGGAACTTTTTTTTTTTTTTTTTTGAGCTGCTTTCTAAACATTCTAATATAATACAATCAGATTCATTCTGTGGGAAGTGAGGTGGGGGGGCTGAGATCCAGGTCTCCAGCAATCTTCACACAATAGGACTAATTAAACCCTCTCTTCAAACAATGTCTTGGCAATCACTTTATCAGATGTAATTACATTTTCTAATCTTACAGTGACTTCCTGGCAGGTACTGAGGGAATCAGGTTAAGCATCTTCTCAAAGCTTATCTGGTTAGGTTCTATCCAGTTGAAGGCTGCAAGTCTCAGCTTTATTAAGCATTGTCCTGGCTCTACAGGTGGTGTTACAACAAAGCAATTCCCTAATCAGGGACAGATGAACTATGTCCATCTCAGCAATGTCATCACTCTTTGCTGAAATTCAGACTGAGTGTGCCTGATTAGTTCATTGTGATCACTGTTTCTTGTGATTGCTGTGGGCCCTGTTCGCCTGGCAGGTGGTTTGATTATACATGATGGTCAGACCCAAAGAGTTCCCATGCTAGGAAGCTGCAGTGTGATGATGTGCTTCAACAAAAATGAAGAGCATTACAACCTATCCTGGTCTGACAATGTGTTCAAAACCCAGAGATGAATCAGTGACCCAGTGTGGCAATATGCCTGGTCATCATCCAACACTGCCTGCTATGAGTTAAAGAAGAAAAAAAAAAAAAAAACTTGAGAGCAAGGAACATACTGGTATATACAGTATTAATCCCAAATATCTTAAAGTTACTCAATTCCCTCTCTCGATGAATTCCTTCCTTTTTTATGAAGATGTTTTAGATGTTATCCATATCTGATCATGCTGTTTTCTTAGCATCAACTAAATTACAAGGGATTTTTCCCTCTCAATAAACAACAAAGGGATATCACTATCCACCATACTTTAAGCTTCTCTTCTCAAGTAAAAAATCTTGAATGCCTGTTTGGTAAATTTGTGTAAACTTGCAAGTCCATTCATTTGAAATAACTGCAATACTCTCATTTCTAATTAATGGGTTGTTATCCTTATACCATGTAGTCATTGTTATCATCTTTACCTGCAAGTTACACCCAAGCCCTACAGTTAGATACTTGTTAAGATGAGAAATACCAAATACTCTTAAGAAAAAGTTAAATTGAATTTTTGTTGTAAAGTTGTCTTTTAAAAAATGATAGAGGGCTGAAGATGTGGCTCAAGTGGTAGCGCGCTCGCCTGGCATGCGTGCGGCCCAGGTTCGATCCTCAGCACCACATACAAACAAAGATGTTGTGTCCGTCGAATACTACAAAATAAAAAAATAAAAATATTAAAAAAAAATGATAGAGCCAGGGGCAATGAGGCATGCCTGTAATCCCAGCAACTCAGGAGGCTGAAGTAGGAGGATCACAAATTCAAAGTCAGCCTCAGCAACTTAGCAAAGTCCTAAACAACTTAATGAGACCCTGTCTCAAAATAAAAAAAAAATTAAAATGGGCTGGGGAGGTGGCTCGGTGGTTAAGCACCCCTGCATTCAATCCCAGGTACCAAAGGGGGAAAAAATGCCAGAGGTTTCTGATATCCATCTAATTCCAGGCACTATAGGATAATAAAGGGTGACCTGGTATAAATTAGAACCTACTTTGATGAAAACAGGGAAGTTGTGCCCAATGCACAACTCTTGGACAAAATGCACGACTTGACCTTGGGGAAACATGGTAGGCAGGAAGCTAATCACAGCTCTGCCACTAAACCAGCTCAGTGGCCTATAGCCACTGGCTTTTGTTGTCACTCCTAGACCTAAAACACATGTCATGAGCGTCATGTTGGTCAAGCACATTGGGATACAGAAATTTGGACTTGGGCAGGGGTCCTTTCTTTCTCGTGCATCTTATTTATGGGAACCATTTAGTCTAATCTCTTTAAATAAAATAGAAGTACTAGCATGAAGATGAAGACTCTGCCAGAAAAAAAAAATATCCTGAGCACTTTTTTTGTAAGTTAATATTTAATAAGTGTTTACTAAGCTCCAGGTAAGTGCTTCACTAGGAGTCACTCAGTTAAATCTCCCACCAACCTCACATCTATTTCTACAATGAGGAAACTAGAGTACAAAGAGGTTAGGAATGTGCTCAGGGTCACTCACTACTAAACAATGGAGTTGGGACTTCAATGAATCCAGACTTCGTGCTCTTTAAATCACTCATGGCATCTGCAAGTCACAGCAATTTGAATTGCAACCTGTATTGTAAGTACCGGGATTGCACGTAACGGTGTACAATACAGGGTTGGGACTAGGGCTGAGCTAAACTTCTCCTTTACTTGTATGAACTTAGGTTTTTGTGTATATGTCCTTTAGAGTCCTCTAAGGTAACATCTGTAAGTTCTTTATGAATCAGAAGATGAAAATGTCAAGATGCTTGCAGAAAAAGAAGAGTATCATAGACAATCAGAGGGGCTGGGGCTGTAGCTCAGTAACCCAGCGCTTGCCTAGTATGTGTGAGGCACTGGGTTCGATCCTCAGCACCACACAAAAATAAACAAATAAAATAAAGGCATGCTGTCCATATACAACTACAAAATAAATTTTAAAATGTATATATACAATCAGAGAATTGAAGGAAATGATAAGTGTCATACTGATGCTTTTTTAATATTTATTTTTTAGTTTTCAGCGGACACAACATCTTTGTTTGTATGTGGTGCTGAGGATCGAACCCGGGCCGCACGCATGCCAGGCAATTGCGCTACTGCGCGAGCCACATCCCCAGCCCCATACTGATGCTTTTACTGATCATCTAACTGCTCTCCTTTAGCTCCATAAATAGAAAGAAGTGATCAAAGTCCATTTTTATTCCTATCTTTGGAGAGGGATCATCGTGATGGGTACAGTTTTTGAAAATGTCTTAATACCTCTTCCATTCCCCCCTTGCCTCTGCCCTATAAAGCAATCAGACCTAGCAGTATGAGAACCCACCCGCCTCTATAATATGTAGATGTAGGTAAATGTTGAAGTAAGCAAGCAAGCCATGCCAAGAACTTATAAAGGACACAGAGGCTCACTAACGGAATGGCCTCAGGCTCCTCAGAGCACCTCATTTCCAATCTTCCTTTGTGTTAGAGAACACGATCTAGAATCACAGCCAACCAGAATTATAAGACAAAGCCCATTTTCCATGGGAGAGGGCCTTACTTTCCCTTCTCCAGGTAACACCCTTCCTCTCAGATTCTTACAAATGATGATTTACTGGCCCTCTAAGCGTGGAATCTCCCTCAAACCTTCCTTTGGCCCGCCCTGCCTCACAGGGAACACTAACTCTTGAATAGCCTCCTTTTATGAGTAAGTTGTGGACAGGTAGCCAAAAGCAGTAGTCAGGAAAGGACACCCAGGCAGAGGGAGCAGCCCCGGCGAAAGCAGAACTGAGAGAACCCACACAAGTTTGGGCCACAACGAGTAGTTCACAAACCTAAGCAGAGGTTCTCCGACCTGGCTGCACACTAAAATGATCTGGGGATTTAGAGAAATTCCCATGCTCCCATTGCACCCCAGGTTAATGAAATCAGGAACCTCTGGGATTGGGATGCCACCATCCATGATCCCAAATGCAGCCACATTTGAGAACCAGTGACCTCATGTGCAGTGAGTGAGCATAAAACAAAGAAGCTGAGAGGTAAGCATCATCATGTCTGGTAAGGGGAAGGTAGGGCTTTAAGGAATTTTCTGTTTTTTTCATCATGGGAGGAGCATGCCCAGATGCTGCAGGTGGATGGGTAACGAATGGGGAGAAAACATAGGTGAAGCAGGAAAGGCAATGAAAATGCAGATGTGACAACCAGGCAGAAGACCGCAGTGTGTGTGGCCAGACCTAACCTAGACAGCAAGGCCCCAGAGCCCACCGAACTGGTAGTGGAAGTCGAGGATGGAATATGGGAGTGGTCAGGGAGAGAGGGGAAGGCTGCATGGCCATCAGGCATGAAGAGAGAAGCATGGGCAGTGACTTTCAAAAGCATCCTGGGCTCTTCCTCTTCCCCTCCCAGGTATTCCAGAGCTAGCAATTCGTGCAGACACAGCCAAGCCCAAGGACCACGCCACACACAATCAAAAGCAAAAATGGCACAGAAATGGCATCAAGGAATCCCCTTCACAAAGTCACAGATCTCTCAAGGGGGAAAAACCCAAGTTGCTGAGGAACGTGTGTTTTGCCGAGAAGTGTAAGAAGAAAAGCCTAAAGAAAAGGTGTGAGCAAATAATGCTAGGCCCTGAGTGCACATTCCAAGGCCATTAACTGACTTCATAAAGGCTATTAAAGGAGGTTAAGCTCAGGATCCCAAAGGGTGTCAACTGCAAGCACAATCCACTTGTGTTCATCACCCGCCACAAGTCGGAGAAGCTGGCTGGTGTCCACAGTACCAATGGTCTCAGGCTCGGCCAGCCAAAGGCCATAGCCTAAGCTCAAACCAAGGACCAGGCCCAGGCTGTAGCTCCAGCCTTGCTCTAGCTCTAGATCAGGCTCCCAAAGTTGCCAAGGCCCCCATCAAGGCTACACAGTAAAGACTTCTGGGTGCCAAGGTAAAGTCAGAAGGACCGGTTGCTCCCTTGGCTGTCATCGGCATGGGGCTGGTGTCTGCTGGTGCTGTTTGTACAAATAAACCTGAGGCAGGATCTGTCCAACAAAACAGAAGCAGTCCAGCAGGCTTCC
Organism: Spermophilus citellus; assembly: GCF_964194105.1. Lineage (NCBI taxonomy): Eukaryota > Metazoa > Chordata > Mammalia > Rodentia > Sciuridae > Spermophilus > Spermophilus citellus. Next base: position 27,815,748 of record NC_138194.1, on the reverse strand, counting down.
CCTGAGACTTGCAAGATTTTTCCTAGCTGGGTAAAGTCTATGAGACTAGCAAGTGGGGGCCTGCACACAGTGCTGTCACCCTGGCCTCCACAGCCACTGTTCCCCAGGCTGAAGAGGACAGATCAAAGCAATAGGTGCCACTCCCCAACATCTTAGAGCCCCGAGGGACTTCCACCAGCATTATGAAGTATCTGGAGACCCCTGTCTTCTCCAAATCAAAAACTAAGCACAAAGACTTAAAGATGCATTTTATTTATTTATTTATAATATTCGTTTATAATATTTATTTTTTAGTTTTAGGTGGACACGATATCTTTATTTTTATGTAGTGCTGAGGATCGAACCCAGGGCCTCATGCATGCTAGGTGAGCACTGTACCACTGAGCCACAACCCCAGCCCTAAAGATGCATTTTATAACATTTTTGGCCTCATCTGGGAGATGTCATTGGATCATAAAATACTGAAGTTCCTGGGACCTTTTGATATAAATATAAAGACAGGATATTTAAAATTGAACTATTCCCAAAAAGTCCTGGACACATGATATCCATAATCATATATTGCATGTATTTTTTGAGAATTTCACCAAAATATAAGGACATCAAAGCCCAGAGATAAACTCTCTCATTCTTACAGATTACCATCAGAAGTGGCACTGCAAGTAGCCATGCAATTTAATTCAATTTTACTCTGTGCTCTGTCTCTCTCATCTTCAGTCACTGGTTCAACTTTAACAAAGTGAACATGAGCATCAGTTTTTCATGAATCAAGTCTACACAAAATTGTGTTGAGTGAGGAAGAAGGAGCCAAGAAATAAAAGTTTCCCAGAAATGGTAAAATAAAAGTAAATATTCTTTGATTATGTTTATAGAAGGAAAAATTAATTGGAATTATCAGATAAAACTATGAGGAAGAAATCCAACCCACAATTGCAAATATGAACCAAGTTCTAAGGCATTCAGTCCTTTCTTAGATTCATTTCAGTTAAGAGTATCGATAAATCCCACTGTCAAATGAAGGTTGCTGAATCGGAACTCAGGGCACCAGTTCTGGCCTGTACTCTCCTCTCACTTTCTGCGGGAGCCTTCCCTTTCCAACTGTCACATGCCACTTAAAAAAAAATACCCTTATTCTATTTATTCATTTGTATGTGGTGCTGAGGATCGAACCCAGGGCCTCACAAGTGCTAGGCAAGTGCTCTACTGCTGAGCTATAGCCCCAGCCCTCATGCCACTTTTGTCTGATGAAATATTAGAACAAGTGATTGTTTCTCATCTGTTGGCTATCAGAATCACCTCAGAAGGTTGCTAAACAAACCAGTGCCTCAATCCTCATTCCCAAAACACTCCAGAACAATCACACTGGACTCTGATGCTGAGTTCTGGGCATCAATCTTTTTTAAAAGTTCTCCCAAGTTATTCTAATGTATTTCCAGTATGAGAATTACTGGAAGAGCTAGTTGATTTCTATGTTCTCTTAAAAATCATAGGGGCTGGCCGGGCGTGGTGGCGCATGCCTGTAATCCCAGCAGCTCAGGAGGATCACGAGTTCAAAGCCAGCCTCAGCAACTGCAAGGGGCTAAGCAACTTAGTGAGACCCTGTCTCTAAATAAAATACAAAACAGGGCTGGGGATGTGGCTCAGTGGTCGAATGCCCCTGAATTCAATCCCAGGGAATTCCCCCACCTAAAAAAATATTATAGAGGCTAAGCATGGTATCACACCTAACTGGGAGGCTGAGTCAGGAGGATCTCTTGAGCCCAGGAGTTCAAGGTCATTTTGGGCCACATAGCAAGTCCTTGTCTCAACAAAAAGGAAAAAAAAAAGACAGGGGGAAAAAAAAATCTTAGGTTTCTATAGGGTGCATCCCCCTTACACTCTCATACCAAGAAAAAAATAAAAAAGTTCAGGATGGCATAAGCCTCCTTTAGTTTTTAGCTGTGAAATATACATATGCAAAAAAAAAAAAAAAAGACCACATAGGAGATCAAAACCAATATTTTTAGAAAGTAAAATGCTTTCAGACCTGCAGTGTGAAATTTTGTTAATTATGCTAATTTTGTTAATTTTGCTCATTTTAAGGAGAAATTCTAAATTCTAAATTGCTGGTGCTTTCAGGTACGCCCAGAGGTCCTCAAGAAGAGAGGACCTTGGCAGGAGTAAGTGCTCTGCTGTGAAGCTGGCCCTGAGCACTCACATGGGAAACTGGCTCAGTGCAGCCCTGCAGTCCCTGGCACTAGCCTTTACGCCAGTGGAGTGAGCAGTTTCTCTGAATACAATGGAACCTCTGCCACTTTGAAGATAAGCTCTCACAGGCTGCTTAAAACAATAATTCTGTACTTTCTTTCCTGTTTCTAGATTTATTTTAAGTATTAGTATAAAATGTCAGAGCAGCTGATAGTGGCCAGATCAGTTTGTATAAAGCCTGACTGCCTGTTTGTAGTATATTACGGCTATATTTGACACAGGAAAGCACTTAATCATGCCTGCTATCAGCACACCACACCCACCTTTGTGAGGACCCTTGGAGGCTGTGAGATTTATCACTGTGAACTTGAACTGGATGGACAGGCCCTAATGGACAATGCAGCCTGCTTCTGAGAACTTTGGGCTAAAAGTGTCCCATCTACAACCCAACTGCCAGGAGAACGTCAGGAATGCAGAGCCACCACCCAGGGTCCCCTATGCCCTTGACTTTTATTTCAAGTTGCTGAACTCTGATGCATGGATATCCGATGACATGCGAAGAAACTCCCAAGACCCCATTTGGCCTGCAAACTGGTCTCTTCTGGGGGCCCATTAGTCACATTTTCCTCTTCACACCAACTGATAAATGATTTGCTCAGACAGAAAAGGAGAGCAGCCTTGCTGTGGAATTTTTGCAGCGAATCAACCTCTTTACCAGAGTCTCATTTCATCCACACCTAACAGTGTCCTGGGAGACTGGCCTAGCACACAGAGTCATGTCATCCCTTTCACACAGTGGACATCTGTAAGGGTAAGAGAGCTGACTGAAGGGAGATAGTCCACAGGGAACCCCAATCCAGAAGCCTATCCCTAAATCCTCCACTTTGAATGTGATACATCTTGGCCCTGGGGTCTGGTTTGCTTTTGATGAGAAGTCAGAAAACCCAACCTGAGTTGTTTTCTGGGTTTAGCATTCTATAATGAATATCTGACCTCTCTAAACCTCTGTTTCCAGGACTGAAATGGGAGTGACTGTAGCCTCCAGGCCATATTTCACCTAATAATTATTGTCACCAGCTGCGTGTGGTGGCTCATGACTGTAGTCCTAGCGACTCCCGAGGCTGAGGCAGTGGGATCACAAATTCAAATCCAGGCTTAGCAATTTACCCAGACCCTAAGCAACTCAGCGAGACCCTGCCTCAAAATTTAAAAATAAATAAATAAAAATAAAAAGGGTTGGGATGAGGCTCCATGGTTAAGTGCCCCTGGGTTCAATTCCTAGTACTGATAGATAGATAGATAGATAGATAGATAGATAGATAGATAGATAGATAGATAGATGATAGATAGATAGATAATCATGGTCGCTGCATAATCATCACACCCTGTTTTTCAGTCCAAAAATTTGTTTAAAACCTTTTTATCACATAATCGTCGCACGGTATAATTCTGTTTGTCACGCTGCTGAAAAGTTAAACAGGGCAGTTACCTTCCTGCACCGTGAACCTCAAGACCAGAGTTCTCAGCCCGTGGGCCAGTCAGTATAATTCTGAAAGCCTGCTTGCATGGTTTGTTCTGAGCGCTGCAATACTAAGCATAATTATGTGAATGGTGCCAAAGACCACTCATTAGATAATGAAACCAATGATAGCATCGCAGACTCTTCAGACAAAAAGATTAAATTGTTGAAATCCATACCTCACAACACTGCAGGAAATTTTCTCAAGTGTAATAGTTAGATTACAATGCATAAATCAATAACAACTAACGTGTTAACTTTTTTCAGACAGGAAAAATGTTTGCTAAACAGTCATGAGGAGAAGATGTGTGTCAATTTGGATCATTCAATTTTAATATACATTCACAAGTATTCTATGCATCCTAATCTTACACCAAACACAGTTTAGTAATAAATTTGTAAGTAATGCAAGCACAATTTAAAAAAAAAAAAAGCTTCATATAATGGTTGCCCCCACCTTTTCTGCAAAAGAAAAATTAGCATGAAATCCTCAACGATTTTGCAATGAGATACAGTATTTTGGAGCATTGGTTTAGAATGGATAAAAAAAGAGGGCATCATCTTCTTGCCATTGAATATTTATATTTTAAAATATCTATTTGGAATAACTGAACAAAACTGACTCATTATACTTCAGCTCTTCCCAATTCTCTCTAGGTTATAGTTTTGTGTGTGTGTGTGTGTGTTTAATCTTTATTTTATTTATTTGTATGTGGTGCTGAGGATCGAAACCAGGGCCTCACACATGGTAGGCAAGCGCTCTACCACTGAGCCACAACCTCAGCCCAGTTATAGTTTCTTCACTTAGAAAACAGCTATAATAATTCCACAGATTTTTTTCTTTTTATTATGAACATTTCCAAATATTGAGGAATATGCTATTTTAGTTTTTATAAGATTTTAATTGTATATATTGTATATATTCCAGGTATTCAATTAGCTAATTTTGTATATGTCCACATTATGTAATGACTGACACAAACTAGTTAAGTGTCCCCTAAAGCCCATGTGTTAGAGGCAGGCTTAGTCCCAGCCTGTGGCTATTAGGAGGTGGGGCCTGGTGGGAGGAAGTGAGGTCATTGGAGCCATTGTAAGGTACATTGGAATCCCAGCCTCTCTGTCTTTGCTTCCTAGCCACCATGAGGTGAACAGTTTTGGGGTAACCTGCACTCCCTGACATGATGTTCTGCCTCAAACAAGCCTAAAAGCAATGAATCCAGTGAGCCATGGACTGAAACCTCTGAAACCCTGAGCGAAATAAACCTTTCTTCCTTTTAAGTTAATTATCTCAAGTATTTGGTCACAGTAATTGAAAGCAGACTAATACATATTCACCACCACCCCTGCTATACTTCATACACCATTATGGTTTGGATATGAGGTGTCTCCCAAAAGCTCCTGTGTTAATGCAGGAATATTCAGAAGTGAAAGGAATGAATTATGAGAGCCGCAACCTAATCAGTAATTTGAATGGACTAACTGGGTGGTAACTGTAGGTAGGTGGGATGTGACTGGAAAAGGTAGGTCTGGGGCCTTAGCCTTCAAAGGGTTCTTCCCTACAGCCCCTTCCCCTTTCTCTCCCTGCTTCTGGCTGCCATGAGCTGAGCAGCTTTCCTCCACCACACTATTGGACCATGGTGATCCACCTCACTTCCAGCCATGGACTAAACCTCTGAAGCCCAAATAAATTTTCCTCTTCTAAGTTATTCCTGTGGAGTATTTTGGTCACAGTGACATCAGTAAAGCTGACTAACAGATCTGACATATACCCTGAGCTTATTCATCTTATAACTGAAAGTTTGTATCCTTTAATCAACATCGCCCCATTTTCCCCACCTCCTCGCCCTTGGTAACCACTGTTCTACTCTCGGCTTCTGTGAAACCCAGTTTTCAAACACATGTTAAAAGTAAACGAAGAGTAAACAAATTAAAAGTAAAAAAATAAAAGAGTGAACCATGATTTATGTGTCCTCTAGTCCCAAACAATTTCTTCTGGATTTCTTAAGCCAGATCCTGAGTATTGTAGCATTTCACCCTCACTGACAAATTAGAACATATATTTTTTTAAAAAATATTTTTTAGTTGTCAATGGAATTTTATTTTATTGATTGATATGTGGTGCTGAGACTCGAACCCAGAGCCTCACACATGCTAGGCAAGTGCTCTGCCACTGAGCCACAACTCCAGCCCTCAGAATGTGCATTTTAACATGAATACCAGGATGATATTGTAACACCTGGCAAAACATCATCCTTAACATCATTTCATGTCTAGTACACAGCCAATATTTCCAGTTGTCTCAAAGATATATTTTTAGCCGGGTGCAGTGGCAGGTGCCTGTAATCCCAGCAACTCAGAAAGGTGAAGCAGGAGGAATGTAAGTTCAAAGCCATCCTCAGCAACTTAACGAGACTGTCTCAAATTTTTTTTAAATGTATTTTTACAATTGATGTGTCATATCAGTATGCAAATAAGGCCCAAATGTTGAATGTGATTATTGTCTCCTAAACAACTTGAATTCTACTTTTTTTTTAATTATACCATTATTTGGGAGAGGGAAATATTATCATTTACCTTGTGGAATTCAGATCCTGGATTATGTTGATTGCTTTGCTCTAATGGTATTTAAACTCCCCTCCCGCATTTTTCATGCCTCATGGGCTTGATTATATGAATTCAATGAATTAATATTTATAAAATACTTAACAGATATTTTTATTTGCTAAGGCTGCCACAACAAAATACCAGAGATTGAGAGGGCTAAACAAGAGAAATTTATTGTCTCACTATTCTGGAGGCTAGAAGTCTGAAGTCAAGGTCTTCCGAGGACCATGACATGGGAAGGGTCTGTGCCATGCTTGGAGATGCCCATTTTCTCCCTGGCTTCACATCGGTTCCTTCCACGCTTATCCATCTCCATGTTGAATTTCCCCTTTTCATAAGTGTCAAGAGCCGTCCATGGGCTATGTGTAACCAAAAATCAGCATCGAAGCCAGTGAAGAGGAGAATCTGGTGTCTGGGAACTTCCAGTGGAAATTTCCTGTGGCCAGGATCACCCAGACACATTGTGAGCCCTGTTCAGCTCTGCCTGGTCCCACACCGCACTGGAGATGGGGTGACCTGCTGTAGCCACACAGCCTCTCAGAGATGGGTGTAACCTGCCAAGATGCCCATCAACTTGCTGACTGCAAGACATCATGAAGCAAGACTCCATCCCTGAAACCTTATCCCTGCTTTTGATGTACCCCCTGAAAGCAACCACAGGAGCCATTTTCCAATTGTCCAGCTCCAGCTCCTGTGTGGGCTGGATCTATCAGACATTCTGCTTCAAAACTATCTTTCTGACTCCTAGTCTTTTGTTCTTCACAAATTATTTCTGACTTATTTTCTCTGATGACTTATGCCCTCCTGAGCAGGAAAAAGGCCCCCCTGGTGAGGCGCTGGCAGCCTCCCCACACATAAGGACACCAGTCACCTTGGGTTAGAACTCACCTTAACTATTTACAAACGTATTTGCTAAGGTTGTATTCTGAGGTACTAGGGATGAGGAATTTGACATGTAAATTGACAAGTGGGACACATTCCAAGCCACAATGACACGATATCTACACATAGTAAACTCTCTACAAATATTATCTAAGTTATTCATTCAATCATTAACAAGTCACACCCTTACATAAAAATGCAGTCAATATATGTCAAACACTGGGTACAGTTCCTGCCACAGAGTAAAGTTTATGTAAATATTAGTATCAAGTTGTAACATGCTACAATGCTGCTTAATAATATTTTTAACACTAGTTTATATCCATGATAGAATGTTTTTTAGTATTTTCAAACAAAAACCTTAAATTCATAAGACTCAGCAAGAATGACCCACAAAAGCGATGTCTTGATAGATAGGGGAGCAGGAGTAAGTGTGATAATTGGGAGAATCTGGTGTCTGGGAAGTTCTAGTGGAAATTTCCTGTGGCCAAGATCACCCAGACACATTGTGAGCCCTGTTCAGCTCTGCCTGGTCCCACACAGCAATGGAGATGGGGTGACCTGATATAGCCACCCACGCTGGGACAGTCAAGAGCTCAGTGCAGACTCCCCATGATCGAGACCTGTGTGGGTCACAAGTTCTCTGCTTCTACTAACAGAAAGTCATGGTCCTCTTCTTGAACAGTTATCCCCAGGACAACTATCTTATGCCTACAGGAAGGATGGCCTTCCTGTCTCTGAACAATTTTATTTGATTGGACAGTATAAAAACAGCTTTTCCCCAGAAACTACTTATTCTGGATAAGCTGAAAAGCCAAAGTGATATGACAAGAACTTGGAAACTCTTTGGATGTATGGGGTGAAACAATGAGGAAAGAGTCAAAGACAATATCAAACTTCTAAGTCGGAGTTTTCAGAAGGAATGCTGTATCCCATACCACAAGGAAAAATAGGAGAAGGTAGAATCTATCAAAATATGAATAAGCTTCATGTCTCCCCTCATCACCATCCTTTATCTTTAATATTTTTATCTTAATATCTCATGGTGGAGGCCCTGTTGGAAGTCATCTGCAAGTTCAGGGGTCATGTTCATTTACAAATTATGCATTGGTGTTTTCTAAGTGCAAGATGCTGAAGTAGGGGTTAAGAGATTGAATAAGGATGAAAAATATCCAAGAAGAACACAGAGTTCAGTAGGGAATATGAGACAAGCATATAATAAAAGGCAAGCATGTTGATTATTGGTTTTTTATATTAGCAAGAATGCCGTGAGCTGTAAACAATAGGAATTTTCAACTTTTCATTTTAGAGACTAAAATAAATTTGTTATCTCACTAAGAAGTCTAGAAATAGGGTAATTCTGGGGTTGATTAATATAACAATTTGGGGATATCATCACAGATCCAGGTTCTCCTCATCTTTGCCCTTTTCCATCTGGATATGTGAGCCTTGGTCCTCAAGCTTGTCCCATCATAGATACAAGGTTGGTCACAGGTGCACTCTTTCCACAGGGACATAATTCTGGGTGAAAGAACAGGATCCAATGTTTCCATTTGTTTTTCTCTCATTTTTCTGAGCAGAAATCTTCCTTCATACTACCAACTCCCTTCACTTATCAAAATATCTCTCTCTTCACGGAGACGAACCCACATGAATACAGTTATCTCATACTAGACAAAGGTGCCAAAAACATACGCTGGAGAAAAGATAGCCTCTTCAACAAATGGTGCTGAAAAAACTGAAAATCCATATGTAGCAAAATGAGATTAAACCCCTATCTCTTACCCTGCACAAAAATCAACTCAAAGTGGATCAAAGGCTTAGGCACTAGAATAGATACCCTGTGCCTAAAAGAAGTAAAAGTAGACCCAACTCTCCACCATGTTGCCTTAGGAACTGACTTCCTTACAAGATTTCTAAAGCACAAGAAGTAAAATCAAGAATTAATAAATGGGATGGAATCAAACTAAAAATCTTTTTCACAGCAAAAGAAATAATCAATAACGTGAAGAGAGGACTTACAGAATGGGAGAAAATCTTTACCACACGCACCTCAGACTAATCTCCAGGATATATAAAGAACTTAAAAAACTTAACACACACACACACACACACACACACAAAAAAAAAAAAAACCAACCCACAAATAACCCAATCAATAAATGGGCAAAGTAACTGAACAGACACTTCACAGAAGAAGAAATACAATTGATCAACAAATATATGAAAATATGTTCAACATCTCTAGCAATTAGAGAAGTAAAACTCAAAACTGCACTGAGATTCTATCTCACTCCAGTCAGAATGGCAATCATCAAGAATATAAGCCCCAATAAACATTGGAGAGGATGTGGGGGGAAAGGCACACTCATACATTGCTTTTGGGACTGAAAATTGGTTCAATCACTCTGGAAAGCAGTATGAAGTTTCCTTAAAAAACTTGGAATGGAACCACCACTTAACCCAGTAATCCCACTCCTCAGTTTACACCCAAAGAACTTGAAATTAGCATACTAGGCACGCAGCCACATCAATGTTTATAGCAGCTCAATTCACAATAGCTAAACTATGGAAACAACTTATGGACTCTTCAAGAGATGAATGGATAGAGAAACTGTGTTATATATACACAATGGAATACTACTGAGTCTTAAATTATGTCATTTGTAGGTAAATGGATGGAACTGGAGAATATTATGCTAAGTGAAATAAGCCAATCCCAAAGAACAAAAGGCCAAATGTTTTCTCTGATATGTTGATAATTCACAATAAGGAGGTGGGTATTTTGGACAAAACAGAAGGGAGTGAAGACAGGTGAGGAAGTATGGAGGTAAGAATGATAGTAGAATGAATCAGATATTATTACCCTATGTGCCTATATGATTACATGACCTGTGTAACTCTACATCATGTATAATGAGATGAATGAGAAGTTATACTCCATTTATGCATGATGTGCCAAAATGCATTCTACTGTCATGTATAACTAATTAGAAGAAAATATAAAAAATATGTCTCTCATCAAAAATACATTACAACCAATAAAAAAGAGATAACAGAATTAGATAACAGAAAAAAAATAAATGTTAGTGAAATGAAAACAAAAATACATTACATTATCATTATTATAAGAACACTGGCATTGAAATATTAACCAGATGGTTTGGAGCAATGAAGACTCAACACTTTGGAGCCCCAAATGCCAAATACTTAAAACAAAATCTGGACCCTATTATCAAAAAACAATTAAAAAGAGATGTCTTTATGTGGATAATCCATCCAACAGATGTTTAGAAAATGATGTACCTGAAATACTTCCACTGCTTTTGCAAGAAAAAGGGGGAAAAAAACTGACAATTCCTCCCAGAACTGAGGCTAGCTCTTGGGTACATTTGACTACTGTTTATCACGACACTTGCTACCTGCCAAGTACTGTGGGCCCTACACTACACTCTTCTAAGTATGTAAGGCCCATTCACTCATTTGGTTCTTAAAACAATTCTGCAGAGCAAAGACAATAACTTCTATTTACACAGATTAAAGAAACAAAAACAAACACTTACATCAAGAAAGTTAAGCAACTTACCACAGTCACTAGGAAGTGACAGAGAGCCAGTCCAGACATATCTCAGACCAAAGCCTGTTCTTCTGGATGCATCTCTCCTGTTTGATTCCCAAGGCAGGCTTGTGGGGAAAGGTGTGTCTAGAGCCTGTGCATGATGGGGGATTTGGGGGGACAGCTTCATGCCCTTCCACAGGTGTATGCTACTTCAGAACGGGAAGCTGAGTGTGTAAATAAAAGCCCCAGAGAACTTACTCCAGGAGGAGCTGCTCTTGGATCAAGGGCAGGAATTCAGGAGTTAGAGCAGACAGGCCTTCCACTCTCTTTCTGCCCAGGACAGGTTGATTCTCAGCACTGCTGATTATATGGGGGAAATAGGGCTGCATGGGAAAACTGTAATAAATAAAAGCCCAAAGAATCCTAATATTTTGCTGGGCACAGTGTCACATATCTGTAATCTGGGCAGCTCAGGAGGCTAAGGCAGGAGAATCACAAGTATAACGGCAGCCTCAGCAACTTAGTGAGGCTCTTGTCTCAAAATAAAAATAAGTAAATAAATGAAAAGAGCTGGGGATGTGGCTCAGTAGTTAAGCAGCCCTGGGTTCAATTCCTGGTACTCCAAAAAAAAAAAAGAAAAAATTTTACTATTTTACAAAACCTTCCTTTAGAAACCCAAGGATCTACTCTGCACTTGCAAACAAGCCAAGGCTAAGGACATGGTTTGTGTCACACTTCACAACGTATAAAGTGTTTCTACTTGCACCATCTCAACTGGCATCTGAGTCCCTCTCAGATGATGAAACAGGCAATGATAGAAATGTCCTATCTCTGCCTGCCCAACATTATGGCCACACCCACGTGTAGCTATTGAGCACTTGATATGCAACTGGTGTAACTGAGGAACTGATTTTTCTAATTTTAACTAAGCCTAAATTTCAAAAGCCACAAGTGGCAGGTGACTACTGGACCAGATGGTGCCCTTCCGGATGTTGAGTGACGCACTCAAGTGTATTGCTTTAGTAAACGGCAGTGCCCTGATGCCTCTATTCATAGTAACCGATTGCAACAGGAATTCTTCCTAGGTTCCTTGAGTTAATCATCAACCTGATTTAAATGCTGGAACCTTAAATTCTGTTGTGAAAACTTATCCAGTATGAATGTGATAACTAACCAAAAATAATTGAAATAAACTTTCCTTTCTGTCAGTTAGGTCTGAATTTATTGGGCAATGGGAGCATGATATATACCCAGATATGGATACAGATAGAGATAGATAGATAGATAGATAGATAGATAGATAGATAGATAGATAGATAGGCAGGCAGGCATATTGTCACCTGATTGAAGTTTTCCAATTGGGATGTGGGTGAAATAATGAACTCCTGAGCCCAATAAGCCTAAAACAAGCCATTGCCTAAAACAACCTATTCGTTGAGGGGCATGGCTATATTAGTCCTTCACCTCTGGCAGAAAAAAAAAAAAAAAAACAGACTGAAAATCTCTCTTGTGATTCCTGGTAACCACACATTCCAGAAAATTCTAGGCATGAAACAAGTCATTGTTGGACAGTAATCCTGCTCATGAATGCTCGTTAAGCTGATGATTGAGGGGACATATGTGAGGGAGGTGGAGTGGCACAGAAGAAGGGGTGCGGGAAGGGATGAATATTTATAATAAATCTCATACTTCAGTGAAAAAGAGGGCAAGGGAGCCAATCCTCAGGGAAAACATTCCATCCGTTTGACCTGGTAAGAATGGTCCTGTTAATCTAAATCAATATTTCATCCTGGACTATGAAGAGGACTGTCACAATACTCTTTGTAAGGCCTTCCAGTCCTGACTCTTTATCTTGACTCTTTGCCTACTAAGGAATCTGGGAATTGGTTGGGGAAATCTGTCAATGACAACATCAACACCTCCCGCCCCACCCCGACCTCCAGAGACCTGGATCGCCCTGTTGCGTGAAACTGAGAAATTCTCTGCATGTTGTCCATTACTATCTCCTTAGCCTGACTCCAGATAGGTCCCTTCCTTCCTAGATAGATAGAAGCGTAGGTCAGACAGGCAGGTGACCCTCACCTCCACCCCGGATTCAGCCAGAAACTTCATGTCATCATCATTATTAATAGCTGGGTGTGCTAATGTTTCCTGAAGAACATGATAAGAACCACACAGTATCAGAGGGAAACAAATCCATGACTCAGCACTTTTGCCTCCTACCCGACAGCTATGGAAAGTTCCTGGTTGACCTGGGGGTATCTGTGGGGCCTGGGACTCTTGCCCAATGTCTGCTTGAAGATCTCACACAGTATGGGATAAGGGTGTGTAACTGCTGAATTTCAGAAAAACAGTAGATCATCTCTGTATAATGCCACTCCCTAGCCCCCTATCCACGAAAAGTCCAGGAGCAGTGTTGCCTGGTTAACTATAGTGCCAGGATTTGTGTGTGTGTGTGTGTGTGTGTGTGTGTGTGTGTGTGTGTTTATTAACTTTTAATGAATTTTTTTTTTTTTTGGTGGTAATGGTGGGATGGAACCCCCAGGGCCTCGTACCTGCTAGCCACATGCTCTGCCACTGAGCTACTGTACCAGCCCCTACAGGGAGAGTACCTAACATCTACTGAGAACCATAGTCAAAGGGCCCTTCTTCTCCTTGTGAGGAGTATTAACTGATTCCAGAGAGGGAGAAGCCTAGGGTCAGGGAGGATACATGATTAGTCCAAGAGCACACAGTTAATTAAAGGGAGAGTCAAAGCCAAATCCTGATCCACTGGTCATTCAGTACCAAGCTGCCACCCAGGTAACATGCTCTGAGTACTTGCTGCTATAGACTGAATTGTGGGCCCCCTTCCCCATTCAAATGTTGAAACACTAACCCCCAATGTGACTGTATTGGGAGAGAAGACCTTTAGGGAGGATATGAAGGAGAAATGAAATGGTATAAAAGGGGGTCAGGAACAGACACCAGCTCTGATTCTCTGGGTGAGCACACAAAGAGGCCATGTGAGGACCCAATAAGAAGAGCCATCTTCAAGCCAGAAAGAGAGACTTTACCGGAAACCAACCATGCAGGCACCTTGACCTTGGATTTCTAGCCTCCTGAACTGTGAGAAAATAAATGCCCCAGCCTTATGCCTTTGGTAAGTCAGTCCAAAGAGACTAACACACTTCCCTCAGGGCCTTTAAGACTTTCTCATCAAAACCATTCATGTAACACTCAGGAAAATGTCATGCCCTAAACCTACATCCCACAACACCTTCCTTATCACCTACCTGCCCCTGCAGCAGGGCCAAGCCTAAGGTCAGGGGGCGAGGCACTTTCCCAGGACACCAAAATTATGGAGACCTCAAGACAACTCAGTAATTAAGCCAAATAGTATTTTAATGAAATATTTTTAAAAATCAAAATTAGGGCTGGGGTTGTGGCTCAGTGGTAGAGCACTTGTCTTGCACGTGCGAGGCCCTGGGTTCGATCCTCAGTCCCACATTAAAATAAATAAAATAAAGGTATTGTGTCCAGTTACAACTAAAAAAAAAAATTTTTTAAATCAAAATTAATGCAAAAACTTCATGAGACTTTGGCTCCTTCACAATTTGGCCCACAACCAGACATGGTGGATAACTATTTCTCTCTGGCTTTTCAATATACACAGGGTCCATATAAGTGAACTTCTAAGCTCTATGCTTGATTGAGATAGAAGCGCTACATTTTTTTTCCCTCATGGTGGCTGGGATTAAGATGTTAATAAGAATCAATAAGTGAGGCTGAAAACTAGTCGAGTTGCAGGCTTTGTCCTGGATGCAAAGTGTTCAGTAGTGAACAAAGAAAGCAAACAAGGAAAGAGCTATGAGAATGCACCCTTCTGGAGCTATAGCTTGATTGAGAATCATATTCAAGGGGCCCTTCTATAGCTATAGCAGCGGTTGCAAATAACAGTGGACAATGGATCAGAGGAAGGACGTCTAAGCCTGACCAAGCACATCCGTTTAACCAATGACAGGGATGGGGAGACACGGCTCCAGGCAGAACAGCCACGAGTGCAAATCTTCCAGATGCTTATGTTTACTGAGCACTGACTAATCACAGGCATCGTGGCTCGGAAAGCTCATGACAACCTCTAAGATAAGAGAAGCTTCTTTCTCACACACTCACCATCTGATCCACTGACAAATTCCGTTGGTTCCACTTTCAAAATAGATAGGAGAGTCCAACTACTTCTTGTCAAGTTCATTCCTGTCACTCCAGTCTGAGCCTCCTAAGTGCTCTCCAGACTTCCACCTGCTCTCTGCTGTCATTTCCCGGTGCTGAGGCCAGAGTCGTCCTGCAACATGGTAAAGCTGATCATGCCGCTTCTCTGACCAAACCTTCCCACTGTCACTCATCTGTACTCAGAACAGAGTTAAATAAGTCAACTACCCTCCCCTGCAAAGCCACCTCCCTCTGAACTCTTGTCATACATGGTTCTATAATTTATCCCTCCAGTTTGTTGTTGATATTCTCCCACTGAGCCTACATCACCACCAGAAATACCTTTTAAGCAAAGCTAAGATTATTCAATTTTCCTACAGTAAGAAAGCTAGACACCTCAACAAAATCTTATTACTGTTTCTGAGTGTGAAGTTAGAGCAATCTTCATAGGCATTAGGCTTAGGGTAGGTGATGTTAAGGATGATCTTGCAAGAAGAACTGGCCAGAATCAGACAATTATGACAAACTAACTAGCTTTGGATTGATAGAAACATTGACAGGAGGGTCTTGTAGGCCCTGGGGAATGCTGCTCTACTGTTCATCTTGATTTTTAAAAAAAGCACTATTCCCTATTATTGTTTAACACATGGGTTGAGGATTATTTCTCCTTCAGTTTTCACATCATTAGACTGTAAACTCCATGAGGGCATAGATCTCTTTTACTATTTTGTTCACTTGTATCACATCCTACAGTATGTAACAGATATCAGAAGTAGATATCTGTAAATATTTGTAAAATTAAAGAACAAATGTGCTGTTAATTCCATCTTTCTTTCTTTCTTTCTTTCTTTCTTTCTTTCTTTCTTTCTTTGGTACCCAGGTTTGAACTCAAGGGCATTGTTAAATGAGCCACATCCCCAGCCCTATTGTGTATTATATTTAGAGACAGGCTCTCACTGAGTTGCTTAGGGTGTTGCTGTTTCTGAGGCTGGCTTTGAACTCAGAATCCTCCTGCCTCAGCCTCCCGAGCCGCTGGGATTATAGATGTATGCCACTGCATCTGGCTAAAATTTTTTTTAAAGTACCTCAAGTAACTTCTCTGAGTCACATAACTAGACACAAAGCTATTTATTTCCAAAGCCAAACTCTTCTGCACCACTGTGCAGATGGCAACTACTGTTTATTGAGGCACTGCATTAAGTGCTTCAGGTGATGTTTATCATTTAATTCAAAAACTCTCAAGTGTGGGTACCATCATTATTCCCCTTTTTAGGATGAGAAAACTGTGGTTTGCAAAAATTAATATACTCAAAGTCAAAAAAGCTCCAAAGTGCAAAGATGGTTTTCAAAGTCACACTTTTGTAACTCAAAACATTGTGCTATAGACAAAAGGTAGAATCTGCCCTACTGTCCCTTGATGGATGAATGGATAAAGAAAATGTGGTTTATACATACTGTAGAATATTATTCAGTCTTCAAAAAAGAAGAAAATTCTGACACACACTATGACATTAATGAACTTTGAGGGCATTGTGCTAAGTGAAATAAGCCAGTCACAAAAGGACAAATACTAAATGATTCCACTTACATGAGGTTCCTAAAGTAGTCAGACTTTAAGAGACAGGAAATGGAATGGTGGTTGCCAAACAGTTGGGGAAGAAGGGAATGGGAAATTATTGTTTAATGCGAACAGAGTTTCAGTTTTGCAAGATGAAAGAACTTGGGTGGTGGTGATGATTCACAATAGTATGAGTGCACTTAATGCCACTGAACTATACACTTAGGCGTGGTTAAGGTGGTGCATTTGATGTTATATGTAATTTACCATACGCAGTCTTAAAAAAACTGTCCTAAATAATTATAAAATCGGATAATGTAAACAAAATGGACAAATTCTTAAAAGAACATAATCTACCAAAACTGGACTGTTAAGGAATTCAGAAAATCTGAAGAAACCTATTAAGACTGTAACCAGAAAGAATATTGAATCAGTCATAAAAAGCCTCCCCACAACGAGCCTGAGGACCATGTGGCTTTATTGGTGAATTATAATGAATATTTAAAGAAAAATTAAGACCAATCCTTATGAAACTCTTCAAAAAATTTAAACAGGGAACACTTGTGAAGTCATTCTGTGAAACCAGCACTACCCTGCTACTGAAATCAGAAAGACAAACTATCACAAAGATGAAAACTACAAACTAATGTCCCTGAAAAGGATTAATCCAAAAATTCTCAACAAAATACTATCCAACTGAATTCATTACCACATTAAAAGGATTATACATCATGACCAAGTGAAATATACTACCAAAATGCAATACTGGTTCAATATACATAAATCAATCAATGTAATATATTAAACAGTAGAACAGTTGGGAGAGGAAATCATGTGGTCAACTTAATAGATGAAGAAAAAACATTTGATAAAAACACTCAATACACTAGAAAAAACAAAAGGAAACTTCCTCACATGATAAAGTCATATGTGAAAAAATCCACAGCTAACATCATACTCCAAAATGTCCCTTGTATACTTGACCAACTGATTTTCATCAAGTGTAGCAAGACCATTCATAGGTGAAAAGACAGTACGGAAGCTTTTCCCCTGAGATCATGAACAAGACAAGGATACCTACTTTCACTGCTCCTATTCAAAATAGCAGGGCTGGAGTTGTGGCTCAGTGGTAGAGCTCTTGCCTAGCACATGTGAGGCACTGGGTTCGATTCTCAGCACCACATAAAAATAAGTAAAATAAAGGTATTGTGTCCATCTACAACTGAAAATATTTTTTAAAAAATAGGATTAAAAGTTCTAGACCCAATGATCAGACAAGAAAAAGAAAAAAGAAAGTATCCAAATTGGAAAGGAAGAAGTCAAATTATGGTTCACAGACAAGAGCTTTTATGTTTAAAAAAAAAAAAGGAAAATACACTCTGAAGATCCCATATACATACCACTTGACCTCCATCATAATGGCTATTTTTAAAAAGAAAAGAAAAATAAGCATTGGTGATGATGTAAAGAAACTGAAACTCTCATACACTATTGGTGGGAGTATAAAGTGGTACAGCCACTATGAAAAACAGTTGGGCTCAAAAATTCATCAAAAAATTAACCACAGAGGTCATCTCTCTTCTTCTAGATGATCAGCTCTCTCTCTCTCCCTCTTGAGAGTGTCTTCTTTCCTAATAAATTTTGAAAAAAAAAATTAAGCATAGAATTCCCATATGATCCAACAATTTCACTTCTAGTTATATAGCCCAAAGAATTGAAAGCAGAGACTCAGATAGATTCTTGTATTCCAATGTCCATATCAATATGATTCATAATAGACTAAAGGTAGACACAATTCAAGCGTTCATCAACTAAAGACTGGATTTTTTTAAACATGATTAATACACACAATGAAATACTATTCAGCCTTAATAAGGAACAAGATTCTGATATATTTTATAACATGATGATCTTGAAAACATGCTAAGTAAAATAAGCCAGACACAAAAAGACAAAGACCATTGGATTCCACAGCTACAGGAATGGGGAAGCCCTGGGGAAGACCTCTATAGAGGTAAGGTGACCTGCGAGGGCCTACTCTGCTGTTTCCAATAGATTTCTCAGCCAGGTTAAGGCAAATGATGATCAAATCATGGTGAAAACCATCTGAAGGAGGATGACAGGCCCAAAAATCTTAAATTCAGGTCCTCACAACAGTGTAACTGAGCTGTGTCAGAGCATTTCCCTTTTTGACAAAGGCTCCAAGGAAAGCTCATAAGCACCGCTCACTCCCTCCTACCTCCTGTGGTCTGAGGGGACACCACCAAACCAGCCTAAAGATGTCTGTCTAGGTGGCAGGGTGGTCACTCTCCCTCTACCACATCGAAATCAGTGTGGGTCATTCTGGTAGCTCTAACTTCACATTTTCTCCAATTATTCCCATTTACCAAGACCTTCTCTTGGAAGAATCAAATATAAGAGGGATAGCATGGTTTTACAAAATGTACATTTTACACTTTTATTAGTATGCTTGTGCTTCCATTGAAAATAAAAGACTACAATCTGAGTCAGGGACATAAACAATAAAATTTATTTCCTCAAGTCTTCAAAGCTACAAGTTCCAAGATCAAGTTGCCAATATTGGTTTCTGGTGAGACCTATTTTCCTAGCTTATAAGCAGGATGGCACCTTCCTGCCATGTCCACACATGATTTTTCCTGTGCTTGAGTGGAGAGAGAGAGAGAGAGATCTCTGGTGTCTCCTTCTCTTCTTATAAGAAGAACAATTCTGGGGCTGGGGTTGTGGCTCAGTGGTAGAGTGTTGGCCTAGCACATGGGAGGCACTGGATTCAAACCTCAGCACCTCATAAAAATGAAATAAAGATATTGTGTCCACCTACAACTAAAAAAAGAAAAGAACACCAATTCTATCAGATTAGGGTCTTACCCTTACGATCTCATTTAGAGGCCCTTTATGGCCCTGTCTCCAAAAATAGTCACAGTAGGGGTTAAGGCTTCAATTTATAATTAGAGGGGCAGGCCTTTACAGACTCCCATAGGGAGTCTTGGAAAGCAGTGTACTTAACCATATGCTCATTATCTTCATGACATAGAGCCAGTTAATCCAAGAGAATTCAGGTGACTGAACCAGAATGGTGAATCCCTAGATCACTCTTTTTTACTGTGCTGTCACCCTGAGGGGACACCACCAAACCAGCCTAAAGATGTCATGAGGGGAAAGAAAGGAGCTGAATCCCAAAGAGGCCTTTTTGGGCTTCTCTCAGCACATCTTGTGAACTATGACACTGACTCCCTGTGTTCTAGGTTCTTTTTCCCAAAAAAATGTTTGCTAGAAAACAGCCTTAGAGCAGTTCATTTTTCCAAAGCAAAGGCCAAGTTTTATTTAATCTTCTAGTGCTAGGAGCCACAAGCAAATATACAATGTATGGCACCTTTGGTTGTAAAGTGACGCCAGCTAGCCACTGAGATGATTATGTTAAGATTTACATTCATATGCAAATTGGACTCCCGCTGTTCACCTTGGCCTGCTACCGGACTCATGTTACGGACTCATGTTACCAGACTCTTGGAGAGTTCCCATTGGTTGGGGAAGGATAGTAGGAGGAAATTCCGGGGGAGGTCCGGGGGACCCCGGGGTTCCGGTCGGCGCGCGGTTCCGGTCGGACACCCTCGTGGGAGGACCGGTTTTTGACTTGCTGGCGCTGAGAGTGTTAGCGGCTTTTTCAAAATAAAGTTTTGTTCCTGCTTGATTGGCTCGTGATTCTGTGCCCAGCCAAGACTGCGGCATTTGGCGGCCCGTGCGGGGAACGCCTGAAGCTTAGAGGTGAGTAAATTGCTCGCCCCTGAGGGAAGGCGACAGGATGGATGACCTTCTCAAAAAACAATGTGTTCTTGTTTTGATTTATTTTGTTTTTATTTCGAGCTCCCTAGCCCTAGAATTTTCTCAGGCGAACTGGGAAAAATGGTTGGCTCAAGGTTTGAAGTTATTCGGCCCTGAGAAAGAGAAAATTGATACAACCATTGTCTGCTCCGTTTTTGTTTCATTCTGCTTCGGCTTTGTTTTATCCTACCTTATTGGGTTAGGTTATAGTAGATTAGAATCCAATAAAAAACAAACCGAAAAACTGTTAAGTAAATTGTTAGAGGTCCAGACTATGGTAGAAAAAACGCTAGGTCAAGCAAAAGAGAAGGTCTCTCAAGCTAGTCAGACAGAGGAAAATTTAAAAAAAGCAAGCTTAGAGGACAAGCAGCCATCAGGTGGAGAATTACAACAGGAGGTTGCTACCAACTCCGTTCTATCACCAGAGGGCGTAACTCAGCCAACAGCTCCATCTACCGCTGAGCGGCCCTCAATTCCCGTAGTTGATGGACGGAATTCTGAGGCAGGACCCCAAAGATTAGCATGCCCTGTACTTGAGCAGGCAGGAGGGCAACGAATTCACCGTGCTTTAGATTTCAAAACAATAAAGCAATTAAAGGAGGCTGTAACGACCTATGGGCCGCAAGCTCCCTTCACAATAAGCATGGTCGAATCTGTTACCAACTTGGACATGACACCAGCAGATTGGGCTAACATGTGTCGATCTGTGCTAAACGGAGGACAATATTTGTTATGGAAGGTTGCCAATGAGGAATTTTGCATGGAGACAGCTAGGCGAAATGCAGAAGCTGGTTATCCTCAAAGAAATATAGAAATGCTTTTGGGGAAGGGACCTTATGAGGGTCAAAGACAACAAATTGAATATGACCCTGGTGTGTACGCACAAATTGCTGTAGATGCAGTTAGGGCATGGAAAACTTTACAGGGGCATGGAGACTTACAAGGTCAATTATCTAAGGTAATACAAGGAACTAATGAACCTTATGCTGAATTTGTAGATAGACTTATTCAGTCAGCCTCTAGGATATTTGGAAATACAGAACAGGTAATGCCATTTATAAAACAACTGGCTTATGACCAAGCAAATCGTTGCTGCAGAGAGGTCATTAGACCATGGAGACATGAGGATTTAAACACATATATTAAATTATGTAGAGACATTAATGAACAGGGGCAAGTCTTAGCAGCAGTACAACAGGCTTTAGATGCCAGGCCAAGAACATGCTATAATTGTAATCAAACAGGACATTTTAAAAGGAGTTGCCCCATAAGAGGAGGGTTTAACAAAGCTGGATATCAAAGGAATAGAATACCAGGTATTTGCCCACGATGCCGTAGAGGGAGACATTGGGCTAATGAATGCCGTTCTCAAACCACCATAGAGGGTATTCCGTTATCAAAAAACGGACAAGGACCAAGTGTTTACCCACGATATCGTGGAGAAAGGTATCAAGCTCCATTGCCAAAAAACGGACTAGAGGGCCCAATGCCCCGGGGCCCCAAACCACAAATATATGGGGCAATGGAGGAACCCAACAGCCCCATCAAGGTAGTGCCCAGGACGCATTATCCATTAAATCCCTCATCAGACAAACTAGAGGGAGCGCAGGGCTGGACATCTGCGCCTCTGCCAGAGCAGTACTAACCCCAGAGATGGGAATTCAAATCATTCCCACAGGAGTAAAAGGACCTCTTCCCCAGGGAACAGTAGGCTTATTATTGGGACGCAGTTCTTCTACACTAAAAGGACTTATGATAAGTCCTGGGGTAATTGATCCCGATTATGAAGGTGAAATAAAAATTATAGCTAGTTCTCCAAGAGGTATATCAGTAATTTCACCAGGAGATAGAATAGCACAGTTATTAATAATACCCAGCCTGCATGATAAATTTTCCAGTTGTAATGTAGAAAGAGGTTCCAAGGGATTAGGCTCCACAGGTGTAGATTGGGCTATGCTGTCTTTGAATTTAGATTCTCGCCCAATGCTAAAATTAAATATTCAAGGACATGACTTTAATGGGCTGCTGGACACAGGAGCTGACCTTAGTGTCATCTCTCGTCAAGAATGGCCAAAATATTGGCCATTACAACAAGCCACTCAAACGCTTCGAGGCCTAGGAGTGGCAACAAATCCCCATAGAAGTGCTATGGTATTAGATTGGAGGGATCCTGAAGGATGTGAAGGAACTATACAGCCCTATGTATTGGATCATCTTCCTGTAAATTTATGGGGACGAGATGTCCTAGATCAATTAGGATTGACATTAACAAATAACATCAATCCTAACGCGCCCACTACTAGGGCTAAACAAGGCTTTAGGAAAGAAAAAAGATTAAGAGAACAAGAACAAGGTATGACAGCACCTATTCAAATAGATCAAGAAATAAATAGACATGAATTGGGTTTTCAGAAAGGGCCACTGAGACAATCAAAATTACTTGGAAATCAGAAAGACCAGTGTGGGTTCCTCAGTGGCCCTTGACTAAAGAAAAGATACAAGTAGCCCATGACTTGGTCAGACAACAGTTAGCGGAAGGACATATACAACCTTCCGTATCCCCCTATAATACTCCCATTTTTGTCATTAAAAAGAAATCTGGTAAATGGAGATTATTACAAGATTTAAGAGCCATTAATAATGAGATGGTTATTATGGGACCTGCTCAATCAGGGATTCCTCAATTGTCTGCTTTACCAAAAACCTGGCATGTTTTAGTTATAGATATTAAAGATTGTTTCTTTTCAATTCCAATTCATCCCGAGGATAGTCCACATTTTGCATTTACTATCCCTGCACTGAATCATGAAGGTCCTGATCAGAGATATGAATGGAAAGTACTCCCTCAAGGGATGGCTAACAGCCCAACTATGTGTCAAATTTATGTTAATAAAGCAATCCAGCCACTTAGAAACCAAAATCCTGAACTACAAATATTTCACTATATGGATGATGTGTTATTGGCACATAAAGATAAAAACACATTACTAGAATGTTATGCCACACTTACAAACTTATTGAAAAACTATAATCTAGAGATAGCAATAGATAAAGTACAATTAAATCTTCCAATTAATTATTTAGGAGTTCTATTATCCTCAACCATGGTCCGTCCACCAAAAATTCAAATACGAGTAGATCAACTCAAATCACTTAATGACTTTCAAAAGTTATTGGGAGACATAAATTGGATAAGGCCTTATCTAGGCATACCAACAGGAGAGTTAGGACCTTTATTTGATATTCTAAAAGGTCCATCAGATCCAAATTCACCCCGCATGTTAACGCCTGAAGCAAGAAAAGTATTAAAAATCATTGAAACATATATGGAAAATATGCATTTGGATAGAATTGATATAAGTTTGCCTTTATTATTTATTGTACTACCAACAAAAAATATTCCTACAGGAGTATTTTGGCAAGAAGGTCCATTATTGTGGATACATTTATCTTATTCCCCTAACACTATTCTTACTAGATATCCTGAGGCTGTAGGACAATTAATACTCAAAGGAATAAAAGCAGCTAAGGGAGTGTTTGGGATTTCTCCCAATAAAATTATTACTCCATATACTATGGATCAAATTGATGAGTTAGCTAATGAGTTAAATACTTGGGCAATAATCCTGTGTAAAACTAGTGTTTCATTTGATAATCACTTACCATCTAATCCTTTGTTGTCTTTTTGGTCTAAGCATCCTGTAGTTTTTCCAAAAATGACAAGAAAAACCCCTATCATAAATGCTCCAAATATATTCACTGATGGGTCAAACAATGGTACAGCAGCAGTAGTTACTCCTGATCAAACTTTTACATTTTTAGTACCCAAACAATCAGCTCAAAAGGTAGAGCTTAATGCAGTATTACAAGCTTTTATGATGTTTAAAGATTCTGTATTTAATTTATTTTCTGATAGTCAGTATGTAGTTAATGCTATTAATTCCCTTGAAGATGCTGGTAGGATTTCCCCTTCCTCTACTGTTTTCTCTTTGTTTTCCGATATACAAAGTCTAATCTGGGACCGAAAAGATCCATTCTTCATAGGTCATATCAGGGCACATACAGGATTGCCTGGAGCCCTTAGTATGGGCAATGAACTAGCAGATAAATCTACACATGACATACATATTTTCTCCACAATAGAAGAAGCTATAAATTTTCATAAAAGGTTCCATGTCAATGCTAATACTTTACAAAAGCGTTTTAAAATAACTAAAGAACAGGCCAGACATATAATAAAACAATGTCAAAATTGTGTGACATTTTTACCACAAGTTAATCTTGGAGTCAATCCTAGAGGACTAATACCTAACCATATTTGGCAGATGGACGTCACACACTTGCCAGAATTTGGAAAATTAAAATATTTACATGTTACAGTTGATACCTCTTCCGGATTTTTGATGGGCTCCCTTCATGCCGGAGAAAAAACTAAAGATGTTATAGCTCATTGCTTACAAAATTTTGCCACTGTGGGCGTTCCAAAACAGTTAAAAACGGACAACGGTCCTGGTTATACTTCCTCCTCTTTTAAACAATTTTGCTCATCATTTGGTATTACTCACATAACAGGAATTCCATACAATCCACAAGGACAAGGCATAGTTGAAAGAGCTCATCAAACTATTAAAATGTACTTATTAAAACAAAAGGAGGGAATTGGAAAGGGGTATATATCCCCCAAAGATAAACTTAAAATAACCCTTTTTACTCTAAACTTTTTAAATTTAGATTCATCGGGACTTAGTGCTGCGGAAAGACATTTGTACCCCAAAAATGTACATAAGCCTAAGGTACTTTGGAAAGATATTCTAACAGGACAATGGAAAGGCCCGGATCCAGTGATAGTCTGGAATCGGGGCGCTGTCTGTGTTTTCCCACAGGATGAACAGCAACCAATTTGGATTCCAGAGAGATTAACTAAAACAATTTCTACAGAAAAAGAAGATGATTTGACTCAAATCCATAACAGCTGACATCCAGAGCTCCAGCTTGGCTATTCTTACATCGGCGACAGTGATTAACCAAGGTGTTTTTTTTTTTTTTTTTTTCAGTATCTATTTTATTATTGCATTTTTCCACATCATAAAGTTCTATTTTATTTTTGAGCTCATACAAACCTAGGTTAATGTTTTTCTGATCAGTTTTATTTTTTGACTGTGTTTTATTTTTTTTTTTTATTTATTTATTTATTTATTTATTTTTTGACTGTGGAGTTTTTAAACATTGCAATGGAGATTTCACCTAAGTATAGTTACAAGGCCTTTATTTACTATTGTCTTATGTGTTGTATGTTGTGTGCACACTTCTGTTTTGTGTTGTATGTCTGTATGTGTGTATGTCCATATTTCTTATATGAGGAGCGCTCATGAAAAAATGGATCCGAATTTTTTCTTTATTCACGTGATTTATATGGTTTAATTTAAATTAGGTGAACAGCTGTTTATGATTGTTGTTAAAGATGGTTAACAGATCTGTTTGTTTACTTTCACCATTCCTTTTCATTATATTTAATAACTCTGTTCAGGATAATGTCTCTTTAGCATCATTGCCAGAATTTCCATCTCCATCCCAATTCCGGTGAAGACTGAGATAAAACCAAACTACAGCTTCTATGATAGCTATCACAGTAAACTGTATAAACTGATGCATCAATGAATATAACTCAACAAGTAATGCTCAATCAAGGACTTGATTTACTTTGGGAGGAAATGGACATATTGATAGACTCCTCCAATTTGAACTGCTTGCAGAACTTGCCTGGACTATATATCAGTTGTATACATTGTAAAATATCATCTGGTGCACCGAATTGTGGTACTGCTGGCATATCTTTGCTGATGGTGTCACCAGTGATGCAATTTCCTTGCCAGCTCACCCCATGTTTATTGTGGTAATACTGGCATATCTTTGCTGATGGTGTCACCAGTGACGCAATTTTTCCAAGGAGCCATCAATTGGCTTGGTGTCGTGGCATTTCTGTATCCTCCTCCCTTCTACTAGTGATGGTCTAAAATTTGGGGGCCAACAGAGGTGAGGCAAAGAACCTCACCCCCCCACTGGCACCAAGGCAAAATTTGGGGGCCAACAGAGGTGAGGCAAGAACCTCACCCCCCCACTGGTGCATAGGCCTATCCACGAGCATGGCTGAATGCTGGACCGGTAGTCAGCGACGGGTTGCTCTGATTACAGTGGATTCAACCTAAGACAGGAAGCTGACGCCTAAAGGTCAGTTCTCCCATGACGGGTAAGAACCATATGTTAAATTGGACAACCTACCAGGCACGGTCCCTAGCCACATTGCTTGTTGCTTAATTAAACAGAAGGGGGCAGATGCTAGGAGCCACAAGCAAATATACAATGTATGGCACCTTTGGTTGTAAAGTGACGCCAGCTAGCCACTGAGATGATTATGTTAAGATTTACATTCATATGCAAATTGGACTCCCGCTGTTCACCTTGGCCTGCTACCGGACTCATGTTACGGACTCATGTTACCAGACTCTTGGAGAGTTCCCATTGGTTGGGGAAGGATAGTAGGAGGAAATTCCGGGGGAGGTCCGGGGGACCCCGGGGTTCCGGTCGGCGCGCGGTTCCGGTCGGACACCCTCGTGGGAGGACCGGTTTTTGACTTGCTGGCGCTGAGAGTGTTAGCGGCTTTTTCAAAATAAAGTTTTGTTCCTGCTTGATTGGCTCGTGATTCTGTGCCCAGCCAAGACTGCGGCATTCTAGTATAATGTTTTACTTTATGGCAAAGATCAGATAGGCTCATTTCTCATGACTGGAGATTTAGGTTCCTTAAAGTGTGTGTACCTTTCCCGTATATAACCCCTATGACATGCTCTGATTTCATTTGTCCCCCATCCCTGCATCACATAACCTTGCGTGAGCATGACTACTGCTCCTGCCATGAGTAGTAAAGTCATTTGTCTTGGACCCCGGGGTCTCATGTCCTGTGCATTCATGAAATCATGGCAGGATCACTTGCTAGCTTGCAATGAGAGATGAAATCTCACGCCTTTATGATCAGTTATACCTCTTTCATCTTTATCATTAGTCACAAAGCATCCAAGAGAGGATAGCCCTCTCTGAGGGCAGCCAAATTCAATGACCAAATGGCCTCAAGAGAGTGTGTGGAAATCTTTTCAGTCCATTTTTAAGATTAAAAACACAGGATGCCTATGAATGGTAAAATTGAAACTCCATCAAATGCTTGAACTATCAGGTCACCCTTAAGTGCCTTTTGAAGAAAAAAAAAAAATCCCCATTGTCAGAATGTGAATGGTCCAGAAAACCAAACATCTGACATGAATCAATTTCACAGGCCACAGTGGTCTGGCAGAGGCTGGGCGACCAGATGGGAACAACAGCATTATAACCTGAAAAAGTGTCAGGGGTGATGCAATGAGAAAGGTCAAGGGGCCAGTGCAGTCAACCTGCCAGCAGTTGTTCAAGGGCAATGCCCCATGTAGTGGGGACTCCCACTCTGTGAGGAGAGGAAGGTTGGATAGTTGGAGAATGGAGACCTCAGTGTGGTTCCAGAAAAGCTTCAGCAAGACTGAGGAAGAGTCTTAGAGCCCAAAGTGCTCTGTCGCAGGTGTCCCAGGAACCAGCCTTGGAATCCTTGCTGTGTTCAGCCATTTGCTGCGTTCAACTCTGGGCAGAGCATCCTCTCAGTGAACTTAGTGGCACATTTCAGAGCCCACCAACTAGAACCCTGTCTTGCCGTACTATCTACAAGCAGAATATCTGAAAGATGTCTTTTCACAACTGCCACAACCAGCTATAGTGAACAAAAAAAAAAGATTACATTAAAAAAAATCATATTAAAAGATACAAAGCAAATCACACTCTGGAACAGCTAAATGAAACAGCAAAAATGCATATATATATACATATATATATACACACACACACACACACACATATATATATGTGTGTGTATATATGTATATTTTGAATGTAGAAGGAAAATAGAGTCACATATAGGACCAATTTATAACACATAAATATTCATATTTTAAAAGATTCTTTGAAGAATTAAAAAATATTTTTAAAGCTTGGAGAGAAAGGTGCAGTTGTAAGTATAAGTTTTCAATGCATTAAATTATCTTTTTTCTTTTCTCTGTAACCAAAACCAGCCTGAAGGATTTCTTTTGGCCCCTTTTCTGTATATAGGACTCAGACAAGTAGAAGAAAAGGGTAGAGGATGGTCCCCTCCCCATCTCACAGCCCAGCAGGATAAGGCCTCCCTTAACTGTCTAGGGCCAGGATTTGATGAGGGGGATAAAGAGGAGTCTGGCATAGCCGACCCAGGAAGTGCCTCATTAATATCCTATCACCTATCTATTGCATGTCAATTATTTTAAAAGATTTATTGAGATCTGACTCACATCTCCTAAAACTCACTCATTTGAAGCATACAGCTTAGTTTTAGTATTATTCACAGGGTTGTACCATCACCACCATCTGAATTTATAATATTCTCACAACTCTAACCCTAACCCATCAACAGTCACTTCCCCAACATGTATACACACAAACGTACACACCAGCCCTAGAAAGACATCCATCTACCTTCTGTCCCTGTAGATTTTCCTATTCTGGTCATTCATATAAAGAGAATTCTGCAACACTCTTGTGCCTGGTTTCATTCACTAGCATGATATTTCAAAGTTCATTTCCATTTATATCATGCATCAGTATTTCATTCCTTTTTATTTCTGAACAGTACTCTGCTGTGTTGGTGAATGTATTTATTTATTCATTGTTTGATGGGCATTTGGAGTGTTTCTACTGTTTGTTTCCTATAAATAATGCTACTAAAAGCATTCCTGTAAGCTTTATGGGACATGTTTTCAATGATCTTGTGCATATATGTAAGAGTGTAACTGTTGGCTTATATGGTAACTAGGACATTTAACATTTTGAGGGAGTACCAAGCTATTTTATATACAAGGGTGCACCAATTTAATTTCCCACCAGCAATGTACAAGGCTCTGACTTCTATAGATCCTAGCCAACACTTATTATTGTTGTCTTTTTTTCCTTTTTCATTGACACATAAAATTGTACATGGGTTACAATGTGATGTTTTAATACATGGTATAATGTGTTTTTTCTTTCCACATTTTTATGGGTGCATTATAGTTGTACATAATGGTGGTATTTGTTGTTACATATTCCTACATGCCCACAATTTAACTATT
This sequence comes from Spermophilus citellus, assembly GCF_964194105.1. Classification (NCBI taxonomy): domain Eukaryota; kingdom Metazoa; phylum Chordata; class Mammalia; order Rodentia; family Sciuridae; genus Spermophilus; species Spermophilus citellus. The sequence goes on along the minus strand of NC_138194.1, from coordinate 27,786,199 downwards.
ATTTGACCAATATCCCTCCCCAGCACTTCTTTCCTTCTTCCCCTACTACCACCAGTTGGTCCCTGTCCTCTATTCTATTGATCTCCCTTCAATTTTCCTTTGATCTTCCTCTACCTTTCTTTTCCTTTCTCTTCTTTAGCTTCCACATGAGAGAAGACATTTGATCATTTACCTTCTGAGTCTGGCTTATTTCACTTAACACAATGGTCTCAAGTTACATCCATTTTCTTGTAACTGACAAAATTTCATTTTTCCTTATGGCTGAACTAAACTTCATTGTGTGTACACACCACATTTTCTTTATCCATTCATGCATTGATGAACACATTGGCTGGTTCCCTAGTTTGGCCATTGTGAGCTGTGCTGCTAAAAACAGGAGTATGCATGTATCTCTGTAGTAAGATGACTTTAATTCTTTAGGATAAATACTGAGAAGTGGTATAGCAGGGTCATAGTGTGGTTCCGTGCCTCGTCTCTTGGGGAACCTCCACACTGGTTTCCATAGTGGTTGTACTAAGTTAGAACCCAACAGTGTCAAAGTATTCCTTTTCCTCCGTATCCTCTACAGCATTGATTATTGTTTGTATTCCTGATGGCTGCCATTTTGACTGGTGTAAGATGAACTCTTAGTGTAGTTTTGATTTGCGTGTCTCTAACTGCTAATGATGTTGAACATTTTTTTCATATATTTGTTGGCCATTTGTATTTCTTCTTTCAAGAAGTGTCTGATTAGTTCATTTGCCCATTTGTTAAGTGGGTTATTTGTTTTTGATGTTAAGTTTTTTGAGTTCTTCATATAGTCTAGATATTAATCCTCTGTTAGAAGTAGTAGCTAGCAGAAGAAGCAGCAGCAGCAGCAGCAGCAGCAGCAGCAGCAGCTAGCAAAGATTTTCTCCCATTCTGTGGGTTCTCTCTTGACATTCTTCATTGATTGCTATGGAGAGACTTTCTCATTTAATGCCATCCATCCCATTTATTAATTCTTGGCATTATTTCCTAAAATTTAGGGGTCCAATTGAGCAAGTCATTACCTGTGTCTATATGCTTGAATGTTGACCCTACATTTTCTTTTAGAATTTGCATAGTTTCTGGTCTAATTCTTAAGTATGTAATCCATTTTCAGTTGACCTTGGTGCAGGGTGAGAGATAAGGGTCTAGTTTCATTCTTCTACATATAGATAACCAGAAACAGTTGTTAAAAGGCTGTCTTTTCTCCAATGTATGTTTTTGGCACCTTTGTCATGGATCAGATGACTGTATCTTTATGGCTTTGTCTCTGTGTCTTCTAGTCTGTATCATTGGACTATGTGTCTGTTTTTATGTCAGTACCATACAGTTTTTGTTACTATAACTCTGTAGTATAATTTGAAGTCAGATATGGTGATGTCTCAAGCATTGCTTTTTTGGTCAATTCATGACATAATGTTGAAATGAAGTAAGCATATTTATTTCCTTAATATTTATCACTTCTCTGTGGTGAAAAATTCAAAATACTTTCTTCTAGCTTTTTGAGAAATACTCAGTACTCTACACTATTATCTATACTCACTTTACTGTTCAATAGCACAACAGAAATTATTTTTCTTATCTAACTATAATTTAGTACCCATTGACCAACTTTTCCCCATCCCTCCCTCTCCCCAACTCTCAACCTTCTGGCTAAGATCAAGTGTATTGTCATTTCTTATCAGTCGTCGGTTTGATTATCATCATTTTAGTGGGTCAGAAGTGGTATCTCATTGTGGTTTGTGGTTATTGGCCATTTGTAGATCTTCTTTGGAGATGTGTCTATTCAAATATTTTGCCTATTTTTTTTCACTGGTTTGTCTTTTTGTTGTTGAATTGTTTTTATATATTCTGGATGTTAATTTCTTTTAAGATATGTGATTTATACGTATTTTCTCCCATCCTGATTTGTCTTTTCACTTTCCTGACATATAATTTGCAGTGCAAAAGATCTAAGTGTTTGCATAATCCTACTTATCTGTTTTTTTTTTTTTGATTCCTCATGATTTTGGTGTCTTAACTAAGCAACAATTTACTCATATGTTTTCTTCCAAATGTGTAGTGGTCTTTGCTCTTGCATTTAGGTCTTTGATTTACTTTGAGTTGGTTTGTATGATGGAGGAGGAGGTTCAATTTTATTCTTCTGCATGTGGATATCCACTTCCTCCAGACTGTTCCTTCCCACGTTGAACTGCATGTGACCTTTAAACAAAAATGATTCTGCTTCTCTATGATGTGGTCTGAGAAGAGGACAACCAGGCTCCTCACTTCAGTCTCCTCAAATTCCAGAATTTCTAGTGCTTTTTATTTTGTGAGACAAACCTCCTCCAAACACATTCGTTTGCTAAACAAACACAAGAACTGTACTTAACCTTGCTGAACCACCTAAGAACTTGAACCACTTCTGTTGGCTATAAATACTCAATAGCTCTGAAGAAAAGCTGCTGGTTTCTATTGAAATTCGATCCTAGAGTATTCGTCTGGGAAGCTGGGGGGCTGATTTTCCTGTCTTACCCATGACCTCTCCCAATAAATGCATTTATTAATTTCCATGAATTGTTGTGGCTGGTGGGAGGTGTGTAGCAGCCTCCAGTTGTGTAGTTAGAGAGTGCATGCTGCCAACAGAAAGCCACAAAGACTACTGAATCACTCCCTCCCAAATTCATTGCTGTGGCCCCTGTGAATTAATGCCACTCCTGGCCCTTCCATCTTACTGTACAGAGAATAGTGGAGACACATAAGTGCCCTTCAGACCAGTGCTATTGCAGCAATTCAAAAACATCAAATGAAACTTTTGCCTTCAAGGTAATTGAGAGCAAAGCAGAGCTGGACAGGAGGTAAAGTCGTAAAAACAGATTTTCTTCAGGACCTCAGTATAGAACTAGGCTCTATTTGAAAAGTAAAATTTATAGCTAAGAAGCAGGGCAGAAGTCAGTGAGTGGAAAATTACTGAGAGGAAGCATCAAGGGCCAGGGGGATTCTCACTAAAATGACATGACCAGATTCTTGCTGAAAGAAGTTCAGCATGACCAGACATGATCTGAAGCCGGTGAAAATGAGGCAGGGGATCAGACCCTGAAGATGGGAGATTCCAGCTACACCAATGTTTCTGAATCCTTTCTAAAGCTGGGTAATACAAAGATGGACACGGAAGTCCAAAATTCGAGACCAAGTTCAGAAGAGGATGCAGAGAAGCCTGACCAGTCTGGTCAAGGAGAGAAACTTTGTCAGTGGACCAACTCAAGGGAGCTCCTTAGCCTATTTAAGTCACACACAAAGAAAACATAAAAACGTGACGAAAGAAAACATTCAAGATTTAATACAAAGGCTAGTTTTCTGGGACTCCAGAGGAAAGTAGGTATTGAAACAGTTACAAAAAGCCTGAAAGGAATTTCTTTCTTTTTTTTTTTTTTTTTTAGAGAGAGGAAAGGGGGAGAGAGAGAGAGAGAGAGAGAGAGAGAGAGAGAGAGAGAGAGAGAGAGAGAGAGAGAATTTATTTATTTATTTATTTTAGTTCTCGGCGGACACAACATCTTTGTTGGTATGTGGTGCTGAGGATCGAACCCGGGCCGCACGCATGCCAGGCGAGCGCGCTACCGCTTGAGCCACATCCCCAGCCTGAAAGGAATTTCAAATGAGGATCATCATGATTTTGGAGAAGTCAATCTCTGATTCAACCTATACTGATCCTGCAGACGAGTATTGCTCATCCTAATTCTTATACTACAATGTCAGACCAGGGAAAGGACACTTGACACGTGACATCCAGGAGTCCTGGTGACACATCGTTCAGGCCTGATACCTAGTGACAGATGGTGCCTGCTCCTCCCCAAGCAGGGACTTGGACAGACATGGAATCACAAGATCTTAACTGAAATAGTAAAAAATGCAGGAAAATCCCCTCTTTAGAGATGAGACAACTGAAGCACAGAGAATTAGGGATTTGGCCTGGGCCACACAGTGAATTGTGCTTGATGCAGAAATATTTGTAGAGTATTTGGTTCGTGTTCATGTTTTCAGTGACTATCACAGATGTAAGACAGATTTTGAATGAAATCTGATATTTTGGGCTGGGGGTATAGCTCAGGGGTGAGGCTTTAGTGTGCATGAGGCCCCAACACTACGAAGAAAGAAAGACAGAAAAATAGGGCTGGGGATGTGGCTCAAGCGGTAGTGTGCTCACCTGGCATGCGTGCGGCCCGGGTTCGATCCTCAGCACCACATACAAACAAAGATGTTGTGTCCGCCGAGAACTAAAAAATAAATATTAAAAAAATTAAAAAAAAAAAAGAAAGACAGAAAGAAAGAGAAAGAAAGAAAAAAAATCTTTTTTTAAAGAGAGAGACAGAGAATTTTAATATTTATTTTTTAGTTCTCGGCGGTCACAACATCTTTGTTGGTATGTGGTGCTGAGGATCGAACCCGGGCCGCACGCATGCCAGGCGAGCGCACTACCGCTTGAGCCACATCCCCAGCCCAAGAAAAAATCTTATACTTCAAATATGCCACTGTCTTATCCAATTTTTTAAGCTAAAGTTTTGATAATCAATATCAAATGTTAACTAAGATGGTGGTGCTAGTGTGGGGGGGGGTCAGTTATTATAGCTTCAAAGAAGCCACATCTAAATACAATTCCCTACTACCTTGTTGAGACACAAAAGACATCCTCTAGCACCTTTTTCTCTGCATTTAATACATTACAATGAAAAGTCACTTGACCTTTGTCCCTTGGATTATTTTGACATTGTTCAAAGAGTCTCTCAGTTTGCATCTAAAAGGTCCAGGTGCGAGTCACCCCTCAACACTACTCCCCAGACCTCACTGTCTCATTCAGCAATTATTTTTCTCTCTCTCCGCAGCTGCACTCAGAAGACTGCTTTTGTGGACCACCAGGAATTTCCTGTGATAGAATATCAGAAAGCCACTGGTGACTCGGAGGAGGTGACTTCACAGGGCAAAAGTTCCCTTTCTACAATAAACATTCTCAGTGTGGCCATGTAGGAGACTTCCTACACAGACCCCACACCTACAAGCCACTTGTCATCTTGACACCAAGTAGCCAGAGAAAGAAACAGAACCGTTTGTGTGAAATTATCTTTTTTAAAGTGATAATTTGGGTCCTGGGTGTGTCAATATCATCATGAAAACCAAGAAGACAAAGCTAACCTCACAAGAGCTTTAAGAGCAGATAAAGGTTTTATAAAACACCCAGGTGAGCCAACTCACATTTCTTCTTCTTTTTGTCTTTTGCAGTGAGGGGGATCAAACCAAGGGCCCTTGTGCAGGCTAGGAAAGCACTCTACCACTGAGCTACACCTCCACCCTGCCAATTTAACTAAGTGAGAGATGGAGGTTTCAAAGGACTGTAAAGCCCCTAAGCATCCAGTGGCACCCTGCCAACTGTTCTGGAGAGCAGCAGGGGTCAGTTCACTCCCTGCGACAGTAACTTCTCAGCCACAGGCACCATGACGCATGCAATCCCTTACTTCTTCAACAGGTAAGCCACTGTTCAGAAGAGAGTGGCTAAAGAGAGAAGCAAAACTGCTAAGCGATCAACAGTCAGAGCTGGAGTACACTGAAGACACTTAGATTCCCTCAATATCAGGAGAGAGCATGGTCAAGGGAAGGGTAAACCAGCACAGAGCCGCATGCTCGGATTGATGCTTCCTAACCGGGCACAGAGATCTACCATCAATAAAAAGCACCCAACAGCCAAAGCCTCCTTCCTCAGTCTTTCAAATATCACACTCTACTCCTTAACTCTGTGTCTTCCTGGTGTCATGGACTCTCACCCACAAAATCTTGTTCTCTGGGGCGGGGGGAGGGGGGACCAGGGATTGAACTCAGGGCACTTAACCATTGAGCCACATCTCCAGTCATTTTTCATTTTTTATTAGAAACAAGGTCTTGCTAAATTGCTCAGGGCCTCACTAAGTTGCAGGCCTGTGCCACCACACCTGGCAAAATCTTATTATTAGACACTGATAGAATTAGCACTTATCAATAAGAAAATGTATGAGGGGTTAACTGGCTGGAGAGAGGTGCACCCATCCAGAGCTGAAGGTGAGCCTCCAGCCTTAGAGGAGCTTGGGGATGATCCACACCCTTACCAGCACACTTTCCTATGCACTTTGCTAGCCCTCTCACCTAGTCTGTGGGTTTGACCTAGTGACTTTCACTTCCCTCTGTTGGTCAGTGTTTCCAGTTCATGTGATTACTCTCCCAAAGCAGCTAATGAGTTGCTCTTCTTTTCATAAAATAGGGTCTAATGGCTTCATTTGACTTTTGCTTTCCCAGGGGTGTGTGTGTGTGTGTGTGTGTGTGTGTGTGTGTGTGTGTAAAAGGCTCTTCTTGCCAGGCCTTCAGTAAAAAGTTAATAGTGGCAAGCCAGGCACAGGTGGCACAGGCCAGTAGCCTCAGGCAATTGGGGAGGCTGAGGTAGGAGGATTGCAAGGTCAAGGCCAGCCTCAGCAAAAACATGTCTCAAAATAAAAATTAAAAAGGACCGGAACGTTGATCAGTGGTAGAGAGCCCCTGGATTCAAGCCCTAGTGGGAGGTGTTATAATGGTGGCTGGATGGACCTGCAGGCAGAATACCCAGCTGTCCTCACAGGGCCATTCCTGCCTATGTGCCTTGCCAGGTCTATCTCACCCATGGGTCAAGTAAGAGGTCAGTGTGACAAGCAGCAAGCAGAGAGCTCTAGGTATCCTTGTATGGCTGCTCTGTCTTCACCAGGTCAGGATTAATCTCAATTTCCCTAAAGACTCCCAAGTGTGAGGGATGAGCTTCAACACCTCTATCCTGATTTGGACCTGTTTCTGTGTGAACTGGGATCACAGACTTGTAGTTGGCACCTTTCCTGGACAAAATACCATTTGTCACTGATGTCACTTCGAACACCTCCCTCCAAGGGTTTGCAGTGGCTTCTTTTAGACCGCAAATGGGGGCAACCCAGCCCGTGCTGCACCTGCCCAGTGTTGATGAAAGGAAAACGGCAGGCATCTTACAGGACCATTACCCAAATTGCAGCTGAGTCTCCAGAGATGTCTGAGTGTTGGATCCCTCCATTGAGTAACCCAGCCCAGGCAGAGCTCCCGCTGGTGAAGATTTGAGAACAGCACTGAAGAGTCACAAGTGGTACTTGCTCCTCAGCAGCACTGGCTGCCCTCTGCATGACAGCTCGCTCCTGGTCACGTGCTTACTCCTGCCAACCTGTCGCAGGTGCCACGCTTCAGTCCCATTTTCTTTGCTTTCTCCTTTCCCAGAATATGTGCGTTCAACCTTGCTGCTTACCCATGGCTTAGCTTTCTCACCATTAGTCTCCAACCCTGGCTGAACCACTGCAAATTGACACTTACAAATGTATGTGTCTCGGTATAACAAACTAGCAATGACTTCTTCTCTATAGAATATTCCAGAAGGCATCAAGTGTGGCGGCTCATGCCTGTGATCACAGTGGCTCAGGAAGCTAAAGCAGTCACAATTGTTCAAGGCCAGCCCCAGCAACTTAGCAAGAACCTCAGCAGCTTGGCAAAACACTGACTCAAAAAACAAAAAGCGTTTTTTTTTTCTGTTTGTTTTTTTAAAGCACCAGTAGTAATGCACCCCTGGATTCAATCCTCAATCTAGTGAGAGAGAAGGAGAGAGAATAGTCAGGAAAACATATATAATGGTACCTAGATGAGGACCCAGGCCTGGAAGATAGAATCAGGAACTGGAATTGAAATAATCAAGCTCGCAAAATGGATAGCCCCTCCTCACTGTAATGGAGAACAAGGCACATAGTCTCCCCAGATCCCCCCCTCCACTTATAAAAATAACAGTATATAATCAGAGGATCTCTGAGTCCTCAGCCTGGACATTTGCAGGTCAACACCATGGCTTCTGAGCACCTGGTGCCAGGCATAAACAGCCCAGATCGCTGCCCCACTGGACGTGACATAATGGGGACAGGAGACATTAAACAAATGATTATAACAATAAGCTTACAAGTGTAAGTTTTCTTCTGATTACTAAGGGGGAAAACTCCAAGAGTCCCAGGGCCCATAACAGCATCTGGGTATTACAATGGTACAAACGTTCCCAACGTTCCCAACTATCCAGTAGCACCTGCTTAGTGGGGAAACGGCATCAATGCGCATGTGTAGGAAGTAGGAGCATGGAAATCCCAAGGTATTACCAAGACAAGGGCTGGCAGGGAAAAAAGCCCAGAGCAAAGGAGCCCAGGTAGACACCCCAGTTCTCAACCCCCCACATCCACAGAGCTCATTCCTCCTCACCATATTAAAGCCCCTTTATGGGCACAGTTGGTTCCTGGTGAAATCTAGATGCCCTTCTTCCTGCCATCATTTAACAGTACTGACGTCTTCATCAGCAACAGAAACTGACCCTGGACAGTTGAAGCAGGAAGTATGCACTGAGTTTCTCAGACCATCCGAGAAGGCTGGGGAGTCAAGCTCAGAAAATTGGCATGAATAAAGGCACGCATGGGTGCAGGCATCCAACACATGTCGCAGAACCAGATGGGGGGCCCTGGGGTCAGCCTGTTTGGTTTACATCCTAGTTCTATCACCCATTAGCTGTACAACCTTGAATAAGTTGCTGAAGTTCTGTGCCTTGGTTTCCCCACCTGTAAAATTAACCTTAAAAATGCCGTTTTTCTCCAAGTGAGGTAGGGCATGCCTGTCATGCAGTGGTGTGTTGGAAAGGGGTATATATCCCCCAAAGATAAACTTAAAATAATGCTTTTTACTCTAAACTTTTTAAATTTGGATTCATCAGGACTTAGTGCTGTGGAAAGGCACATGTGTCCAAAAAATGTGCATAAGCCCAAGGTACTTTGGAAAGATATTCTAACAGGACAATGGAAAGGTCTTGACCCAGTGATTGTCTGGAGTCGGGGGTCTGTTTGTGTGTTTCCACAGGGAGAACAGCAGCTGATTTGGATTCCAGAGAGACTAACCAAAGCGATTTCTACAGACCAAAAAGGAGATGATTTGACTCAAATCCATAACAGCTGATATCCAGAGCTCCTACTTGGCTATGGCTCTCAGCAGTGTGTGACTATAATCCCAGAGATTCCAGAGGCTGAGGGGGAGGATCACAGGCCAGCCTCAGCAAACTTAGCAAGGCCCTAAGCATTCTAGTTGAGACCCTGTCTCAAAACAAAAGATAAAAAGGGCCAGGGATGTAAATCAGTGGGTAAGTTCCCCTGGGTTCAATCCCCAGTACGCCCAGTGATGTCATATTTCAGTAAGTGTACAACATTTTTAATTGTAAGACGTGCTGATCTTTATGATACGCTAAGAAAGAAAAAAAATGACACTGCCAATTAAAGCCATGACAATTAGTGACACAGGGCTTTCTTATCACTTCAAATTTTTGTTTTACATATCATTAAAAATTCTTACTAGACTTTATTTAGATAGGAATTTTTATCATGTCACCCCCTATATGTCTATAAAAAGGAAAATATAGGTTGAATATCTCTTATCTGAAATGTTTGACACCAAAGTGTTTTGGTCTTTAGAATCTTTGCAAACACTTAATGAGAAATCTTGGAGATGTGACCCAAGTTTAAGCACTCCTTAACACATATAACCTGAAGGTAATTTTATACATTTTTAATAATATTGGATATGAAACAAAGTTTCAACACAGTGAGACCCTGTCAAAAAAAAAAAAAGTAAGTAAATAAAATACTTGTAAATCCTTTTCTTTTTTTTGGTACTAGAGATTAAACCCAGGGACACTCAACCCCTGAACCACATCCCCAGCCCTTTTATATATAAATATATATATATATATATATATATATATATATATATATATATATATATATATATATTTAGAGACAGGGTATCACTGAGTTGCTTGGTGCCTTGCTAATGTGCGGAGGCTGGCTTTGAACTCATGATCCTCCTTCCACAGCCTCCCAAGCCATTGAGATTACAGGCATGTGCCACCACACCCAGTTTGTAAATCCTTTTCAATGCAGAGTCCAGCTTTCCCTAACTGCTTGTCCCCTGGTTGCTGTTGTATTTCATCCACACGCTATGTATATTGCTCCCTGGGCCACCTATACCACAAAAAGATGGCGCCACAAAATTTTCTCCTTGCCTTTTCTCAAGTCTTGGTCACTCTTCTCCAAGTTTGGTGTTTCTGCTTTCTTGACCTCACCTAAATGTCAGGAAGCTTGCAGAAAACAGCCACAACCCTTTCCAAATGATCCTTGTGTGCTCTGTTACCAGCAAGGAGATCCTCTCCTGCCAACAGGAAGACAAGTAAATGTGTGTGTTGCTAACGACGATAGAGGTGGGGGACAGGTGCCCAGCTGGTCACTCTGCCCCATTCCAAGATGCTCCATGGGAAAGAACCCAGAAGACTGCCGTAAGGGATAATTTGGATCATTAACATGAAGAACCTAGGCCTTACCCCATTGTTAGCACTCACAAAATGTCAGTTATTTGCTTTTGTTTGTAGTAAATTCTCCGCATCTTATAAAATTGAACATTTGGTCTTTAGTTTTGTAAACTAAATGGAACTTGCATATCTGAAGATGAGCTAAAATGAATTCAAACACATCCCATTCATATGCTCTCAAAAGGAATTTGTAGCCAGGCACATCTGTAATCCTAGCTACTCGGGAAGCTGATGCAGGAGGATCCCACGTTTGAGTCCAGCCACAACAATTAAGCAATGCCCTGTTTCAAAATAAAATAGAAAGGGCTGGGGCTATAGCACAACAGTAGAACACTCCTGGGTTTCATGCCCAATACTTATAAAAGTAATTTATAATTTGGGAAGGCAAGAAGAGGGAGGGGTCTATAAGCACAACGTCTTTTGGGGTTCTGCCAGGTAGCTGTGAGATCTGCTCTCCTCTTGATATCAATGAAATGTCCATGACCCTGGAGGTGACATTTAGACCAAGGGCGAACAAGTTGTCACCCATGGGAGATGTTCCTTATGGTTCAGTGTAAGTGTCTAAATGATCTTTTTTTTTTCTTTTTTTCCACCTCTCATGATTTAAAACTAGTTCAGTTATTATGTTGTGTACTTAGCAAGCAAAAACAGCCTCCCTGGCCTTCTTTTGTTATTGTAACAGGCTTTGGAACACTGCGTTCTATTTCAGAACTTAACACCTACTACAACTTTTTCTCGCCCCAGTGAGAGCTCAGTGGGAGATGGAAAAGGTTATCCCCCAAATAGGGAGTGAGAACAAAGACCAGGACACTCTCTCCCAGGTACCCCCTGCGTGAGTCATCAGAAAGCAGTAGAAGGCAGCCTGGCTTGACCGGCTGCTAGTGTTACTCTGTTCAACTTGAAAAGCCTTTATTGCACAACCTTCATTCAATACCACAGGACATTTTAACCCCTATGCACCAATAGTCCAGGTTTCCTTGTGCTTCTTTTTGGCACAACTCAGTATTTCTAAGCAAAATACCCGAGAACCGTTTTGAAATATGGTGACTCATTGGCTACAGAGACCAAAATTTGGCTCCCTTTGGTTTCATCTATAAAATGAAAATATGTAGGGTAGGCACAGACGGAGGTGCACAAGAGAGAAAAATAGTTGGAGGCACTTGCCTTCTCCCCACATTTGCAGGCTACTTTGTAAGGACTCCATTGTTAGAGCACAGAATCTAGCTTAGAGTATGGCTTTGAGCCAAAAGATATGAAGATTTTAAAATCTGATAAATAACGTCAAGCTGTGCTTACAGGCTGTGTCCCCTCAATAGTATAGGAGAGCACCCCAAGCCACACTGAACCTGTGGTTGTGATGTCGTTCTTGGTAAAGGTCGCACCCGTTTCCTAGGCTTATCAACCATTCTCTGGACTTCTTCTATTGGAGTGTTTCATCCATCTATGGTCCTTGGCATGTTACTGCAGGAGACTGAGATGTACGTCCCTGTGGACTGAAGGAAGGGCACAGCTGTTCAGCTGGGGTGGTACTAAATAAGCACTTTTGGCCCAACACAATCTGGGAAACTCCCTCCAAGAAGCCTGCTCCTAACACCCAGAGGTGGAGAGGACAGAAGTGCCTCAGGGAATTGCTACCATGAACCTCTGTAACAAGAGTGAGTAGTCTGTTGCTGGATGGAGAGAAGCCAGAGGGGCTAACCCTGTGGCTATTTGCTGTGTGGCCCAGAGGCTCAGGCAAGCAGCTGTGGACGGTTCTCTCTTCTCATTAGTGTTGGCTTCCTTGAAGCTCCCTGGACTGTAAGCCTGAAGCCTCAACTTATAGGTTTCTTTGTTTATTCTAAAGGAAAGAAGCAGGAAGTTCATTTTTGCCAGTGACCTTGACTGGATGTCTTTGATGATGATGTTTGATAGGTTAAAGGTTCAACATAGTTTATTTATGTCATTATAAAATGACGCCATCCTTGTTGTTATATTTTTTCATCTTTAATGAGCGTACTTCCTGAAATAAATTACACACACACACACACACACACACACACACACACGTCCACAGTTCAAAGCAGAAGTTTTTCAATTTAATTTACCTATTTTTTAATATTAAAATTTTTTTAAGTATTTATTTTTTAATTTTAGGTGGACACAATGTCTTTATTTTACACTTATGTGGTGTTGAGTATCAAACCCAGTGCCTCATGTAGGCTAGGCAAGCACTCTACCCCTGAGCCACAATCCCAGCCCCTTAACTTACTTATTTTTATTATATTTGCTCCAAACTTATGATACAATAATTAATTTTATTTTTAAATATTTCCCTGGACTTTTAGAACAATAAGCATTTTAGTCTTTCTAAACTGTTTTAGACTTTAATAAATTTTAAAACATTTTTCAACATAGTTTATTTATGTCATTATAAAATGACATAGTCATTAATAGGTAGAACTTGCATATTATACATAACATTTGTATATTATCTTTATTTTTTTCTTCCTTTAAAGAACAAAATGTCAAAGAAAACAAAATTGGAAAAACAAAGAGAGTCGCGGGTTTCTAAACATCGTTAACAAGCATATGAATTTTGAGGAAATAGCTCTACCTAGTGTTCCAAATGTGGTACTGCAGCAAGTCTAGCACCATAACTTGTATCTGAGTTTTCTAACCTTTTACTTGTGCAGAAATCATCCAGCGACCTTGTGGCAAGGTAGATTTCTTATTTAGAATGAAGAGTGAGGACTGAAATTCTGGCTCTCTAAGAAGCTGTCAGGGGATGCCAATGTTGCTGGTTCATGGAGCACATAGAGTAGTATAAGCTTAGCTTATACGGTTGCCTATAGAATTAGGAAGTTTTAGCGATGTGTAAAGATGATTTTAGAAGTTAAAAAGCTATAAATCAAGATCATGTTCTCTCTTTCTTCAAGGCATTAGTCAAAATTAATTGGTAATGTTGAATTAACTGTTACAAAAAAATACAATTGCCCTGGCTGGGCATAGTGACACATACTTACAATCCCAGGTACTGGGGCAAGTCTGTGCAAATTAGGGAAACTGTCTCAAAATAAAATTAAAATGGATGGGGATGTAGCTCAGTTGTAGCATGTTTGCCTAGCATCCATGAGGCTTTGAGTTCAAACCCAGCATAGGGGTTGCAAGAGACAAGGGTCCTAAATCAATTTCCTTGAATGCTCAACTCAACTTTCAACCACAACATCTAAGAAATTGCCAACTTATTCCTTTACCCACTGCCATCCTTTTAAAAATAGTTCTAAGAGCAACATTTCCATGTTCTATTTTGTCTCACTAGTGGCTGGAAAAGGCAATTATAGCAGGTCTGGAAAATTAATTGAGTTTTCAGGTGGGGAGGGGAGAAAAACAGGTACTAAATAACTCACCTCTGGCTGTAACAGTTGCAGGGAGACTAAGCCCTCGTGGTATTTACTTTGAGACCTGCTACATGAGGAAAAGAGTCTTTACCATCAGCACCATTCTTCTCTGAAGCTGTCTACATAATTTCTTCCTCAAAATGAGTTCCCAGTCAGGTGGAGTGGCACACACCCATAATCCCGTAACTCAGGAGCCTGAGGCAAAAGGATCAAGACTAGCCTCAGTAATTGAGCAAAGCCATAACAACTTAGTGGGACCCTGTTTCAAAGTAAAAAATAAAAAATAGTTCTGGGATGTAGTTCAGTGTTAAAGTGCCCCTGGGTTAAATTCTCAATACAAAAAAAAAAAAAAAGAAAGAAAAAAAGAATTAATGGCTATGCCATAGCTTTACGCCATTCATTCTGCCGGTACATACTCAATGATTAGAGTATGGCTTTGAGCCAAAAGATATGAAGATATGCCTTCTCTCTGTTGCTTAGCACAGCAGCCATGAGAAAGTGGCTCTTGCTCTTGACATTTTTCAGGCAAGTCTGTGGAAGCTTAGTGTTTGAATAGCCCTCCTACGTAAGCCATCAAGTTGGGACATGGGCCCAGGACCAGATCATTCCAAAACTCTGGCTTTAACCCACTTGTAAGTGTATACTTTGAGACTTCTCTCTCTTAAATGGTTGGAAGTTTTCAAATGTGTGTGTATGATACATATCCTCAAGAAAGAAGAGTTTGTACCATAAGATGCTAGGAAGTAAAATAAACGTTAGTTTAGGAAACTTGAAAATATTGACATCTTAAAAAAGAGATAATGGGATCTGACTTCATCTTTCCGAGAGGGTCAGATGAAAATCAATGTAAAAAGCATTGTTGTTGTTACTTTGTAGTTGGCTGCCTTTTATCTTCTTTTGCACTCACCAGCCAACACCAAAGAAGAACTTGGATTTGTCACCACCAAACTCAGGTTGTCATCCCTTCAGGAGTAAAGGTAAACCAGAGTATGTATGACTTAAAGTATTCACCACATTGATTTGTTGTTTTTTGCTACTGGGGACTACTCCCGGGTATGCTTTTAACACTGAGCTATATCCACAATCCTTGTTGTACTGATTTTGAGACAGGGTCTTCCTGAGTTGTCAAGGCTGGCTCTGAACTTGCTGTCCTGCTGCTGCAGCCTCCTGGGTTGTTGCTAGGATTACAGGCTCACACCACCAGACCTGCTCACTCCACTGTATTTTAATGGTATGTTCACCCTGAGTTTTCTGTTCTCTTCTCCTGTGCCTATTAAGCAATGACTTTACCTTTCTAATTTTAGTGACTCCAGTGCCTACCATTGTGTATGGTGTGTAGGCACTTCAGGATTATTAAATGTAAAAAATAATAAATAATTAACTATCCTAATTAAGCAGGACCAAGTAAACCCATGAAATGCCCTGAGGTATGCCCACATCTGGACACTGGGTGGCAGACTTACCTATGTTGAGAGGGCTACATTGGTTTCTGTGATGATGGAACTTTTCTACTTTTCCTCTTGAGAAAACAGGAGGATTTGGAGCCCTTTGAGTTGGAAAGCATCTCAGAGGTCATTGCTCAAGACTACTCTCATTTGTCAAAGCAGAGGATAACATTTCATTCTCAATAGCTATTGCATACAGATAACCATGAGACTACCAGTTAAATGTTGAAAAAGGCTGACAGCCCTTTAAACTAAACGTTTAGGAACAGGCCTGAGCAAGCCACTGGGTCAGGCTCTGCTAGAAACGTAAAGTGAGACTGAATCCCTGCTCAAAGGGGTGCGGTATGCAGCCCTGGGTCCCAGCAATCAGCTTGCACATAGCGATGCCAGATACATAGCCTAACACTGACGCCACAGCAAAGCCAACATAGAGGTAAGGAGAAGATTATGGCAGTAGCTTCTCCAACTTCAGACAAGAGCAGGCTGCATCCAACACTCATTCTCCAGTCAATTCAATGAAATTGTGGAAATGCCACCAATAGCATTTACAAATGAGAACCACCAAGAAAGTGGGCATTAGAAAAGATCCCATTTCCTGCATCAGGGACTTAGTTTTACCCTGACCAATGTGACGCTGGAGAAGAGCTAAGCTTACCACCAGCAACAATTGCATCACAGAAGCCAGACAGGGTTAGGCTGTGACCTAATTTTCTGGATGCTGCGACTCCCTGTGCAGGACTGAGAAAATTCCTGCCTCTCCCTTCTGCAAGCTCTCTGTCTACTGAACAGGAATAATAATCATGACACACTTCCATGGTGTCACCTTCCAGAGGAGCTGTCTCCACCTGCACATCAGAGAAGCAACAGAGACCCAGCTCCCTGAGAACTTCCAAGGACCAGAGTCATCCTTAATATTTGACAAACTGCAGTTTGTGATACCTGCAACATAATAAAACGAAGCCCTTAAGGCCTGTGACCTTGTATTACAAAATCACCTTTGAGTGATGACTTGACAACAGGTAATATTGGAGTCAGGGAAGAGAAAGAGCCATAAACTAAGCTGTATGTCCTATGTTAATTATTTAACCTGTGCCTCAATTTTTTCATCTATAAAACAGGGATAATACAAGGGTTTTGGTGAGAATTAAATAATATGTTCATATAAAGTAATTAAACTGCCATATATATATATATATATATATATATGTGTGTGTGTGTGTGTGTGTGTGTGTGTGTGTGTGTGTTATGTGTATTTTACTACAACTGCTCAAATCATTAAAATCATAAAATTTCAAGTACCCAGAATGTGAAGGCTCCTATACACAAGTAAATAAAAAGCCCATGAAAACTTCTCAATATCAATCACTATTAAGAAAACAAATCATAACCAGACAAAGCCAGGTACCATGGACACACCTGTAATCCCAGCTACTTGGGAGGTTGAGGAAGAAAGATAGAAAGTTCAAGGTCAGCCTGGGCAACTTAGTGAGAACCTGTCTCAAAATAAAAGGAACTAGGGGGCTGGGGTTATAACTCAGTGGTAGATCACTTGCCTGGCACACGTAAGGCACTGGGTTCGGTCCTCAGCACCACATAAAGACAAAATGATAAGTAAATTAAAAAAAATAAATAAAAGCATTTCTAAAAAAAATAATTGGGGATGTAGTTCAGTGCTAGAGTACCCCTGGGTTCTTTGAGGTACCCAGTACCACAAAGAGAGAGAAAGAGAATGCAAACTACCATTTCACATCTACTAGCATAGTCATAATAAAAAGTAGACAAATACCAAATGACAGCAAAGATGTAGAGAAATGAAAACACTCATTGCTAGGTGGAATGAGTAGAAGGAACATGGTGCAGCCACTTAGGGAAACAATTTGGAAATCTCTTTAAAAGTTAAAGATAAATTTACCCTATGATTCAGGAATTCCACTGCTAAGTAACTACCAAAGAGAAATAAAAACATATGTTCACATGAAGACTTGAAGATACATATCCACAGCGTCATTATTCACAATGGCCAATAAAATGGAAACAACCCACTGTTCACCAATTAATGAATGAATAAACATTCCCCACAATGAAATGTTATTTGACCATCAAACAAACAAACAAAAAGTGTTGGTCCATATTATCATATACATGAGATTTAAAAACATTACACTAAGTGGAAAAAGCCTGACACAAAAGGCTCATACTGTATGGTTCCATTTATGTGAATAAGGTAAATCCACAGATAGAGAATATAGACTGGCAGATGTCATGGTCTGGTTAAGAGGGTGGGGAGAAGGCAGAAAGGAAAGTAAATGAGTATGGGGTTTTTCCCCCTGCAATAATAAAAAAACATTCTGAAATGAGACAGCAATGATCATCCCACATATCTGCAAATATACTAAAAACCATTGAATTGTACACTTTATATCAGAGTTTTATTTGTATTAACTGTATCCAAAAGAGTATCTGGCATAAAGTAGTACTCAGTATTTGGAGAATGAAACAATGCAAAGTAGTTCTCACACAGTATGTCAGACATTATTTAACAATTACCCCATTTTTTAAATGTAGATTTTTCCCAATTTTTACTATGATAAATACTCTCACAATAAATAATTTTCCATGAAAATGGGTAAAAGATTTGAATAGACATTTCTCCATAGATAATTCCTAAATGTGTAGTAAGCAGATGAAAAAATGATCAATATCATGAGTCATTACAGAAATGCAAATTGAAAGTACAATATACTTTGCAGCCATTAGAAAGGCTACAGTCAGGAAAAAAGGATGAAGATTAAATAAGAACTCTCATACTAGTTGCTAGTAGAATATAAAATGGCACAGCCATTTTGGAATAGTTTGATTATTTCTCAGAAATTTAACTGCATGTTTACTATATGATCCAGCAATATACTCCTAGCTAAATGCCCAAGAAAAGTTAAAATATATGTTTACACACACACACATACAAATGTGTACATGGATTTCTAACAGCCAAAAAGTGAAACAATCCAAATGTTTATGAACTAATGAATAGATAAATAAAATGTGGTAGACCCAAACAATGGAATTTAGTAATAAAAAAGAATGAAATATTGATCCATGCTACAACATGGATAAACCTCAAAAGCATTATACTACATAAAAGACGATAACATGGGCTGGGGATGTGGCTCAAGCGGTAGCGCGCTCGCCCGGCCCGGGTTCGATCCTCAGCACCACATACCAACAAAGATGTTGTGTCCGCCGAGAACTAAAAAATAAATATTAAAAATTCTCTCTCTCTCTCTCTCTCTCTCTCTCTCTCTCTCTCTCTCTCTCTCTCTCTCTCTCTCTCCTCTCTCACTCTCTCTTTAAAAAAAAAGACGATAACATATTATGTGAGTATACATAATACAATGAAAGATCACATATTTCACAATGAAAGATGACATAATTTATGTGAAATGTCCAGAATGGACAACGCTATAGAGAAAAGAAAATAGATTAATGATTGTGTTAGAATGGGGTAGGGAAAGAATGGGTAGTTATTCAGTTTCAAGGTGATGGAAATGTCTTATAATTAGATTGTGGTGATGGCTGCGGGATTCTTTAAATAAACTAAAAACAATTGAAGTACAAACTGAAAATCAGGAGATTTTACGATATTCAAATTCTATTTATTATTGAGATAATGCCATTTTAAAAGTAAAAATATACTACAAAAGAAGAGCAAACTGCTGGGTACCAAGGCACATGCCTATCCATGGAAACAGGAGGCTGAGGCAGGAAGAGCAACCTAGCAAGTCCCCAGATAACCTAAGGAGACCTGTCTCAAAAAAAAAAAAAAAAAAAAAAGACTGGGAGTGTAACTGGTAGTGAAGTACCCCTGAGTTTAACCCACAATAAATTCAAAAAAAAAGAAGAGCAAACTGAAATCAAAATAGGCAGAAGAAAGGAAATAATAAAAGCAGAAATGGAGGAAAATGAAAACAGAACTAGAGAAAAATCAGTGAAATGAAAAACTGATTCTTTGAGATAATTAATAAAACTGATAAACCTTTAACTAGTCTGATTTTTTTTTTTTACACAAAAAGGGAACAAGAGAGAAAAGATGCAAATTACTATCAATAATCAGACCTCTTATAGCCCAGCATGGTAGTACACTCCTATAATTCCAGCAACTTGGGAGGATGAGGCAGGAGGATCACAAGGTCAAAGCCAGCCTCAGCAACTTAGTAAAACCCTGTCTCAAAATGAAAACTAAAAAGGGCTGGGGATGTAGCTTAGTGATAGAAGGCCACTGGGTTTGACCCCTGATATGGCGAGGGTGGGTAAAGATTAGAGCAACATCTCTACAGAGCCTACAGAATAATACGGGAATATTAATAAACAATTTTATACCTACAAATTTGACAATATAGATGAATAAACAAATTCTAAATTACTAAAGTTCATTTAAGAATAAATAATCCAAATAGTCCTATATCTATTACAGAAATAGAATCTGTAAAAAAAAAAAAAACTTTATAATAGGGCTGGGGCTGCGGCTCAGTAGTAGAGCGCACTCGAGGCCCTGGGTTGGATCCTGAGCACCACATAAAAATAAATAAGTAAAATAAAGGTATTTAAAAAAAACTTTATAACAAAGATAACTACAGACCCAGATGGCTTCACTGGAAATTGTGATAAAATACTTAATTATATCAATTTTATACAAAGTCCCAGACAATCAAAGATGATGGAATTCTTCCCAATTTATTTTATGAGGCCATCATTACTGAAATGAAAGCCAAAGAAAATATTACAAACCAATATCCCACATGTGTACAGAGGGGGGAAAAATATCCTTAACAGCATATTAGCAAATCACTGGAATGCAAGTTAGTTCCACCTTGAAAATCAATGCAAGAAACTAAAGAAAACATTCGATCATCTCAATAAATATCATATCAAGAATCTAAAGAAAACATGATCATCTCAATAAATATCATATCAAGAAACTAAAGAAAACATGTGATCATCTCAATAAATATCATATCAAGAAACTAAAGAAAACATGCAATTATCTCAATAAATAATTCAAGAAACTAAAGAAAACATGTGATCATCTCAATGAATATTTTTAAATCATGTTACAAAATTCAACCACCATTCATGACAAAAACTGTGAGCAAACCAAGGAAAAGTGTCTGTACAAATAATCTATAGCTAATTTTATATTTAACAATGTAAAACAGTTTTTCCTAAAATCTGGAAGCATGCTCTCATTACTATTTGTCATCATACTGGATGTCCTATCTAGCACAATTAGACAACAAAAGAAAGGTGTACAAATATAATAAAACATATTCAGGATCTATATACCAAAAAATAACAAAACATCAAGAAAATATCAAAGACCAAAATAAAAGGAGAGATACACCACATACATACTTGCAAGATTCAATATTGTGAAGCTGTCAAATCTCCCCAAATAATTCTATAGAATTCAACACAATTACAATAAAAATCCCTGAGCAGGCCATTTTTCATAGAAAGTAACAAGCTAATTCTGAAATTTTTAAAGGAAATGAAAGGAACTAGACCACCCAAAACAATTCTGAAAAGACCATCGTTGGAGGACTCACACTACCTGATCTACAGACCTAGTCTAAAGCTCCATAATCAAGACAGTACAATATTGACAAAAGGGTAGATAAGTCAATGGAACAAAAAAATATTTGGAACAGGAAAATGGAATAAAAGAGAAGACTCACACATGTCTGGTTAGTCGATTTTAGCCAAAGGTGCAAAGAGAATGTCTTTTCAACAAATGATGTTGAAATAATAGGACATACTTATGTAAATGAAAAAAATTAATGATGTTGACCCATACCTCCCTCACACCCTAAACCAAAACTAACTTGAAAAGCATCATAGGCCTAAATGTAAAATCAGGAACTAAGAAAACTTTCAAAAGAAAAAGAGGAGAAAATCTTTGTGGCTTTGGGTTAGGTGACAATATCTTAGATATGACACCAAAACCATCATTCATAAAAGAAAAAAAATGATAAATTGGACTTCATTAAAATTAAAATTATATCAAAATAAATTTTATTGTCATGTGTAACTAAAAATAACCATTAATTAATTAATTAAGAGTCTTGCAGTGTTAAGAAAATAAAAACAAAAACCCCGGACAGGCAGAAACTATTTGCAAAATATGTACCTAATAATATGCATTACATATTAAAAATATACTCAAACATCAATAAAATAATACAGATTTTAAATGGCAAAAATAGTTCTTCATTAAAGAAGATATATATAAATGTCAAATAAGCACACAAAAAGGATCATTGTGTCACTAAGAACATGCAAATTGAAACTATAAGAAGCTAACTAATCTTGCTGAAATTGAAAAATATGGCCCACATATGCTGGGAAAAAGGTGGAGAAACTGGATCTCACGCTGTTAGTGGCAATGTAAAATGGTACAACCACTTTAGAAAGAAAACAGTTTGGTGTAAATATGATCCAGACATCCCACTCCTTTATCCCACTCATTTATCCATGAGAAAGGAAAACATGATGTCCATACAAAGACTTACTACACAAAAATGTTCATAGCAGGTTCTTTTAAGACACAAACACTGTAAACAATTTAATTGTCTATCAACAAGGAAATGAATAAATAAATTATTTGGTGGAACATAGATTCATAAGCAAAAAGAAAGCACATTATTTTATGCACAATAACATAGGTAGGAAGGAAATTATTTATAATTACAGTATCTTTTTTAAGTATCACTAAAGCCAAGTGTGGTGGTACACAGCTGTAATCCCAGCAGCCAGGAGGCTGAGGCAGGAGTTCAAAGCCAGCCTCAGCATCTTAGGGAGGCCCTAAGCAACTCAGTGAGACCCTGTCTCTAAGTAAAATACACAAAAGGCTGAGGATGTGCGTCAGTGGTTATGTGCCCCTGGATTCAATCCCCGAAACCAAAAAAAATAAAAAATAAAGAATCACTAAGAACTGGAAGCAACCTGAATTTAAATAGGTGAACAAACACAATACATTCACAAGAGACCACCACTCTGCAATTAAAAGGAATGAACTACCTGTCAATAACTATATGGATGCATCTCACAAATACATCATGCTAAGTGAAGAAGGTCAGACTGGAAATGCTATAAAACCACATGGTTCAATCTATAGGGATTCTGGAAAAGGCAAAACTTCAACTCAGAATGGTTGTCTCTGGATGCCTTGCTAAAGGGATACAGCTTGGTTCAAGTAGCACAGCCTCTGGTATCACCACACCTGAATTTGCAGAGGCACTTGGAGTAGTTTACTTGGGCTCAATGCCAGTACTAGCTGTGTGACCTTCACATTATTTAATCTCTGTGCCTCAGTTTTACTATCTGAAAAATGGATAATAATTTATCTTACCACATACAGTAATTAAGAGGATCAAAAGTAGCCAATATTTGTAAAGCCAGTCTGACATCGAGTGCATCTTCTATAATTCTATAATTGGAGCCATTCTATAAATGTTATTTCCTTTTCCCTTAAGAAAAATCTTATGTTAAAATCTTAAGGAGAAAGAAAGTTAACAGCCATTCTGGAATTTGTACTAATGCCAGAGAGCACATTTAATTCTCTGATAGACTAAATTAAGTGACCCCATACTTATCTGACATTTTCCCTACTATAGCAGAGCCCTATTGTTTAAAGAATAGAGGGTAACTTTATATTGAAAAAGAAAAGAAAATCCAGAAACGCAATAAATGGAAAACCCATAGCAATTATTTGTCTAAGAAGTTTAGAAATCTTTTAAATCATTAACTCAAGGTGTTTTGGACTTCAAAAAACATGTACACTGAAAACAGTGTACCAGAAAAGGACTAAAATTGGGACTGAAGCCCTCCTGCTTTTATAGTTAGATTTTCAAGGGATGTGAACCCTAAGATAAAGCTTCCATCTGGAATCCTATGAGATCCTCATAAATTGTTTAAGGGGCTCAGTATACCAGTACCTTAGAGCACAGCATTGTTGCAGTTAAAATAAACCTGAGTCTCCCTGCTATACAGTGATTTAAGGATTATCTTTGTTTAACAGAATAGACGGATTTTTGTGACACATGCCTGTTTGGGCTGAGAATGATCTACACAATTATATTAAGACCAGGATACAGCTGTTTGTGACTAAGCCTTAGCTCACCAAATAAGTACCAGCTGAGCATTATACATCACAGACATCTGTTTCCTGTTTTTATTCTTCCTTTATCATTCTATCCCCATTTCCTTTCACCTGTAGGCCACCCAAGACAACCACAATTAAGCAAGCCTTGTGCTAAGTGTCTTTTTCCTTCAGACTGTTGTCAGGGTAGCTTAGTCATTCTACTTGCAGGGGTGGGGAGGGAAACCCAAGGACCCTCCAGAGTATATCCTGAAACTGGAAGGTTATTGCCTATGGTACAGGAGTGTCTTTAGGTGACTAACTTCCTCCTACACTTCCCATGAAGAACTCTTCCAGTAGAAGCAGTATCAGCCCCTGCAAAATTACAACTGTAAACTGCATCATTAAAGAAAACCCTCCTTCAAGAATAAGGCAATAACCTAACCTAGGGCCACGGCATACAAAATAGTATCTCTTGCGTTTATTTTCACACTTCATACCAGGATACAGAACACAGGATGTGTTTACATTTAAGGAAATTCATTTCTATGGAAACAGTTGAGGTCAAAGCAGTTCTCCTTAGCCCAAGGCAACATCTTTATCCTTAAGGTACTGTACCTGAGACTAGGGTTTAGCTCAACAGTAGAGTGCTTGCCTAGCATGCATGAGGTTCTTGGTTTGATCCTCATGTACCACAAAAGCAAAAGAATCTTAGAGGATAAAAGGTTTAATAATTGAAAGAGACTTTAGAGTTTATTTTACATAACATTGTGTTTCACAGTCACTGTATTATTACATACAGTTCAAAAAAGGTGAAGTAACTCGTATAATGCATTCCATTGAATGGTTTAAGAATATATGGCAGCACAGTTTAAATACCTAATAGGAAATACTCAGGAGAAAGTGTCTTTAAAATATATTTGAAGCCAGGCATGATGGCACATACATGTAATACCAGCAATTTGGAAGGCTGAGACAGGAGGATCACAGATTCAAGGCCAGCCTCAGAAATTTAGGGAGACCCTCAGCAACTTAGCAAGATCCTTCTTGAAACAAAACATAAAAAGGACTGAGGATATAGCTCAGTGGTAAATCCCTAGAACAAAAAAATAATAATAAAATAAAAATATATATGTACGTACATATATTATCTGTATATCTCTATAGATACATATATACACATACATATATACACATTTGAAACAGGGCTGGGATTGTAGCTCAGTAGAAGTGCATGTTTGGCATTAATGAGGCCCTGGGTTCAATCCCCCAAATTAATTTAATTAAATAAGATAAAATAGATATAATAAGTTCTGTACAATATACACAAACTATCTCCTTTGGATTAAAAAACAAGAAAAACTGAATTTAGTTCTCGAAGTACTAGCCAGAGCAATTAGACAGACAAAAGAAATTAAAGGCATAAAAATAGGTAAAGAAGAAATTAAATTATCGCTATTTGCGGATGACATGATAATATACTTAACAGACCCAAAAGGGTCTACAAAGAAGCTGCTAGAGTTAATAAATGAATTCAGCAAAGTGGCAGGTTATAAAATCAACACGCATAAATCAAAGGCATTCCTGTATACCAGCAACAAAACCTCTGAAATGGAAATAAGGAAAACCACTCCATTCACAATATCCTCAAAGAAAATAAGATACTTGGGAATCAACCTAACAAAAGAGGTGAAAGATTTATACAATGAAAACTACAGAACCCTAAAGAGAGAGACAGAAGAAGATCTCAGAAGATGGAAAAATGTACCCTGTTCATGGATAGGCAGAACTAACATCATCAAAATGGCGATATTACCAAAAGTTCTCTACAGGTTTAATGCGATGCCAATCAAAATCCCAACAGCATTTCTTGTAGAAATAGATAAAGCAATCATGAAATTCATATGGAAAAACAAAAGACCCAGAATAGCAAAAGCAATTCCAAGCAGGAAGTGTGAATATGGAGGTATAGCGATACCAGAGTTCAAACTGTACTACAAAGCAATAGTAACAAAAACAGCATGGTACTGGTACCAAAATAGGCAGGTGGACCAATGGTACAGAATAGAGGACACAGAAACTAATCCACAAAGTTACAACTATCTTATATTTGATAAAGGGGCTAAAAACTTGCAATGGAGGAAGGATAGCATCTTCAACAAATGGTGCTGGGAAAATTGGAAATCCATATGCAACAAAATGAAATTGAATCCCTTACTCTCACCATCCACAAAAGTTAACTCAAAATGGATCAAGGAGCTAGATATCAAATCAGAGACACTGCGTCTGATAGAAGAAAAAGTTGGCTACGATCTACATATTGTGGGGTCGGGCTCCAAATTCCTTAATAGGACGCCCATAGCCCAAGAGTTAATAACAAGAATAAACAAATGGGACTTACTTAAACTAAAAAGTTTTTTCTCAGCAAGAGAAACAATAAAAGAGGTAAATAGAGAGCCTACATCCTGGGAACAAATTTTTACCCCTCACACCTCAGATAGAGCCCTAATATCCAGAATGTACAAAGAACTCAAAAAATTAAACAATAAGATAACAAATAACCCAATCAACAAATGGGCCAAGGACCTGAACAGACACTTCTCAGAGGAGGATATACAATCAATCAACAAGTACATGAAAAAATGCTCACCATCTCTAGCAGTCAGAGAAATGCAAATCAAAACCACCCTAAGATACCATCTCACTCCAGTAAGATTGGCAGCGACTATGAAGTCAAACAACAACAAGTGCTGGCGAGGATGTGGAGAAAAGGGTACACTTGTACATTGCTGGTGGGACTGCAAATTGGTGCAGCCAATTTGGAAAGCAGTATGGAGATTCCTGGGAAAGGTGGGAATGGAACCACCATTTGACCCTGCTATCGCCCTTCTCGTACTATTTATTCCCTGAGGACCTTAAAAGAGCGCACTATAGGGATACGGCCACATCAATGATTATAGCGGCACAATTCACAATAGCTAGACTGTGGAATCAACCTAGATGCCCTTCAATAGATGAATGGATAAAAAAAAATGTGGCATCTATACACAATGGAGTATTATGCAGCACTAAGAAATGACAAAATCATAGAATTTGCAGGGAAATGGATGGCATTAGAACAGATTATGCTAAGTGAAGCTAGCCAAGCCCTAAAAAACAAATGCCAAATGTCTTCTTTGATATAAAGAGAGCAACTAAGAACAGAACAGGAAGGAAGAGCATGAGGAAAAGACTAACAGTAAACAAAGACGAATGGGGGGAGAGAAAGGGAGAGAGAAGGGAAAGCATATGGAAATGGTAGGAGACCTTCAATGATACACAAAATTATAAGAGGTTGTGAGGGGCAAGGGGGAGGAAAAAAAAAAGGGGGAGAGAATTGAACAACAGCGGAGGAGGTAGAGAGGGAAGATGGGAGGGGAGGGGAGGGGAGGGGAGGGGGGATAGTAGGGGATAGGAATGGTAGCAGAATACAACAGTCACTAATATGCCATTATGTAAAAATGTGAGTAACAGATGTGATTCTGCAATCTGTATTTGGGGTAAAAATGGGAGTTCAAAACCCAATTGAGTCAAATGTATGAAAGATGATATATCATGAGCTCTGTAATGTTTTGAATAATCAATTAAAAAAAATAAAAAATAAAAATATACCAGTAGAGAAAAAAAAAGAAGAAGAAAAACTGGAAAGTAGGTCAACAGTAACAGGAAGAGAATATGGACTTTTGCTTCTTTTAAAACTTCAATATTAATGTCAAAACAAGTATGAACTACTTTTTGTTCTGACAGGAAATTTGAGGGGATTTGTCCCAACAGTAACTTAAAAATAAGATTTATTCAATTCCCAACTCTTAGGGACTCTTAATAGTTAATAAAAACACATTTTCTTTGTCCTTAGGCATTTTTATTTGCAACTTTCTTGGCATTTATCATCTCTTCTTTCTTATATCACATGTAAATATAACTTTTTAATCGCCTAACACTGGAAGTATAAGATGTGCTGTCAAAATGTTTAGAAAAAGCAGGCACAGAAAAAAAAAACAAAAACAAAAACAAATACCTCTTCTCTGATGGTTTCCTGTACTTTGTCACACTCTCCTTTGAAAGTATTGTGCACAACAAGATTGGTGAATTAAGTAATTTATTGACTGTGATATAACTTACTAAACACAGCATTTCAGAATAGTAGATGCAGGATTAAAGAATTCTGCACTTTCCCTGAATTTTTCTAATGTGAATTAACCAATCAGAGTTGAGGTTTCAATATCAAAATTGGTGTCAATCCTCTTGCTTAACATTTTATATACTCTTATTCACTCATCATAACAGAAGTTTTCAGCTAAAATAAGCTGCCAAAGAATTCAGGCTCCCTTCAGAATGGGACTGTAACCAAGGTATGGCCAATAGGAGGTAAACAGAAGTTTTGTGTGGCAACCTCTAGGTACCTTCCTTAGGAAAAGTTGGCTTGCTTGTTGGTTCTGATTTGGATCATGAAAATGAGGACTGCACTCTCGGAGTGGGAGAGTTTAGGAGGGAGAAGCTCCAGGCTCTGATACTTCCTACAGCAGAACCAGCAACCAGTCCCCAACTGGGTGGCCACTTTGTGGAAAAAAAAAAAAAAAAAAAAAAAAAAAACTACCTCATTCACACACTGTGATTTGGAGCTCTTAAAAATGTAGCCAAAACTAACCAACTTGAAGTCACTTGGAGTCTCTGAAAGATAAAAACTTGTTTTTAAATTTTTGCCTAACCTTTGGAATTTCTAGGATTTTATGTTACCACAGAATAAGGTCTTCATGATTATTATTTCCAGGGTATAAGGAATGGTTTGGTATCAAGCCAAACTACATACTCCCAATAAATTACTTTATAAAGTTTCTACCTCAATGCATGAGGTAGAAAAATTAACACAACAGAACACTACATGATTTAGCCTTTTTAATTTTTCATTTTAAGAAAATAACCAGGGTTGGGATGTGGCTCAAGCGGTAGCATGCTCGCCTGGCATGCGTGCCGCCCGGGTTTGATCCTCAGCACCACATACAAAGATGTTGTGTCCGCCAAAAACTAAAAAATAAATATTCTCTCTCTTTAAAAAAAAAGAAAGAAAATAACCAGCCAAGAATCATTTTATTTCTATTGTGGAAGAATTATGAATTACTTAAGATCAATTTTTAATTGCTCAAGGGTAAATTAAGCTTTTATAAGATTTAGATACAATATATCTTTGAAAAGCTAATTTAGCTTACTAACTCTTAAATTAAACTGAGTTTAAGTCCTGCACTATGGCATGAGCCTGTACTCCCATCAGCTCAGGAGGCCAAGGCAGGACTTCTTGAGCCCAGGAGTTCAAAAGCTTATTCAATATAGCAAGACTCCACCTCAAAAACAAACAAAAACAACAAAAGAAAAATGAGTTTAATTTTCCCATTACCATTTTTATTGTGTACATAATCACTGAACAAGTTTTCCAAAGTTTTTTGAAATAACTAAAGGACAAAGGTCTTCAATGTCTGACATAAGTAGAATTATGTCTGTTAGAATATTTCTTTAAGACAGAATACTAATGGTTAATCATTATTGTCTAATCTCATCAGTGCTAGGAATTCTTGTTTCTCTAATCTCCCATATTGCCAGAAAATATATTACTTAGGAGTCATTCACTAGGCTTGCCATGGTGGTGCATGCCAGTAATCCCAGAAGCTTTGGAGGCTGAGACAAAAGGATTACAAATTCTGAGGCCAGCCTCAGCAATTTAGCAAGGTCCTAAGCAACTTAACAAAACCCTGTCTCAAACTAAAAAATAGAAAGGGGCTGGGATGTGGCTCAGTGGTTAAGTGCCCTGAGTTCAATCCTAGGTACAAAAAAAAAAAAAAAAAAAAAAGTCAATCACCAGCCTAAGCTCACCTTCCTGATCACCTTCCTGATCTTGACACTGAGTAGCAGAGCTCTCTGAGGCTACTGATTAAAAGGAGCTCATTTTATCAGCTCATTAGCACCTGCTTCAATCTTAGTTGAGCAGGCCTACTAATCAACCTCTTTCCACTTGTGTTTAATTCTGACATGAAACAATAACAAGGCAGAAAAGAAAAGATCATAAAAAGATGGACTAGAAATATTTTTAAATATTTATAATTGTCCTTCAATCAACCAGCAGAGTCTGAATCTTTGACACACAATCTACACAGTCAATTTCTATGTGCAGTCCTTATTTTCTGCAGTGTTATTTTAATTTTAGATGAAAATGAAAAAGAGATATGACTACCCTAACAACTAACAGCTGAGGAATTATACATTCATGAAATGCAAATGACTATATACAATGATTGGAGAAATCCATATGCTTCAGTCCCTTTTCTGGTACTCTGCTGCAACTCTGCTTTGCTGGAAGGGAATTCATGAGCTATAATACTTGAGGAGATTCTCATCTGTAGGTTTTAGAATTTTCTTATCTGCCATATTCACCACCCATCCTGGAGCAAGACCAAAGAAGATCTGCCTTGGATCCTTTCGTGTACTGAGCATTTTAAAGAGTTCATCTTTAGTGATATCGGGTAGAACATAGCCATACTTCTTGGCAAGTTCCAGTCTTGCTTCAGGAAATTTGGCAGGATCCGCCAGGTAACCACGGTTCTTTGCATCAGTATAATACGGCACCAGTGCTTCAGGGGGCAGCATTCGTTTTGGAATGGGTTGTCCACGCAGAAAGAATGGAACAGGTTTGCACAGAATATCTAAAAATGTTTTAAATTAAAAAAGAAATACAAATTATTGGCTCTATACTGTTACAAATTTTCTTATAATTACTAATTTTCAATTACTGAGATGAAAACCTAATTCCAAGAACTTTTTTATTAAGTAGGCTTATACTGAGTAAGCAAATGCAAATAATTCATTTTAAATAGTTTATATCTTGAAAGCCAAAGTCACTTCTGGTTAACAAATGATTAAGGAATGTCTAAACACAGGTAACATTTATTTAAGCCCTATGTTTAAAAACACAAAAATAAATTTTTATGACATTGTCTACATGTATTAGACCAGATAGAGTTCTGCTAACCACACCATTAATAGGAAATCCTAAAACAGAAAACCAAGGTGTCCAAACTACAAGTCAAACAGCTTTGAAGGCATTTAATATCTTCATATGGGGATCTTACTAGTTTAAAAAATTAGAAATATTCATTAAGATTTCTGGAAAACCAATGTTATTAAAATTAATTCTTTTAACTACAGAATAGGCAAAGAAATCTCTTGTGAAACCAACCAACAGAGGATTGCTACACAATCTCTGACTCTGAGGGGTAAGAAAAGGCAATACATAGACATGAAATATCACTGATGCCACAGCCTTTTGATAGTTTACAAAACAATTACACAAATACACAATTAGTTGTAAAAAAACAATAATGTCCTACTCATCACACTTCAGTAATGCAACCTTAACCTTAGCAGGAAACAAAACAAATCACATAAATCAAAACAAGCTCAATAAAGAACTTACCAAGATAGTACACATCACAGGGCAGTGACAAAGTTTCCCTGATTTAATCCGTTCATACATACAAAGTTCTTATTATACAATAAGGTATCTGTGGATCCTCACCCACCACACAATAAGTTCCAGAAGGGATTTCTGACTCGTGAATTGTCATCTCTCCATCATATGGAATAGTGTCCAGCAAATACTAGACATTGACTAAATATTAGCTGAATGTAAGAATCTGATAGGTGCCTTGTACATCGCATTATCTAGCAGTATCCCAGCATAGGGCAAGTGAGAAATGGCCATTAGGAGGAGGTCTCTAGACAGGCCACTCAGAAGAACTAGAAGATGACTCTCAAGGGTCAAGACCAAGAATGATAAAAGCAGAGGCACCAAAGGCTAATTTATGCTCTGGACAAAAAATTCTACATACTGCACTTATACCAGAGGATAATTAAATATCTGATATTCTCACCAAGAAATTACCTGTAGCAACTGAACAGGCCTTCACAGAAGAAATATAAATGGTCAAGAAATATATGAAAAAAATCTTCAACATCTCTAGCAACTTAAAACTATACAACAAATTAAATTTAAAACTATACTACAAATTAAAACTACATTTTAATTTAAAAGATTCCATCTCACTCTAGTCAGAATGGCAATTATCAAGAATATGAGTAACATTCTGGCAAGGATGTGGGGAAAAAGGTGCACTCATCCATTGCTGGTGAGACTGCAAATTGGTGCTATCACTCTGGAAAGCAGTATGGAGATTCCTCAGAAAACTTGGTGGAATGGACCCACCATTTGACCCAGTTATTCCACTTTTCGGTACATACCCAAAAGACTTAAAATCAGCACACTACAGTAACACAGCCACATCAATGTTTATAGCAGCTCAACTCACAATAGTTAAACTATGGAAGCAACCTAGATGCCCTTCAACAGATGAATGGATAAATTATACATACACAATGGAATACTACTGAGCCATAAAAAAAGAATGACTTTATGACTTTTGCCAGTAAATGGATGATTCTGGAGATTATCATGCTAAGTGAAATAAGCCAATCCCAAAAAGCCAAAGGCCAAATATTCTCTTTGCTATGCAGATGCTAACGCACAACAAGGGGTGGGGATAAAGAATAGAAGTGCAGTGGATTAGACAATGGGGAATGAAGGGAAGGTAGAGGGGATAGGAATAGGGAAGACAGTAGAATAAATTGGACATACACCACCAGTGAAACCACACATTATGTACAAGCACAAGAATGGGATCCTAATTATAAGTTATACTGTTATATATACACACAAAATATATTCTACTGTCATGTACACCAAAAAAGAAGACATAAAAGAAAACAGAGTGTGGCAGGTTTTTAGTTTTGTTTTGTTTTGTTTTTTTTTTTTTTTGGTGGTGCTGGGAATTGAACCCAGGGTTTGGTGTATGCAAGGCAAGCACTCTACCAACTGAGCTATATCCCCAGCCCCAATTGTGGCAACTCTTAAAAAATAAAAATAAATTACCTTTGGAATATATTTAAGAAAGAAGTTCACAAAATACTTTATATAAGCTATCCTCACTTTTAAAACTTTTTTTTTTTTTTTTCTGGTAAGGAGTGAATAAAGACACAGTATATGGGAATAACCTTGTTTCTCTGAGGAGAAAAAAGTTTGCATCAGTCCACAGTCACCAAATAAACTGTATGCACCCATACCCCAAATTTACTTTAGGCCTAAAACATGACTGGATAAAGCCATTAAAAGTTCTAATAAGGGGCTAGGGTTGTAGCTTAGTGGTAGAGCACTTGCCTTGCATGCATGAGGCACTGGGTTCGATCCTCAGCACCACATAAAAATAAATAAAGGTATGTGTCCATCTACAACTAAAAAAATTAAAAAAAAAAAAAAAAAAGTTCCAGTAAGTGGGCTAAGTAGAGTGGAAGGCACTGGGTTCGATCCTCAGCCCCACAAAATAAAATAAAGGTATGTATCCATTTACAACAAAGAAAATATTTTTTTAAAAAAGTTCCAATAAATTAGGAAAACGTGCTGATGGCTGCCTAATCATACAAAAATGCAAAATAAATCAGGCATTATTCATCATGATCAAAGTCTTCTCATTAAAAGAACAGGCATCAGCCAGGTGTAGTGATCCACTCAAGTAATCCCAGAGGTAGCAAACATTCAAAAAATGAAGAATTTATTCTAAACTTTAAAAAATTTGGCTCAACATGATGGTGCATGCCATAATCCCAATAGTTCAGGAGGATGAAGTAAGAAGATTGCAAATTCAAAGCCAAAGCAAGCAACTTAGTGAGGCTCTAAGCAACTTAGTGAGGCCCCATCTCAAAATCAAATATAAAAAGGGCTGGGGATGTGACTCAGTGGTAAAGCTCCCCTACATTCAATCCGAGTACAAAAAAATAAATAAATGTTTGACTAAATCAACTCTGTTCGATCACTAAGAGAAAGAACTCTTCTTACTTTTAAAATATCCCTTTTAAAAAGGGAAGAAAAATGCGTATTTATTTTCCATAACTGAAAAAGTACAATTAAGTCAGTTATTCAGAAAAAATTACTACTGTTAAACCTGTGATTTCATTGCTTAGTTAATGAAAGGCTCCCAAGACAACTGCAGAGTAGCCTGGAAAGGCCAAGCCCAAGAGTCTCAAGGATGACAATGACTCCCTAGACTCCAGCAAATGGCATCAGATGGCATCTGTCTGGTGAGCAAACACCACTGTCATACTCTGTGGTGACAATGACTGAAAAATATTATGACATCGAAAAACCTTCCAAAAATATTTGTGATTAATGTAAAGAAAAATATTCATTTTCATATTCAAGGAAGCTCACTTTAAAAAATGAGTGATGAGGGACTGAAATGGGAGCAAATTATTTTACATGCTTGAGTATTCTACATGAGTATGTCAAAATAACCTCACTATTATAAATAAATATAATACACTAATAAAAACATTTTTAAAAAATGAGTGACAGACCAAGCTAAGAGGCTCATCTACAATAAGAAGAAAATGAGAATTATGATTTATATTTTTATAAACTTTCAATTATGAGGAAAATGAAATGGTAACTAATTATTTTAAATTCTCCATACAAAGAATATGAATATTTCCTTTTCTACTTTATACATCAATTTTAAAAGAATTTTCTTATAATTGAGCCATTTGGTCATGAAATGTTTAACTCCCATTTTAATGTAAAACCATTAAAGAATACTTTGTAAAAGCATTTAGTCATCAAACTGTGTTTGGTTTTCAGCGCTTCAATTTAAATTGAACTGAATGAAAATCTCATTCAAGGAAGAGAGGGAAATAAAATTATACCTGGGTGTGGTGGCACACACCTGTAATCCCAGGAATTTGGGAGCCTAAGGCAGGAGGATCACAAGTTCAAGGCCAATCTAGGCAACTGGGTGAGACCCAGTCTCAAAAGAAAATATAAAAAGGGCTAGGGATGGAGCTGGGGATGTGGCTCAAGCGGTAGCGCGCTCGCCTGGCATGCGTGCGGCCCGAGTTCGATCCTCAGCACCACATACAAACAGAGATGTTGTGCCCGCCAAAAACTAAAAAAAAATAAATAAATATTAAAAAATTCTCTCTCTCTTTAGGGGCTTGGGATGTGACTCAAGCGGTAGCGCGCTCGCCTGGCATGCGTGCGGCCCGATCCTCAGCACCACATACCAACAAAGATGTTGTGTCCGCCGAGAACTAAAAAAGAAATATTAAAATTCTCTCTCTCTCTCTCTCTCTATAAAAAAATAAAAAATAAAAAAGGGCTAGGGATGTGCCTCAGTGGTACAGTATCCTTGGGTTCAATCCTCAGTACCAAGAAAAAAAAAAAGAAAAAAACATCTGCTGGTTTGTAACGGCTACGGAGAACAAACACAACTTGGGAAAAGGATATAACTATATGCGTGCACGTGTGTGTGCACGTGTACATGCATGTTCCTGCGGGTATGGGTACATATATGCATGCATATGCTTTTGGGTAGGCCTACATACACATGTGTGCATGTATGTACTTGTGCATGTGCACGTGCTCTTTTATTTAGTACAGTCAAGAATGATCTCCCTAGTACATGAAGAAATGATCTCTCCTACATGGCCCAGAGCCATGAAGATTCTAGGTGGAGGGAGTAATATCTGGGAAGCACCCAGAAGTACCTAGGAGGAGGGAACAGCTAAAGAAGAAGCCTGAAAGTGAAGGGGCGTGGCATGAGAAGGCAGGCCAGGGCAGGTGGCCAGTGATGGAACTAAGCAAATAGAGGGAATAGTGGGAGTGAGGCAGAAGGTGGTCCAGATCACACCCAGCCTCAAAGGAGCAGCAGGGATGCCACTGGAGCCTTTGTGGTAGCTCATGTTTTAAATGAAATCCTGTGCCAGGTTCCACGACAGGCAGGACAGACACAGAGAGGTCAGGTAGGAAGTATCCTAGTCATGCAGGCAACAGGATGGTGGTTTGGACCACATGGGCCACATGTAGCTGGATTATGAACACAGTATGAAGAACAAACTCATAGGGTTTATTTGGATGTAAAGAAAGAGTTCAGAGGACTCCAAATGTGGAATAGGAAACCAGAAAGATGGAACTGTCACGTACACAGGGGAAAATGCAAAAATAGCATGAGGTAAAAGAGAAAAGAGACATTCTTCACATGTTAGGTTTGAGATCCTTCCTGAATTTTCAAGGAAAGACTCCAGTCATAGGCCTGGGTTCAGAGGACAGACTGAGAAGCTGTATCGTCTTTGGTCTGTCAGCTGCATGCTTTATATGATAATCCACGTGCTAGATATGGATCAAATTAACAACAGTTGCCATTCACTCAGTTATTAATAAAGAAGAAAAGAAGAAAAGAAAAAAATGACTACAAGAACAAGCTTACCCAGACTTCTTGGATCATAGAAGGCTGTAGTAACTACACCACCATTTTTTTCAATCGCAGCGATAGCTAGTTCTGAAGCCAACTGTACTTCGATATTGATTTTTGCCCTAAAGGTGTCAGCACCCTGCCATAGTCAAAACAAAGTCTGTTAATAAATAGCTTGAATAAAAATAATTAAGGCACGTTTCCTTTTTATTTATTTTGTATTTGTGTATATACTGAGGAGGGAACCCAGAGGACTCTACCATGGAGACATACCCCCCAGCCCTTTTTAATTTATTTTTTTATTTTTGTTTAGTTATAAGTGTACCTTTATTTTATTTATTTATTTATTTATATGCGATGCTGAGAACTGAACCCAGTGCCTCACACATGCTAGGCAAGCACTCTACTACTGAGCTATGACTCCAGCCCTTCAATTTATTTTTGAGGCAGGATCTTGTTAAGTTGCTAAAGGCTGGCCTCAAACTTGAAATCCTCTTGCCTCAGCCTCCTGAGTTGCTGGGATTACAGGTGATCACTACATGCCCAGCTCAAGCTTTCTTTTAAATCGTACTCTCCTCTGTAAAGTACCTGTAATTTAGTAATAATTTCTATTTAAATATATATCAAATTTTTTTTTTTACATTTTATTTAGGCCACCCTGTTTTACCAATTTTAAACCCCTGTAAGTAGAAATGGATATGTTTTCAGTTTATGTATTTAGTAGATATTAACTGCAAGTATTTCATTAATAGTAGATAAATAGTAGATGAATTAATCTTCATAGCAACTATATGGCAGGGTATTGCTATACCAACTTCACAGATAGGGATACTGAAGCACAGAGAGTTTGAGTAAATGGCCCATGATCAGAAAGCTAGGATTCTAATCCAAGAACCTAGTCACAGCATTTGAGGTAGTTTTTGTTGTTTTTGTTTTTCTTTTTGTGAAGCTGGGGATGGAACCAAGGGCATTGTACTTGCTAGCCAAGCACTCAACCACTGACCTACATTCCCAGCAGATTCTGTTCTTAACTACAACATTTTGCTGCATTATAAAAACTAATCTTCCTTAGCCCTAAATAATCAAGAGGCCAAGAAGAAGTGAAAGTTTCCACAAGGGAGTTGGAACAGTGAGAAGAACAAAATATCTGGCAACACCTGAATTTTAGAGGGGGTCAGCCCTCATTTTAGGAAAAGGTAAAAAACAAAAATTCATTTGTACTCACTAGACTTTGTTATAATCTCTAAACTGAAAACAAAAAATGTATTTTTATTTACTTCCAAATAAAAGATGGCACCATTGCCACTCTTTTGTAGGAAAAGAAATTTTTTGCTATTTTGATGTGGTTAAAACAAACTGGCCTCCAATTTGGTTCCTTTGAGTAAAAAATCTTCATGTATTTCAAAAACATTCCATCAAATCTAAAATGTAATTCTCATATTTTTACCTTTAGTATTGGTATGAATTTTTATAATCAATGGCCCCTTGGATTCATAAAACAGGGCCCTGACATATAATTTGTGATTTTTAATTACTGCTCCATAGATTGTTTAATCATCTCCCTATTCTTGGACACTGATGTCAGTTCCAGCATTCTCAGGATAATAAATAGCATTTTTAGGAAGAGCTTTATATCTTGTTTCTTTTATTACCCACTATGTACTTGTATATGTAAAATCCAGAAAATGTAAAGAATTTACAAAGCTATAAAAAATGTATGATTACATTTACTCAACCACAGCCCTAGGGTAAAGTTTTCAGGAAAATTTTTGCTAGTTTAATAGACATAGACCTGAAGTTATTGGGATGTGCAATTTAAGACCTGATGAGCTCATGGATTTTCCCATGTTAAGATATATGTCTGTTTCCTTATACACCCAGAGTAAAATACTGAGGCTTAATCATGTATTTGGTATGCTCTTTTCAAATTATCTTATCTGAAAAGTTTAATCAGGAGACTGCTTTTTCAAACATATATAAAAGATTTTTCCATAAACATATGCTTCCCCCTAGTGGACACTAAGTTATCTACTCACCTACACAGAAGAAATAGTAGTTAATTAACCTATAAAAATTTATGTTTATGAATTCCTGGCCAATTCCTATAAACAAAACTTATTTAGTGCAATTAGAATGGGATTTGATTCATTCCATACCTCTCACCTATAAATATTCACTGAGTGACTATCATAAATGATTATTGAAAATAACAGCAATCAAATTATCTGCCCCCAGGGGAGCTTATATTCTAGTAAGAAAGACAATGACATAAATGCCTAAATAATAAATACCAGATGTTAATATATATTCAAAGAAAATGCTTTGGGCAGGGTAAGGGAGAAAGTGTGACTGCAAGAGTAAGGCAAGTACTCTATAAAAAGCTGTCAAAAAACGCCATCCTGATATGTTTACTTTTAAGCAGGGAACCAAAGGTAGTAAGGGAACAAGCTGTAGGATACACAGAAGATGTACAATCCAGGTCCAAAAATATCAAATAGAAAATTCCCGAAAAAAAAAAAAACAATTCATCCTAAGTTTTAAACTGTGCACTGAGTAGAGTGCTAACATCTAATACCATCCCATCCCATTCTAGTATATACTACCAACTCATTAGTCTCTTACAGTACCACAGTGCTTACATTCAAGTACATATTTTACTTACTAATGACTCCAAAGCATAAGTCTAGTGATGATCGAATTTTGTACAAGCCAAAGAGAAGCCATAAAGTACTTCTTCTAAGTGAAAAGGTGAAAGTTCTGGGCTTAACAAGAAAAAAATTGTATGCTGAGATTGCTGCTAACAGCTACAGTGAATTATTAATGTTAATCTCTCCTGTCTCTAATTGATAAATTAATCTTCATCACAGATATGTATATAAAGGCAAAAACATAGTTTCAGGCCTCCACCTTAAAGATATCACCAATGGAGCTAGTGGGAAGGGAGCCCTATTGTATGGGGAATTAAAAAATTCCTTCTATTTAACAAAAAGAGGTCTAATTCAGACTTACCTCCTCAACCAGCTGGACACCATAGTCCCTTTTAAGAGGCTGGATAGTCACACCTCTCCCATTGACAAGCTGGGTTAAGTCAATAGGTTGAGTAGGATCAACTCGACCCAAATCAATAAGATACTGCAGTCTCTTGAGACTCAAAGGCTGATACTGGCGTCTGAAGCTATGAAACAACAATGTAACAGTTGGAAAATACAAATTAATTTTTCCAAAATTTTTAGAAATCAATTCAAAGCTTTGTCCTCTGTTTTCTTCCATCAGTTTTGAAGGTCTAACAAAATAAAACCCTCCTGAGTATAACACAAGCATGTAGTGTTGCTGAATTTGCAGTAATGAAATAAAACTAGTACTTCCTTATTCCACTAAAAATAATTTGCCTCTCTAAAGCATTTACTTCACCTATGTACACAAATTAACAAATTTAACCCACTATCTGAATTACATAGTAATGGAGTATAAAGAAAAAATTGCAGTTATCATTTACTAGGTAACTATAGTGGGCTAGATATTATGTGTTTATGTATGTGTGTGTGTGTACAAATACCATACATATACATATATAATATTGAAAATGCCTGGTTTTTTTAATACATGAGAGCCAAATTTTCTACCTCTAGGTCTCTCCTAAAAGAAAAAAAAGAGTTTAGCATTTTCAGATGTGTGTGTATACGTGTGTGTGTGTGTAAATCACAATAGAGAAGCACAGACATTACTATCTTCATTTTGCAGTACAATGTTTGAGCTTTTTTCCACTACTAATCGAGGCCTAAGTCTCATTACAAAAGTGATTTGTAGGACTAACAGCAAAAGGGTTTTTTTTTCTAACAATAGCTCCAAAATGAATTTAATGTTTCTACTAAATTACTGTTTAGGTGATTTTCAGTGTAGATTAGGGGTTTGTACTTTGAGAAACTGCACAATCTTACCTATGTCCTTCATTAAATCCATATTTTGGGATTCGGATATAAAATGGAGTCTGGCCTCCCTCGAAGCCCAGCCGTGGTCGGGTTCCTCTCTGCCTTTCTCCTTTATGGCCTCTCCCACATTTTCTACCTCTTCTCCGACCTCTTGGTCGCCTCGCCTATAAAGAAAACAGTTGAGTTTTAAGATCTTCAGATACATTTCTAAAAACTGTATTTCGCTTCTTTGCTCTGTGTT
This sequence comes from Spermophilus citellus, assembly GCF_964194105.1. NCBI lineage: Eukaryota > Metazoa > Chordata > Mammalia > Rodentia > Sciuridae > Spermophilus > Spermophilus citellus. The sequence goes on along the minus strand of NC_138194.1, from coordinate 27,746,264 downwards.
TGGTTAGGTCATTCACTCACCCAACCAACCAGTGTTAGCTGACACTATGTTCCAACCACTGTTCTAGCTACTCAAACATACATATAGTCTATTGGCATCTGTGCCTCTGAGGATGTAATTAATTTTTGTAACCAAAATACAAGTTGTGGAGAGCTGCAAGGGTGGGATGGGACTAGGGTTCTGTAATAGCCCAAAACTGGAGGGGGGCGGGAAATCCCTAGAATTAAACATCCACAATAAAGCTTAAATTATAATCAAGAAAATGTTTTCATCTTAAACGTAACTGTACGTATGTAACTGTTGCCAATATACACTATTTTATTTAAATACTTAATTTATTTTAAAAAATATTTTTCCTTAATTTACTTGCTGTCACTTCGCGTAAGCAATAAATTGAGTGTTACAATATCCGAAAGTCGACCACAGCTTTTTTAGCTGTATTCGGTGAGCTGCAGAAGAGATAAATGACAAACCAATTCACGTCTTTCCGATGCCGAAAAAAATACACTTTCTAGGAGAGCACTTCATTTTAAATCCAAATTTGAATTACGATCATCTCGTAGTGCTTGGTTTGCTCCTCTAATATGCTTTTAAATAAAGATCTCTTTATGAATGCAGAGCAGGCGGAAAGACTTTCCTTGATGCAGTGAAGGGGTACCAGGGGTCCGGCAAGCCTACGTCCACCCCGACACCCCCAGGAAAGGCACTTCTCGGGCTTGATGTGCAGAGAAAGGCCGCTGCCATTGCCCGGGCCCCCAGCGCTCTCCCGCACCACCACCAGTCCTTTACCGGTTTCCTGGAGCCGGGATTGGGCTTTAAATTGGCCAGGCTCACACGCGGCAGGGCCCGGAGCAGGTCTAGGGACCTGGCCCCACCGGCCTGCGCTGGACCAGCCATGACCGCAGGTCCGGGAGCTTCCAAGGGCGCCCTGAGCCGCCTCCAAGGCCACGTGGTCTCGGCACAGTGCTCTACGGCCGCGGCCCCGCCCCTGTCGTGCTGCTGTCGCGCGTCGGGAGCCCTGGATTCCGGCCGTGGCTGTGGAATTTGCAATCTTGTGTCGAAAGCTAGCAACAAAGTTTTATTTTGGTACTTTGAGGCTGTGATCCTATGTTGCAAGATTCTGCTTAGTTCTCGAGTCCCCGTTTCGATTGAAAAAGATTCTCTTCCGCCAAAAAAGGGCACGCACTTAAAACGGTGCGTTAGAGGGTCCTTTTTTTTCCGGTCAGTATTTGGCTTTGCATATTTTGTGTTAAGAGACAATGTCACGAAGCAATGTATTCGCTAAGCTTAATGTGGAACCCAGAATAAAATAATGTGAGCGGGATACACTGCGAGATACAAAAAATAATACCTGGAGTGGAGTTTTTAAAATGCCTGACTTTAATATTAGTGTCTGAATTAAGATTCCAACTGAATTCTCATCTGTGTGTATCCAGTGAATCACTGAATACTAACTTGATTTACTATTAATGATAGGAACCACACCGAGCGCCTAGTAAGTGCCAGACAATGCGTAAAGTTGGTCTTATTCAATTTATCTAACTAAACAACCACTCTCGAGGTAGATGTTAACCTCGTTTTGCAGACAGAAGGTAAGGCGTGTCATCGAGCCAGGTCACACAACAGCAGAGCCAGAATTCAAACTTACACTGCCTCCTTCTAGTACTTTTTGTATTTTGTATTTTTGTAATGTAAGAAGGGAATATTTATTTTCGTCACAAAACACATTATTTTAACTCCAAGAATAAGTGAGTTTAAACACACTGTCTGAGTGAGTTTAATGTAAAAAAATAATATGTTGCTTCCCTTCTCTTTCCTTTAATATTCTTTTGCTATTTCACTGTTTTGCAAGGGAGTCGTTCCTGTTGGCTCTTACTAGCAATCACAAATACTAAAGGTGAGAAACTTTTTGGAGGACATCTGTTTATGTTTAACTAAAACGCTTTGAAGTTACCTTAAATCCAGTGTAATCTAGATCCATAAAGAAGCATTTGCATTCATTCTTTTATTTAAGCAGTATGTATGAGCAGTATACTGAATTTATTGCATGGATGAAATCAAGCAGGATTTTGTTCGCAGAAATCCAGGAGAGAATTTCCAAAATAAGTATTTTTGAAAGTTTTGGGGTTTTTGTTTGTTTGTTTGTTTGTTTGTTTTTTGGTGTTTTTTTTTTTTTGTTTTTTTTTTTTGTTGTTGTTGTTGTTGTTTTTAAGGAATACTCTTGTGTAGCCGCAGCCAGCACAGGCTTCATAAATGAAGGTTCAGCTACATAAGAAATCCCAAGGGAGTTTTGAATTAAAGAGACAGGCTCTACTTACCTTTAAACCAGCTCCAGGATAGCTTCTCCTAGCTCTAGCCTCCAGCTACCTATTGAGTAGCCAGGTTTACTGAAGAGGCTAGCCAGAGAGACGCCAGGGAGTGGACTTTTATTGGGGAACAAAAAATTCTGGGGAAAATCCCATCCAATGAAGATTAAGGGGGGCAGTGTCCCAAGGTCAGGTGGGACAATTGGGTCTTTGGGGTACTGGCCAGACACGCCTCCACACAGACAAGCCCTGGGACCTGAGAAGGGTGGGGAAAGCTCTGGACACAAGGATGTGTCTAAGCGCCTCTGCCCAGCCAGGGAGGTAACTCAAATCACGTGGGAGGATGGCCTCCCACACTCTTGTAGATAAATTAGCAAAAATAGAAGAAATAAGATATAAGTGTTCTGCACAATTACATGAAAGTAAGGTGCAGAAGTATCAAAGAAATGGAATGTAGGGGAAAAAATAGAAGCTACTTCTTGTCTGTAATGGTTTTTGTTTGTTTTTGGTTTTGTTTGTACTGGGGTTGAACCCAGAGTCTTATGTTTGGTAGGCAAGCACTCTTCCACTCAGCTACATCTCCACCCCTTTTTTGTTTTATTTTGAAACAAGGTTTTGCTAAATTGCCCATCCAGCCTCAAATTTGCATCCTTCTGCCTTAGCCTCCTCAATAACCAGGCTGAATGTAGTGATACACACCTGTAATCAGAGGTTCAGAAGGGTAAGGCAGGAGGATCTCAGGTTCAAAGGCAGCCTCAGCAACATAGTGAGACTGTAAACAAACTATTGAGATCCTGTCTCAAAATAAAAATAAAAATGGTCTGGGGATGTGGCTCAGGAGTTAAGTACCTTGGGTTCAATCTCTCATAATAATAATACTAAATAGCTTTTAATTCAAAAGCCTCCATCACCTTTTAGAACTTTCATATCTTTGGGGAAAAAAATCACAAAATACAGAAAGATACATGATTTTTTTCCCTCTACTTAGAAAATAGATGTTTGCATTAAACAATGAACTTCTGGTTAAGTGTTAATACCAATAATGGTTTTTGTTTGGGGAAATTTTTATTGAGTAAATGAGATATAGGAAATGCAAAATAATGTGCTGTGCTTCTCGGAAATAGATATTATCTTGGTTGTGTGGGTTATGTAATGTGATTGGTGGACATCAGTTAATAGTGGAAATAATAATGGTTTGCAGTTAATTGTAGGCTACTTGTTTATCTTATATTCAACATGTTAATTAAGCATATAAATCTGTCAGAATTATTTGATGAGTTTCATCTTTGCTGTAAGAATGTAAATTGAGGAGGTGTGGTGAATAAGTCAGTGATCCTTGCCTTAAGTCTGTAGAAGTTTTTCATCATCATCACAGAATTAGTATTTATTACACACCCACATGCTTGGGGTGTTGTTCTAAACCCATTTTTAGATCAAGCTAAGGAGGCCTTGTAATAAGGAAACATTTATCTCAACAACTATTCAGAGTCTATCCTGATTCCAGCCCCAGTTCATAGGGACTACTGAATCATTACATAAAAACAATGAAATGAATCCTGTAAAGATGAAGTAATTAGAAATGCCTTGGGAAAGCCCCAAGCACTCTCAAATAATCTCTCATCTGTACCAGTGCCTAATAATTTGTTAATGTAAATTGATTCCTTTGAGCTCATTATTTTAGAAACACATTCTCAAGGTGAGAGTGAAGAAATGAAAATAAAAGGAAATAAATTCATCATATGCTTTGCATGAACCCCTCATACTATCCAACAGAATGAAGTGTTTGATCAACTTAATCATCTGTTATTGAGCTTAAAAAACAACAAAACTAAATCACATCTCCCTAAATGAGATAACTCATTGAATAATACCTTAATATCTTGGCAGAAATGTGAACAGGAGGAAGAAAGAATCTGCATTTATTAGACTATGATTGAATTTTACTACCTGCCCAAAAGTAAGGCATTTTCAGAATGAAACCAAGAATAGACTAGGTGTGTGATAATCAATTTTGAGAAGCAGAAAGCAAAAATAATTATTCCTTAGAGGAGGTAGGAGGAAACCAGGCCCAGGAAAGCTTTGAATTCCTTTGATTTGGGGAGAAAACTAGTATTGAGAGAGTTCTATGAAGAGGGGATAGAAGGGGGCTAGAAATCAGTCTCCTTGATAAAACCTAGTTCATTTTACAAAAGCTTAGTTCCAAGTTCACACCTAGATAGGCTTTTATTTTAATTTTATAAAATATGGTAATGGCCACATATGTTATTTTAAAAAATCGAATAGCATATAAGGGCTTATGATGTGAAGCAATAGTTTCCTATCCTATTTTTATTTTCACTTCCCAAAAGCAATTCCCTATGGTGATGAGGATCAAACCCTGGACCTTGAGCCACACCCCCAGCCCTATAAGCAATCACTTTTAGCTTTCCATTTTTGTTTCTTCTGGTGATTCCTGCTTATTAATAAATTAATAAATAAATAAAATCTCTCCACTAATTGTATGTGTGGCTTTTTATGTTGTTTTTTCTTTGTGTGTGTGTGTGTGTGTGTGTGTGTGTGTGTGTGTTGCTGGGGATTGAACCCAGGGCCTTGTGCTAGCAAGGCAAGCACTCTACAAACTGAGCTATGTCCCCAGCCCCATTAATTGTTTTTTTTTTTTTAATTCAACTTTCAACATTGTATTCACTTATCTTATGGTAGATAAACATTTCGATAACTTAAACTATTTCCTCCCAGTATTTTAATTATCTCATGGTAAAGTTTGTAATTTAAATATGTAATTTCAGTACTTTAACCTATTAGATCCCAAGTTTTCAATTCTGCAACTATTTCAATGAAATTTTTGACATAGTGCATTAACATTTTTTTGTGTGTGTGTGTATGGTGTTGGCAATTGAACCCAGGGCCTCATGCATGCCCAACAAAACACAGGTTAATTAAAAATAGGCTGGAAATTGTACTCTAGAGCTTATATGTGTGTGTGAATGTTAATTAATATCATAATTACCATAATATATTATTGTATATTATATACTATATTTAAGTTTTAATACATGTTCCACTTCTATTTCTTGGATTTTCAACCTTAAAAAGTATACTTTAGCTCTTCATTCTCAATAAGATGAAGCTTTGAAATGTCTAATCTCTTATACTTCTTTGCCCCTTCTACTTTCCAAATTTTGTTAGTTGTATGTTTCTCATTGTCATGGATTATATTATATCTATATACTTCAAGTGATTATTTAGGAAAATAAACTATAATTACTGTATTTGCTATCTCTAGACCCATCTAGAGCAATTTTCAGTGTTCACCTCTTTACTGACTGCAAAGAACTAACTTTCAGGTTGACAGGCTTCTTTTAAATTCTTAATCAGAAATCTCAAATTGGTTATTCAGTTTTCTAGAAACTTACTTTTTCACTTCCCAAGATTACAATTTTTTATCTTTTTTCTTCTTCAGCTAACGATTCTTTTTTTAAAAAAAATATATAGTGAGATTGGGAACTTCCTCAACATCCTGCCATGAAATCTGCAATCCTTCCTATAACTGCATTTGTTCTCTATCATCCTATTAAAGTGAGTCTTTCCACCTGAGATCTGCACTCCTATTTGTTTGTTGTTGTTGTTGTTCGGTACTAGGGGTTTAACTCAGGGACACTTTATCACTGAGCCACATCCCCAGTCATTTTTTATTTTTATTAATTTTGAGACACAGTCTCTCTGGTTGAGGGCCTCACTAATTTGCTGAGACTGGCCTTAAACTTTTGATCCTCCTGCCTCAGCCTCCTGAGTTGCTGGGATTACAGAAGTGCACCACCATGCCTGGCTCCATTTGCTTTTGTTATCCCTTTTCTGTCCCACATCTCTCCTTATATTGGATAGTCTCTCATCATCATATAAAAATGCTCTAATGTGAGAAGGAATAACTTCTAATGTTTGGTATCACAGTAGATGACTGTGGTTGACCAGGATTAATTGTATATTTCAGAATAGGTAGTAGAGAGAATTTTGAATTTTCCCAAGACAAAGAAGTGAAAAATGTATGAGGTTATAGGGATGTCAGTTTCTCTGATTTGACCATTATATATTCTATATATATACTAAAATGTAATATTCTATCCAATATATTTGTACAAGTACTGTGTGTGTCAATTAAAAATAAGAATGTATTTTTTGGGAAATGCTCTAATGTGAGTTTGCTCCAATATCACTCATCTTTAAAAAAAAATGAAAAAAAAACCACCACTTTTCTTCACCCTTCCATCACTCTGTTCCTCTAGCTTTGCCCATTTCTCTATTTTCATAGCAAAAGTCCTCAAAAGAGTTCTATGTATGGTATCTCAAGCCATATTTTTTAAATTTATATACTTGATTATTAATAGCTTCCATATTGCCAAATCTGCTAAGGACTTTTCTGTTCTCTTAATTGAGTTCTTAGAAGCAGTCAAGGCAGTTGATCCCTCTCTCCTTGTAATGTTTTCCATGTTTGAATTCTGGGACAGCCTGTGTTTGGAGTTTCTTTTTCCATCCCTCATTGATCTTTCTCAGTCACTTTTGTTAACTCTTCCAACAGTTATCTGACCTCTAAATAAATGTTGACATTTTTTTCTATGCAGATGTTCTCCAAAAGTGATCATAAATGGCTTAAAAATTCTTAAATTTATATCTGCATCCCCAAACTACAGATTTTTATCTACACTGTGAGTTATCCCCAGCTGATCAATTGGTTATCTTGACTAAGATGTCTTCTTAACATAGCCAAAAAGAAATCATGAATTTCTGATTATTTGCTACAACCTCCCAAACCAATTGTTCTTTTCTTCTATTCATTCTCTCAATAAATGTCATCTCTTATTTACCTAGTTCAAGCTAAAAACCTGAGGATCATTCTTGATTCCTCTTTCCCTGTTTCCCACATAACAAGACTGATATCTTTGATCCACAAACACTACCCTAGTTCAGCCAACTATCATTTTACCTAGAAAAATGCAAAAGGCTGCTAACTGGTGTCTGTGTTTTCACTTTCTCTGTTGTCCCTTTCTTATCCATTCTCTGAAAGTAATCAGAGCCTCATTACCCTTCTTCAGTGACTTCACACTGCACTTAGAATAAACCACAAGCTTCTTACTGTGGCCTGTTTGTATCCAGCTTCTCCAATCCCTGCCTATCTATCCTCAAAGTGTGTATACTGCAGTGAGTAAAATAGGCAAGGTTTTCTGTTCTTGTGACGTTCTCTGTCCTAGAGGATGGGAGTGTGTATGCGCCCTAGAGGATGGGAGTGTGTATGCGCGCGCACACACACACACACACACACACACCCCAAAAGTACAAGTAAATAAAGCCATTTCACAGCACCATAAAAGCAAACCAGAGTGTGTTAGAAAGTAGCTGATACTTGTGGTTGCTTTTTGAATGAATGCTCAAGGGTTGACTGTCTGAAAGGACATTAGAGCTGAATGATACAAAAGAACCTTTAGTGCCTTCTAAGCAGAGGTTCATTTCTGAATCGCATAGTAATCCCATGTAAGATCAGCTAGGGGTTCTAATTTTAAAACCCAGTCGGAGAGCAGCCACCATCTTGAAATTTGTACTCTGCTATGACAAATGGAAAGAGGGCTCTGGAGGGTCTCACACTAGCAAAGAAAATCTCTAGTATTAGCGGCACTTCTCTCTTCCAGTTAAAATTAATTGATCACAACTACTCATATCACCTCATCTAAAACAAGTCTGAGAGTCAATCCTATGACACCCTGGGAGATAGAGAATCAACCGGGAATATTTGGATAACATGATTAAAGACTACCATGATCCTTTGCACCCAAAGGAAAACAAAGCAGAGGGAAAGGCACAGGTACATCTGGCAGTGGTAATAGTTCTCCCACTGTACAAGGTCATCAGTATTGCCAGTTCTGGTCTCACTGGTAGGCACACAGTAGAAACACAAAGTGGCTTGGGAAGTCTTATTGCTACCTCATCCCCTAAGATTGAGGAAATAGTTTTCTACTATTTTTACAGAGCTGGAAGAATGAACCCTTAGGATGTTTCCTCATTTTCCCAACTCAACATTCCAGTTTTCCCAGCTTCAGCCAGCCTACCTTAAGATTTTCTAAAAGTACAGAACACTATGGAAATACACTTACTCTCCTTATTGAATTCTCAGAGCAAAAATCAAATAAATGGTATAGAACTGGCTCCATGATTTTATGATAGTTGATTATAATTTCAAGACTTTTGTTTATATATTACACATACATTTGAAGGAAGGAATAAAAGGTTTTATCAAGTTTATAAATCCCACTAAGACATACATGCTTTTTTTCCTCTGAGAAACTAATGTGACTCCATTTTTGAGAAACCAGCCTCTACCTCAGAGCAAAGCCTGTCCAAGGAAGGGGGTGTGACCCTTGTCCTTGGAAAAACTCACAGAATACTCCTAGGCACATACCCACCCTGCTGAGTTGTTTATCTACAAATAACAGGAGAGATTTGAGACGCCAGGTGTCCCTGACTCAGTTAGGCTAGGTGAGGACCCACAACAACCCCCCTAGCAACCTCCAATCAGCATGAGACAGGGAAAATACCTGGGATGCCAGATGACCCCCAAGTAGTTTATGGTGGTTGATAACATGTTGGGAAAGCATGTAGTTTAGCACATACACCCCTTGTGGCCTAAACCAATCAGTTCAAACGAATCCCCCTCTTGTACTAACCAATCACCCCACCCAACTTGTTCCCACCAGTGAGTGTGCTAATCAATGTTAAGAGTTGTTATTTGACTTTCCCGCGGTATGGAATGATTTGCTATGTGATGTTGTGACGCATAGAGTATCCCCCCAAACCTATAAAATCTCACTGAACAAAGGACCGGGGCTTACTCCCTGGGACCGCCACATCGGGAACGGCTGTGAGTCCAGGTTCGAGCTTGCAGTAAAGACTCTTGTGTGATTGCATCGGATTCGGCTCCCGGAGGTCTATTGGGGTCCCACGAATCTGGCATAACACCTCCCAGTATTTTTGTGGTTTCTTTCTTTAAAAAAGAAAAAAGAAAGAAAGAAAAAAAAAAGAGATCTTTTCATTATGAAATATTCTAGATGGTCTGATGTTAAATATAACCAATAATAAATGCCTAATACCCACTTATGAACCATTACACATATAGTAACAGGTCTATTTTATACATAATCACATTCCTCTTTCTCCCAGCTTCCCCAAAGTAACTACTACTTTGAATTTAGAATTTATCTTTCCCATACTTTTATGTTTTTTTCTGTTCTTGTATATATATATCCATGAACAGAGTACATTTCACTCTCCATATCCGTGTTCTGTAGCCATGGATTCAACCAACAGAAGATCAAAAATATTTGAAAAAAAAATTGTGTTTGTTGTGTAGGCATAGTGGCACATGCCTACAATACCAGTGACTTGGGAGGCTTGAGGCAGGAGAATCATAAATTGAGGCCAGCCTGGGCAAATTAGTGGACCCTGTCTCAAAACAAATTAAAACTAGAGAAGGCTGGAGGTGTAGTTCAGAGGTAGAGTGCCCCAGGGTTCACTCCCCAGAATCCAAAAAAAAATAAAAATCATATGTGCTAAACATGTATAGACATCTTCTTGTCATTATTCCCTAAATTACACAGTACTTTATATTAGTATTATAAGGAAACTAAAGATGTTTTTAATGTATGGGAACTTCTAAATAAGTTATATGCACACACTATATCATTTTACATAAGGAACTTGGGCATCAGTGGATTTTGGTATCAGTGGCAAGGTGGGTGGTCTCTGAGAGCAATCCCCTAAAGATACTGAATAATGACTATGTGGTATTTTTGAGAATATTCTTCCAGGTGATGAAGTAGAAACAACCAGATTTTTAAAAAATGAGATTTATCCTTCCACTATACACAACTAAGAAACCAGACAAAATATATGAAATGAGAGTTTCCAGATATTAAGTAACAGCCATTGAAAGAGATATCTGGGAAAAAAATGAAACAAAAGACATACTGTTGCTCCAGCTTATTTCCTGGAGAGAATTTCCAAGATACATGCTCTGAGGAAATATCCAAAAGAGGCCTGTGGTCTCCCTGACCTGAGAAGACATAGTTTACATACAGAGCTTTATTAGAATTTATTAGGCTGAGCATAAAAGATGAGAGAGCTGCACAGGGAGGGTTCCAAATGCAAATCTATCAGCACATGTATGCAATTAAAACATTCAAAGCCATAGGAAGAGCCAGAAAGAGTCAGGTAGAAACAGTCTGAGAGCTCACATAAGGTTGGGAATACTTTACATTCCCACCAGTCCAACAAAAAAATTTGCTCATGGAAAGGGGCATTCTCAAAAAGGTATTGTATCAGTATGGAGATCAAATTCACCCTGCATTACGAGCTAAAAACGTGAAAAGGCAAGCTTCAAAAGGACCAAATTGACTTAATTGAATCCCCAAATAAAGTCACAAACTTAAAAAAAAAATCTACAATCACCACCAAAAACAAACAAACCAATAAAATATGTGGAACCATGTCAACTGACAAGGTAAAATTCACAATATCTGACATTTGTGTGTGTGTGTGTGTGTGTGTGTGTGTGTGTATGTGTGTGTTTTAAATACCATGTAGGCAAATAAAAAGAAAAAACAGAGCTATGATGAAAAGAAAAAAAAATCACTCAATTTAAACAGACCTAGACGTGACACAGGTGATAGAAATTGTTAAGATAGTTTTAAAGCAGTATAAATAGAGTTCATATGTTTAAGAAGGTAGAAGGATGAGCCTTTTAAGAAAAAATATGAGGGCTGGGGTTGTAGCTCAATGGTACAGCGCTACAAAAAACTACACACTGGGTTCAATCCTCAGCACCACATAAAAATAAATAAATAAAATGAGGATATTGTGTCTACCTACAACTAAAAAAATATAAGAAAAGAAAAAATATGAAAGATATACAAAAATCTAATTCACAACAATGCAAATATAATTAACACAAGTGAATTGTTTATTTAAAAATGTTTAAGATGGTAAATTTTATGTTTTTAGCCATGATTTTTTATTTGTTATTGTTGTTGTTATTAATTATTATTGTTATTATTATTATGGTACCAAAGATTAAACACAAAGGCACTTAACCACTGAGCCATATCCCTAGATGTTTTCATTTTTATTTTTTGAGACAGGGTCTCACTAAATTGCTTAGGGCCTTGCTAAATTACCAACACTGGTTTTGAATTTGGGATTGTCCTACTTCAGCCTCCCAAGACCCTGGAATTATAGGCATGTGCCACTGTACCCAGTGGCTTACCACAATTTTTTTAAAAAGCACTGGCGAGGGGAAAATAATAGCACTTTGCTACTCTAAAAGAAAAAAAAAATCTACACATAGAAATCTAGAGAAGAAAAATATAATGTCCTAGTAGAAAAAATGGACTGAATAAGATTATCAGCAGATTAGATCCTGTTTAAAAAAGAAAAGATTAATAAACTTGAAGACAACCATAGAAATTACTTAAAATGAGATAGAGGAAGGACTTAGAAAATGAACAACACAATATCTGTGAATTGTGAAATAACATCAAGTGTCCTGATATGGGTGTAATAGGATTCCCAAAAGGGGAGAGGATGGGACAAAAAAAGTTAAAGAACCAATGGCTGAATTTGCGCTAGGGTTGTGGCTCAGTTAGAGAGCGCTTGCCTAGCATGAGTGAGGCACTGGTTTGATTCTCAGCCCTACATATAAATAAATAAAATAAAGGTTCATTGAGAACTAAAAAAAAAAAATTCCCTGAATTTAATAAGTTATAAATTTATAATCCTATAAGCAGAATTTTCCCAAGCAGGAGAAACAAGCAAAAAATCATGCTAATAAATACATCTTAGTCAATTAAGCTGATACACAAATTATCATAGTGGGTGGCTTAACCACAAACATTGATTTGTCAGTTATGAAGGCTGAAAAGTAGAGATCAGAATGCTAACTTGGTTGGATTTGGATGATGCCCTCTTTCAGGGTCTTTTTTATAAGGGTACTCACCCTCATGAGTTAATTGTCTCCTAACAGCCCTGCCTCCTAATACCACATTAGGGATGAGGATCTCAACATATGAGTTCGTAGGAGACACAAACCTTCTGTTTTTACTAGCACATCACCCTGGGTTCTATCCCCAATACCATAAGATAAATAAATAAAGATTAAAATAGAGATTGTATAGAAAAGTGGGACACATTTGAGAAAGTGAAATAATATATTTTTTAAAATAACCTATAGGTCAAAAAAGGAAAAAAATGAATATATTTAATGGGGTGAAACCAAAGCATAACATAAAAATGTATGGGGTATGGTTAAGCTGTTCTTGGAAACTAATGACATCAAGGCTACATATGGTTGTTTAAGAGAAGATTTGTGAAAGTAGTATGTTAACATACTAGGTATTTCTTTAGTCTAAGTAAGACTTATGTAATTTCTTCTCCAAGTAATTAATCTTTGTTTTCTTTACCTGAAAGAATGCACAACAATTTAGCGGGTGTAGATTTCATCTGGCTATTTGTACAAATGATTCACTTTTTTTTTTTTTTTTTCCTATATAGCTTTGTGCGGTAAACACCTTTGGGATTTCATTTCCTATGCTTAACCCTGAAGAAAAAATCACACATTTTGCTGCCCTGTGGTTTCATTTTATTTCTGTTGCAGCACTGTGCAATAGATATACAAAGACACAAACAAAACTTTTTAAAAATACATTTGTTGTTGTTGTTGTTGTTAACTAGAGATTGAGCTCCGGGTGCTTTAACTACAAAATAAATTTTTAAAAATTAAAAAAAAATTTAAATAAAAAAACACTAGTAAAGGGGCTGGGGATGTAGCTCAAGTGGTAGCGCGCTCGCCTGGCATGCGTGCAGCCTGGGTTCGATCCTCAGCACCACATACAAAGATGTTGTGTCCGCCAAAAACTAACTAAATATATAAATAAATAAATATTTAAAAAAAAAAACACTAGTAAAGAAGAAAACTCTCAAATCAATGAACTAAAAAAGCTAGGGGGAAGAAAACTAAAATAAAAAAGGTAAAAGACAATAAAAGAGGCAGAAAATGGCAAAAGAAAAAAAGCCAATGAAATAAAAAAGAGGAAAACAAATAAAAAGCAGATTATATGAGGTCAATATAATTTAGAAACTAAGCCAGACCATCAAGGGTAAGAGTAAGGACACAAACTACTAACATTAGGAATGGCATCATTATAAATTCTTCAGACATTAAAAAATGAGATTGGAATATAGTGAAAAACTTTGCATCAATAAACTCAACAATTTAAATGAAATTACTTGAAATCAAATTCCATGAAATATATACACTATTCAAACTAACTTAAAAAGCAACAGATAAAGACAGGAACTTCCAGAAGGGGAGTATAGGGATGTGGAAGAATATTCCCCTCATGATAACTAAGTGGTGAAAAAAATTTTTTTTTAACTTAAAGGCTCTAGAAATTACTCCAAGGGTAATTACTGTCCTGTCCTCCAACTTTAAATGACATCAGCTACTGCAGGAAAATTATGGACAAATATGGGGAGTGGTGACTTGGATCAGGGTCTCTGTCTCAAAGCAGGAGACTGCCCTAGACTGGGAACTTGCTGTGCAAAGATATAGGTCAAGATTGCCCAGTTGCTATGGTGACACCCTGCTTAGGGAGGTTCTGTGCAAGGCATGGGACTATCAGTCTTAATCCTGAGCTCAGACACAAGCTGCCAGGGATAGAAAATTAGGAGCACAAGTAGATAATATGATTGGCTGCCAGTACTTCCACCTTTAGCCTGCCTGCGCTTTTTTTTTTTTTTAAATATTTACTTTTTTTTTAGTTATCGGCGGACACAACATCTTTGTTTGTATGTGGTGCTGAGAATCGAACCCGGGCCGCACGCATGCCAGGCGAGCGCGCTACCACTTGAGCCACATGACCAGCCCCTGCACTTTTTTTTTTTTTTCTTTCTTTCTTTCTTGCTACCAGGGATTGAACTCAGGGACACTCAACGACTGAGCCACATCCCCAGCCCTTTTGAAAAATATTTTATTTAGAGACAAGGTCTGGCTAAGTTGCTGAGGCTGGCTTTGAACTCTCAATCCTCCTGCCTCAGCCTCCTCAGCCACTGGGATTATAAGTATGTACCACCGCACCTAGTGAAAAAAGAAAAAAGTTTTCTTTTAAAAAAGTGTACAGATGAGGGCTGGGTTATGGTTCAGCGGTACAGCGCTCGCCCAGCAGTGCAAGGCGCTGGGTTCGATCCTCAGCACCACATAAAAATAAATAAAATAAAGGTATTGTGTCTGACTACAACTAAAAAAAAAAAAATTTTTTTAAGTGTACAGTTCAGTAGTTTGGGTATATTACATGTTATGGTTCAGATCTGGAATGCCCCCCCCCCCCCCAAAGGCTCATGTGTTGAAGACTTGGTCTCCAGTGCAGCAGTATTCAGAGGTAGGCTTTGGAGAAGTGATTTGATCATGAGGGCACTAGCTTCATTTTAATCCATCTATGAATTCATAATCTGAATGGACTATTTGGAGGCGATGAAAAGGGAAGCAGATAAAACTTAGTTGAAGGAATTGGTCCTTGGGGGACATACCCTTAAGACTGTATCTTTTCCCTAATCCCTCCTTCTCTGACTCTCTGCTTCATAGATGCCATGAGATGAGCAGCTTTCCTTTGCAACAACTTTCCGCCATGATGTTTCTATCTTGGAGCCAGCCAATCCTGGACTCAAAACTTTGAAACCATAAGCCAAACTAAATCTTTCCTTTCCTAAGTGGGTTTTTTTTTTTAAGGTATGTAATAAACAACGAAAAGATGACTAACACTTATAATATTAACTTTAAAAATTTGTGGTTGTGTATACTATGTAATATTTGCCTTTTAAACATTTTTAAGTATAAAATTCAATAGCATTAGTTGCATGAAAAAAATGTTGTCCAACGTTCACTAGAATCTATTTCCAAAACTTTTTCACTATCCTAAACAAAAACTCTACAAACTTTAAGGAATCTCTCTTTATTCTCCCATCCCTTAAGCCTTAATATCATTTAATCTACTTTCTGTCTCCAAGAAATTTTCTATTCTAGATATTTCATGTAAATAAGATCACACTACTTACTGATGGTCGGATATTGAAAAATGAAATTGCCATCCTCCTGCCTCAGCCTACCTGAGATTTACGGGCATGTGCCACCACGCCCTGCTGCTCTTGGATCCTACCAGATCATACCACATATGCAATGAATTAAAAACGCAATAAAGTTGTTGAATAAACTACATTTTAGACAGCCCAACAGTGCAGGGAAGGGGCCAGTTAGACTTCTGCTTCAATCTGTAGCACTTGGCAATCTGACCATCTGTAAGCAGTGTGGATAGGTTTAGGGAAGTTGTGGCTTCTGAGCGACAACTGAAAGGCTTCCGTTCCAACTCAAGCTTGAGTCAACCCCCAAACTGCACACGGGTGCAAACCTAAATGGGGACACAGCAACAGCCCAGCGGGGTGCCCTCAGTCCTTCCCTTTTACTTTTACAAATGGGCGAACCCTGGCCTTCGGAGACAAAGGAGGAGCACCCAGGGTCGGGTGCAACAAGGTTTGGGGCTGGTGCAGACAGAGGACGGAGCCCGGCTCCAGGGACCGGCAGCCGGCCTGGGCCTCCCCCGGGTCCGCCCCGACGCCGCCGCACCGGGCACGCGCGGGCTAAGGGGACCGCGACCAGATGTAGGAATGGCGCGGGCGGCGCTCAGGCTCGGGCGGGGAAAGCCTGGACATTGTGACGCGCGGAGGGCAGGCGGGAGGGCCTGGAGGAGGGGCGGGGCAGCCCAGAGAGCCGGAGGAGCCGCGGTGGCCGGCGCGGCGCCGCGTTGGCGCGCACGCGCCTGAGCGCGCGCCCGGTAGGGCGGGCCCGGACTCGCGGGCCGGGACTCGCCGCTCGCACGCCCTTGGGCCGCGGCCGGGAGCCCGCTCTGCTTTCCGCTTCCGACGCGCTGTCCAGCGAGCCGGTGGATGTGCGGCAATAACATGTCTGCCCCATTGCCCTCCGTCGTTCCTGCTGCCCGGAAGGCCACCGCCGCGGTGAGTGACGGCGGCCGGGGCTCGGAGGGGCCCACAGGGCCCGTCCCCGGCGTCTGTCCCCCCTCGCGGCGTGGTCGTTGCAGGCCGGGGGCGACCAGGTCGGGGGACGCCCGGGAGGGATGCGGGTGGTGGTGCGTCCAGGCCTGGGCCGTGGGGGGACACCGCTGGGGTCGCAGCTGGCCGGGAGAGCGGCCCTGACCCCCTGGCCTCTGCATTGCAGAAGGAGCGCGGCCCCGGGACCCCGGTTGCCTGGCTCCGGCGTGAAGCGACGCGCGCCGGTGCCTCTCCAGCACGCTTCCACTCGGTGTGTGGAGGAGGTCAAGTCCGCAAGCACGTTGCTGTATTGTCCTACCTTGCACCCCTGTCCCAAGTGACAGAAGTTTAAGCTTTAGTGTCTTAAAAGATAAGAGGTCTTGATTTTTTTTTAAGGGAACTTGTTTCCTAAGAATTGCAAACTTATATTTGCCCCCGGAAACTCCTTTTTGTGATGGAAAAATTCTACTGTGTATGAGACTTCCATGGTTTTACTTGACGGAGACAAACTGTTTTCCTTGGAATGTGATAATTTGCACTCCAGAATGTCTAACTGGGACTTTTAAGTGCTAAAACCCCACGTTAACTATCTTAGGAACCAAAAGTAGAAAAGGTGATTGCTATTTTGCCATTTAAAAAGAGGTCTATAATATTGATTCTACACAGTGTTCTGGAATTCTGTCTTAACGTTTTAAGAACCTTCATTCAGTTTTTCACCTTAACCAAAGCTACAGTTGTGTGTGGGCTCCTTGATTTAAGCATTGCTTACTTTTTTCCTCCTCCTCTTTAGGTTATTTTCCTTCATGGATTGGGAGATACTGGGTAAGTACCATTATTAGTAAAAGTACTTAAACGGGGGTGAAAGGTTTTGTGTCTTAAGAGGAGGAAATTGTATTAAAAAGTATTGCTAATAATGTTTTACAGACGAGTGGTAAGATCTAATCTTCTGTGTTTTCAAAAGTCCCAGAATTTTCCTATATCATCTTGAATTTATCATTTTTCAGCTCCCATTTCTGAAACATATTAAAATTGTAAACTACTCCTTGGTTACTTTGGGTATTGGATACCAGAAAAGAGTGGAATGTTTGTAGAGGCGGTGTGCAATTGAGATCCTTCCAGAGGAGTTAAAATTTCAGTACAGGTTGGGAGGGGCTAATTGATTTTGTTAAAAGGCAATATAAGGCATATAGAGTTCTGAATGAGGGATCCCTTAAAGAAGAAAATCAGTTGAAGGGCAGGGGAGGCAACTCAAAGATTTATTTGGAGGCTTATCTAACAAGTTTATTGTATTAACTTTATGATTTATCTTTTACTTATTTGAGAGGTTTTTAACAGTTTGAAACTTAGGTAAAATATGAATGCTAAGTTCATATTTTTTGTAAATTGCAACTCCAAATTGTATTTGGAAGAAAGAAGATAAATTCATTTTGATAAAGCAACCAAAACACTAGTTAATGTTCTTCAAAATGAAATATTGGGTAGGGTGCAGTGGCTCAGACTTGTAGTTCCAACTGTTCTGTAGGCTGAGGCAAAAGCAACACTTGAACACAGGACTTTTTGACCACTCTGAGCAACATAAGAGACCTGGTATCTAAATAGATGTGTATGTGTGTGTTGGGGTGGGGGGGTTGTGGCTCAGTGGTAGAGCACTTGCCTAGCATGCGTGAGGCACTGGGGTCAATCCTGGAACCACATAAAAATAAACAAAATAAAGGTATTGTGACCATCTACAACTAAAAAAAAAAAAGAAGAAAAAGAAAGAAAAGAAAAAAAGATAGGCAAGCAGGTAGGCAGGAATTGGGCTAGATTAATTCTCTCTTCTAAGTATTAACCAGGCCTGACCCTGCTTAGCTTCCAAAATCAGCTGATAGGATGTGTTCAAGGTGTTATGGCTTTAGACATGAGCTAGATCCATTCTTTAA
Organism: Spermophilus citellus; assembly: GCF_964194105.1. Classification (NCBI taxonomy): domain Eukaryota; kingdom Metazoa; phylum Chordata; class Mammalia; order Rodentia; family Sciuridae; genus Spermophilus; species Spermophilus citellus. The sequence goes on along the minus strand of NC_138194.1, from coordinate 27,727,903 downwards.
AGTGATTATTTGTATTCTTTCATCTCTGCTCAGTCAAATATGGAATTATAGAAAAGGTTGTAAGACTTTCTGGCAATTGATAGTCCGATGAAAATGACAGATTTTTATTTTACTGAATGGAAGCCAGGGAGATGCTTGCTGTCATATAACCTTGCCATAAGGAGAACTTCTGGGTCTGAAGAACCAGTCCAAGCAAAAATTGCCTCAGTAGAGGCAGAGTCTCTGTGGAATCCAGTATAGCCAGATTCCAAACTGAAATTAAGAGTGGAGATGGTGAAGAAAATCAAGATAAGATTAAAAGAAATACCAGCAGCATCTGTGACATCTTTTTTTTTTTTTAATTTTTTATTGGTTGTTCACAACATTACAAAGCTCTTGACATATCATATTTCATACATTAGATTGAAGTGGGTTATGAACCCCCAATTTTACCCCAAATGCAGATTGCAGAATCACATCGGTTACACATCCACAATTTTACATATTGCCCTATTAGTAATTGTTGTATTCTGCTACCTTTCCTATCCCTTACTATCCCCCCTCCCCTCCCCTCCCAACTTCTCTCTCTACCCCATCTACTGTAGTTCATTTCTCTCCTTGTTTATTTTCCCATTCCCCTCACAACCTCTTATATGTAATTTTGTATAGCAATGAGGGTCTCCCTCCATTTCCATGCAATTTCCCTTTTCTCTCCCTTTCCCTCCCATCTCATGTCTCTGTTTAAAGTTAATCTTTTCTTCCTGCTCTCCCTCCCTACTCTGTTCATAGTTGCTCTCATTATATCAAAGAAGACATTTGGTATTTGTTTTTTAGGGATTGGCTAGCTTCACTAAGCATAATCTGCTCTAGTGCCATCCATTTCCCTGAAAATTCTATGATTTTGTCATTTTTTATTGCTGCATAGTACTCCATTGTGTATAGATGCCACATTTTTTTTATCCATTCATCTATTGAAGGGCATCTGGGTTGGTTCCACAGTCTAGCTATTGTGAATTGTGCTGCTATGAACATCGATGTGGCAGTATCCCTGTAGCATGCTCTTTTAAGGTCTTCAGGGAATAGTCCGAGAAGGGCAATAGCTGGGTCAAATGGTGGTTCCATTCCCAGCTTTCCCAGGAATCTCCAAACTGCTTTCCAAATTGGCCGCACCAATTTGCAGTCCCACCAGCAATGTACAAGTGTCATCTGTGACATCTTGATTTAAGTTTATGTAAAACAAAAAACTAAAGGTCTCCAGTTCTGAAAATATGTCGTAACCTAACACTGAAGAAAAGTTGACTCTGTGTTGGTTCCATGAATTCATGATGAAATTCAGACCCAGCCAATCTGTCAAGTGGCAATTTAATGTTTAACTTTCACAGAATACATCTGAACATCAAAGTGGTGTAATGAACTGTGAAACTACTATTTGAAGAAATACTTTTAGATCATATTGTATTGCAGGAAATCAGTTTTCTTTCTAAAATAAAAATAGTGTTTGTTACGGTTTTGAAAATGTTACATTTGTATTGTAAAAAAAAATTTTTAAATGCAAATATGTTTAAAAAGAGAATGAAAATGAGTTGAGATTCCAAGACCCAGAGATAAGCTCTTTTTATCTCATTTTAAGAAATGCTTTATTTTGAAATAGTTTAAAATTTATAGAAGAGTTTCAAGAATAATAGATACTCAATATCCTTTACCTAGATTTACTAATCTCTGTACTTATGAAATACACACTGTTTGCTGTACCCTTTGAGACTAAATTGCAGATAAGATTCTTTACTTCCGTATACTTTAGCATAATCTCTTAAGTAATGTAAACTAAATATAAATTAAATGCTGTATGAATATATAAAGAGTCTCTTGTATAACCACAGAACAGTTAACAAACTCAGGACATTGAATATTATCTAATATACTACATATTCAAACTTTGCCAATTTGTTCCTGTAATGTACTTTGTAGCCATCTTTTCCCCCTGCAATCCAGTTCCTATTCACATGTTGCATTTAATTGTCACATCTCTTTAGTCTTTAATCTGGCAGAATTTCTCAAGCTTTTTTGTTTTTGTGACATAGATAATTTTACAAAGCTCGGGCTAGTCAGTTTGTGTAGTATTCCTTATGATTAGATCTATCTGTGCATTTTTTATATGAATACCATAAAATCGATATGTCCTGTTTATACTGTCATATCAAAAGATGAATGATGCCATTTGTCCCACTATTAGCATTAACTTGAATCACTTGATTAAGGCGGTGTCTTCCAAGTTTCTCTACTGCAGTTATTTCCCTTTGTAATTAAAAAAGCAGGTTGAAGGAAGATAACTTTGAAATCATGTAAATAGTTCCTCATCAGACTTTCACCTAGCATCTGGATAAATCTTACTTGAATCAATTATTATTATGATACTTTTAACCCCATCCTTTTCTGTTTTTTTACTTTGCTTCTTTGAGTTTATTTAATGTGGACTCAAATTTATTTAATAGGCTATATTTTACTGTTGTGTTTTAAATTTTTTAGCTTTAAAATAACTTCAAATTTATGTAAGTTATAGAAATAGCATTTTCAGCTTTATATACCTTTCACTTAGATTGCTCAATTTTTAATATTTGGAACCATAAGAATAAGTTGCAGACATGTTGCTTCATTCCTCCATATTTAATAAGAGTGTGTGTGTGTGTGTGTGTGTGTGTGTGTGTGTGTGTTGTAGTGTAAGGATTGAACCTAGGGCTCATGCTAGGCAAGAACTCTACCACTAAGCCACATCCCCAACCCTAAGCATGTATTTTTAATTGCAGGATACTCCCAAACAACCACACTATAACCATCAATCAAGAAGTTAACACTGATTTAATGCTTCCATCTAATTCATCAACTGCATTCACATTTCCTTCATTTGACTTGATTTCCAGTATTGACCCTCGTCGCTCCAGGATCTAATCAAGAGTCACATATAACATTTAGTTATCATGTTTCCTTAGTCTCCTTTAGTCTGGTATAGTCCTTCCTTGTCTTTCATGACCTTTTTATTTTTTAAAAAAATACAGGCCATTTACTTTGTAGAATGTCCCTCAGTTTGGGTTTTCTGATGTCTCCTTGTGATTTGTACCTTTTTGTCAAGAGTACCTCAGAAATGTTGCTGTACTTGTCTCATTGAATTATCTCAGGCACATATTATGCTGATTTAAAAAAAATTATTTATTCTAATTACGTACATATGACAGCAGAATGCATTTTGATTCACTATACACAATTGCAGCACAACTTTTCATTTCTCTGGTTGTACACAACGTAGCGTCACACCATATGTGCAGTCATACATGTACCTACGGTAATGATGTCCATCTCACTCCACCATCTTTCCTTCCCCTATGTTCCCTCCCCTCTTCCCCTTTTGCCCAATCAAACGGTCATTCCCTGTGTAAGACAACTTGAATGAAATAAATGACAGATTGAACAAGAGTGTAACCCTCAGAGAAAAATACATCCAATACTTTCAGGATAGTGCTCATGTCTTTTGGATATATTTTTATCATTATTTGCAATTCATTTGCTTTGATTAAAACAAAATCTTTGCCAGGATCATCTTATATTTTTCCTGCTCTGTTTCTGGACTTAGCCATTTTTCTAAGAGTCTGGGTGCTTTCAGTAGAGAATTGTATTTAAAAACCAAGATCTGCCCGGTGTGGTGGTACATTCCTGTAATTCCAGGGCTCAAGAAGCTGAGGCAGGAAGATTTCAGGTTTAAAGCCAACCTCAGCAACTTAGCAAGACTGTAAGCAACCTAACAAGACCCTGTCTTAAAATAAAAAATAAAAAGGGCTGGGGATGTGGCTCAGTAGTTAAGCACCCTTGGGTTCAATCCCAGGTACAAAAAAAACAAAAAAAGAACCAAGACCTGAGTACTGTGTGTGCTGATCGCTTCGGTTGTTTCTTCTAGCTCTTTTAGTGTACAGGGCAATGAATATGTCTACATTAAGTTGAAATTGATTCCTCATATTCTACCCCAGCACCCCGGATTTATTATAGCTTTCCCTCTTTCTATATCTGTAGTTCCAAGAGGAGCCTGGCGTCTACTCCTGCATTTCTAGCAGTAGTGCAGCTCTAGTGTGCTCTTTCCACCTGCACTAGCGCTAGCCCACAGCTGTGCTTCCTACATGAGACCCTTTCCCCACCAACCTTTTTTTCCCCCAGTACTGGGGATTGAACCCAAGGGCCAACTACCGTTAAGCTACATCCCCAGCCCTTTTCCTTTTGAAACAGACTCTCACTGAGTTGCCAAGGCTGACCTTATACTTGTGTTCCTCCTGCCTCATCCTCCTGAATGCTGGGATTACTGGCATGTGCCACCATGCCTGGCCTCCCCCTACCTTTCTTTTTTGGTATTTGTTTTGCACTAGAGATTGAACCAAGGGGCGCTATACTAGTGAGCTAAGTCCCCCTTTTTATATGTTATTTTTAGGCAGGGTCTTTCTAAGTTGCTGAGGCTGATTTCGAACTTACAGTCCTCCTGCCTCAGCCTCCTGAGTCTCTGGGATTCCTCCCACCCTTTGAATGTGATAGCTGAAAACTCAGTTCCAATTAAGGAGAATGAAGGAGGAAGAAAGGACAGGTGGACAGCTCAATCCTCTTCATGAGCCACCATTCTCACCCCACTACACCCCAGCCCTCCATATACTCCAGGAATTAGGCTCTGTACTACCAGTCTTTGTGAGATTTTTCTAGGCCGAGGAGATTGTGAAAGCACAGAAAAGAATGTTTGAAAGATAAAGAACTGATCTACTGCTAATGGATCACATTTTACTGAGAGGTCAAACAATGGGAGGATTGTAAATAATATAGGTTTGGCAACATGGATGTTTTGTGACCTTGCTAAGTTTGCTAGTCTTTCTATAATCAAGATCTAATAGAGCCAGGCACCATGATGCATGCCTGTAATCCCAGCAGCTTGGGAGGCTGCGACAGGAGAATCTTCAGTTCAAAGCCAGCCTCAGCAACTAAAGTGCCAAGCAACTCAGTGAGACCCTGTCTCTAAATAAAATACAAAATAGAGCTGGGGATGTGTCTCAGTGATCGAGTACCCCTGAATTCAATCCCCAGTACCAAAAAAAAAAAAAAAGAAAGAAAAAAGGAAAAAAAGATCTAGTAGAATTATAGAGATTTGAAGATTCTTTACACGGAATGAAAATCCTTCAGCTTAAGCAAAAAGTGGGATTTGTGGATAAGGATAGTTCATTATAAAAAGTCCATGAAGGCAAAGATTTTTAAAAATTTATCAAGATACAGTTTATATACTATAAAATTCACCAAAAGGAATTTTTTGTTGTTTAACTTATATAGTATCCCAGGGCTCAAAGAGTACAGAGTATTTGTTGAACAAATAATAAATGGTAATTAAAGGGCAAGACACACAAGGCACATCGATTACCACATATTTTAGTTTTCTAGGATTGCTATAACAACCACAAGCTATAGGGCTTAAAACAACAGAATTTTTTTTTCTCACAGTTGAATAGGTCAAAAGCCTAAAATCAAGCAGGGCTACATATGCTCCTTTTGAAGGCTTAAAGAGAGATTAGTCCTTCCCTGCCTCTTCCAGTTGCTGATATCCCTGGCTTTCTGTGGCCTGAGACAGCATGCCTTCAGCCTCTGCCTGTCTTCACATACCCTTCTCTACAGTGTATCTGTGTTCTTTCCTGTGGTATAGAGACACTGGTTACTGCATTTAGGACTCATGTAGTATGATCTCATCTCTATCCTTAACTAGTTAATATCTACAAAGAGCTGTTTCCAAATAAGTTCTTATTCTGAGGTTCCAGATGTCCTATGTAAAAGTGGGACACTTAGGTTATTCTTGCCACCTTTCCCTGGTCTCACGGTTTCTCACTTTGGCTTCTTTCTGTGTATTTGCATAATTTTCTCTGCTGTCACATTTTTCTGTCACTCTACAGTTAACCACCCCAGCTCTGACTTTATATCATTCCTAGTTTGGGTTTCCAGTCTTATTATTTGACTTATTATTCAGTCTTAGTTTCTTATTTGACCTATCTTAGATCACTTTACTATTGGTCAGTTAGTGGAAAAGACTGATGAGGATTTAATAGATTCATAAGAATAATATGCTGTAGGGAATGTAGAGAGTGGCATTTTTGTGTGTGTGCAAATTTGAACAGAGTCATCCATTACTACCAGATAGCAAATAATGCTTTAGTTACTTTGCAGTGTTTTTGTTGTTGTTGTTGTTGTTGTTTTGTTTTGTTTTAAGAGCACAAATGAGAAGTAAGTAGATTGGAATGAATTTATTTTAAAAATATTTTATGTGGTGCTGAGGATCGAACCCAGTGCCTCACCTGCGCTAGGCGAGTACTCTACCACTGAGCCTCAACCCCAGCCCCTGGAATGATTTTATAATATTTCTTGTGTTTTGTCCTAGACTCCTGGATCATAAACCTTGTTTGTGCATGTCTGTGTTTTGTTTTCCTTCTTTTTTGTGGGTGTATGGGTACCAGGGCACTTAGTCACTGAGCCACATCCCTAGCCCTGTTTTGTATTTTATTTAGAGACAGGGTCTCACTGAGTTGCTTAGCACCTCACTTTTGCTGAGGCTGGCTTTAAACTCGGTCCGCTTGCCTCAGCTTCCCAAGCCACTGGAATTACAGGCATGTGCCTCTGCGCCTGACTTCCTTCTTTTTTTCTAGTAATAAAATGAAATATATTCTGATCTAGATTTCTAAATATTAAACTTTTTTTTTAAAGAGAGAGAGAGAGGAGAGAGAGAGAGAAAGAGAATTTTTAATATTTATTTTTTAGTTCTCGGCGGACACAACATCTTTGTTGGTATGTGGTGCTGAGATCGAACCCGGGCCGCACGCATGCCAGGCGATCGCGCTACCGCTTGAGCCACATCCCCAGCCCTAAATATTAAACTTTAATTGAAGCTTTGTATAGAATTTTTAAATCTTGAGATTTTCATTGACTTTGAAAATTATTAAAAGGACTGGACACAAGTTGACCATACTTTTATATTACTATAGTTAAAGTCAAAATATTTTTATAACCTGTAAGGATCTTCAAGATCATCTAGAAGTTAGTTCAGGTTATGGGTGGAAAACTGAGGACTTCCGAGGTGTTGATTCTCATAGGTTAGTATGCATCAAAATCTCCTGAAGGACTAAATTGTTGGGCTCCACTGTCCAAGTTTCTGATTCATTAGTTCTGGGATGGGGTCCAGGAATTTGCTATTGACTACGGGTCCATTGAACTACATTTTTGAGAACTACTAATGCCACACTTCTAGATAGTGGCAGAATTGAGACTAGAACCCCAAATTCCCATTTCTTTTTCATATGTAGAATTTCATATAAGGGTTCTTAATGTATCTTCTGTGTAACAGAGATTGGCAAATAATGACCATTTCTGCCCTGTTATTTGTTATCTTTATTCATTGAGGTGTAATTCACATACTGTAAAGTCTACTCTTTTAAATTATGCAACTTAGTAGTTTTTAGTGTTAACCACCTTAATTAAAACCACCTTAATCATATAATATTTACAACATCCCAAGAAGAAACCCCACATTCATTAGCAGACTGCTCAGTCCTCTTCTTGGCAATGCCCAATCTCCTTTCTTTATCTATGCATTCATTTATTCTGGATGTTGCATAGAAATATGATTAGAGAGGCTGGGGTTGTGGCTCAGTGGTAGAGCACTTGCCTAGCATGTGAAAGGCACCGAGTTCAATCTCAAGCACCACATAAAAAAACTAAACAAAATAAAGGTGTTGTGTCCATCTACAACTAAAAATATAATAATAACTGTTATGAATAATGCTGCTCAGAACATTGATGTACAGGATGCATGCACATATGTATTCAGTTCTCTAGGGTATATATACCAAGAAGTAGAATTGCTGAGTCAATGATAACTCTACATGTAACCCTTTGAGGCACTCCCAGATGATTTTCACAGTGATTGCAGTTTTACATTTCTTCCAGTAATATATGAAGGTTCTGATTATCTGTCATTTTTTATCTCATTTTCTAGTAGCTATTAATGTTGAACAACTTTTCATGTGCTTCTTGGCCATCTGTATGCTTCTTTGGAAGAACTATCTATCCGATATATATTCACATACTTTACCCGTCCCACCCCAATGCTTGGATCAAACCTAAGGCTTCATGCATGCTAGATAAGCATCTACCACTGAGCTAGCCCCGAACCTGTATTTATTTACTTTATTTTGAGACAAGGTCTAGCTAGATTGTCCAAGCTGGCCATAAACCTCTAATTCTTCTACCTCAGCCTCCCAATAGCTAGAATTATAGACAGTGTCACCATACCCTTCTACTTTGCCCATTTTTTACATTGAGTTCTCTTTTTATTGTTGACTTTAAAGAATTTTTTATATATTGTGGACATTAAACTCTTTTCAGATATATAATTTGTAAAGCCATTTCATGGGTTGTCTTTTTATTCTCTTGCTACTAGGATCCTTTGAGGCTCGATAGTTTTTAATCCTGATGAATTCCACGCCACTTTTTTTTTTTTTTTTTTGGTTACTTATGCTTTTAGTGTTATATCAAGAAATAATTCTCCAATCCAGAGTCATTAAGCATTGCATGGTTTTTCTTCTATTTTATAAGCTTAGCTATTATTTAGATCTTTGATCCATTTTAAGTTTATCTTACATGAAATAAGGGTTCACCTTCATTTTCTTTTCATGTGAATATGCATTTATCTCAACATTTGTTGAAAAGACTCTTCTTTTCCAACTGAATTACCTTGGCACTATTGTCAAAAATTATTTGACCATAGGGCTGGGGTTGTGGCTCAGTGGTAGAGCACTTGCCTGGCATGTGTGAGGCACTGGGTTTGATTCACTACACCGCGTATAAATAAATAAAATAAAGGTCCATTGACAACTTAAAAATATTTTTTAAAAATTATTTGACTATAAATGTAACAAAACCCTCTGTACTGTGTGTGTGTGTGTGTGTGTGTGTTTGTGTGTGTGATGGGTAAAACATCTTACAGTTTCTCCTCTGTCAATCCTTTCATGATTCCTATAGCTAAAATTTAATATTTTCCTTTCCTCCTCATTTTTACTTTCTACGTAACTTTTTTGTTGTGCTTAAATTTTTATTTGAATGTTGGTGCATTTATATCTTGTTTCTCCTACTAGATTATAAACTCACTAAGAAAAGTACTTTTTGCTGGAAATTTTTTAAACCTTTTATTTATTTATTTATTTATTTTTGCATTACAATTCTTAATACACCTTTATACCACACTTTATCATATCTCTGATTATATATAAGGTATGTTGACACCAAATTCACATCTTCATACATGTATTTTGTATAATGATAAGGGTTTCCTTTTACCATCCATGCTATTCCCTTCTTCCTCCCTTTCCCTCCCACCTGTATTTCCTATCTAGAGGTAATCTTCCTCCCTTGCTCTCCCCCCCTACCCCATTTTGAGTCACCCCCCTTATATCAGAAAAGACATTTGGCATTTGTTTTTTTTTTTTTTTGGGATTGGCTAACTTCACTTAGCATAATCTTCTCTAATGCCAAACATTTCCCTGTACATGCCACAATCTTATTCTTTTTTATTGCTGAGTAATATACCATTGTGTATATATGCCACATTTTTTTATCCTTTCATCCACTGAAGGACATCTAGGTTGGCTCCACAGTTTGGCTATCGTGAATTGTGCTGCTATAAACATTGATGTTGCTGTGTCCCTATAATATGCTATTTTTAGGTTCTTTGGGTATAGTTTGAGAAGAGGAATAGCTGGGTCAAATGGTGGTTCCATTCCCAGTTTTCCAAGGAATATCCATACTTCTTTCCATATTTGCTGCACCAATTTGCAGTCCCACCAGCAGTGTATGAGTGTACCACTCCCACCATCCTCGCCAGCACTTGTTGTTGTTTGTCTTCATAATGGCTGCCACTCTTACTGGAGGGAGATGGTATCTTAGAGTAGTTTTAATTTGCATTTCTCACCATGCACAAAAGTTATCTCAAAATGGATCAAGGATCTAGGGATTAAACCAGAGACTCTGCCATCTAATAGAAGAAAAAGTAGGCCCTAATCTCTATCACGTGGGGCTAGGCCCCAAATTCTTCAGTAAGACACCTGTAGCACAAGAATTAAAACCAAGAAGCAACAAATGGGATGGATTAAAACTAAAAATTTTTTTCTCATCAAAAGAAATAATATGTGAGGTGAATAGGGAGCCTACATCCTGGGAACAAATTTATCCCTCACACATCAGATAGAGCTCTAATCTCTAGGGTATATAAAGAGCTTAACAAGATAAGCACCAAAATCAAATAATCCAATCAATAAATGGGCCAAGGACCTGAACAGACACTTATCAGAAGAGGATATACAATCAATCAGCAAATATACAAAAAAATGCTGGAACTTGAAATCATAGTTTTGCACAAGGTGGGCAAGCACCTATTACTGAGCTTATTAATCCCTAGCCCTTTTTAGTTTTTGTTTTGAGACAGGGGCTTGCTAAATTGCCTAGACTGGCTTTAGCCTCTGGAGTTGCTGGAATATGCACTACTGTGCCTGGCTCATGTACAATTTTTGTTTAATTTCTTTCTATTTTTAAAAATGATATCTTTGATTATAAAGGGGCATTTTCTTGAGCTAGACCGTTGACTAGAGCTTTTGATTAGATTTTGTATATTGGGGCAGGGGCAAAGGGGGACAGTGGTTTTAAAAGTAGTCAAGAGAAACAACATATCTTATGAATAAATAATAATTGTGGGGTTAAATTTTGGACACAAATAGGAATATAATCATAAATAGTCAAGATTTAAGGTGAACCTTTGCTTCATTGTCCATACATTTGGGTCAAATAATTGAAAGACAACTTATCCCCACCACCCTCTCTTATCCCAAACAAGTGAGTGATCCAAAACATCTTTGATGTTTACCACAGTGAACTCCAGCTTTTTTATTCAGTTTATGCATATATGGGAGCTACAAATGGTCAGCTACGGAGAAAATGACCAAGGTTTCCTGTATTAAGAACAATTCTAGGGCTGGGGTCATGGCTCAGTGGTAGAGTGCTTGCCTCACATGTGTGAAACACTGGATTCAATCCTCAGCACCACATAAAAATAAATTAATTAAATAAAGGTATTGTGTTCATCTACAACTAAAAAATTTTTTTTTTTAATTCTAAAATTAACATTGGGTTTAAAATACTATCTTACTGTTTCTCTAGTCAACATAGATATGTGGTTACTTTTCAATGAACTTTAATAATGTGGCTTTAATTTGTAAATATAAGGCAGTAAGGCTGTTATCCTTCCTACTCAGCCCTGTTATGTCCAGCATATATGATACATAGTAATGTCTTGAGGAATATAATTGAACCTGTGTCCCATTTAGAGTAATAAATAGGAGGAAAATTGTTTTATAAATGTGATTTTTAGTGGCTGCATTCCCAAAGCTATAATTAGCTGAAATAACACCATGATGTTTAAGGCCTATTTAGTCATCCCTGAGGTCATTAGTACAGATCCTGAAGTAGAAAATAAACTAATGATACACTTAGAAATTGAAAAGAGGAAAACAGAAACAACATACTTAAAATCAGCATTTGCAGTGACCTTGGAAAGAACATATCACAGTCATATTAAAGCCCATAGTAAATTGAAGTGTAAAACATAAAAAGCAATGGAGAACTCATTAAGGGGGTTTAGTAAGTACTTTAGGAGTCATTTAACACAGCACATACCTTTACGTTTTTCTTTGCAGATGGCAGAAGTTGATTTTATCTGCAGAATCTATAATCTTGTCTTAATATGATTTCCCAAATCTTTTCAGATTAATTTCAGATCAGCCGGCCCATTGTCCTCAATTTTATCTTTTGTACTGCTTATTTTATCCAAATTCAATAAAGTCTATATGAGCAATGAGCAGCTGGGATCCCACAAAGGCCACATTCAACCCAATTCCTATGACCTTCATTAGAATCGAGTTTGGCAGGTAGAGAAGAGTATACCAGGTGGGTTTTTTTTGCAATGGTTACTAGGGTTCTTAACTCATTTTGGTTCAATCTAGGTGCCTATTTGAGTTGGATATGCTATTTAAAAAAATATTTTAAAAATTGTTTTGGGGTATAAAATAGACAGATATTCCAGTCTTAAATGTTCTTCTGGTTGTTTATATATATATGCCTATGTAATCATCAATATGCTATAGATACAGAATGTTCCTAGCCCTCAAAAGTTTTCTTTATTTGCAGTCAGTACCCTCTCATCCCCAGAGGGAATCATGATTCTGACTTTTGGTATATCCTTTTCTGTATCTAGCTCCTTTTGCTCATTTTATTTTGATTTATCAATTGGAACATAATTCTTTACTATACATACTGTTGTTTAACTCAGAATTTTTTTTTGTAGATGTGTTTTTTATACCAAGAAATCCCATAGTGCTGTAACATAGCTTCCCCAATCTTTTATTGCATGTGTTCCATTGTGCACTCAGTCCTGTGTGTTGCTTGTGCTTGCTGATATTGCTGTGCCTGTGTTCTCTATATGTGTATCCATACTCATAAACACACTCATCTGATGATATGAGTCTTTTATTCTTGAGATCATCCTGCAAATGAGATCTTTCATCACCAATGAGTACTCCAGTATATATTTCCCATGCACAAGGACACTTATTTATCACTCCAAATTAGGAAATCAGCATTGATCTAACCCTACTGTGCAGTCAGACTTTTTGCAGTCATTTTGCCCCGTATTAATTACATCCTAGTTTTTACTGCAATATTGACTTAAAGAATATAATTACATAGGTTTTCTTTATTATTGACTTGAGTCATGACGATAATATATCAATATGGTTGTTATTCTCAATATATTGTAAGTCACAGAGAGGAGGGAGCATATCTTTCTCTCTATTCCTTGTAGCACCTAGCCTAAGGCTTTGAAGGTAGTAAGGATCATCCAATGAATTGAATCCTTAGAATCAAAATAAAACAGTTCTACCACATATGTATTTGTTAGAAGACAGATATCTGTCCTCTTTCTGTGTTCAGATGCAATATAAAAAGTTTTTGTTTTTGTTTTTAAAAGGCAAAACTGAGTGAAAGGGCAGTAACATCCCAATTGGGTAGCTCCCTGCTACCCTCACCTGTGTCTATGCAAGCTGGAACCTGTTTAGTTGGGTTAACAAAATCAGGATGGCAGCTCGGACTGCCCAGTGCCAATGTATGCAGTGGATTCCAGGATGCTGTGAAGGTGTGCTGCTGAATTGAACCTAAGGCCTCATGCCTGCCGGACAAGCATTTCTACCACTGAACACATCCCCAGCTATTTCAGTGGCTTCTAATATGTTCATCACGGATTATGCAACTTCAGCAATTTTAGTACATTTTCATTGCCCCCCAAAAGAAACCCTATATTTTAAAAATTTTTTTTTAGAGAGAGAGAGAGAGAATTTTTTAATATTTATTTTTTAGTTTTCGGTGGACACAACATCTTTATTTGTATGTGGTGCTGAGGATCGAACCCAGACCACACACATGCCAGGTGAGCGCACTACCACTTGAGCCACATCCCCAGCCCAAAACCCTATACTTTTAAATTATCACTCCTAAAAGTCCCATGCCCCCAGTTATAGGCAGCCACTAATCTGTTTTCTATCTATATAGATTTATCTAACTTGAACATTTTATATAAATGGAATTACATAATACATGGTCTTTTGTAACTGCCATCTTTCATTTAATATTTTAAGATTCATCCATATTGGATAACTAATGCTGCTAAGAACACATGTGTACTTATGTTCTTAAGTTTTTATGTGGATATATGCTTTTATTACTCTTGGGTGTAGACCTAGGAGTAGGATTGCTGAATTATGCAGTGACCTCATGTTTCCCTTTGGAGGACTTGCCAGATTTTTTTGGAAAAGAAGCTGCATCATTTACATTTCTACCAGCAGCAGTTCTGATTTTTCTTCACCCTTTTCATCTCTTGTCTTTTTTATTATAACCGTATGGTAGGTATGATGTGATATCCAGCAGTGGTTTAATTTGCGTTTCCTAATGACTGATGATGTTGAGCATCTTTTCATGTGCTTGTTAGACATTTATGTGTCTTTGGAGAAAGGTCTACTCAAGTCCATAGCCATAGCTTACTTTTAATTGGGGCATCTCTCCCCACCAACCCTTTCTATTTATTTATTTATTATTATTTTTAAACATGTTTTTTATAGTAGATGGACACAACACCTTTATTTTATTTTTATGTGGTGCTGAGGCTCGAACTCAGTGCTTCACACATGCTAGGTAAGTGCTCTACCAACTGAGCTATAACCCCAGCCCCACCTTTCTATTTATTTTGAGTCTTTTTTTGAGACATTTTCTCACAGATTGCCCAGGCTGGCCTTGAACTCCTGAATCACTGGGATTATAGGTGTATACTACCATACCCAGAAAAAGGAACCATTTTAACATGAACAGTCAATGACATTTAGAAAATTTGCCATGTTGTGCAACCATCACTACTGTTTAGTTTCAAAACATGAGTGTAAGCATCTCAAACCCATTAAGTAATCACTTTCCATTAATGTTCTTTCTCTGCCCCTTGGTAACCTCTCATTTGCTTCCCATAGCTACGGATTTGTCTATTCTGGATATTTTATATAAATAAATATAGACATATCATGTCTGATTTCACATAGTATGACATATTTGAGATCTATACATTTTGGACAAGTATCATTATAGTAATTTTTTTTGTGCTGAAATAATATTCCATGAGAAATATATTAGCCACTCACTGTTAGTGGACATGAGTTTTTTCCTTCTTTAGCCTTTTAGCTATTGCAAATAGTATCATTATGAATATTTATGTATAAGTATTTGTTTGAATACCTGTTTTCAGGTTTCTTGAGTTTATACCTAGGATTGGGATTGTTGGATCATATAATAATTCCATATTATTATTTTTTTTTACTGGGAATTAAATTCAGGGGTGCTTTACCATGGAGGTACATCCTCAGCCATTTTGAGACAGGGTCTCACAATTTATAAATTGCTTAGGGCCTTGCTAAGTTGCTAAGGCTGGCCTCTAACTTGCAGTTCTTCTACCTCAACCTTCTGAATCTCTGGGATTACAGGCATCTGCTACCACACCAAATTTATGTTAATTTTTTTAGGGACTACCAAACTATTGTACATAGTAACTAACCATTTTACACTTCTGTCAGCAATGTATAGTGGTTCCAATTTCTCTGCATCCTTACCAACTCTAAGTTTTTTTGAAAATTATTT
This sequence comes from Spermophilus citellus, assembly GCF_964194105.1. NCBI lineage: Eukaryota > Metazoa > Chordata > Mammalia > Rodentia > Sciuridae > Spermophilus > Spermophilus citellus. The sequence goes on along the minus strand of NC_138194.1, from coordinate 27,712,594 downwards.
TATATCCATCCTAGTGTTTATTAAAACCACCATCTCATTGTAGTTTGAATTTGTATTTCCTTCATGACTAATGAAGAGCAAGCATCTTTTCCTGTGATTGTTGGCCATATGTGTATCCTTGAAGAAGTGTCTCTTCAGGTTCTTTGCCCTTTTGTAAAATGATGGGTTTTTGTTTGTTTGTTTGTTCATGAATTTTAAGAGTTCTGAATGTATTACAAATATTAAACTTTATTAGGAATATGATTTTACAGATATTTTTCCTATTGTGTACATTGTCTTTTAACTTTTTTCATAGTGTCTTTTGAAGACCATCAGTTTTTCACTGTGATGATTTCTAATTTATCTATTGTTTTTCTTGTGATTATGCTTTCAGTGTCCTAAGAAAACATTACCAAGTCCTGGGTCACAAAAGAGTTATGTATTTTTTTCTGGGAATTTTATAGTTTATCTACTGTATTTAAGTCTTTGGCCTGTGTTGAGTTAATTTTTATGTATGGTGTGAGGTAGCAGTCTAGCTTCCTTCCATCTCATGTAGATATCTACTTTCCCATTTGTTGAGAAGACTATTCCTTCACCATTAATATGGGTTTTGCGGGGGTAGGTTTGGTTTGGGTTTTTCAGACAGTACTAGGGATTGAACCTAGAGGCACTCTATTATGAAACCACTGAGCTACATTTTCAGCTTTTAATTTTTTATTTTATTTTATTTTATTTTTTTGAGACAAGGTTTCACTAAGTTGCTAAGGCTAACTTTGAACTTGCAATCCTCCTGCCTCAGCCTCCTGTGTTACTGGAATTATGGACCTGTACCACTGCACCAGGCTTGTTCTGGTGCTTAATTGACACTACATGTGAGGGTTTATATTTGGATTCTTGATTGGCTTATTTATCTGTCTTTGCCCCAGTACTACGGCTGTTGATTTTTTTAGTAACTTTTGTTAGTCCTCCAACTTTTGCAAGATTGTTTTGGTTATTCTGGGTCTCTTGAGTTTCCATGTGCATCTTGAAGTAGCATCAATTTCTGCAAACTCATCTGGGATTCTGATAAGGATTGTGTTGACTCTAGGTTAATTTAAGGAGTACTGCCATATTAAAAATAGTGTTTTCCAGTCCTTGAACACAGGATGTATTTCCATTTACCCATTTTAATTTCATATTTTGTAGCTTTTAGAGTAAAATCTTTAAAATAGATACCCTGACATATACCCACAACACACACACATGAACTTGCACATGTACAAATAGCCTGGCTCATACTTGGTGTTATGTACCGTTGATACTGTTATTTTAAATCTTTTTATGTCTTTAACATTTTGGAAGAGGTGGATTAAAACAGAATAATAGCTTGCCAAAGTATTCAAGATTCATTTCCAAAAAATTTTACAAAACAAAGACCTTTATCCTTCAGTAAAGATAACATGTAAAAAAAGCATGAAATATCAAGTGTAAATAAGCAAGAAACTGAACAGTCTATCCCTTTTGTGCCAAAACCATGATCTGTTTCTTATTTGATATACTTGAAAGGAATTATACCAAAAGATTAGCTATTTCTGGCTAGGATTATTAGGATTTATATTTTTCAGTTTTTCTGTATTATATTTTAAGCATGTATAGATTTTTGCATATATATATAAGGAAAATGTTAAAGTTGTTTATAATAATGTAAGCATGCAGAGATGTTAGAAAAGTGATTTACTTTATTCCTCTGAGGCTTTTTCCAGAGTTATATGTTTTGCCTACTTTATGGGGATCTGGTTGTAAAAAATATGCATATGAATTTTCAGAAAATTAGGAAACCTAGTGGAAATATATGAAGGAGTATACATTGCTGTTCAGAAATCATGAGAGATAATCTTTATGTATAGATAAAGACTAAATAACAGCTTTGTTTAGGTTGTTTCTAGATTCATGGTGGTGTTTTAATAGCATTGATGGTCCACATTTAAGGTATTTTTAGGAACTAACATTTATCCTCACAAAATTTCTAAGTACTATTTTTTTGCAATTTAAAACAGTAGTTAATAGCATTATCCAAATAATTTCTCCACCAGGCACGGATGGGCAGAAGCTTTTGCAGGTATCAGAAGTTCACATATCAAATATATCTGCCCGCATGCGTGAGTATTTCTAGTCTTTAGGCTTATGGTTCAGAATCTGGGGAGGAACAATTATAATAGCTTTACTTTTTCAGAAAAGCATTTGAATATAATTAATTTTTATCCCTTAAATCTTCAGTTTAAGATTAAAGATTAGAACTCCTTAAAACTAATTTCTTAATTTCAGAATTTCTTAAAACTAGAATTCGTGGTTAAAATGAAACTTTTTTTCCTTTTTTACTTAAGAAATTTGAATATTGCTCTCCTAGAGATCAGCTGAATGTAAAGTCAGGAAAATTATTTTGGATATTTAAACATATGTAAAGTTCTAAGGATATCCCAGGGATATCTGTGAAGGGGATCTACCTGCCAGATTTTCAAAAATTATTATGTTAAAAACACTCTTGAATTTTATCAGAGACAATGTGATGTACTGTGGACAGAACAGACTTTCAAAATTTCAAAATATTTGGTTTCAATTTCTGATTCTGTCAAAAAGGAAGTGGCAACTTCTGAGTAAATGCAGAAAAATCAATAAGTTTAGCAAGTTTCCTGTCAAGAGGTTGCTGAGAGGAAGTAGCTATGGAGAAGACAGAAGGGTGGGGTACATGGGGGTAGGTTAGTAACTCATCCTGAGAAGTGGGAAGATCAGTACAGTTGAAACATACATGAATATGGGAAAAGGAGTAATATCTGAGATTAGGAAAGAAACATTTTCTTTCTCTTTTTATTCAGAAATAGAGGGTCTGTTTTACTTCCAGCTACATCTGAACACTGTGGTGTAGTGTGGCTATGTCTTCTATTAATCTATTCAAACAAGAAACAGAATTCTTACGAGAATTCTTACGATGTTAGAATTTCTGCTATATTGTTATTTTCCCCAGATTGAATTGCTGTAAGGCTGGGGGATGTTTATATCATCAAATTTAGATATAGATGTTTAAAATTTCAAAGACATATAGAGAGATGTGTTACGCAAATGAAGAGAATAGTCATGAGATGTGTTTATTTTTCTTTCCTTTTGTACCTGGCTAAGTTCAGGTAATCTGTCATATTTTTCATCTCAGATTTGAATTGGATATAATGGACACTTAGGCAAATCTTACATTTATTTAGAGGTCTCTTAATCAAGCAGGTGCATAGCTAAAAACTAGATGATAAGAAAAATGTGATGTGGGTTATGAGAATTGAAATTTGCCATTTCTGTGCAAAAAAAAAAATTGCTCTAATTGTCTCATATTTTATGCTTCCAACCATCTTGGTTCTTGGCTTCCCTTCTCATGTCTGAGAAGTTGTAAGTATTAAGTAAGTGTGTTGAGGACATTTTTTTATTTGCCAAGCTTAATCCTTCACAGCTGCTTGCTGTGTCCTCAGAGCACACTTGGAGGGCAGAGATCATAGTTATTTAGGAAAAGATGCATAAAACATATGTTAAAATTGTAGCAGTTTTGTGTGAGCCTCACATAATTTATTTTTGATTGGTTGACTTTATCAGGTTTTGTGCTCTGTTGTTATTATTTTGCTGTTTTTTTTTCCTCTCCCGTATAGGCCAGTTATGCCTGTTACATTGAATATGAAAATGGCTATGCCTTCTTGGTAAGTCAGAATTTACTTATTCAATCAGAACTCTTTAGTCTTTCATTATAAGTGCTTTTGTGTATAACAGTCTTTATTTAGTTATTTTTTAAATTGCAAACTTACAAACATTAACCTTATTTAAGGTTTTATGCTTTAGATCTGTGAATAAACATAAGGAATTATATAAACAGAAACATGAATAAATGGGTACATAGAAATATTTTGGGAAAATATCTTTCTGTTTGATAGGCCTTTGTTGACTTCAGTCACCAAACCTCTGAATGATCCAGTGTGGTTCACTCTAATTAAGCCACAGTCTCTTTATCCTTCCAGTTTTTTCTCCTTCTGGAGAGCTGGTTAATTTTTAAAGAAGCCACTTCCCATTCTCACATTTGTTGTTTACTTTATGGTCAGGAAGTAGGTTTAGTTTCTCATTTCTCTTTATTACCTTATATGATTTCTCCCTGTGGTTCTCTGAGACTCTTGTCATCAAGTGTTTCCAAAAAATGATGGCTTTGACATTTTGCCTTCTACTTCAGCTTCTGCCACTATTTTACTGTTTGGGTGACCACAGGATCCAATTTAAGTGGCCCATTTACAACCTGACTGGCTTCCTAGTTTCTTCATCTTTTCTCTTTCCCAGGTTTTTTTTTTTTTTTTTTTTTTTTTTAAAGAGAGAGAGAGAGAGGAGAGAGAGAGAGAGAGAATTTTTTTAATATTTATTTTTTAGTTCTCGGTGGACACAACATCTTTGTTGGTATGTGGTGCTGAGGATCGAACCCGGGCCGCACGCATGCCAGGCGAGCGCGCTACCGCTTGAGCCACATCCCCAGCCCCCAGGTTTTTTTTTTTTTTTTCCCTTCTTCTTAACTTTGGTCATCCAAAGTCTTGTCATCTGAAACTGTCTCATCTCTGAAGTTACTTAATTCACCCCTGAATAGTAACATAATAATTGCATATGCATTGAGTTTATTTCCTTGTTTCCATACTGTGTATTCTGAGACCTCATCAGGACCTCCAGTCTGTTGTTTTTTTTTGTCCCCACTACTTTTTCTACCCACCCTCCACTTCCCTTTTTATCTACTTTGGATTCCATGAATGTTTCCAAGTTTCTACATACCTTATTTTATCTGTGTCTGACAAAAATCCTGATCCCTGAACTAAAATTTCTACTAATGTTGTAGAGACCATAATGTGAGCATATAACCAGATAGAGAAGTAGAGAGAGCAAATGGAAGATTTTCCTTGATTTCTGGTTTGAGGTGGTTATAATGCATAATGGGAAATGAATAAAGATCACTATAAGTACTAAAGTTTGATGGGTATGAGGTGGTATATACAAGAGTAACATGATACAGAAAGTAATCATTCCATTGAATTGATTTAGAATACAGAAAAGGATAGGAATGGCTGGAATTTATTACAAAATTTTCAGGATTGAGGGTTGAAATACCAAGGGGTTGTTTTGGGGTTTTTTATTTTGTTTTTGCTTTTGCTTGAGTGTAAGGTTAGACTAATATTTTAGGTTCTTCTCATCCTAATATTATGTGACACTGTGACTTTTTAACATTAGCATCTGAATCTAGTTAGAATGAAAGGAACATACAGAAGGTCAGAGTCATGTGTTTTAAGTTAGTTGTATGACCTCTGTACACATATTAACGTGAGTTTCAAGTTGTAGAGAGTGATCTTTGGTCAGTGCTTTTTATACACACTACTGTGAATTTAATAAAACATCCTTGCCAAGAATGACGTTTTCAGAATCGAATGGTTCTTTCAAGGTTTGGCCTCATTTTCTAGGTTTGATATCATTGGACTTTCACCAGATGCTCAGGAGGATGAACCTGGAATTAAACAAGCGGCAGAAAATGGTAAGTATAGAAAATTTTTTGTAACAGCCAAAGGCATCTCTAAATGCTTTTAGTTGACTGAGTAATTACATTGATACTGATTAGATATGACCCAGCTATATGATCTCAGGAGGTTGTGCTGTTTCCTTCCTTTCTGATCACTCTGCCTGGTTTGCCGCCATGTCTACATGGACTCAGCTGTGGTTGGTGGAGGTGAGGTGGATGGGAAGGAAGCATTTGTCAGCTTCAGCTCTGTCAGATATGTAAGAATTTTGCTTTGATTCACAGAATAGGCAAATGGAGAAAATAGAACAGTGTTTAGTAGGTTGTGGCTAGTTATCTTCATTAAGGAGATATGAAATATGATAAAAATAATGATGTACAGAACATAATGATATAAGGTTAATAAAAAAATGAAAATGATATTAAAGTTTAATATTAATGTCATAATAATATATATCACAAATTAATTAGCTGTTTATAAACTAGGTATTTCTCTTGTAAATTGTCTTCACTTAACGCTTTTGTGCAAGTATTAGCTAAACTTTACAGAATCTCCAAAGTCAATTTCAGGGGTAGTATTGCATTCTCCTTTATGAACATAACTCAGCTTATTTTGTGGGTGAAAGCATAAGAACATTAACTTACTGAAAGTTTGATAGTTTGTAAAAGTACACAGACACATCCTATCCTTTTACATGTATGAACAGAATTATTTACAGATAGAACAATGTAATGACTTCAGAATAATCTGGGTAGTGGCTCCTGGGTGGTGGCATCAGCAAAACAATTGTGACTGTGAATTGATAATTAGAGAATTAAGGTGATGTAGAATGATCAAAGGAAGGATCCCAAGGAATTATTTCATTACTCTTCATATTTTTGTAGTTGTTGAAATTTTTAAAAACAGACTTAAAAACCCAAGCCTAGTAAGAGCCTTTAATCTTTTTTAAAGAACTGTTATGATCTTTAAGAAAGAGAAAATAGGGGCTGGGGATGTGGCTCAAGCGGTAGCCTGGCATGTGTGCGGCCCGGGTTCGATCCTCAGCACCACATACCAACAAAGATGTTGTGTCCGCCGAGAACTAAAAAATAAATATTAAAAATTCTCTCTCTCTCTCTCCTCTCTCACTCTCTCTTAAAAAAAAAAAAAAAGAAAAAGAAAGAGAAAATAGGGGCTGGAGATGTGGCTCAAGCGGTAGTGCGCTTGCTTGGCATTCGTGCTGCCCGGGTTCGATCCTCAGCGCCACATACCAACAAAGATGTTGTGCCCGCCAAATACTAAAAAAAATATTTAAAAATTCTCTCTCTAAAAAAAAAAAGAAAGAAAGAAAGAGAAAATACATTCAAAAAACAGTGGATGTTTGGTAAAATCCAATGAATACTGACTTTTATTAGATCATCAGAAGTAGATCAAAGCTATCCTAGAGTTAACATTTTTGTCTAAAAATAACAGATAATAAAAATATATATCTAGATATTGAGTAAGTGTTGGACCCTGTGGAAAACCGGGAGGGGCTGAGTAGGCCCTGTGGAAAAGACAGGTGGGCCTCATGATTTCCAGAATGAGAGAAATCCTGTCTTGACAGTGGAGTTGGCCCATGAAATACTTGTCACTGCTTTCCTTTCCAAGCGACCAGTTAGGGGAAAAAAGGCAGAGAGAATGTGCTACTGAAAAAAGCAGAGTGCTCCATTGAGATTCTCGGAAGTAGTACTGCTCCTGCCCTTAGGGTGAAGGTCATTGAAATTAAAACCTGCCTCTCCACAGCTGACTGCTGTCATTGTGCCTTGTCCAGAGGCCTTTACCTCAGCCACTGGGTGTGACTATAAGGAGCTAAGCGTTGTGAAACTGAGGGAAAACTCTCAAGTGCTTCCTGACTGACTGGCAGTAATGTTCCTTGAGCCCAGCCTCTGCTGCCCTCTGCCCCCACTCTCCTGGAAGAGTTGCGGCTGTGCGGTTTCCCCCTAATCAGTCCTTCATACTTCTTAACAGTTCCTTAAGCCTCCTTTCCTGGTGTCTAACACATTATACTGTGCTTTTCAAAATAGTTAGAGTACCCTTGCTTTTTTATACTAATTCTAACTAAAGAACTAAATTTTACGTAAATCAAAAATAACTTTTAATTTGGACATTTTTTGGTATTTTAATAAAAGCAGAGTTGTTGGGAGCTGCCCTGCATGCAGACGCCTTTAAGTCCTGATGCACTGGGGTTCTGAACATTTATTGCCTCAATCTGACATGGTAGTGCCAGGTTGCACTAATTTGGGTGTCACCCCAGTTCAGATAACAAGGCGTGGCTCTAGGAGTAGGAGTCACCCACTGGGGTTGAGTTACACTTATCCGTTCCTTTGTAATCCTATCCCTTTGCCCTTGTTGGGATAGAATGTTCCATGGAACCTCCCCTTGTGTGTCCCCTATATAAGAATAAAGAATTCCAGTGGCTTGCTCTCTTTCCATGGATCCTTAAGGTCGGAGAGACGTCAGAGATTTTGAAAAGATACCTCTGTGTGTTTGCATGCTTTCTTTGTCGTTTTCTTAAGTTATTGGAATAGTCAGATTTTGTGAACCCAGCATTAGGTCGCCAGCTAGGATAGATGGCAATACAAGAGTTTTTTGTTTTTGATAAAAAAGGAAATATAAAATCGGAGATTCTAATTTTTTAAAAACATGAAAGAATGTATGTATGTAAAACATCAGACAGATTTGTAAAATGTCAAGTTATCCATGAAACACAAGATTGATAATAAGGAAAAAGAAAATTCCAGGAGTTATTAAGTACTTATATTTGTATGGTGCATATCAAGGTATATTGTAGAAACAAAAGTACTTATTTGAAATTCTTCCCTCATCAATTATTTACTGACTATAGGAAAATTTTACTGATACTTTTAAGAATTAGAATGAACAGTTTTAAATACTGTAAATCAGAAAACATGTAATCCTATATGCTATTTAACTCAGGTGTCACAGTGGCACACACCTGTAATCCCAGAAACTCAGGAGGCCAAGTGAGGAAGATCCCAAGTTTCAGGCCAGCCTAGGCAATTTGGTGAGACTCTGTCTCAAAATACAATAATGATATTTGTTTTTAAAAAAGGACTGAGAATGTAGCTCAGTGGTAGAATGCTTGCCTAGCATGTGTGAGGTCATGGGCTTACTCCTCAACTCTGTGAGAAAAAAAAAACAAAACTATATGCTATTTTAAAATGATGACTTTTAGGAATAAATGCCCTATAGTTTTTTTTTAAGAGAAATATAAAGTGTACATGAGCAGAATTAACCATGAATTAAAACATATGCATACACCCTACCCCCAGTTAAATCCTGGGCCTCATGCATGCTAGGCAAGTGCTCTGCCACTGAGCAGTACCCCAGCCCTTATTTTATTTTGAGAAATGGTCTCACTAAGTTGTGTTCAGGTTGGCCTTCAACTTGGAGTCCTTCTGCCTCAGCCCCTTAAGTGGCTGGGATTATAAGAGTGCACCACCATACTGGGCAAGAATATCCACCTCTCAATGAAGAAAGAGTACTACAAAGTGACAAGAAATTGTTGAAATTTTAAGTTATACAGCACTTGCAAAATCTGAGAAGTTTCATAACGAAAAGACATTCTGATTTTGTGTTTTAATTGAGTGCTTCAGGTTTTTCACTCATTTTCACCTTGAATATACTTAGTGCTTTTCTACTATTTTTTTTCCTATTTTATATTGCATCTCTGGGCTTAACTTTGAAAGCATTTGTGATTAACTTTCTTGTTTTTAGTAAAAGCTTTGATAGATCAAGAAGTGAAGAATGGCATTCCATCTAACAGAATTATTTTGGGAGGATTTTCTCAGGTAAGTTAAAGTTTGGGTGGTATGTCAGTACCATCAGTATATTTATCTAGAAATCTGAGATTTCAGTCATTTTCTATGGAAGAATTATAGAATCTTGATGGATGTTAATGCTGAATTAAGTTTGGATTAAAACTAGTTAATTTTCACTTTAGATACATTTTTGGTTTCCTAGTTTTCTGTGTCCTTAACAATAACCTTTGTCTTTTAGATTATCTTCAGAATCAATTTATTAAGGAAACTGATTGAAACCTGAAATGTATTTTCTTAAAATAATAATAACACCACTGTGGTTAGGTTTTTAAGTTAACACTATGTACCCTTTTAATTAATTAGAACTCTGATAACACAGGCATAAGTCCCTTGTTCTAGGTGACTTGGACTAGAAACAATAGGTAGATGATGAGAGAAAAATAATGTCTTTCCCTTTTTTGTTATATAAAAATAGGTTTTAAATATAAATGTGTAAAGTTTATTTTGGTATCTTTCTTCCTGTCTTTACTTTTTCTCCGCCTTGTACTTTTTTAACAGCCATGGTTCCCTTGTGTTGGCCTCATGTCTTTACTTCAGCTTTTCACCTGTTTCCATATCACCTGTCCTAGAATGCTCTAGCTTATAACCTACAAATCTTCTAAATCAGCAACTGAGTGTTCCCTTACTTAGGCTAATGTCAGAATTCTAGAATTATTTAGAGAATAGAATTCAGTATAAACATAATATTGTTGATACAATGCAGTAAAATGGAGTTACTGATAAGGTGTTTGTTGAAATAATGTGCATAATACGCATCTTGACAGAAACATAAGACACAAAAATTAATGCTTGATTCAAAATATGAAGTGTACCTAGGAGTCTTGTCTATTTGAGATTTATTGATAACAGCCTATAGAAAACAATCCCTAATACCTATGTGTGGAATGATGGAACATCATGAGTTTAAGCAAGAAGGATTAAGTTAAGAGTCTGTAGTATCATAACAGGGAGACCATGCCTAAAAATAAAGTATGGACTCAGGAAGTAGTGGGAACCTAGAAAGCCATCAGGACTTTTCTCTCCATCTTCAGCTTTCTTTGTTAGCTCACTTGCTTCATTTGCTTCTCCATTATTTGTTGGCCATCTTAGTTCTTGCAGCTTGTAATTTTTCAGCTCTTGAATTTACATGTTACAGTTCCAGCCACACAAAGAGACTGCCTACAGTCACTGAATCCCAGTTCCACAGTTCCAGGGAAAACAACCATCAGTGTCTGGGATGTCCCTAGCAGTGGCGTATGGGCACAATCAGAGTGATGGGCATCTAGATGGCTGCAGGATTATAGTTCCCAGGACATGGGATGTTTTGAACTCGGTGGGCAGATACTCTAAAGATGTCTGCTACACTGTCCTTGTTATCTTGATTTCCACTTTTAGAAAATAGTACTAATTTAAGACAAGATTGGATTTTAGGCCTAAGACTTCTCAAAAGAGAAGATGATAACTAAGTTCAGAATATTCCTAAGGCATGCTGTAAACAGTTTACTGTACTATTTATTGTCTGTGTCTTGACTGGGTAGTTGGTATGTTCTCTTTGGTGTAGAGAGCTGTGTGCATTATGGGTATGCATTCCCACTGTTTGTCTGATTTGATTTGACATTGGCCACTCAGTTGATATCTTCATGGACATCATTAATAACAAGAAATTTCCTACATTGCTATTGGAAGAGTGTGGATTTTCCATTGACTTTCCCTGCTTGCTTTCCAGGGAGGAGCCTTGTCTTTGTACACTGCCCTCACCACACAGCAGAAACTGGCAGGTGTCACTGCACTCAGTTGTTGGCTTCCACTCCGGGCTTCATTCCCACAGGTAGCCTGGTTTAGATTTCTGAGCTAAGAGGTAGCAGATAATGTTGAGGAGGTCATCCTTTTTATTTAAATCAAGAAACTTTATTTATTTTTGGTTTATAGCAAAATTGAACAGAAAGTAAACTTCCCATTGTGGAAATCCCACACCACAGTGGGACCTTCCTTAAAATCAGTAGACCTAAGTGAGACATCATTACTACATGGTTTATATCAGTCATCCTTTTTAAATTTTATTTTATTTATTTTATCTTACTGTATTTTTTTACCTTACCAGGGACTGATCCCAGGGGTGCTTAACTACTGAACCATGTTCCCAGTACTTTTTTATTTTTTATTTTGAGACAGGGTCTCACTAAGTTGCCTAGGGCTTCGCTGAGTTGCTGGGGCTGCCTCGGCCTCCCAGTGACTGGGATTACAGATGTGTCACCATGCTTGGCTCAGTCGTCCTTTTTTAAAAAGAATTTCCTTGGGCCTTTGTAAAGTGTTACTAGGCTTTACCTATACACTCTATTGTCTTTATTGTGGATTGCATAGAATGGAATAAGAAATAAGCCTTAGGTCATAAATCTTTTATTTGATTTATATTTTAAGGGGTATATGGAAATTAGGGCTATTTTTTAACACACAGAACTATTTTTTAGTATTTAATATATTCAGGGTTTGATAGCAGAATTTTACTATAGAATATAATTTCTAAATATTCAACAGTGAAGCAATATATAAGACACATGGGAAATGTAGACATTATTTTCAAATTCTTTTTTTGGGGGGAGGGGGTTGGTGCTGGGGGTCAAACACAAGTCCTTGTGCATAGCAAGCACATGACCACTGAGTTATTTTCCCAGCCCCAAATTTATTTTTAAATCTAGGGTTTTGTCTTCTTATTATTTAATAACTCTTTGGTTTCTTGCACTTACTAGGTATTGTTTATTAACTGCTTATTAAAATCAATTAAATAAAAGCTGAAAAAGAACATGATTAACCTAATGTATCCTAATAGATATTAATTACTTCTCATATCAAGAACTGAAAATATAGAAATGAATTAAGATGTAATAGATTTCAAGAAATGTGTTCGTTGGCAAGATGTGGTATAAAACAAGGTAATCATTCTATAGAATTTTAAATAAAGGGACATGGAAAAGAGAGGAAGGAAATTTTATTTCTTTGGCCAAATATCACCTGAAATAATAAGTAATAACATGTTGTCTGTTATTACTCTGTGTACAGTTTTAAGTATCTGGCATAATGCTTTATACATGTGACTAACTGGTACTTTTATTCTGTTCTGCAGAGTCCCATCAGTGGCCCTAATAGAGAGATATCTATTCTTCAGTGCCATGGAGATTGTGATCCTTTAGTTCCGCTAATGTTTGGTTCTCTTACTGTTGAAAAACTAAAGACTTTGGTAAATCCAGCAAATGTAACCTTCAAAATCTATGAAGGCATGATGCACTGTTCATGTCAACAGGTAGGTATCTGGAAACAGTGATCAGAGTCATAGTTGCAACTTCTTTATGTCATATTTTTAAGATCAATAACATTTGACACTTGGGGACTTGAAAGAGTTAATGAGTTAAGCTTAAATCTTAGGTTAGCAAGTCTTCAAACATTTATTCACTAAAATTCCACAAATCCCTCATTGTCTATCACACATAAAAATCATACAAAAAGCAAAAGTGAATAATAAATATTCTCTTTTAATTATTAAAATATAAGGTTAATTAATTAACACTTAATAGGAGAAAGATGTTTATCCAAGTATCTAACAGGAAACAGAACATGATATGTGCTCTAGTAGCAGTTTTTGAAAACTACCCTGCAGTCATCCAGGTGTGGTGGCACATGCTCTGCTACTGTGGAGGCCAAAGCAGGAGGATTGCAAGATTGAGACCAGTCTCACCAATTTAGCAAGACCCTGACTCAAAATAAACAATTAAAAGGGGTGGTATAAGCACCCCTTGGTTCAATCCCCAGTACCACAAAAAATTTAAATAAATTAAAAAATAAAAAAGTACCCTGGGGGCTCGGGATGTGGCTCAAGTGGCAGGGTGCTCATCTGGCGTGCATGAGGCACTGGGTTCAATCCTCAGCACCACATAAAAAAATAAAATAAAATAAAGATATTGTGTCCATCTAAAACTAAAAAAAAAAAAATTAAAAATAATAAAAATAAAAAAGTACCCTGTAACTGAGTGTGGTGGTACACACCTGTAATCCCACTACTGAAGGCTAAGGGAGGAATAAGGAAAGTTCAAGGCCAACCTGGGCAATTTAGGAGATTATCTTAAAATAAAAAGGGCTAGGGATGTATTTTAGTGGGTTTAATCCCTAGAACCACAAAAAAAAAAAAAAAAAATAGTGCCCTGAAAAACTGAGACAGGTGAGATTAATTTCATTTTAGGAAGTGCTGGTATCATAATAAAAGAGCTGGATTTTGAGGAATGAGCAGAATATAGATAGGAAATATGCAGGTAAGGTCTATAGGGCAATAAGAAGAAAATGTCCATTTTGGCCAAAGTTTTATGAAAAGCTAGATGTTGTAGGACAGAAGAGCGGCTTGTTCTCTAGACAGCAGGAAACCATCAGTGTTGATCAAAGTGAGAGATGTGATGTAATCTACATGCCAGAGCAGGTGAGAAGAACTCCTATAGAATTTAGAAGTTAATTCTATATGTAGGAAAGTAGGAGGTTTCAAAGAGGTCCCAGATTTTTTAGCTCAGATGCCAAAGATGCCATCATAAAGTAGGTACAAGGAGCAATTTTAGAGTAACAGGCAGGAGATAATATTGAGTTTTGTGACCATTTTGAGATGTACCCCTACTGTATCAAAATAGTGTTAGAAATACTTGTCTGAATCTCAAGCCTATAAATGAAGACTTGGAATAATTACCAGTATTGTGGATCAGTGAAGAATAGTGTTCTCAGAACCTCATCATCAAAAAGCGGAGAGAGAGAACTTTGGGGGATACATTTGAATTCAGGCTAAAGAAAAGAGGAGTAGGTGTTTGAAAGTATGGGGGAAGAGAATTTCTACAGGAAAGAGCAGTATCATGTATGTCAGAGGATTAAAGAGAGAGAGGCCAGGAAGGAACTGTCCAGTATTAAGCCATCTCTGACCTTGGTTGTTTGGGAAGGAAAAGCCAAACTACAGTGGACCATGTGACGTAGATGGGGAGACAAGAGAGTGGAATACAGACCTTTTTTTCAAAAAGGTTTTGGTGAAGAGTAGAAGTCTCATTTTTAGATAGGAGAAAGACCTGTGGTGAAGGGAGGATGCAATGGAAAAAAGATAATTGAGAGGAGGAAGTCTGGAGGATCATATAGTAGAATTAAGACTATAGATGAGTTGTGCTACCGTAGGAGAAAATACTTGGAATCAAAATAAAAGAGAATAGGTGGGGCTGGGGATGTGGCTCAAGCGGTAGCGTGCTCGCCTGGCATGCGTGAGGCCCGGGTTTGATCCTCAGCACTACATACCAACAAAGATGTTGTGTCCGCCGAGAACTAAAAAATAAATAAAAAAGAAAAAGAAAAAAAAAGAGAATAGGTGAATGTAAACAGATGTCAGGGTAGAAAAGACAGTATTTATTTGAGAGCTTACATTAGATGCTTTTTCAGTAAAGTAGGAGATGTGATCATTTGATAAGAATGAAAGCGGGGGTGTGGTTCAGCAGTAGAGCACTGGCCTCGCTCGCCTCGCACGTGTGAGGCCCTGGGTTCCATCCTTAGCACCACATAAAAATAAAGAAAAAAGATTGATGGCTAAGCATGCAACACTGTTTTATAGCCATTCAGCCTGGTTAATTCACTTGCTTTAGAGATAGAAAAAGTGGGTAGTAATATGACTTATCCAGAAAGACAAGGGGCTTGATATCCTATGAAGTATTGGGTGCACTGAGAGGGGAGGTGGAGGTGCTGGCATCCTAAGTACCCAGGAGGGACTGAGGGTTTAGAGCATCACAGGTACCCTGCTTTTAGATGATTCCTTGTGCTGTTGCATTTGAGGCAAGAATGGAAAGTAAGGTGTGGCAGAGGGATGTAGTGTCACAGAAAACTGTAAGCACTTCACTGTGTTTTAAAATCAAACACCTTCATGCTTTGATTTTGTGTGTGTGTGTGTGTGTGTGTGTGTGTGTGTGTGTGTGTGTGTGGTACCAGAGTTGAACTCAGGACCATTTGCACACTTCTTTTCTGAGTGACTAAATTATAAAGTTGAAGGTTCTCTGTATCGATGATTTGTGGAACAGTGAGGCCAAGGCCTTCAGGTATTTAAAGGCAGGAAGTGGGTTTGAGGGAGATGGGAAGACTGTGAGCCAGACTCAACGCAGGAGGCTTCCAGGAGGAAGTTTGTTCTTATATTCATATTCAGATCCTTCCAGGCCTATCTTAGGTATGTGCTTTCTTTCAGATGGTTAGTTGTATATAATTCCTTATTAAAGGCACAAAATAGTTTATGCTATGGATTTAGCATTTCATTTTCTAATGAGGGAATGGTAAAAGTGAGACTTGATTGTCAGTTACTGTGCACTTACCAAGTCTTCTTGGTATATGTACTGTAACTTCTAAACTTCTACATTCCCCAGTGCTTTGTTTTATTTAAATATCAGAGAATGTAAACCATTTTCATGGAAACTAGATAATAATCAGAAGCTATCATTTCAGTATATGATAATCATCATAGGATATGTTATGAAATTTCTATTAAAGCCTCATTTTTATTTTAATTTTTTTTTTAGTTGTTGATGGACCTTTATTTTATTTACTTATTTTTATAGGTGACACTGAGAATTGAACCCAGTGCCTTACACATGCCAGGAAAGTGCTCCACAACTGAGCCACAAACCTAGCCCTCATTTTTCTTTCATATCTCTTTATTATAGAAATAAAAATGTGACTTCAGCTTACCTATGTTCCTACTTGGATTTCATTAATGACATTTTAGTGAGGATTTAATTTCTGACTTATGTTGCTGCTGACTAATTTAACTTTATCTCAAACAGGAAATGATGGATGTCAAGCAATTCATTGATAAACTCCTACCTCCGGTTGATTGACATCACTAAGAGGCCTTGTGTAGACGTACACCAGCATTCATTGCAGTAGAGTCTAAACCTTTTCCCATGCTCAACTTTAAAACTTCTAATGTTTGCAGTGTTGAAATGTTTTGCAGATACACACCAATGATACAGACAAAATAATGGCTCCTCGTGGGAAACCTAGGATCTTTTAAGTTTCTATATATGTATTTGTATACGATGATCCAGACTACACTAGTATTAAAATAGGTGAAGCACCTAGCTTCTTTTTCTTAAATGTAATTCAGCAAAATAAAATACTACAACCAAATTTTTTTATCATATCATTTGAAAATTACTAGTATGCTTGACAAAAATTTGTTTCAGTATAAACAAGCAATCAAGATATAAACAATTTATGCATGCTGTGACTTGGTCTATGGATTTATTCCAAAATTGCTTAGTCACCATGCAGTATCTGTATTTTTTAATATATATATATATTCGTATATACATAATGATGGTAATACATAAAATTAGATGGTGTTACATTATTCCTGATAATAGGGATAATGCTTATAAGTGTCAACAGAGAATAGTGTTGCTCTTTTCAATTAATTGTCCTTTTATTTGGGGGACCAGGCTGTTCTTTTCCTTGATATTATTTCTATTTAATATTCTTTTCTCTCAAGAAAAATAAAAGTCCTTTCTTTCTTGATTGTCCTTCAGTAGCAGACCAGTTATTGCTTCCTTGCCATAGACATCTGAATCACTGACATAGGATATTTAAGATCAATGTATACTTTAAAAGAAATTGAATATTATTTAAACTTCCTGTACTACATATTTCAAAAACTATACCTTAGTCCAAATTTAGACCTGTTTAGTTATTAGAATATTCAATCAATAAGAACAATTCTGTCTGTACTTTTATTTTTTTCTGTAAACAACTGAAAGACTAATTAGGTCATATTTTGGCATTTTCTGAAATATTTGAGATTGATCTTAAAAACTGGTTTCTAAAATGATTGGGTCTTGTAGCATACGGTTTAAATTTACTTTTTCTCTCTCTATATATATATGTTTGAAACCAACTACTACAGAAAATGAGCTGTCCATTAGAAAAAGTTGCTTTATTTTTGTCTGCCAGTGTACTTATTTGAAATTTTCACTTGAGTCAAATGATTTTTAATATTATGCCTGTAATCCCAGCAACTCTGGAGGCTGAGGCAGGAGGATCACAATTTCAAGGCCAGCCTCACCAACTTAGAGAGACCCTAAGCAATTTAGCAAGACCCTGTCTTCAAAATAAAAAATAAAAAGGGGTGAGAATAAAGCTCAGTGGTAAAGTACCCCTGGGTTAAATTTTCAGTATCAAAAAAGCAATTCTTTGGTTAATATGCATCAGAATTTCCAGATTACTGATAAAAATTATTTGAAAACAAATTTATGGGTAATAAAAATTAGACCCCCTATATATATGATGTAGTACCCTCACAATTTAGTATATTGCAAAAATGTATGCTTAATATTTCTGAACTGTTAATTTTTTTCTGTACTCCAACTGACCAAAACAATGTTAAGAATGCATCTTTATAAATGGGTGCTAATTGATAATGGAAATAATTTTGTAATGGACAATATAGGATGTTAATAATGAAGCCATATGTTTATGTCTGGATTTGAAAATTTTAAACAATCATTTACTAAGTCATTTTTATTTTAACTTGAAGAGCAAAAACTGTCTAATTTCATTTATACAAATCAGTAAGATCTTATTTATGCCAAGAAATATTCCGTTGAAATGTTGTGCTGTAACATGGGAAAATGTCGGTGTTTTTCACAGTTTCTATAAATGTGAAATAAAATTTAATTCTGACTTTTCTGTGACTTTTTTTTTTTTTAGTAGTAGTTTAACATTTGGGCTTATCTTGAAATAGGTGTCTGAAATGCAAAGGAGGAAGATAACAATGTAATTACAAGAAAAAGCATTGGGAAACAAACTCTGATGTTGGTGTTACTGACTTGGAATGGAACCAGGCCTGAGAAATAATCTGATGTTATTTAATTTAATCTAAAAGAAAAACAAACACCCACATTTGGCTTTCAGACTTCCTAACTTGTTTAAAAAGTTCTATTTGGTGTTTTCCTTTTGTCTTTTCCTTTAATGCAGTATTCACTGGAACTTTTAAATTAGGATCACAAATCAGTTATCCAAATATTCCTATCATCCAAATAGATCTTGTCAGCTGGGTGTGGTGGTGCTTGATTATAATACCAGCCACTTGGGAGGCTAAGGCAGGAGGATCAAAGTTCATGTCAGTCAGCCTCAGCAACTGAGCAAGATCCTATCTCAAAAAAAGAGTTGGGGATATAGCTCAGTGGCAGAGCACTCCTAGATTAAATCCCTAGCACTTCTCATCAACCTTATCTCCATTTTACTAAAGAGGAAACAGAATGGAGCTCTTAGGATTCAAATTGGTGTGCCTATTCCATGGTCTTTACAACCTTGCTTTGTGCCCCAGCCGGGTAACTTAAATGTTTTTAAACAGTGTATTTTATATGATCAAAACACCTAGAAATGCTGAGTAAAAACCGAGAGCAGTGTTGCCTGCCTGTGATCCCAGCAGCTCAGGAGACTGAGGCAGGAGGATCTCAAGTTTAAAACCAGCCTCAGCAATTTAGCAAGACCCTGTATCTAGATACAATATCTAATAAGGGCTGGGATGTGGCAAAGTGGTTAAGCGTCCCTGGATTCAGCCCCAGTACCTAATAATAATAATGCTAAGTAAAACTATGATGCAAATCATATCACCATATTGAACTTGTAATTTCCAGTGACCAGAGAGAACTAAAAGAACAATTCATGGGGGCAAACTTAACTTTGGGCTCAGATAAGGTAAGATGTGGACATAATGCACCATTATAAAGCAAGGACACTTTCAGTGGGTGCACAGAAGGTAAACTAGAAAAAAAGTCTGATCCCTAGCACAGGAAAATAAAAGGAAGCTTGTGTGTTTTGTCGTGGATTCTCTGTTGGAAAAGGAAAAGGATCTTACCCTGAACTTTTATAATGAGAAACTTGTCTTCACATGTATCTGGGCTGTGAATTTCTCTTAAGTTATGTGGGCTGGCAACACAAACGTATAAATTAACATCAAGAATCTCCTCAGACCAGAATTGGAGGTATAGTGTAGTTAGTAGAATGCTTGCCTAGCATGGAAAAAAAAAAAAAAAAAGAATGTGCCTGGACTAACTCTGCTCCTAGAGCACCTGGGAGAGGCAAACAAAAACTTTTGAGTAACAGCCTCAAAACCTTAATTCGGAGACTGCACAAACTTAGCTCTGTCAAAAGTGAGCTCCAGCTGGGCATGGTGGCGCACACCTATAATCCCAGCAACTCTGGAGTGCTAAGGCAGGAGGATCATGAGTTCAAAGCCAGCCTCAGCAACCTGAGCCCTAGGCAACTTAGCAAGACCCTGTCTCTAAATAAAATACAAAAAAAAAAAAAAAAACCCAAGAAAAAGAACTGGGGATGTGGCTCAATGGTTAAGTGCCTCTGGGTTTAATCAATCCCTGGTATCCAAAAAAAAAAAAAAAAAAAAAACAGTGAGCTTCAACTAGGCACATGTCTATAGTCCCAGCTACTCAAGAGACTGAGACAGGAGAATCATTTAGATCCATAAATTTGAGACCAACCTGAGCAACATACCCTAAAAAAAATTAAAAATTACAAAAATTACAAATAATTGTCTACCTACTACAAATAGGTAAAGAAAAGATTAAATGATGATTGAAATCCCAGGATCTTGGAGAAATAGAATTTTTAGTAAAGTATGAGAAAATAAGTGAAAAACAATAAAGAATAACATCAAACTTTAGATGGGGCAAAGGGGAGGGTGGAGGGGCAAAGGGGTAGGAAAGATGGTGGAATGATATGGACATTATTACTCTAGGTATATATGTGATTGCACAAGTGGTGTAACTACTTCATGCACAACCAGAGAAGTGAAAAATTCTGCTCCATTTGTGTACAATGAATTGAAGAGCTTTCTCCTGTTGTATATAACTAAGAATAACAACATCAAATGAAGATTTGAAAAGAAAAGTTCTAGAAATGAAAGCCACTTGTAAAACATCTGGAAAAGCTGCAACATATCTGAAACACTCAAATGTTAAAAATAGAGTAGCTAAATAAACTGAAACATAGACACAACTTTGTACAGCTATAAATAGAAAAAAATGAGTTGGCGAGGATGTGGGGGGAAAGGCACACTCATACATTGCTGGTGGTACTGAAAATTGGTGCAACCATTCTGGAAAGCAGTATGGATATTCCTAAGAAAATGTGGAATGGAACCACCATTTGACCCAGCTATCCCACTCCTTGGTTTATACCCAAAGGACTTAAAATAAGCATATTTCAGTGATGCAGCCCCATCAATGTTTATAGCAGCTCAATTCACAATGGAACCAACCTAGATAACCTTCAACAGATGAATGGATAAAGAAAATGAGGTATATGTACACAGTGGAATATTATTCAGCCTTAAAGAAGAATGACATTGTGGCATTTGCAAGTAAATGGATGGAGCTGGAGAATAACATGCTAAGTGAAATAAGCCAATCCCCAAAAAACAAAGGTCAAATGTTTGATATGTGGATGTGGATCCATAATTTTGGGGGGTGGCTAGGGAAGAACGGAGGAACTTTGAATTGGGCAGAGGGGAGGGAGAGGGTGTGAGGGTAAGAGGGATGGTGGAATGAGATGGACATTATTATCCTATGTGCATGTATAATTGCACAACCAGTGTGATTCTGCATGGTACACAGCCAGAGAAATGATAAACTGTGCTCCATTTGTGTACAATGTATCAAAATACATTCTGCTGTCATGTGTAACTAGTTTGAACAACAACAACAACAAAAAAGTAGAAACAACCAAAATATCTGTCAACTGATGAAACGAAGCAACAAAATGTGGTATGGTATATCCATACAATTGATTATTTATTGAGGCATAAAAAAGGATGAAGTACTGATATGTGCTACAACATGGGTAAACATTATGCTGAGTAAGAAGTCAGACACAAAAGACCACATATGATTCATTTAGATGAAATATCCCAAAGGGGAAATCTGTAGAGACAGAATCAGAGATCACCAGAGAATAAGGGTGTGGAATGGTCACAGCTAATGAACACAAGGTGGGTTTTTTGAGGGGGCAGGAGTATGAAAATAGTTTCTAAAATTAAGCTATGATGATGGTAACATAACTGTGTAAATACACAAAAACTATTGAAATGTGTAATTTAAAAGGTTGAATTTAAATGGTATGTAAATTGTATCTCAATAAAACTGTTAATTTTTTTTTTAAAAAAGAATGAAGATAGGGCTAGGGCTATAGCTCAGTGGTAGAGCACCTGCCTTGCATTTGTGAGGCACTGGGTTTGATCCTGAGCACCACATAAAAATAAATAAAGATATTGTGTTCAATTACAACTAAAAAAAATTTAAAAAATAAAATAAAGAATGAAGATACAGGGGCTGGGGATGTGGCTCAAGCAGTAGCGCGCTCACCTGGCATGCTTGTGGCCCGGGTTCAATCCTCAGCACCACTACAAACAAAGATGTTGTGTCTGCCGAAAACTAAAAAAATAAATATTAGTTATCTATTGTTTTTTTTTTTTTAAAGAATGAAGATACACTGTACTAGTTGGGAAGGTTTCAAGAGACATTGTTAGAAGAAAAAACATTGTAAAAAATGGAAAAGGGTAGAGGAAATAAGCCCATACATTTGACTTGGCTAGAATTTATATTTAAAAAAAAAATACTAAAAGGATTCTGAAATGTCTAATGATCATCTCTGAAACATGAATTAGGAAGAAATGAGGTTAGTGAGGACAAACAAGTGTGCAAGAGGGAAAACCTACCCTTGGTATATACATCTCGTTCATTCTTCAGATTTTTTAAAACGATTTTTTTCATTATTTAATTTTGAGTCAGAGGCCTCAAATTTGTGATCCTCCTGTCTCAGCCACCCAGGTAGCTAGGATTACAGTCATATACCACCACTCAGATTGTGTGTGTGTGTGTACACATACACATAGCATGTTGGAACATACATAAAGTTGACCATCCTAATCATTTCAGGTTTTTTTTATTTTATTTTATTTTATTTTGGTACAGGGAATTGAACCCAGGGCGCTTAGCCACTGAGCCACATCCCCAGCCCTTTTCGTATTTTATTTTGAGTTGGGGTCTTGCTAAGTTGCTTAGAGCCTCACTAAGTAGCGAGGCTGACCTTGAATTCATGATCCTCCTGCCTTGGCCTCTTGAGCTGCTGCGGCCTCTTGAGCTGCTGCGGCCTCTTGAGCTGCTGCGATTACAGGTGTGTGCCACCCAGCCATTCTAACCATTTCTAAGTGTACTGTTCACAGCATTAAGTACATTCCTATTGTTGTGCAACCATCACCATCCCCATCTCTAGTATTACATCATATTCCAAAACTGAAATCATACTAATTCATGACCTACTAAAAATTCAAATAGGTGAGTTCAATTGTATATTAGATCCAAGAAAACTGAAATATAACTCTGAGAAATTTACTCAAAAGGAAACCCAACAAACAGATGGGAGGGCAAAAGACTGTGAAAATAAGAGGTCCAATATAAAGTTTAATGGAAATTGCAGAAGGGGTGAACAGAATGGGAGAGAAGTGATATTTGGTGATAAAATGGTTGAAATTTTTTCAGACTTGAGGAAGAGCAGGAAACCTCAGATCTAATTACTAATAGGATAAGCAACAACTCTTCTGAGACATCATGGAGAAAAGTAAGATTGAACACCATACAAAAAGATCTGAATAGCAACTAGAATAAACCTACTTAAACTATCACATAAGAAAATCACCACTAGAGGTCAGAAGATCCTGGAGTAATATTAAAATTGGAGAGAAAATGGCAATTTGGAATTTTCTACATAGGTACTAAATCAAAAGAAAAGACAAACGAAACTAAAGTTTATATCAAGGCAAAAAATACAAAAATACTGGTGAAAGACATCAAAAAAGATCTAAATAAATGGAGACATACACTATGTTAATGGATTGTGCTGTTTGGATACAATTTGAGTGCATTCCCCAAGGTTAGTGTGTTGAAATTTAATCCCTATTGTGAGGTGTTAAGAGGGTGGAAACTTAATCTGACTACAGTGGTGTTGGGAAGTGGAGCCTTTGGAAAGTGATTAGGGTTAGATGCAGTCAGAAAATTGGATGAATGGTGCACGGGTCCGTCCTCTCTGTACTGTCTTTACAATTCCCTGTGAATCCATGAATATTTCAAGAAAAACATTTTAATGTAAAATAGAAAAGAAATACTCTATGGCTCTTTCATTTTTCAGATGGTAGATAAGAAATATTTGTTCATGATTTGTTCATGACTGAATGTTCATGATGTTCAATGTCTAAGTTAAAAAAAAAGATAAGAAAGAATAACAAATATATGTAATGTCTAAAGTAGTGGGAGTGGAGATAAAATTAAAAAGTCTCAATCCAAAAGGAGATAGGAAAGGAGGGAAAAAGCATATGCAACATAGAATAACGAGTTTCATAATATGATAAACATAAGTCCAAAAAATTATAGTAAATACAATTGTGAATGCACTAAATTTGCCAGTAAAATAACAAGCTATCAGATCAGACAAAAGAATGACAGCAAGCTATATTTTAATTACAAGAGACATCTAACACACAAGGGCACAAAAGATTTAAAATAAAGGGATAGAAATTATAGAGAGCAGGAAGGCACATTCCTGTAATCCCAGTGGTTTGGGAGCCTGAGGCAGGAAGACTAGGAAGTTCAAAGTCAGCCTGAGCAATTTAGTGAAGCCCTAAACAACTTAGTGAGGCCCATTCTCTAAATAAAATATAACTCTGCAATCTGTATATGGGGTAAAAATGGGAGTTCATAACCCACTTGAATCAAAGTGTGAAATATGATATATCAAGAACTATGTAATGTTTTGAACAACCAATAAAAAAAAATTTATTTAAAAATAAATAAATAAATAAATAAAATATAAGAAATGGCTGGGGATGTGGCTTGGTGGTTAAAAGCCTCTGAGTTCAATTCCTAAGACAAAAAAAAAAAAAAAATAGAAAGGAATAGAAATTATAGTGAGCAAATACTACAAAAAGTAAGTTGGACTAGCTATTTTAATATAAGGTAAAATAAACTTTAAGCAACAGATGTATTATGTTCACACAAAATGTGTGGGTGAAAATTCATAGCAGCATTATTCATAAGAGCCAAAATGTGCAAAAATCCATAGTGTTCATAAATGATGAATGGATAAATAAAATGTGGCACAGAAACATAATGTTCAGCAATATGAAGAAAAGCGACAATATAAAGAATGGAAAACATGAATGAATCTTGAAGGGGCTGGGGTTGTGGCTTAGAGGCAGGGTGCTCACCCCTAGCACATGTGAGGCACTGAATTCGATCTCAGCACCACATAAAAATAAAGATACTGTGTCCACCTATAACTAAAAAAGAATTATGGAAGGTTAATGAAACCAATTACCAAAGACTGTATTGTATGACTCCATTTACATGAAAGACCAGAACTGGCAAATTTGTGGAGATAGAAAGATTCGTGATGTGATTTTGTGATTTTGTAGGGCTGAGAGGTGGTGCTGGCAGTGATGGGGTGTGACTGGTAATAGGTCTGGCATTCCTTTTGTGGGGAGCAAAAATGTTCTAAAATTAAAATATTTTGATGGTTATACAACCTTGTGAATACACTGGCAAACATTTAATTATACACTTTAACTGGAGAGTCATATGAAATGTGAATTAAAACTTGTTTTAAATAAATAGACTTAAAATCAAAGTATCAGTGATAAATTCTGCTTCTTCAAATGTTGAAGTTTGAACATTAGGGAAGCACACAGAGGTAAGCATACAAAGCAGGGTTTATTTTATTTTATTTTGTGGTGCTGGGGATTGAACCCAGGGCCTTGCGCATGCAAGAAAAGCACTTTACCAACTGAGTTATATCTATATATATAATATGTTGAGAGCCACAGCCGAGTCAGAATGACGGCCCGGCATATTGCCAGAGGGAATGGTTGAAAGGTGCCGCCAGAGAACCATTGAGATGATGATCTGAGTTAAGCTGTATATAATTGCTGTGATGCTGGATTGATTGTGTTGTATATGGACCCTGCTCCAGGAATAGGGCGGCTCCGGGAATCTGCCTCGGGTGCCCTACTTTGGAGTTCTGGTGCAGTTCTCGAGGGGGTTCGGGGAGATTGGGCATGGGGAGCCAGGTGGAAGGAGTGTGTTCCCGAGTAGTGTGTGTGCAGTACCGGTGAGAGTTGGGGAATAAAGAATTGCTGTTTGAACCTACAAGGTTTTGTGGCGGCTTGGTTATTTGTGTCCAGCCAGACTGTGGCAATAATATATAATATATATATAGCCCCAAGCAGGGTTTATTTAAAAAGGGATAACATGAACTTCTTCCTCAAGGGAGAAGCCGGCCATAGCTGGTATCCTGGTATTGAAGCCAGATTTAAAATTAGGTAGTCAGTGTAGTTAGGTAAATCGGGTCTAATATCAGTGAAATCTAAAATGGAGGCCATGCTGATAATGATTCTGGGAAACACAGGACAACTCACGGAATGTTAATGAAGTCCCGGAAAGGCCCTAGGCCAAAGTCCATCCCAAAGAAATGCTAATGGAACCCAGGAAACAGCCCCCAAAGGATTTGGAGATATCCCATTCCAAAGAAGTGAAAATGAAGTCCTTCCTGCCCAGATTACTTGTTTGGCCCACCTGTGTCCCAACCCTTCCCACTTACATTCCATCACCAAAACTATAAAAAGGGGAGACAACCGCACTTCCATGGATTCCACCTCTTGGGTCCCCTTCTTCCTCCCAGAGAAGTCTTTTCTGCTGTCCTTTAATAAACTTCTAATTTCTACTCTAACCTTGCCTTGGCGTGCTTCTTTGGTGTTATTCTTCAACATTGGGGAAGCAAGGACTCGTCACTGGCCAACAGCGGTAACAGTATCCCAAGAAGCGAGGTGTTCTACCCTTTTTGTGTGTCCTCGGCTTCCATTGTTCTCTCTGACCTGACTCAATTTACCTATCTATATTGACTGCTTGTTTAATTCTGGCTTCATTATTAGTGATAAAAACAGTCACTACATCATAAGGGGGATAATTCTCAGAAGACTATGCTAATCCTAAACATTCATGTACCCAATTTTGTCCCAAAATATACAAATAAAAATGGTTGTGACATCAGTGAACAAGGAGATGTAAGGAATCCCAAGAGCTCATTACCCCACAGGAACACCAAGAATATCCATGAAGTCAGTCATATGCAACTCTGGAAAATAGCCCAAAGTTTACAGCAACCAAGTAAATGCTAATCAAGTTGATTGAAACCCAATCAAAAAGCTCTGTACCATTTTTAATTAGCTTTGCTTAATTTCCTCCTCCTAGGCATAGTGATGCTCTTGAAGATGGTGGAATACATTCCTAGTATGGGTTCCATACTACACATGATTATTGCCCAAGTATTTAACTCATTAGCTAACTCATCAATTTGATCCATAGTATATGGAGTAATAATTTTATTGGGAGAAATCCCAAACACTCCCTTTGCTGCTTTTATTCCTTTTGTAAAGGTAAAATTTCTAAGCTGATTCTAAGCTGCAAAAGTCTGAGTTAAAGTGTAAAAGACTAGGGCATTGTAAAGCTTCTAGATTGCAAGGCCTGGGCTAAAAAGTAAACAATTCCCCTGCCATCCCCGGAACCTGTAATGTCTGTAAAGTTGTTAGGACAATGCGGGAGCTGCTCAGTAAATATCTCCATTGATTCCCTGGTTGTTTAATAGCTAAGGGCTCCAGGTAACATGGCACGTAGGCATCCAGGCCCCAGAACCAATCAGTTTGAATGTGTACCCCACTTAGAAGTGACCAATCACCCCTGCCCAAACTGTTCCTGCCAATGAATGGACTAATCATGTATCAGAATTGTTGTTCAATTTCCCCGCGCCTCATGATGATTTGTTCTGATGTATGCAAAGCCCACCACCCTCTCCAAAAAGTGTACTTAAGCTCTGCTTGACCTCTGCTCTGGGCTCTGGGCTGCTCTCCCTTCTTGAGTGAGCACAGAGTCCCAACGCGTTGGAACGGATCCCTAATAAAAATCCCCCTTGCCATTGCATGAAGCTAGTCTCGTGTGGTCTTTCCTTCTCCGACGTTTCGCTGGACCCTTACATTTGGTGCATTGGCCGGGAACTGCGCATCGCCGGACAGGGAGACCCAACGAAACTGCTTTGGGGGTAAGTAAGGCGCCTTTCTCTCTCTTTCTCTCTCTCTCTCCTCTCCTTCTTCTCCTTTTCTCCTCCTTGTTCTTCTTTTGCAATCGCTCAGGTGCGATCGCTCAGGTTTGGTCTCTGGCAGCTCAATGGTGGGCATAAGTCCCCAGAGGGCATAATCTCTCAGAGCCTCGGGTGGGGTTGGCAGAGTGTGTGTGTGGCTGTCAGAGGAGAGCGTAAGCTCCCCCTGGCGGTGGCAGGCAGACGTGTCTAGGGAGCCACAGGCCACGCCCCCAAGGGACGCTTTGGGGGACTCGGGGGGACAGAAATGCCCCCCCATCAGGTAGAGGGGCGGAACCCTTGTCAGTGTATTTTGCTGCCAACCCGTCTGGTTTTGCCAGCAACTCTTTCTGTTGAATTCACTGTCTGTCTTTAATTTTTGCTTCTGAATTTGTGTTAAACATTTACTATGTGTCCGCGTTTGCATCACGTTTGTGTTGTCTCCCTGCGCTTCAGAGTGGCCCACCCTCGGAGTTGAATGGCCCCCAGGAAAGTCCCTCCATCTCTCTCTCTAATCTGCAAAGTCAGAGATATTGTCTTTCAGCCAGGTCGCATGGCCATCCAGAGCATGGCTTCTAACCTTTCAGGACCTCTGTGAATCTCTTCCTGCATGGGTGGGGTCCGCGCAGTCCGCTGGGAGGATTCCACCCGGCGGTATGGCGGATCTGTCCTGTCCCTGTTCCTCCCGGCCCCTCCACCCACCTGTCCTCTCCGCCCCCTGGCTGTCTCCCCTCCCGGGAGGGGAGAGGAGTGCTCCAGCGGGCGGCGCGGTGGACAGGAGGACGGAATCAGGGGTGAGGTCGGCGGGGGACCGCCCCTCCTCCCCCTCCTCTGCCGGCAACCGGCTGCCACCGGGCGTATTTCCACCACAGCGGCGCGGGCGGGGGTTGGAGTAGGAGTCGGCAGGGGACTGCGTCCCCCCCCCCCCCGTCCTCCCGGCGAGCAAAAAAACGGCTCGGGGGCACCCGGCCCTCTCCCCCCCCTCGTGGGGGGTAGAAGGGACCGAGTCCCCAAACCCCCCGAGTGTTACAGCCCTCCCCGGCTGCAATGATCACCAAATCCCGGGGCCAAAGAAGCGAACGGGTCTTCCTCGAGTCGGGCTGCTTGGAAATGCTAAATAATGCTAAATTCCATCTAAGGCTAAATACTGAGACTAGGGAAGCAATGTTTTCTTTCCCTCCTGTAATCGGCTTGAATGCAAATAGGGATGCCTGCTGGAGATTTAACAACTTTGACATCTTGCTTTGACTTTTCTCAAAGCCCTGTCCTCGTTATTAAATTGGTGTTAATTGGCTTTAGAGATGGGAACCAAATTTTCAGTCACAAATTTGAGTCTCCACTCAGCTTTCTTGGGGAAGCCTAGCACTCGAAACAACTGTAAGCAGAAGATGAGCTTTTTGGGAGCTGGCTACTAAAAAGTTAGGAAAAAAAAAATGCCTAGTGCCTAAGGTCAAACCAACTGGAGGAGCTAATCCTGTGGGTGGGAGATAAGACTAAGGGACTCCCAGCAGCTGCCAGAGCCATTTTGCTTTGGGGAACTCCCTTATCTCTTATCTACATTTTAAGGATTACTCCACCTTTGTTTACTTAAAAAGAAGGGACACTGAATGCAGTAAAGCCAGTCACACTGAGACCCTTGATTTTATACCTATAGTTGCCCCTACGTGAAAACATCTGGTCCACTCGTGGGAAAGTCTATGGTGCCACTGATGGGAGTCATAATTAAATGAAAGTTCAAAACTTAGAGGGATATATTCTTATCTGGTTGTCTGATTGTTTCTTAAAGATAAACTAGGTTAAATGTGTGTCTAAAAAAATAATTTCTTATTGTAACAATCTGGTATCTGAATGGGTTTCTAAAGCATTGCACTATCTTGCAGTTAAAAGTTGGGTTTAAGCAATTGTTTAGTTTGATTTCAGATAGTTCTAAAGAGTTTCAATTTTGAACTGGGCAGCCTAAGGAGATTTCACTAGGTATACAGTGCATTGATTTGGGCAAGGATAGTAAATTATGATTTGGTATCTGTTTCTCTCAGTGTGTAAGATTTAGAAAAAAACGAGTTAAATTAAAACGTTGGTCTGGCTCATTAAAATAACATTAAATAATTAAATAACAACAGTCTTGGAAATTCTCAAAGCTTAATTTCAGATATGCATGGTAGTGTGTAGTTCTTTTTTTAAAATTTTTCAGGCAAATTTAATGTAACTTAATGCTACTTTAGGAACTTCAGAACAAGGAATGTGGCTTAGAGGTCCTAAAGAAATTTCTTCTGATGGTAGAGATTCTATTTCCAGTTTTATGTGAGCAAGTTTTTCTAGTGTAAAAAGATATAAAATTTTGGGAATTGCTTCTTAAATTTGTATCATAATTTTCAACATCCAAACCTGGAAATATGACTTATGGCTAAAATGCCTTAAGCCTAAAGTGTCTGCTCAAAATAGCAGTTTTTCCCTGCTCCTTCCAGACCTTAGCCAGGGCTTAAGCTGATATGCAAACAGAAGCAGCTTGGAACTCAGGCCCAAGGAAAAAAAAAAGGGGTAAAGGTGTCTTTTTATGGGAACTCAAACTAGATTAAAGGACTTTTGCCTTTTCTTAGATTCTATGTTTTTTTGAGCTCATGATTTTTATCCTACAGACAAGTTAATGTTTTTCTGATAAGTTCTATTTTTTGATCAACTGGAGTTTTTTTTTAAAAACATTGCAATGGAGATTTCATCTGCGAAAAACTACGAGGCCTTTATTATTGTTATGTGTGCACACTCTTGTTATGTGTTGTATGTCGGTATGTCTGTATGTGTGTATGTCCATATATCCTGCAGTGATATGACAATTAACAGATGTGGAGCGCTCATAAAAAAATTAAAAATGGATCCAAATATCTTTGATTCACGTGATTCAAATGGCTCAATTTAAATTGGGTAAACAGATAAAAGTAAAGAGGTCTTGAATTAAGCTTATAAGTTTTTCTAGGTGTTCAAAAAGGCCCTAATAAAATGTTGATGTCTATGAAATAATCTGCTTAAATTCAAAAGTTTACAAGTATTGTTTCAAAATGTGAACAGAAAGAGGTTAACAGATGAAAAAAAAAAAAAACTAGAAGGTTCTAGATATGGATTTAATAGAGGAAAAGTGTGTTTCTGGTTAAGAGTTTAAGTAATTAAGAGGGTTTAAGTAAGTGATGAAGAAGGTCTGTGCAAGTTGGTTATAAGTGTAAGTTTTTGAGCAAGTAATCTTAAAGATATTAAACAGCTGGTTAAACAAGTGCTGTTGTTTTTCAATACTTTTCTTGTGCTTTCTTGCTCTGCATAATGAAGTTCCTTCAAATCCGATTACAGAAAGTCTCAAATCAAACTTCCAACCAGCTTCTGCTTAGGCACTACCAGCCTCTGATGACTGATGGACCCCCAACATCTTCAAGAGAACAATTCACTCAGTGCTGAAGCTCACTACCAGGCACGATGGAATGCAGCGGACATGGGACAGCGGGAAACAACAAGTTCAGAGAACCTCTTAATCTGCCATCCTGGATTCATGAGTCTTTATGTCCTATTAAGCTTCCTCATGGCCCTTGGTCTCTTTTCTGTCAGCCTCCAAACATGGAACTTCTGCCAGAAATTGATCTTTGCTCTAATTTTTATCTTCATTCTGTTCTTATTCGCTCTGATCTTCTTCAGGTGCTGGTGATGATACCTGGAAAAACCTGCCAATAGATGGGTTGCCTGCCATTTATCTAAGCCCTGCTATCTCCCCCTTAGTCATTTCTTTAAAAGCTAAACTTGGTTAATATAAAAACATCAATGTAATTATGGTGTTATTAATGTGTTCATATCTTTCAGGTATACAAGTCTGTAAGGTAGAAGCTTCAAAAGAACATTATATCAAGCTGGTGTTCTAAAGTTGTATGGTAATTTTAGGCTTAAAAAGAAAAAAACATGTTGGAAATTTATTTATCATTTGTGTTCTATAACTGGACTTGTTATCAGTAAGATATGTAAAGTTCTATGTTGCTTTCTACACTGAGATACAATTTAAATGTATTTTTAAGTCAATGAGAGCCTAATCTGGGTGAAGGTTTTATTGTAAAACACAGAAATACTTTGCTATTTTCCAACAAGAGGTTAGAAGCTTCCAGCCTTCCTTTAATTCATGTTTTAGATGTGATATTATGTTGTGTTAGCTAATATTCATGTGAACTTGAGCAACAATTTATGTAAACTTTGTAAAATGATGTCTAAAAAACAAAGATCAGCTTCAGAACTATAGTATTTAAGACTTATAAAGAGCCCCACCTTACTTGAGATAAGGCTCTATGTCACATCTCACTGCATGTGAAAGTGACTATGAAAGAAGTAGGCCAGATTTCAGTGCATTTAAAGTTGTGCCCAAAAGTTGGTTTTTGTCATGATTGCCAGGATACCAAACAGGGGATGTACTCTGCCAAAAATTCTAGGTAGCTATTACATAGACTAAATATGTTTTTACCCTAGTTAGTTTTGTTTTGTAGTTTGCTTTTAGATGGACTAAGGATTGCCTGTTAATATTTTAAAGAGGTACTGCTTTAAGAACTCACAACCTGGGTTAATTTAAGATAATGAGTTATAGGAAATTGCCACCTACAGGATAGAGAGATAGACATTAAAGTTCAGTACCCTTAATATAAGGCTGTTGACTTATTTTGCTGGATGTTTAAGATTAAGTTTTAAAATTAAAAATTTGGCTCTTGCCCTCTGAGTCAGTCTGAATCAGGGAATAGGGAACTTTTTCAAAGGGCTCTGCAACTCTAGGCCACATAACTTCCCGAATAGGGAGATTAATGAGACCACTGGAGGGCAGAAGGCCAATCAGTGCATTTGCTGTAAAGAGGAGGGTCATCAGAGAAGGGAGACATCCTTGATGCTTCTGAGGGAAGCCGTATGGTCAAGGCCTGGACCCATCCTAGCGCAAATGGCACTAGCAGAACTGAGAAGCTGCTGTGAAGTTCCCGAGGACTCCCAGGAGACTCAGCTGACTGTTAACAATAGGTAGAACCGAAGTCAGTTTGACTTGCTTCATCTTAAACACTTAGCAAAGACGGTCAAAGCCAAAGCACAGCTGTTCCTGGACATCTTAAATGATAATAATAGTTAAATGTAACTTCCATAAATAAGTAAACTGGAGGCTACAAAAGAGATTCTTAGACAGAAATGCCTGATAACTGTCAAAGGGACTGCTAGAGTAGTTTTAGTCTAAGGCCTTTATTTCTAACCAACGCAGGTAGGCTTGATGTTTGCTAATATGGTTATCCAGCCCTGAGTAGCAGAATTAAAGATTTCTCTATTAGACACAGAGGTCATACTAGTAAAAGGATTTTGCAGGATCAGATGGCATTAGATTATTAGACTATCTTAAGGAAAAAGACATCTGTAAACCTAAATGTTAGTTGTTGTGTTTACATCCCTGACATTTCTGACAATGTGACAAATATCCTTAAAGATTTACATGCTCAGATGGAAGCCATGTCCTCAGCAACTTTGTCATGGAAACAATATCTTAGCTCCTAGTTCCTGGTACTGCCTGATGGAAAACATTGTTAATCTTTGTCTTGGTCATTATATTCATTGGCATATTCTTGTGCTGTGGCATTTATTACTGCACCAATATGGTTCCAGTACTAATGAGTTCTTGTTTCTCTTATAGACCACCTGTCATTCAAATGGCTCTCCAGCCTATTACTTCTCAATTGGACTTTTATCATGGACCACTCGATAGACCCGATATTTTTAAGGGGGACTCCAAACTGCTTGCCCCACGCCGTCCCTTTTCAGCCTGAAGAAGCCAGAAAGATTCTCTTCGTCCCCCTTCCTCACAGCAGTAAGGAGTTCCCAAATTAGAGGGGGGAATAAAGCCAGATTTAAAGTTAGGTAGTCAGTGTAGCTAGATAAATCTGGGTCTAATATTGAGTGAAATCTAAAATGGAGGCCATGCTGAAATCGATTCTAGGAAACGCAGGACAACTCATAGTGATCAGACAACAATATGCTCCACTGGCAGAAATGAAAAATGAGACCTTCCAATAATTATGACTCAGTACTTTTAAGATTAAAAGTAGTCAGAAAAAGGAGTGGGGAATGTAAAGGTAAAATTTCTAAGCTGATTCTAAGCTGCAAAAGTCTGAGTTAAAGTGTAAAAGACTAGGGCATTGTAAAGCTCCTAGATTGCAAGGTCTGGGCTAAAAGGTAAACAATTCCCCCTGCTATCCCCGGAACCTGTAATGTCTGTAAAGTTGTTAAGACAATGCGGGAGCTGCTCAGTAAATATCTCCATTGATTCCCTGGTTGTTTAATAGCTAAGGGCTCCAGGTAACATGGCACGTAGGCATCCAGGCCCCAGAACCAATCAGTTTGAATGTGTGCCCCACTTAGAAGTGACCAATCACCCCTGCCCAAACTGTTCCTGCCAATGAATGGACTAATCATGTATCAGAATTGTTGTTCAATTTCCCCGCGCCTCATGATGATTTGTTCTGATGTATGCAAAGCCCACCGCCCTCTCCAAAAAGTGTACTTAAGCTCTGCTTGACCTCTGCTCTGGGCTGCTCTCCCTTCTTGAGTGAGCACAGAGTCCCAACGCGTTGGAACGGATCCCTAATAAAAATCCTCCTTGCCATTGCATGAAGCTAGTCTCGTGTGGTCTTTCCTTCTCCGACGTTTCGCCGGACCCTTACACTTTGAGTATTAATTGTCCTACAGCCTCAGGATATCTAGTAAGAACAGTGTTAGGAGAATAAGATAAATGTATCCACAATAATGGACCTTCTTGCCAAAATACTCCTGTAGGAATATTTTTTGTTGGTAGTACAATAAATAATAAAAGCAAACATATCAATTCTATCCAAATGCATATTTTCCATATATGTTTCAATGATTTTTAATGCTTTTCTTGCTTCAGGCGTTAACATGCGGGGTGAATTTGGATCTGATGGACCTTTTAGAATATCACATCAATATCATATGCACATCAATATCAGCTGGCTGAGTATCTGTTCATTTGCTCTATTATTTATACTAAATTTTGGGGCTTTTGACCCCCCTTTCAATCCTTATCAGCTGCCACCAGATTTCTCAGTGACACCATTTACCCTGGGTTTAAAACATCTGGTCTGGTGATCCCCACCCTGATCTTTTTTTTTTTCTTTTTTTTTTTTTTTTTTTAAAGAGAGAGAGAGAGAGAGAGAGAGAATTTTAATATTTATTTTTTTTAGTTATCGGCGGACACAACTACCGCTTGAGCCACATCCCCAGCCCCCACCCTGATCTTTCACCTTTCCTTTTTATAGGGTGTCTTTCCCTCTTATGGGGCAAGGACAACCTGCCAGAGACTTCACTCTGAGTTTAACAGGGTGGGGGAAGGTGACTTGTTTGTGTCTGAGGTCCATACTGGAGGGCTCTGTTAGGTGTGCCTGGTGAGACGACAGGTTTCAAACTAGAGTTTTAAAAATGCAGTTGCTTAGGCTCAGGCCTAAGGCCATCCTCACAGGTCCAATAACAGAGGAAAAAAATTTTAAACTGTCCCTAAAGAAGTCCATACATTGGACTTACTAGGCAGAGGCCTTAAATCAACAGTTGTAAATATGCCTCAATGAACTAAAGGAATCCATAGCAAACAAAGGAAGCCGGGAGAACAATATTTCAATGTGTTAGTCATCTTTCTTTGCTAGGGGTGCCCTGCAATTGTTTATCTACCCTTCTGCCTCCTTGCCTTCCCATTTCTCTCGGCTTCCTTGCTGCAATAAGCAGAATGGGGTTCCTCTTCCATCACTCCATCCCATCATGATATTCTGCCTCATACGAGCCCCAGAGCAATGAAGTCACCCTGACCCTGGACTGAAACTCTGAAACCAGGAGCCCAAATAACTTGTCCTTCTTTTAAGTTGTTGTTCTCAGGTATTTTGGTCACAGTGATGAAAGCCATCATACCAAGAAACAAGAAATCTGGCACACTGACAGAGAAAATAAACTGTCCTAAAGGAAGCCCAGACACTGGACTTACTAGGCAAAGACCTAAATCAACAGTTTTAAATATACCTCAAAGAACTAAAGGAATCCAGACAAAAGAAACTAAAGAGAACAATATCTCAATGTGTTAGCTTTTCATCACTGTGATCAAAATACGTGAGAACAACTTAGAGGAAGAAAGATTTATTTTGGTTCATGGTTTTAGAGGATTCAGTTCATATGGTCAGCTGCATCCAAGACAGATATATGGTAGAGGGGGAAAGAGAGAGACAGTGACAAAGACAAAGACCCATAGAGAGAGAAAATAAACCAGGAGAAAGACAAAGCCTTTTAGGACAAGCCCCCAGTCACCTACTTTCTACAACTATGTCCAACCTCCCAGTAGTCCATTCAACTAACTTATCAGTTGATTAATTAATTCAGCAAATGGATTAAGCCACTGATAAATTCAGAGCCCTAAGCATTGCCCCACTCTGACCCTGCATGGGGGATGCTTTCAACAAATGAACTTTAGGGGGGACATTTCATATCCAAACTCGATAACTAGAGAATATTAATACAGAGATAAAATTATAAAAAGGAACCAAATAGACATCAAAGGCTAAAATAAAAATAACTGAAATGAAAAATTCACTAGAAGAATATTAGCCCAATCTGCTGGCGTCATGTTCAAGTTGTTAATGGATTTCACCAAGCTTACAGTGAAGGGTGCTTGAGGACCATAGGTTGTTACCTCTTTTAGCTCCTTCACTGTTTTTTTTTTCTTTTTTAAGAGAGAATGAGAGAGAGAGAGGGGGAGAGAGAGAGAGAGAGAGAGAGAGAGAGAGAGAGAGAGAGAGAGAATTTTAACATTTATTTATTTTTTCTTAGTTCTCGGCGGATACAACATCTTCGTTTGTATGTGGTGCTGAGGATCGAACCTGGGCCGCACGCATGCCAGGCGAGCGCATTACCGCTTGAGCCACATCACCAGCCCCTCCTTCACTGTTTTGAAATTTAAAGCATGGTAAATTTGCTGCCCTCCTACCTCAAATACAGGGCATGTTAATACTTGAGATCCTGTCTAAGGATCCCAACTATCAACTGTGGGGGTTGGGGGCCTCCCAGCATATGGAGGTGGTCTTGTTAGTTGGACATTTACATCCTCTGGTGATAGAAAGGTGTTAGTAGCAGTCTCCTGTAGAGGTGGCGCTGTTGGTTGGACCCTTATACCCCCTAGTGATAGAAAGGTGTTAGTAGCAGTCTCCTTTTGTAACTTTCCCCCTGATGGCTTTTTCTGCTCTAAACTTCCTTCCTCTGTCTGACTAGTTCAAGAGACCTTCTCTTTTACTTGAATCTTTTCCTCTGTCTGACTAGCTCAAGAGACCTTCTCTTTTACTTGAATCTTTTCCTCTGTCTGACTAGCTCAAGAGACCTTCTCTTTTACTTGAATCAATATGTCTTCTTCCTCTACCATTATCTGAACTGAAGGCTTTGGACTAAGCAAACAAGATATGAACATCCACAATGGCAACGTGCCAACTGGCAGAGTTCCTGGGCTTTTCTTTTCTATTCTTTTTAAATCTTCACCATGATGGTTCCATTGTGAGATATTTAACAACTCCTCCTTAAAAAGCTGTGGGCTAGGGCTGGGGATGTGGCTCAAGTGGTAGCGCGCTCGCCTGGCATGCGTGCGGCCCGGGTTCGATCCTCAGCACCACATACAAATATGTTGTGTCCACCGATAACTAAAAAATAAATATTAAAAAATTCTCTCTCTCTCTCTCTCTCTCTCTCTCTCCCTCTCTCACTCTCTCTTTAAAAAAAAAAAAAAAAGCCGTGGGCTACATTTTTGTATTGTATCAACGTATGCCCTGACTGCTCTTGATTTTACTGGGATGCCTCCTTCCTCTAACAATTTACTTAACACTCTTTCAGTTTGTTTTTTACTAATTTCTGATCCCATATTTCTACTATAATACAACCCAACAAGATAACACCAAACAAAACCAAGATAGAATGAAATAAAAATGGAACAACAAAAAATCATTATAGCCTTTCTCCCTATCTGTTCCTCAGATGTGAGCGGTTTTTCTTCCATCTCACTCATCTCCAGGGACAGGCAACTTAAAACAAAAGTGAAGCAAAACAAAAGAGGAATCTTAAAATGGCTACCCATCCTGTTGCCCTGCCCTCAGGGGCGAGCAGTTTACTTACCCTCAGTCGCTCCCCGTGGGAGCCACCAAATGCCGCAGTCTGGCTGGGCACAATTCAGGAGCCACTTGTCAAAAGAAATGAACTTTATTTTTAGAACTACACACCAAACAAAACAGCTCCTCAGCAAATCCCTCAGAGCCCAACTGCCACCACCGGCTTCCCACAAGCCTCTCACCCCAACACAAGCCTCACCCCCTCCCCATATCCTCCTGCTCTTGAGGCCGATTGGCTGGGTCGCATGGGCGGAGCCAAAGAAGTCCCCCAATGAGCAGCTCCGTGGTCTGAAAGGGCAGGGAAGCAGCCCAATGAACATCAACGCAGAGGAGCCAATCAGCTAGATGTTGCTGGCAGCTGGAAGTTTGCTGGGGCCGCCTTTGGCTGTGGCTCTCAACAGTAGAGGGGGAAAGAGAGAGACAGTGACAAAGATAAAGACCCATAGAGAGAGAAAATAAACCAGGAGAAAGACAAAGCCTTTTAGGACAAGCCCCCAGTCACCTACTTTCTACAACTATGTCCGACCTCCCAGTAGTCCATTCAACTAACTTATCAGTTGATTAATTAATTCAGCAAATGGATTAAGCCACTGATAAATTCAGAGCCCTAAGCATTGCCCCACTCTGACCCTGCATGGGGGATGCTTTCAACAAATGAACTTTAGGGGGGACATTTCATATCCAAACTCGATAACTAGAGAATATTAATACAGAGATAAAATTATAAAAAGGAACCAAATAGACATCAAAGGCTAAAATAAAAATAACTGAAATGAAAAATTCACTAGAAGAATTCAACAGCCAATTTGAATAGACAGAAGAAAGAATCAGACTTAAAGACGGGACAATTGAAATTAGGCAGTCTAAGGAATAGAAAGAAAAAAGGAGGGCTGGGGATGTGGCTCAAGCGGTAGCGCGCTCGCCCGGCATGCGTGCGGCCCGGGTTCGATCCTCAGCACCACATACCAACAAAGATGTTGTGTCCGCCGAGAACTAAAAAAAAAAAAAAATAAATATTAAAAATTCTCTCTCTCTCTCTCTCTCTCTCTCTCTCTCACTCTTAAAAAAAAAAAAAGAAAAAAGGAGAATTAACAGAGCCTAAGGAACTTTGGGGACACTATTAACATTATGTGTACCAACATACACATAATGGGAGTCTTAGATGGAGATAGAAAAGAGGGGCAACAGAAAGAATATTTGAAGAAATAATGGTGCCTAAAATCCTAAATTTGATGAAAGATATGAATCTACACATGCAAGAACCTTACTGAATTCCAAGAAGAATAAACTGAAAGCCATCCACAATAAGCCACTTGTAATCAAACTGTTGAAAGACAAAAAGAGAAGCTGGAAACGAGCACAAGTAAGGCAACTCATCATATACAAGGATTCCTCAATAATATTCTCAGTAAAAAAAAAAAAAAAAACATAGAGGCCATGCAGCAGTGGGATGACATATATTTAAAGTGCTAAAAGAAAAAAAAAATAAGTCAATGAACAATTCTATACAGCAATACTGTGTGGAGAGTAGTGACAGAGAATGGGAGATCAGTGTCTGAGATTGGGGTCTCTGATGACTTCATGGCTGTGGTGTGCTTGGTGCCTGGGAAAGTGTCAAAGGTGTAGGATGCCTAGTTGCTCTGGCAATGAGAAGGCTTTGTGCAAGAGTCTTTTCAGCTTCAACCTTAATCTCAGGGACATAGCTCCTGGGAATAAAGAAACTCTCTTGCTACACAACCATAATGTTCTACCAGCTCTGCTTCTCCTGAACCTGGCTGCATAACAGTAATTTAAACAATGGACTTTCGAGAGCTAAACAAAACTCTTACCATTGCACATTATAACTGTAGAATGTAACCACTGAATAAGCTGAATTATGTTTCTAACACTGTAACTTCCATGAATACAAAGAATAATGCTTGCTTAGTCTTTAATCTGATTAATGAGACATATATAAAGATTGCTGGCATAATTCTTTAGACCTGCTTTTCCCTCAGAGAGATCCACCGGATCCTGGCTGTTATCATCAAATCTGCCTATGCGAGTCTTTATTTTTCTAATCCTCCATTGCCTCTTGCTGGAACCCACTAATTTGGTCATGCTGGTTGTGGCAATACTATCCTTCAAAATTAAGGGAAAACTAAGAAATTAATAGACTGAAAGAAGCTAAAGGAGTTTATTGCTAACTACATAGGGAAATGTAAGTATCAGTGTTATATTTTTGACTTGTAATTCCTCTTTTTATTAATTCATGTAATTTAAAACACAAAATGCATAAAACATTAGGTATAAATCTGTTGATGGGCAAACATTGTATAGATATTTAATTTGAGACAATTTGAGACTACACAAAACAGGGAGTATGGAAATGTATAGGAGTAGAGAATTTTCATATTATTGAAATTAAACTGGTATTATTTAAACAAGATTATTATAAATTTAATATGTTAATCACAATCCTCAGGGTAACCACTAAGAAAGAAATTTAAAAATATTTATAAAAGGAAATGAGAAAGGAATAAAATGGCATACTATTAAAACTGGATCAGTAAAAAAGAAAGTAATAGAAGCAATTGAGGACCAAAAAACAATGAGCAAAATGGTAGAATCTGTATTAGCAATCACTTTAGATAGATCTGACTTAGTCTGCTTGGGCTTCTATACCAAAATATAATGGTCTGGGTAAGCAAAACAACAGAAATTTGTTTCTCACAGTTCTGGAGTCTAGAAGTTGAAGGTGCAGGTAGATTTAGCATCTATTGAGGACCTACTTCCTGGCTTGTACATGCCTCCTTTTCACTGTGTATCCATGTAGTCTTTCTTCATGTGTGCTTATGGAGAGGTATTTCTTCCTTTTCTTTTCTTTCTTTTTTTTGAGGGGGGACGGGTACAGGGGATTGAATTCAGGGCCACTTGCCCACTGAGACACATCCCTAGCCCTATTTTGTATTTTATTTAGAGACAGAGTCTCATTGAGTCACTTAGTGCCTCGCTTTTGCTGAAGCTGGCTTTGAACTCAGGATCCTCCTGGCTCAGCCTCTTGAGCCACTGGGATTACAGGCATGTGCCACCGTGCCCAGCGAATTCCTTTTCTTGTAAATGCACTAATCCCATCATGATGGTCCCACCCTGATCACCTGATCAAAACCTAATAGTCTCCCAGGCCCCATCTCCAAATACTATCACTTTGAGAGTAGGACTATAACATACAAATTTAGGAATGAGAACCCAAACATTTAGCACATAATAGGATTAAACTATTCAATTGGAAAGCAGAGATTGGTAAAATTGATTTTTTTAAAAAAAGAGATAAAACTATATGATGTCTACAAGAGACACCCTTTAGATCTAAAGATACAAATAAATTAAAAGTAGAAGAATAGAAAAAAAAGTGTTCTGTGAAAATAGCAACAAAAGTGAGCTGGGGTGACTAAAGTAAAAGACAAAACATACTGTAAA
This sequence comes from Spermophilus citellus, assembly GCF_964194105.1. Classification (NCBI taxonomy): domain Eukaryota; kingdom Metazoa; phylum Chordata; class Mammalia; order Rodentia; family Sciuridae; genus Spermophilus; species Spermophilus citellus. The sequence continues at coordinate 27,671,341 of NC_138194.1, read as the reverse complement.
AACAAATTGCTATAAAAGCAAAGAGTTTTATTTTTCTTGTATGGGCTTGGTCCTACATGCCTGTAAACCAAGACACTAAGAGTCTGAGGCAGAAGGATTACAAGTTAGAGTCAGCTTCAGCAACTTAGTGAGATCCTATCTCAAAATTAAAAATTAAAAAGAACTGGGAATGTAACTCAGTGGTAAAGAGCCCCTGAGTACACTACCCCATATCAAAATATAAAAGTAAATAAATAAATAAAAGGGGTGGTATGTAGTTCAATCTTCGGTACCAAAACAAAAAACAAAATCTATTAGCGCTAATAAGCCAATTTAGCAAATTTAAAGGATAAAACAATAACCCCAAAATATTAGTTGTATTTGTGTATGCTAGCAATAAACAATTTGAAAGGGAAACTAAAAAAACAGTTTCATTTGTAATAGCATTCCAAAAAATAAAACACGAATAAATTTAGTCAGTGGTAAAAAAGTCACACACTGAAAATTACAAAAAATTGTCCAAAAATTAAATTACATTTCAATAAATGGAAAGACATCTCATTTAAAATGATTGGAAGATTTAGTATTGTTAAAATGGCAATGGTTAGTCTTCATGACTTTTGATTTGGTAATTGTTTCTGAGATTCGACCCTGAGAGCACAAGGTAACAACAACAACAACAACAAAAATAGATGAATTGGACTTCCATAAAATGGAAAGATTTGTACAAGAATGGTCACTAACAAGAGAACACAGAATGGGAACAATGTTTACAAATCATATATCTAATGTTCAAAATATAAAATAAAAACTGTTACAATTCAACAAGGAAAAGAGAACTCAGTTAAGAACTGGGCAAAGAAAATATACAAATGACCAACAAATACATTAACATTTGTCAAACATTATGTGTTGGTAGTTAGGGAAATACGAATCAAATTAAAATCAGAAAACCACTTAGCACCTACTAGGATGGTTAAAATTTTAAAAATGGACAAAACCAATTGTTGATAAGGATGTGGAGTAATCAGATCTCTAGTACACTGCTAGTGGGAGTGTGAAATGTGCAGCTGCTGTGGACAACAGATTGACAGTTCTTCCGATTTAAACATAGATTACAAAAGGACCCAGCATTTGGTAAGGTACATATGTATCCAGCATATATACCACTTCTAGGTACATTTCCCATAGGAGTGAAAACAGGTGTTCATGCAATAGCTTGTACAACAATGTTCAGAACAGCATTACTTACAAGAGTGAAAATGTGAATGAAATTGGAGTAGAAGCAACTCATATGTCCATTAATTTAACAAACAAAACATGGTATATACACATAATGCAATATTATTCAGTCATAAAAAGGAGCGAAATATGGATACATGCTGCAGTGTAGGTAAACCTTGAAAACATTATGCTCAATGAAAGAAGCCTGTTAGAAACGGTGACATATTGTTTGATTCCATTATATGAAATGGTAGTGGTTGCCAAGGTTGGAAGGAAGACAGAGTCAAGAGTGAATGCCTAACTGACATAGGGCTGCTTTTTGAGGTGATGAACATTTTTGGAAAAATTTTGGGAACTATCTTGTGGAGATGGCTATTATTTTTATAAATACTACTGAATTATACACTTTAAAATAGCTAAAATGATATTTTTTTAATATTTACTTTTCAGTTGTAATTGGACACAATATCTTTATCTTATTTATTTATTTTTATGTGTTGCTGAGGATCAAACCCAGGGCCTTCCACGTGCTAGGCGAGCGATCTACCTCTGAGCCACAATCCCAGCCCTAAAATGATAAATTTTATATGCATTGTAACCACAGTAAAAACAAACAAACAAACAATGAACAGATTCATGGGGGGGTGGGGGTGGGAAGAACCAAAATGACACAATTATTAAAGGCACGCCTTCCCCTTGGAACCCAGTGCCTTGCACATGCTAGGCAGTGCTCTGAGCTACATCCCAAACTCTTTTCATTTTTTTTTTTTTTAAGACAGTATCTCACCAAGTTATCCAGGCCAGCCTCAGATTTGGGATCCTCCTTGTTCCAGCCTTTCCACTAGCTGGGATTACTGGTGTGGGCCACAGTATCTGGCTAAAAGGAATTTTAAAAGAACATATTCATTAACTGATGCACAAAGCAGACAGCAAACCGGAATATAAATATTGGACCTGTACAACTTCTGGCTGATGAGTCCATACAGAAATTCATATTTACCTCATAGAATATAAATTCTTTTCGGGACGGACACAGAATATTTATAAAAATCATTAAGACAAATTCAAGAAATACCATGGAAACAGGTACTTCTCATATTCTTTCCATAATTTAAGTTGGAAGTCAGTAGTGAAAAATAATTTAAAAAATAAATAAAATAATGAGGGAAATAGTCCAAATGATTCTACTCTGTCTCCCCACCCCACCCAGCAAAGGAGGGAGTCAGAATTAGGAAAAAATCTCTTCTGTCGGTATAGAAATATAATTAGGCGGTAGATTTTGATGAATATAATTAAACTCCGAGTAGGATTATGACTGCAAATAGCACGCGTTGGTGGTAAAAGGTGTAATTAGGCAAAATCCTTTAGAAGGAGCCTATAGGCTCCACTATGAGCAGCACGCCTGTCCCTTCTCTACCTAGGCTTTTTGTTAGTCTTTAACCACTGACGGTCGATTTCCGTAAGCAGGTGAGGGAGGCCTTAGTCTCTTTGATGGGGTGTCTGTCAACTGTCATTCAACTATACTCAACTTGCTATTTCCATAATTGGGTCTCAGTTCTCCAGAGCTGACGAATCCTGTAACTATGAAATGATGTAGCTGTTTTGAAACGCCTTATACAATTACGTGTAACAGTGGGTACGAGGGAGTGTTTTTCACGACAGCCGTCTACCGTGGAGAAAGTGCCCCGGTTCTCACAAACTTTAAAGCCCGCCCAAGTTCCTTTCGAAGAACCAGCTTCAGTTTGGAGACACACGGACCTGGGCGGTTTCCACCATTACAGGTTGTCTGGAGAGGCGGGAAGGGGAAACTCCCCGGCTCCGTGAGGAGGCGGAGCCCCAGCCCAAGGCGGCAACTAGATGCACCACCTTTCAGTATCTACTGGCCCGCCGCCCTTTTGCTGGCGTCTGGATCGACGCCTGCCTGGCGGGAGTCAGCTCGCCCCGCCCCTCCTCGGATATCGGCGGGCGATTGGTAGTGCCTGCACGGCGCGCGCCGAGTTGGACCGGCGCTGTCTTCAGGGGGAGGAGCCTCTGACGCCGCCTCTGTAGCCGCTGCCGCCGGCCTGGTGTGGGAGGAAGGGCCTAGGCCCGGCCTGCTGTAGTGGGGTTTGCCGGGCGTCGAGCTCGTCTCCTTCGTCTCCTCAGCGCCAGCTTCGCCCGCTTCCCGTCCCCAGCGGGCTGGGCGTGGGGAAGACCTGCGGGAGCCATGGAGGATGAGGTGGTTCGTATTGCCAAGAAGATGGACAAGATGGTGCAGAAGAAGAACGCGGTGAGCGCCGCGGGGCGCGGGCTGAAAGGGAGGCCGCGTCGGCCGGGCCGCGGCCCTGAGGGCTCTCTCGGCCCTTCACACCCGGCTCTGGAGTCTTCGACGCCGCAACCCGGCGCCAACCGCGCCCGAGTGCGCGGAAAGGCGAGGGCACGCGGTCTCCCGGCCGCCGGCGTTAAGGCCGGTTCTCGGTCCCTTCTTGTTGGTCCAGCGCAGTGAGGCTGATCGGGTTAGGAATTAGGGCACCTTCTCTTCTGATTGGAAACTTTAGTGGTCGTAAAACCTCCTTTACGTAGCAGAAGAATCCAAGAGTCAAGAAAGCTCTCGCTGTCGGGAAGAATACACTCGGCGCTGGCCGGTGGTCAGCCACTAGAAACTGCCTCCAAGGGAGGCCTCTGACCGGTTTTAGACATCAGGGGCTAAAACGTCAGTCGCCGGGATCTTATTTTTGAAGAGGGTTAAACGTCTGTTTGGTTACGGAAACTGCATTACAGGTTTGGTTAGCAATTAAAAAGGTAGGAAAAAAATGCCCGTCTCATGCAAGTGGCTAAACATTATTATTATTATTATTATTTTTAAAAAGTGGATTTTGGCGTACAAAAGAGCTGTGATTAAAGCACACATCCTAACCAGGGATGGATTTGGACAAATGTTTCTGGGTACTTTCTGAGTGGCTGTCGTGTTATCTTGTTATTGACGGGTGTCACTGTGAACGTGTTCTCATTTGTGTGAGGTCGTCCTACAACCAGTTTCTACTTTTTGTCGACCTCTGTGTACCACTTTCAGGCCCTTGGCTTCAGAGTCATCTTTTAGCCAAACTTCCATGACTGTCTTCACCCGAATGTGTTTCTCCTTGTTCACATTTTCACTATGGATGTGTCTGAAATCATTTTCTCTCACTTTTGAAGTAAACTCCATGTCAAACTATTGTGAACAAAACCAAACAAACAAACAAACAAACAAACAAACAAAAAAAAAAAAAAACCGGGTGCTCCGAGTCCCACACAGCACGTAGAGTTGCAAACCATCTACCCAAAATTCTTTTGTGATTCATAATGCAGCTGTGGGTACTAAGGTATATCTGCTTTACAGATAACTGAAATCAAACATTAAGTGCTCCTATTTAAACTAAGTACTGTGGAATTTGGATTAAGCCAGGAACTGGGTTTTCTACTGTACAGCTTGCTTTCTACATCACCACCAGATTAGGAATTAGTGTTAATACAAAATATTTTAGATTTCAAACATCCTATGTTCCTCTTTTTCCATCAACAGGTGCATTACCCAGCATTTTATTTTGTGCCCTGATAATCTGTATTTGCAAGTTTGGCCTTTTAAAGTATTTCCTGTTTGTTTTCTGTTCCAAATATTACTTGTACCATTTTTTAAAATTGATTCAGCTGTTTTTTTAATTCTTCACCGAAAGTGATGAGTTTTATTTATTTGATAGGTTTAGCATTCTGTTATTTTGAAATTTTGAAATTGGGAAATTTCTTCTCTTCCTGGAGTTCTGAAGATTTTCACTGTAGAAGCTTCCATGGGGAGAAAAATATATGATTTTTTTCCTCTTAATTCAGGTTATGTGTGTATCCTTTAATCATCTAATACATTAGGCGTTTGTTTTTCTATCTTCCCTTTCTTTGTATTATATATTTCTTAAAATAAGAAATTCTTTAGTGGACAAGTATGAAGAAGAGAAGTGTGTATTTATCTTCAGTTCTCAGATTGATATTTAGTAAATCCATCTGGGAGAGAATAAGAATAAACTCCAGATAATCTTCAAGTCCAATTTTTCATATCAGATAAGTTTTCTGATAGTTCAAAACTTAACCAGTATGAAAACTTGTCCCCCTCTCCCAAAGACAGGTAAAATTTGCTTTAAAAATGTTTTTGTTTCTCTTTCGTTTTCCTGTCTATCCTTTAGAAATTCAGACAGGCTGATGAAATAAAGAGAAAGGTCAGAGTGACAATCCTTCCCTCTCCCTAATGTACCTAATCAACCCACAGATTCCTTTCTAAATGTTCAGAAGTTGTTTGGGGGGTTGTAGAATTAAGGAAGATTTCCCCCCCCCCCGTGGTGTGTGGATTTTTCTCTTATGTGTTGTATTTTGTACTTTTATATGATGAGAGGAAACTTTGCTTGAAGAGTAATAATTGTTATTTCACTTAACAAATTTAAGTGCTGTTTTTGAGTATTGTTTTAATAGAACTGTAGATGTCACACTTAGCACAATAAATGATATGCTGTTACTCAGCCAAGTATTCTGCCAAGTACAGTGTTAAGCTACCTTAGCTCTTTTATTGCTCAGACAGTTTTGTAAGATAAGTATTATTCTTATCCTAAAAATGAGAATTTAGGAGGTTAAAACTCTGGTCAGAACCACTATATGCTTTGTGTCTCTAAGTATTTGCCTATTCTGGAAATTTCATATCAGTGAAATCATGTGGTCTTTTATGACTGGCTTCTTTCACTTAGTATATAATGTTTTAAAGGCTAATGTGACTTCTTTTTGATTGCTTTTGTTGACTAGTACTCCACTGTACTGACACTTTTTTTGTGTGTGTGTGTGGTGCTGGGGATTGAACTCAGTACTGTTTTTATATTTTACTTTTGAGAGAGGGTCTCCCTAAGTTGCTGAGGCTGACTTCCAACTTGTGATCCTTTAATTTACATTTTCTTGGTGCTAAGGATCGAACCCAGTGCCTCGTGCATGCTAGGCACTGAGCCCTAGCCCCAGCCCCCCAAAAGCTTAATTTTGATGAAGTTGAATTTATGTATTTTTTGTTTTGTTGCTTATGTTTCTTGTGTAGTGTAGTTATAAGTTTGAGAAGGTATAGTGAAATTAGAATTCTTAATTTTATAGTAATGTTTCTGAGCTATAACTCAAAAATTTATAATTTAGTATTTTATTTTTTTAAAATGTGAATAACCTCTTAATTTTTTTAACCTTGCAGTCTCATCTTAAATCCTGAAAAGTGTTTGAATTGATTGAACGTAAATATGCTCACTTAAAATGCTGCCTTATGGCTCTTTATGGTAGAAATAAATTTTATATTTTTGCACTTCTATTAACAGTCTCCTATATGTCAGGCCCTCTCTATTTTGATACTTCATCTGTTGTCTCATTTGATCATTTTACCTACTCATGTCAGTGTATTATGCTTATAAAGAAGTTGAAGTTTAATGGGGACAAGTAACATTCCCAAGGTCATATAATTAGGAAACAAGAGTATGGATTTGAATATATAGCCATGTTCTTACTTTTTAAGGCCTTTCTTGTTCCCTTTTTAAATCTCCTTGAGAGGAATGTTTGTATCTTATAGTCTTGTACATACTGGGCACTCAGTACAAATTTGAATACTGTGTTTTATAAAAGCACTTATTTCTGTTAACAGAAGCACCCACAGTGTAATAAAATAGTGTGATAGCTATAGCTTAGTTTTCAGCCAGTACTGTCAACTGAATGTATGACTTTGGAAGTAACAGAGTCAAGTCTTTCTTTCTCTTGCATCATTATCTATAAGAGATGTTGCAATATAATCAACTTGACATTTGGAGGCAAGTGATGATTGGGAAAGGATAGAATGCAGCTTCTTTTTCTTTAAAAAAAATTCTTTTTTTAAGTTGTTGATAGAACTTTATTTATTTATTTGTGGTGCTGGGGAGTGAACCCAATGCCTCACAAATGCTAGGCAAGTGCTGTACCACTAAGCTTATAACCCCAGCCCTAGAATGCAGCTTCTTGTTTGATAATGCTGTTCACTTGAGTTCACAGAGCAGTACTGCCAGTAGCATTGGTGGAGTAGTAGAATGGGAAGTGGAAATGTGAGAGTCAGAAGACTGTAGTTCTTGTATTTGCTGTTATACTACCCACCGGTGCGACTTTGGGCAAGTCAGTTGCCATTTCTGGGTTTAAGTTGTTTTTCTTTTCTTTTCTTTTTTTTTTTTTTACCCCTTTATAATTGAGAATTTGAAGTAGATACTCAAAGATTTTTGTTCATTTTAAAATTGCCTGGGACTCATATGTATGTGAGTATGCCACTCATATGCTCAGTGGCAGAGTGTCAGGCCCTGGGTTTAGACCCCAGCATCAAAATAAAATAAAATTTCCTGAAGTTAAAAGGGTTTCTATCTTGTGCACTGCTGTAACCTTGGCTTGGAACAGAGCAGCACTTGGTACATAGTGTAATCAGTATTTATTGAGAGGCAATGGAGTATAATTTGATAGAAATGAGGTAAATCTCACCTTTTCTAGTTAGTAATCATATGACCTCGTTCAAGTTTCTTAACACTTCTTGTTTCCATTTTTTTTTAATCTGCAAAGTGAAGATGCCAGATTTCCTGTGTCCATAGTATTTAATATGAAGGTGGAATGAAATAATACATGTAAAGTACTTCACACACTACCTGGCATACTGTAAATACCTAAGGTGGTTGTTATTAAATTAATGGCAATACTCATCTGCTTTTTGCCAGTTTCACTCATTCAGATCATCATAGTTGTTTCTTAAAGAAACTTAGTGAATTATTATTATTATTATCATCATCATCATCATCATTATTACTACTACTACTACTACTACTACTAGGAGTTGAACCCAGGGCCTTGTGCATGCTGGGCAAACTTTCTATATCTAAGTTACATCTTCAGCACGGAAATATTGTCTCAGTTGGTTAGAAAACAGTGTAATTATGAGAAAAGGGTCATAGTTTTTTTATGTGTTAATGTAGCTTTTTTCTTACTGCCAAGATATATCTCTAAAACCAATCTCATTAAAGAGGCCTGAATAGAAAGGAAAGTAATGAAATTAATGCAATCTACTGCTTCTACTTGGCAAACAACCTAAGCCAAATGTCATATTGCTGATGTGTTAGAAGAATCAACTTTAAGTATGCCAGATGGCATTATATAAGCCTCAGGAGAGAGACTCCTTTTTTAAGAAAATCCTAGAAGTATAATTTTTTTTTTCTTCCTTTCTAATTGATCTGTAGTCAGAAATGGATCAGAAAGTCAGCAGAGATGTGGGTAGGAGTAATGCCCTTGGTATATAGAGGACACAGGTCCACAATCTGTTAAAGCCCTTGTGGTCTGATCTATTAAGGAATTCAATTTTTTCAGATTTTATAAAATAATATGGTCTGTCATATTATGTAACACCCTCTAGTTAAATCTGGGCAGTTTTTAGTAATCAGATATTAACATCTCCATAGTGAAATGTAGTACTCTTACTTTTAAGTAGGATAAGTAGAATATAAATAACTTTACATCTGCTGAGATTAGGTTTTGCTACCAAATGAGTTATTAAAATCCTATGAAAAATCTATAACTTTTTGGATTTTTGAAAGTTTTTGGTCTTGGGATTTGCAAATAAGCAGTTGAAGACCTCAGTTGCTCCCCATAGTGTAATTCTGTAGAAATTTTTGTTTAATAATAAATTACAAGTTGATGTTAGTTTTCTTTTCTAACAGTTTTTCAGTGCCTCTGAATAAAAAGAATTTATAGCATTTTAAGATCAAAAGGTATCTGGAAGCAATGAATAATTAAACCCTTTGTAATAACCTGTTTTGTCATTCCTGTTGAACTTAAAATTTTATTTATGAGGTACTGAATTAAGTTAAAATGATCTAGCTGAATGCTGTGGTGTGCATGTCTGTAATCCCAGCTACTTGGGAGGCTGAGACAGGAGGATTGCAAGTTGGAGGTCAGGTTGGGCAACTTAGGGAGAACCTGTTTCAAAATACAATAAAATAGAAAGTAGGCTGGGTATATATTCTCAGTGGCAGAGAGCTTGTCCAGCATGTGCAAGGCCCTGAGTTCAATCCCTAGCACCACACAAAAAAGAAAAAAATAAATGAAATAAAATGAACTTTATTTATGTTGCCAGAAGAAAAGTTATTGTTTTTTTTTTAAGAGAGAGAGAGGAGAGAGAGAGAGAGAGAGAGAGAATTTTTAATATTTTTATTTTTTTAGTTCTCGGCGGACACAACATCTTTGTTGGTATGTGGTGCTGAGGTTCGAACCCAGGCCGCACGCATGCCAGGCGAGCGCGCTACCTCTTGAGCCACATCCCCAGCCCCAAGAAAAGTTATTGTTGTTTTATTCTGTGAATCAACTTCAAATGGAGCAATTACGTAGGTGGAAGCCTTTATTTGATTTTTATTTAGGAAATAGCATATCATGAAAGTTCTTGCTTGTTCTTTCATGGTATGTAGTGAGGGGCATGCTCTGGGATTCCCCCCACCTCCTCATATGCTGTGTTTTGTTGATTTGTAAGATACCTAGTTTTTAGATTTTAGTTATTTTGAAAAGCAGGATTTTACCAGTATTGTTGACAGATGACAGTTGTGATGTACTTTCACAAGCAGAACATCAAACCCAGTATCATAACCTGTGGAATGGATGTCATTGGCTTAGAAGAAAATCTGAGAGACGTTAGTGGAGCACTCTTGAACCCTGAGGGACTAAATGTTTATGAACAGCAGTGGAAGTGAAAAATTGCTCTACACACTACAAAGGCAGCCTGAGGGCTAATGGTCTTATCCCTTTTATGAATTACTAGTATTTTGATAAAATTCTTTGGGGGCTAAAAACAAATATGTTGAATCTGAGTGGAAAAAAAAAAAGGATTCATAAGCATCTAATTCTGAATGTGAAGTAGTTTAATGAATGCTTTAGCCAGTTTGTTTTGCTCATTTTTAATTTTATATATATAAAAAGTGACATGATTAAAAATTTCAAGTCTAAAAAATTCTTTTAGTAAGCAAAAATTAAAAATAGTTTTAAGAAACTTGTATCATAATTTAATAGTTTTTCCTTTATTGCTAGTTGATGATGTGTTTAAATATAGTATATTAAGTAAATATTACTCTAAATAAAATATGATTAAGTGCATGTATGACATGAAATATGATATTAAATAAGTATCCAATTGAAATGTTTGGCCAAAAACTATAGGTGGTACTCTTGGTTCTCATCCTTTCTTAAATTTAGGTGCTTTCTGTTATTCTACCATGAGTCTCTTATTTCTTCCCTCTATCATCTTTCGTGGTAAAGCTTTTGACTTCAGATGAGAATTGAGAATGGATAGGATTATAGGCTTAACATAGATCTTAATTTTGAATTTTCTTTCAGATTCAGTTCTTATCTACTTTGCAGGAACCAGGAAAATAGTATGTTCTTGTGACAGACTGAGATACTAGATTTTTAAGAATGGAGTTGGAGAATATCATGATAAGCAAAATAAGCCAATCCTACAAAACCAAAGGCCGAATGTTTTCTCTGTGGATGCTAATTCACAATAAGGCGGGGGGGGGGGGGGGGCACTAGAGAGGAATAGAGTTACCTTAGATTAGGTAGAGGGAAGTGAAGGGAGGGGAGGGGAGGGGATGTGTGGGGATAGGAAGGATAGTAGAATGAAACAGATGTTATTACTGTATGTATGTATGTGAATGCATGACCAATATGATTCTGCAACATGTACACTCAGAAAAATGAGAAATTATATCCCATCTATGTATGATATATCAACGCATAAATGCATTCTACTGTCAGGTATAACTAATTAAAACAAATTAAAAAATAATAACAAAAAGGATTTTAGCAGAGATAACCTTTACTACACTTTCTGTACATGGGTGAATGATAGAAAGGCTGCAGCATCTTTGGACCTCACTCTCACTTTCTCAAGGTTGGTTCCTTTCTCAGGCAGGTAGTCTCCATGGAAATTTGGAAATTTTATATTTCTGTTCAAAATACACATATAAACAAATACTTTCACAAAATTGTCCCTATCAACTACTTCAAAAGTACTGGTGATAATTTAGGATCCATAAGTGGATTTTATGATCTTCTGATGAGTTTCAACCCTCATTTGAGAGATACTGTGTATGTGTTTATGCATATGTTTATCTTTGTTCTCACATGAATTAATGAGCCATTGTAAATGATTTATTTGACTTGTCCCTGCTTCAGTATTATGGGAATTTAATATAAAATTATTCTATTTTATAGGCTGGAGCATTGGATTTGCTGAAAGAGCTTAAGAATATTCCCATGACCCTGGAATTATTACAGGTATGTGCTCATATGTATCACAGTTCTTTTTTTTTTAATATTTTCTTGTTGTAATTGGACACAATACCTTTATTTATTTTTTTATGTGGTGCAGAGGATCGAACCCAGGGTCTTGCACGTGCTAGGCGAGCGCTCTACTGCTGAGCTACAATCCCAGCCCCTGTATGACAGTTCTTTTTAAAAAAATATTTATTTTTTAGTTGTAGGTGAACATACTATGTGTATTTCATTTTTATGTGGTGTTGAGGTTTGAACCCAGTGCCTCACTTGTGCTGGGCAAGCACTCTACTGCTGAGCCATAAACCCCAGCCCCAATGTATCACAACTCTTAAATTGGTAGTTTTTATAAAATGAACATTTTGGGGCTGGGGATGTGGCTCAAGCGGTAGCGCGCTCGCCTGGTGTGCATGCAGCCCAGGTTCGATCCTCAGCACCACATACCAACAATGATGTTGTGTCCGCCGAGAACTAAAAAGAAATAAATATTTAAAATAAAATAAAATAAAATAAAATGAACATTTTCAGTATCAGTATGAGTGTGTTGGTCAATCATGTATAGCTACTGCCATCATGAGTCTAGCTCCAGGGTGAGGGTGACAAGGTATTAATCACTTTTTTCCCTTTTTTCCTCCTTTTGTTGTTGAATGAGAACTCCCCCCCCCTCCACATTTTTTATTGGTGCATTATAGTTATACATAATGGTGGGATTTGTTGATAAGTATTCTTATGTGCAAAATATAACAGAATAATTTGGTCAATATCACTACCCTGCACTTTCTCCCTCCCTCCCCTCCTCTGACCCTATGATCTATTGCTGTCTCTTTGATTTTCATGAGTAAATCCTTTTCCTTCTTCTCTAGCTTCCACGTTTTCCTCTTTTAACCCCACCCAAGCATGTATAAAATGAAACATCAAATATGTACACATGCTGGGGGTTGTTGCGCACGGTAATCCCAGCAGCTTGGGAGGCTGAGACAGGAGGAACTCGAGTTCAAAGCCAGCCTCAGCAAAAAGTGAGGTGCTAAGCAACTGAGTACCTGTCTCTAAATAAAACACAAAATAGGGCGAGGGGTGTGGCTCAGTGGTTGAGTGCCACTGAGTTCAGTCCCCAGTTCCCCACCCCCCTCCCCCCCCAAAAGTACACATCATAGAGGTTTGTTACTGAAGTCTTATTTTAATATTCCATCAAGCCTAAAACAAAATGAAATTTTAGCAGATGTCAAAATGTTAAAAAGGAAAGTAAATCCAGGCACGAAGGCGCATGCCCTACAATTCTAGCAACTGAGGAGGCTGAGGCAGGAAGGAGGATCACAAGTTCAAGGTCAGCCTCAACAACTTAGCTAGAGCCTGTCTCAAGAAATAAAAAGCGATGGAGATGTTATTCAGTGGGTTCAGTCCAGGACCAAGAAAAGAAGAAAAAAGAAAAGTAAACGTAGTTAAAACATTAGCTTGTGCTAGGCATATCTTATAATCCATAGTGTCATCCTTGATATTTCTATTTATTTCATTAAGCCAGAAATTAACAAGGAGTTATAGGAGTGTGTGAATATGCTTTGGGAGAAAAGTCACATTCATTTTCACTAATATCTAACAAATTGAGCAGTTCTTTCAATTATAAAGGCAGTAAACTGCCCATTGTATTAGCAGTATTCATGACTATAATTAAAAGATCACAAATATTTTACCTTCTGTTAACTTATAATTGCAATTGTATTAATCTATTTTTGCTCATCATGATGGTTGCTCTTATACCTTATGCTATGTCCTATTTGCTATTTTAACAAGGGGACAAATACATTATTATTAAATTTTAAAGTATGTTTAGAATTGAATATTATAAATTTGTTTTCTTTGTAGTCCTTTCATTTTATTTAATGCATTTTAAAAGCATTCTGAGAAAGAGGTTGGGGGGTACATACACTTTACCAGGGGAGGGATCCTTGGTGCAAAATAAAACCAAAAAAACCCCTAAAAAACCAAGTTTAAGAATGCTTCCTTTTGGGCTGGGGATATGGCTCAAGTGGTAGCGCACTTGCCTGGCATGGGTGCGGCCCGGGTTCGATCCTCAGCACCACATACAAAACAAAGATGTTGTGTCCGCCAATAACTAAAAAATAAATATTAAAATTCTCTCTCTCTCTCTCTCTCTCTCTCAAAAAAAAAAAGAATGCTTCCTGTAAATATAAATTCAAGAAAGAGAAAGGAATAAAGTCATGAGGAACAATCTTCTGAGTTCAAGTTCCTGTCTAGGGACCAGAAGCTTCCCTTTAAATCAACTATGAGAATAAACTACCTTTTGAAATGTACCTTATTCACCTAGACAATTTTAGCAATCCCAGCATGCACTTAAGAGTGTGTAGAGTTACACAGGGTATGGAGGCTGAATATATATATTTTTTAATATATATTTTTTATTGATGGACCTTTATTTATTTATTTATTTATATGTGATGCTGAGAATCAAACCCAGTGCCTTACACATGCTAGGCAAGTGCTCTGCCACTGAACCCACAACCCTAGCCCTTGAATATGGTTTTCATTCATACCTATTGAATATTCTCATAGGCTTCTTGTTTTGGAAGGTCTTACATATTTATATAGTAAACATTTGAATTTTGCTGGATTTATAAAGATGAATCTGATAAAATCTTTCCCTCCTTACTATAAGCTTAAAGTCTAAGAGAAGAAAACAACACATATAAATACCCAGGTGGAAGTCTGTAGTGTTCATTTGGAGAGGGAGGAAGCATTTATTTTTTAAGGCATTTTTTAACCTTTTAATTAATGTATTTATTTTTATGTGGTGCTGAGGATTGAACTAGTTACAATAGATTTGAAAAATGGAGGCATGATGGCATGCAAGGCTTTACATGTATTCCCAAGAGCAGTATTACCAAAAGATATTAGGCAGGACTTACATGGCCAGATTTGTACATTAGAAGTTGAAGGATAGAGACAGGAAGACTTGTTGACTAATGCAGTTATCCAGGTGGGCAGTGATAAGGTCTTGAACCAGATATTAGCAATAGAAATAGAAGAGGTTTCAATAATGAAGAAAAATCTATATAAGAATTGGTTGCTATTTAGATCAGGATGAAGGAGAGGAGGAATTTAGGGTGACTTTTGATATGGTAACTGGGTAGTTAGTGCTATAGTATAGAAAAATATAAAAAAGTTGATTTGAAGGTGGAGGGTGAAGAGATGAAGAATGATTTGGACACATTGGAGATGCCCATGAAAAAATACATTGCAGATATCTAATAAGTTGATTACATCAGCCTGTCAAATAGAACTTTCTGCAATAATGGAAATATATATTTTTAATATATTTTTTTTAGTATTCGGCGGACACAACATCTTAGTTTGTATGTGGTGCTGAGGATCGAACCCGGGCCGCACGCATGCTAGGCGAGCGCGCTACCGCTTGAGCCACATCCCCAGCCCCAATAATGGAAATATTTGATGTCTATGTGTCTATGGTAGCTACTGACCATATCAGGCTTGAAATGGGACTGAGAACTTAATTTTAAATTTGATTCAGTTTTAGTCTCAGTAGCCTTATGTGTAAACAACTCTATACAGTATTGGATAAAGGAAGAAACTTAATAGTATAGGAGTGGATTTAGATCTTTTAGAAAGGGTAAACTGTTCAGATATAGCAGCCTGGTAAAATCAAATGAAAACTGAATAATTTGCTGGCATTCACAATTAGTGCAGGGAGTAACAGCAGGATACTGATATGTTTTGAAGGTCAGAAAATAAACAGGAAGACAAATGTTATAATAGATTGGGCTAATTTGTAGGTCTTTAAAATACATAGTAGATTCTTTTATTTAGTGATTATAATTTAGTGCCTACTGTGTGCTAGGTATTATTCTATGTACTGAATTCTGTGTGATGAACAAAGTCCCTGCCTTCTTAGAACTTTGAAAAAGACAGTAAATATAACTGGATTTTAAAAAAATGTCTCCATTGAGAATAATACCATA
The DNA here is from genome assembly GCF_964194105.1 of Spermophilus citellus. Classification (NCBI taxonomy): domain Eukaryota; kingdom Metazoa; phylum Chordata; class Mammalia; order Rodentia; family Sciuridae; genus Spermophilus; species Spermophilus citellus. The sequence continues at coordinate 27,655,808 of NC_138194.1, read as the reverse complement.
CAATTCATTCCTTTAAAGTATTCAATTCAGTGGTATTTTAACATATTGAAAGAATTTTGCTATCCTCACCATAATCAATTTTAGAACATTTTTTTATCACCTTAAAAAGAAACCCTATACTTTAGTAGTCATTCTCCATTTCTCCCTGTCTGGTCTCCTTCCTTTTATCCTATGGAAACCACTAATCCACTTTCTTTGTATAAATTTGCCTATCCTGAAGAATTCATTTAAGTGGCGTCATACAATATGTATGTAATAAAATTTAAAAATGGGCAAAGGGTCTGTCTAGATATTTCTACAACCAAGATATAGAAAAGGCCAACAAGTGCATGAAAAGATGAACAATATCATTAAGTAATTAGGACGTGGAAATCAACACAATATATGACTTTAGCGTTAGACTTCTTTGACAGCATGTTTTCAGGGTTCATTTCGTGTTTTATATATCAGAACTCCATTCCCTTTTATGGGTGAGTAATGTTCCATTGTATGTATATACCACCAGTATACATTTGTCAATTAGTGGACATTTAGGTTGGTTTGGGCTGTTTGAGTCTTGCAGTTATGCATGTTTATGTACAGATTGTGTGAACATGTTTTTCTTGCTCTTGGGTAGATAACTGGAAGTAAAATTGCTGGATCATGTAGTAACTATTTAACATTATGAAGACCTTTTTTGAAGAATATTTTCTCAAGTGGCTGCACCATTTTACATTCCCAGTAGCAGTAAATGAGGGTTCCAGTTTCTTTGCATCCTTGCCAACAGTTGTTATGATCTGTCTATGATTATAGCCTTTCTAGTGGGTGTGAAAGTGGTGTTGATTTCCACCTCCTAATTACTTAATGATATTGTGCATCTTTTCATGTACTATATCTTGGTTGTAGAAATGTCTATATAGAACAGACCCTTTGCCCATTTTTAACTTGTATTACATCTTTATTATTGACTTATAATAGTTCTTTGTTTAAATATAGTTCCTTATCAGGTACAGGATTTGCAAATATCTCCTGTTCTGGGATTCTTTTTTACTTCTTGATGGTGTTCTTTGAAGCACAAAAGTTTTAAATTTTGTGTAGTCCAATTTTTTTTTTTTTTTGCCTCAAAAAGTGACATTCATTAAAAGAAAAAAAAATGACAAGATGTTCATCCCTTGGCTCCCTTCTCTCCCTCTTCCAGCTGCTCCTTAGCCCCCTGGATTGAACCCTGGCTGGAGCTAGGTAGCAGGTCAGCCCCTCTCAGATGAGGTCAGCAACATTAAGGTGCATCTCTTCAATGGAGGTGGTTTAGAAGGTCATGATGTCTCGGAGTGTTTTCTTGTCTTCTTCTGTCACCATGTTAATAGCCACACCCTTATGGCCAAAATGCTCACCTCCACCAATTCTGTGGATATAGTTTTCCCTGTTGGTAGGAAGGTCATAGTTGATGACTAAAGAAACTTGCTGTATATCAATGCCTCTGGCCAGTAAGTCAGTGGTAATGAATACTCTGCTAGAGCCAGATCAGAACTCCTCATGATCACATCTCTTTCCTTTTGGTCCATGTCTCCATGCATGGCAGAGACAGTAAAATCTCAGGCATGCATCTTCTCAGTGAGCCTATTAACCTTCCTTCGGGTGTTGATGAAGATCACTGCCTAGGTAATGGTCAGGGTTTCATACAAGTCACACAGTGTGTCCAGCTTCCCCTTCTCTCATTCAACATTGATGTAGAACTGGCGGATACTCTCCAGAGTCAACTCTTCCTTCTTGACAAGAATTTGAATGGGGTCCCTCATGAACTTCTTGGTCACCTCAAGCACATCGGAAGGCATTGTTGCTAACAACAAAACCACCTGGGTATTGCTGTTGAGCTTCTGGAATATGTCATAGATCTGGTCCTTGAATCAACGGCTTAACATTTCATCAGCTTCAATTAATACAAACATCTTAATGCATTTGGGAGACAGATATCTCCGGTTGAGCATATCAAACACGCAGCCAGGGGTACCCACAATGATATGGGGAATTTCCATCTGCAACTTTTGCACCTCAGCACGTACATTGGTGCCCCCAGTGCATGCATGACTGGAGGCACCCATGTAATCTCCTAGTGCCATGACCACTTTTTGTATCTGCTGAGCCAATTCTCGAATGGGTGCCAGTACCAAGGCTTGGGTGGCCTTCAGATCTAATTCAGTCAGCTGGAGAATTGATATGGCAAATGTAGCTGTTTCCCAGTCCCAGATTGGGCCTTAGCAATCACATCATAACCCTTGATACAAGGAAGAATGGCTCGCTGCTGGATGGCAGAGGACTTCTCAAAACCATAGGCGTAGATACCACGGAGGAGGGACTCGGAGAGATTCATGTCATCAAAGCTATCAACAATCTCATTCCAGTTACTTTCGATGACAACTTCAGGCTCCATTCCATCAGGGCCATTGTCTCTGGATCGGGAATCCTGACTCGCAGATATGATCCTTAGAAACTAGCTTTTTTTTTGGATTGCTTGTGCTTTAGGTGTCATATTTAAGAAACTATTGCCTAATCCAAGGTCACAAAGATTTACACCTTTTCATTTTGAGTTAATTTTTGTGTGTGGCATAAGGATAAGTTCTGATTTTATTTATTTATTTTTTTGGTACCAGGAATTGAACTGAGGGGTGCTTAACCACTGAGCCACATCCACAGCCCCTTTTATATTTTATTTAGAGATGGTCTCGCTGAGTTGCTTTTAGGACTTTGATAAATTACTGAGACTGGCTTTGAACTTGGCATCTTCCTGCCACAACCTCACGAGCTGCTGGAATTACTAACAGGCATGCACCACCATGTCCAATTCTGATTTCATTTTTTTACATATAGATATCTAGTTGTTCCAGCAGCATTTGGTGAGAATGTTTTTTTTTTCCCCTCCGCTGAATTGTCTTGACATCTTTTGTAGTATCAGTTTGTCATTGTTTATTTTCAGAGTCTTCGATCTGTTTCATTCATTTATTAGTACTATGCTCTCTTGATTACCGTAGCTTGTAGTATGTTTTGAAATCAGGAATTGTGAGTTTTCCAACTTGTTTTGGCTATTTGGGTTCCTTGCATTTCTGTATAAACTTTAGGATAAATTTGTCAATTTCTGCACAAAAGGCAAATGAGATTTTCATAGGGATTGCATTGAATCTATAATTTCTTTTTTGGTACTAGGAATTGAATCCAGGGGTGCTTAACCACTGAGCCACATCCCCAGTCCTTTTTAATTTTTTTGAGACAGGGTCTGACCAAGTTTCTTAGGGCCTTGCTAAATTGCTAAGGCTCGTCTCAAAGTTTTGATCCTTCTGCCTCAGCCCTAGGAGTCTCTGACTGAGATTAAAGGCATGTGCCACTAACACTTGGCTTGAATCTAGTTTATCTTGATTATAATTGCCAACTGTTAACTTTTCTAATCCTTAAACATAGGAAATGTTTTCTTTAGGTTGTCTTTAATTTCTTTCATCAATGTTTTATATTAGCTGTATGTTTATATATATATATGTATATAATAGTATATATTTTACAGTAGTTCAGTAGTTGTACAGTAGTTACACACTTCTACTTTTTTTTTTTGCACAGTACTGGGGATTGAACACAGAAGTGTTCTACTGTTCTACTGTCTCCAGCCCTTTTTATTTTTTATTTTGAGATAAGATCTTGCTAAGTTGCACAGGCTGGCCTTGAACTTGTGATTTTCCTGCCTTAGCTTCCCAAGTAACTAGGATTACAGGGATGTACCACTGTGTCTGGAAGTGATATGCTTTTTACCTTAAGATTTAGTGGCTGCCTTTAAATCATCTTGGCAAAAGCTCATGAGTGATCATGAAGGATATTTTTCTTCTTGAGTCCACCAATCTACTTGTTTCCAGTGATGTTAAAGTATCTCTTAATTTTAGTACTCTTTACTTTCTGCCTTACCATCAGTATGCAACCGATAAGTCTATTTAATGTGCTTCACTCTCCACCTTTCCAAGGTAATGTCTTTTTAACTGTGTATCTGAGGTTCTGTAGAATCCTTGAGCAAAAGCACATATTTTCTCAGCTTGATTTTTCACAATGTATAATTTATGTTTAAAATTTTCACTAGTCATTCAGTCAAGAAATAGTTCTTGACTATTTCAGTAGTTCAGCACATAGTTTCGTGAACACAAAACACTGTTTTATAGTCCACCTATTGCATCCTGTAATTCTTAGTATAACCATTTTAGGAAAAAAATTCCTAGAGTCTGAAGAATTTTTAGAGGCAAATCTAAACCAGGTTATCCAAGTAAATAGCTTCCTTCCTAATCCTTCCTTTTTCTACTTTCTTCCATTCTCCCCAGAATAGTCCCTAGAGGAAATAGAAACACACCACAAATATTTTTTTCATTCTACCTCACCAGTCTCATTTCTTATCAGTTTGACTAGACAATCTCTTCCTTAGGAAAGCATATATATTTTTTTTATTGGTTGTTCACAACATTACAAAGCTCTTGACATATCATATTTCATACATTAGATTGAAGTGGGTTATGAACCCCCAATTTTACCCCAAATGCAGATTGCAGAATCACGTCGGTTACACATCCACAATTTTACATAATGCCCTATTAGTAATTGTTGTATTCTGCTACCTTTCCTATCCCCTGCTATCCCCCCTCCCCTCCCCTCCCATCTTCTCTCTCTACCCCATCTACTGTAATTCATTTCTCTCCTTGTTTATTTTCCTATTCTCCTCACAACCTCTTATATGTAATTTTGAATAGCAATGAGGGTCTCCCTCCATTTCCATGCAATTTCCCTTTTCTCTCCCTTTCCCTCCCATCTCATGTCTCTGTTTAATGTTACTCTTTTCTTCCTACTCTTCCTCCCTGCTCTGTTCATAGTTGCTCTCATTATATCAAAGAAGACATTTGGTATTTGTTTTTTAGGGATTGGCTAGCTTTACTAAGCATAATCTGCTCTAGTGCCATCCATTTCCCTGCAAATTCTATGATTTTGTCATTTTTTATTGCTGCATAGTACTCCATTGTGTATAGATGCCACATTTTTTTTATCCATTCATCTATTGAAGGGCATCTGGGTTGGTTCCACAGTCTAGCTATTGTGAATTGTGCTGCTATGAACATCGATGTGGCAGTATCCCTGTAGCATGCTCTTTTAAGGTCTTCAGGGAATAGTCCGAGAAGGGCAATAGCAGGGTCAAATGGTGGTTCCATTCCCAGCTTTCCCAGGAATCTCCAAACTGCTAGGAAAGCATATTTAAGGTAAATTTATTCTCAGTATGAGTTTTCTTAGTACTAAGTTATCATTGATTTTTAGCAATCTGAACATCCTGTGACAATTAAAAAGCACACAACACAATTTATTAATCTCCTAATAACCATTGCTGTCCTGCAAACCCTTCTGAAAAGCCATTTTATTGGCCAATCTATGTTAATACTAAATTTCAGAACTATATTAGTAACTCAAGTTAGTTACTCCATTCATTCAAAAATAGGTCTGTAATCCCAGTGATTTGGGAGGCTGAGACAGGAGCATTGCATGTTCAGGGCCAGTCTGGGCAATTTAAGTGAGACCTTGCCTCATAATAAAAAATAAAGGGATGGGGATACAGCTCAAGGGTTAAATCCTCCTGGGTTCAGTTCCCAAAAATTCCCCCAAAAGTTGCTTTGATAACCCCAAGCCATTTGGGGTCGGTTATTTATTTATTTATTTATTATAATTATTTTTTTTAGTTGTAGATTGACTCAGTGCCTTTGTTTTTATGTGGTGCTAGGATTGAACTCAGTGCCTCACACTTGCAAGGCAAGTGCTCTACCACTGAGCTACAACTCTAGCTCCCATTTGGGGTCTTTAAAACTATGGAGTCACCATTATCTTTTTGCTTTTGAACCTTAAGTGCTTTGCTAAGCTTTCTAGGAGATGTAGCATAGAATACACTAGCAAACAACGTATTCTAAATTCTTAAACAAAACTGCCATAGGTATTTTTGCTGAGAACCGAAAAATTTAGAAGGAAACCTTAAGTGCCCACTTATTTTTCTGCCTCAAAGAATATAGCAGGGATTCCCTTCTTCTTTATTATTACTAAGAATTTCTTTTGTTCGTTTTTCTCCCATAGACCATATGTTTTGAAAGATTGTCCACTGACAATCTGAAGTTAGTTAATAATTTACCATTTTTATTTATCATCCATAATTGGGCTGTCATACCTTTTGTGTTCTTTGAGCACAAGTTTGAAAATCCTTAAAGGAGTTGAAAACAGCATGGACTGTTTGGAAATGGACAAACCTAGATTAAAATCTGAGCTTTACCAATTAGTAATGGTGTAATGCTGGGCAATTTATTTATTAATACTTCCAATCTCGTCATCTTTAAAAATAAGGATAATGATTTGAACTTTGAAGGGTTGTAGGAAATTAATGAATGTAGATGCTTTAGGTATAATCCTGGGCACATAGTTTTAGCACCTATGAATAATTTCATCTATATTTTGTGGAGTCCATCCATTTAAATAATTATGATTGTTTGCTTGTTACAGATCCCCCATACTCCAAATATAAAAAACCCTTTTAAGTCTGTTGGTGGTAATTTCTGTTGAATAGTTTCATTGTAAGTTGCAGCAGATGCTCTATGAAGTACTATGTGGAGAAGAATGTAAAGGGTGCATATGTTGGTAGTGACTGTTTCAGCATTCCTTATACATTTTATATTTTTTCCTCAATTCTCCTTTGTGGAAAGACTGATTTCATTTGTTAACATGCCTTCTTATGGTAGCACATTGACTACTTGCAGATCTCAGTGATAGGAAATAGATAAGTTCAGTTTCTGATGTAAAGATGTATATACCTTAAGTCCATATAGTATGCTATTATAAGAATTCAAATAATTGAAGTGTGATTTTATTCTAAAGTAGAAACAGAAATCTGAATAAAAGTAAAGTTTGGGTGAAATACTAATTGTTTGAAATAATTGGTGTACAATTTTTTTTTTTTTTTTTTTTTTGTTGCCTTGCAGTCCACAAGAATTGGAATGTCAGTTAATGCTATTCGCAAGCAGAGTACAGATGAAGAAGTTACATCTTTAGCAAAATCTCTCATCAAATCCTGGAAAAAGTTATTAGGTATAATTGATCTTTCCTTACATATATTTTTGATGTTCTGATTTGTCAAATGGTTGTCACATTTTTTTTTCCCTCTATAAAATTAGATGTACTGAAACCAGTGCCTCATAATAAGGATAAGGGAAGGTTATATTAATCTCTGAAATTTTTGCTCTTTAGTCTAGTCATTTCAACTCTCTTGACTTGGAACACAACTAGATAAGCACTTTAAGAAGAAATTTCTTGCAAGGGAAAGGCTCTACAAACTTTGTGAGGAAAGGGGAAAAAAAATTCTTTTTTTTTTTTTTTTGGTTTGATGATACTTGGGATTGAACCCAGGACCTTGTATATATTGCGCAAGCGCTCTACCACTGACCTATACCCCAGCACTGAAAAAAAAACTTTTTTTGATACTACAGATTGAATCTAGGGATACTGTATCATCCCTTTTTATTTTTTGTTTTGAAAAGGTCTCACTAAGTTGCCATGGCTGGCCTTGAATTCCTCCTGCCTCCGTCTCCTGAGTCATTGGGATTATAGGCATGTACCACCATGCCCAGGCTGAAATAATTTTTTAACTTTATATAGAACTTGCGGGCTGGGATGTAGCTCAGTGGCAAAGCGTCTGCCTTGCATTCGCAAAGCACTGGGTTCGACCCCCAGTTCCAAAAAAGACAAAAAAAAAAAGAACCCCACCAAAAAAAAAAAAATAAGATTAAAAAAAAAAACTTTATATAGAACTTGCAAGAATAATAAAAGAACTTATATATTTTATATTTTTCTTTATCCAGATCATTGATTTTTGATATTCACCATGTATCATGTCCTTATCATCATCATCTCTTTCTCTTGCTTTCTTTTCTTATTCTTTATGAATCATTTGAGGGGAGATTGACATATCACATGCTCTTTCCCTGTAAAACCTAAGTGATATTTCCTTAGAACAGGCTTATTTTCTCATATAACCATAATATAGGAAAGATAGGAAATTTAACATTGTTTTCTTTCTTTTTGTTTGTTTTCCATATAATTTCTTTGCTCTTAGGTACTGGGGATTGAACCCAGTACCTTGGATATGCTGGGAAAGATATGTTCACTGAGATACATCCCCAGTCCTTTTAACATTGGTATAATATTTTAATCTGTGGTTCATGTTCCGGTTTTATCAGTTGTCTCAATCTGTGTCTTTTGTAGCTTTTTTCCCCACTTGTCCAGGACAGAATTCAGCCCATGAACAGTTATTTAGTTTCTTAATCTGAAGTTATTCTTTTATTTTTTATGATATTGAAATTTTGAAGAACGTAAAGCACCTTCCTATCCCCCCTTTTAAATAGGACATTCCTCTTTAGGGGTTATGTGCTGTTTTCTAGTGATTAGATCAGGTTGTACATCCACAGTTGGAATATTGCTTACCAGTGTTATATCCTTCTCAAGGTATCACACTCAGTCAAGGTGTACACTATAGAGTTGATTTTTTTTTTTTTTCCCTGTAAAGACATTCTGTGGGAGACATGTTAAGGCCTTGAAATCATCTTGCATTTTATCAGATTGCTCTCCCCCAATTTAATGCCGCCCAAACCAGTCTTTATAGTGATGGCTATAAAAGTGGAATGTTCTGACTCTTCTACTTCAATATTTATAAATCTCTTTACACTTAAGAAAGCACTTTCCTTTTACCTCCCAGTGATTTTTTGTTATTAGTATAGACTCATAGTATAATCTATTATGGTTGAGATTTTTTTGATATTGAATTGTCCCAGATTTGAAAAGTGATTACCCCTTCAAACTGGATCTTGGCTCCTTTTGGCAAGCCCTATTCAGTGCTTTGATAATATTTACGCCTATAAAAATGTAAAAGCCTATTAAGAAAAATGAGTGTAGTACATGATCCTGTATTAGATTTTAAAGGGATGAAAACCATTCCCAAAAGATGATTATTAGGACAATTGGCAGAACTTGCTAGTTGTTTTCTCTGATTATATGAAAGGTGTCTTTATTCTTAGGAAACACGAAGTAGTGGAATAAAAGTACGTGATATCTACCACCTAATTTTATTTTTTAAAATATCTTTATTTTATCTGTTTATTTTTTATGTAGTGCTGAGGATTGAACCCGGGCCTCGCATGGGCTAGGCAAGCGCTGTACTGCTGAGGCACAACCCCAGCCCCCTGCTACCTAATTTTAAATAAAAGAAATAAGTTTATAAACACTGAGAATTTGTGTGTGTGTACATATTCTCATTTATGTCTATAAATATAGGTAGGAAGGAGAAAGAAAATGTGACAGAATGTTAGCAGTTGGAGAATCTCAGTAATACATACATGGAATTTCTTTGTATTGCTCTTATTACATTGTGCAAATTTGAAATTGTTCCAGAATAAAATCTTTTTAAAAAGATTTAAAAGGATTTTATCTGGTCTTTAAAGAGAGGTGGGAACTCTAGATTCATGATTTATTTAATTTTTTTTCTGTATTTTCAAGTAATTAAGATTAGTCATAGAGCGCCGGGATTGTGGCTTAGTGGTAGAGTGCTTACCTAGAATGCATGAGGCACCCGGTTCGATCCCTGGCACCACATGAAAATAAACAAATAAAATGAAAGTATCATGTCCATCTACAACTAAAAAGAAAAAAAAAAAGATTAGTCATGGAAAGTTCACTGAGAACTTTACACACACACATTTTTGCTCACAGAAAGAGGGTTTCTATATGTATTTTTAAATATGTTGTTTTATAACTTTATTTTATGTATTTATTTTTTTATGTGGTGCTGCAGGATTGAACACAGTGTGCCTCACCCATGTAGGCAGGTGCTCTACTACTGAGCTACAGCCCCAGCCCAGATAGATATATTTTGTGGGAGATTAGACGTTGCAGTTTTGCTCATTTGGTTTTATATTTAAAGAAGATTTACTCTTATGTTTATTGGCATTCAGGTTCTTCAAACATTATTTTGTGCTAGGTGTGTTGGTGCACACCTGTAATCCCAGCAGCCTGGGAGGTTGAGGCAGGAGTATCACAATTTTGAGGCCACCCTCAGAACTTGGTGAAGTCTTAAGCAATTTAGGAAGACCCTATCACAAGAATTAGGGGAAAAAAAAAAAAAAAGACTGGGGATGGATCCAATTGCTAAGCACCCTTTGGTTCAATCCCCAGTACCAAAAAAACACAGACAAACAAAAAACACCTTATTTTGTGAATATTTACTTTTCATTAAAATTTGAAGTTAGAGGAGAAAAAAGTCCTTGTCTATTTGTGACTATAACTATCAATATCTTATTGCATTTTTAATCTTTTTTTTTTTAATTTATTTTTCAGTTTTCGGTGGACACACATCTTTATTTTATGTGGTGCTGAGGATCAAACCCAGTGCCCCGCGCATGCCAGGCGAGCGCCTTACCGCTTGAGCCACATCCCCAGCCTGCATTTCTTATCTTTTTTCTCCCTGATGCACAGATTATGCTTCAGCTGTTATGTTACTTTCACTTCATGTATACCTGTTATCTTTTTTTTTTTTTTTAGTTGTAGTTTAACACAATATCTTCATTTATTTATTTATTTTATGTGGTCCTGAGGATTGAATCCAGGGCCTGGTACATGCTAGGCAAGTGCTCTACTGCTGAGCCACAACCCCAGCCCATCTGTTACCTGTTTAATGAAAATATTTTGTTTTTCTATCATAACTGTTATTTTTATTGGTTTCAGAATAATCCAATGACTATATCTTGATTTTTATTAACCACTTGCATGTTGTTAGGTTTGTTATTTTTAAGTTATGGCTGTTATAACTAACTAATTTTTAATAAATAATTGTTCTGCCTAAAGCATTTTCTTTAGATCCTTAGCTAGGTTTCTAGAAGATTTACTACTACTGTTAGTAAGTAGCACATTTTTTAATACTTAGGATATGCTAACTGTTGACATGTATTACTACATTTAATCCTTAGTACAATCCAGTATGATGAAACCAATGCACTGATCACTTAGGTACCTTGCACACAGTTGGATCAGTGGTGAATACTTGACCTAGGATCTGACTGCATATAGTCTTGAGACCTTTCCTGGGGCTGTGCTGTGTTGCCTATGGAATTGTTTTCATGCCTCTTACCTCTCTGCTTTCCAAAAGGAATTATATGAATTTACTGTGCCAGGGTGGTGTGGGAGATCAATTTTAACTGCACTTTTGGCAGCATTGGATCCTTGCTAGATCATATTTAATTGCTATATCACCTTTCCTTTTTAAGTAGTGTCTTTTCTAATACTTTTGGACTATTTCTTAGTCCATGCCATGTGTCATTATTAATCTTTGTTTTCTGCCTCACAGTATTGTACCATCTTTAGATTTTGAAGCTTTCAAGGTGAATCATAGAGAATAACAGGGATCAATGAAATAAAGTATGTGAAAACTCAAGTGCATATTCATGTTATACCACAGGGCTTGAATTGTTATTTTAGGTTTGATAAAGCTGTGCTTTACAAGATAAATTGTACAATTGTGATACAGAAAGCTCTGTTAATGCTTTCTCTAATAGAGAAAGCTCTATTAGTGCTTCTCATCCAGCTGGCATATTAGAGTTGTCTGAGGAATTTTAAAAAATTATGATGCTTGTGCCTTACTGCCAGAGATTTGGACTTACTGGATATGGAATGGAGGTTGGCACAAGGGTATGTTTAAAAGTTCCCTAGGTGATCCTTATATCCAGTTGAATATATATTCTTTTTGTATTCTGTATAGAGACATGTGAAAATTGAAAGAATTTTTTATGTATCCCTTAAGACTTTTATAGGGAGCAAAATATAGATAAGTGGGGCAATTTCTACAGTAGGCCTAAACATTTTCTAAACCTATCTTCAAGGCAGATTTGATTTAGATGTGAATGTTTGTCAGTACTAAAATATTTTATCAAATCAGCCTGTTCACAGTGTCTGATTGTTTTTATATCTGTAAGTCTTAAAGCTTGTGTATTTTATGTTGCTTTACAGATCATTTAAGATTGAGGGGATGCTAGGTAGATCTTACTATTCCTGAGGTATTTTATATGAAAATGTTCTTATTACTGTCAAAGAAATATTTATATTTTAGGTATAGCCTTTCTTTTTTTTTCTTTTTTTTTATTAGTTGCACAAAACATTACAATGTTCTTGACATATCATATATTTGATTCAAATGGGGTATTTATTTTTTGACTTCATGAAAAATTATTAAAACGGTATTGTCACATGCTTTCATTTTGTCGGGGGTGGGGGTGGTTACTGGGGTTTGAACTCAGGGACACTTGACCACTGAGCCACATCCCCAGCCCTATTTTGTATTTTATTTAGAGGCAGGGTCTCACTGAGTTGTTCAGTGCCTTGCTTTTGCTGAGGCGGGGTTTGAACTCTGGTCTTCCTGCCTCAGGTTCCTGAGCCTCTGGGATTACAGGTGTGTGCCACCATGCCTGACACATGCTTTCATTTTTAAAATGACTGCTCGTATTTTCCCCATATTCTTTCCTTCTCTTTGTTCTGTATACTTTTCTCTTAAACTTTTAGGTTCCCCTTGGCATACGAATTTGTAATTCTTACTAAATGAGTGCTAACTGAATATGGGTTCTGAAAAATACCCAAGTGTATATGCTAGTAGAATAGTTTCCATAAACTTGATTTACTGGTGGGTAACTTAGAATTTTTTTTCTTGTGTTAGTAGCCTGTTAACATGCAGTATTTCAGTTTTTATTTTTAACAGTTACTAGCAACTAAGGGATTTCATACATTTTCAGATGGACCATCCACTGATAAAGACCCTGAAGAAAAGAAAAAAGAACCTGCGATTACATCACAGAATAGCCCTGAAGCAAGAGAAGAAAGGTATTTCACTTTATGGAAATTCATTTATGTTAAAGTCAGATAGTTTTATCAACTCTATCAATTTCTCCATGGTCTTCTGATCACAAATCTGCATTAACTTTCTGTTTTCCTGTCATATAAAACTAGTAAATGTATATAGCCAAGGTTTTTAGAAAGATTTCCTAGAAATTTAAAAGATAGGTAGTAGATTACATAAATAAAAACATTGTGCTTAATAAGTTTTATGGAATAGGATTCCTGGGAGAAGCACTGATAGAATTGTTAATGACTGTAGTGCTTTGGGATTTAAATGGTTACTTCCTCTGCTTACCAATTTCTTTTTTGGATTTATTTGTACCCTGGATCACTTTCATTTTTATGCTTTTTTTTTCTTCCAAATTTTGCCATTTATCATAGGAACTTAAAATATGAATTTCAGCCACAAGGGGTTTAAATTGTTCCTTGGCTTCTATAAGATCTTTGCATTTATTCTTTGCTGTTGCATACCATGAACTGTGCAGTATCCAACATGTTGCTTAATGTTGGTATAGGTAATAGATTACAAGTAGTTCTCCAATTTCTTGTGAAGCTTGTGGTTTAACTAATTGATGTTGACTTAGAGAAGTGGTTCTCAAAGTGGTCCAAAGAAGATCAAGGACTGCCTGGCAACTTATTAGAAACTTAAATGTTCAGGCCTCATCCTGGAACTATCAGGAATTGTTTTTAACAGGCTCCTCCTTTAACTTCTGAGGCACCCAGGTTTAGAACTTCTGCTTCTAGCTTTTGGCTTCCAAATTTCTTTTTTGTCCCTGAACTTTTGATCCACCTAGATTGTTAGAGGTATTTAGGACATTAAGGCTACTTCTGTTTTAATTTTATTTCTTAGGGGTTCCTCAGAATTGATCACATAATTATTTTTTATTGAAAAATTTTTTATTTTTTTGAGTTTTTGGGGATTGAACTCAGAGCTTTGTGTGTGCTGGGTAAGCACACCACTGGGCTACATTCTTCTTGCCCCCAGTCACTGCCTATTTTTTTTGTTTGTTTGTTTTTTTAATTTGAGACAAGGTCTTGCTGAGTTGCCTAGGCTGACCTTGAATTTATGATCCTTCTGCCTCCGCCTCCCAAGCTGGGATTACAAGTGTGCACCACTGCACCAGGCTGTGTTTCTTATTATTTTTACTTTTTATTTTTTGGTACTGGGATTGAACCTAGGGGCACTCAACCACTGAATCACATACCCAGCCCTTTTTTTTTTCATATTTTATTTAGAGACAGGGTCTCACTTAGTTGCTGAGGCTGGCTCCTCCTGCTTCAGCCTCCCAAGTTGTTGGGATTATAGGCATGTGCCATCATACCTGTCTTGTTCCTTATTTATTTTTTTTAATTAACACTTATTAATATCACATACACTTGTTATTTTATGTTATAGTACTAAATATATTTGATGTTTAAAGAGGTAAGCCAAAAGTAGGGTTAAACAATGTTTGTTAATAAAATTTATGCAGTTTTTTTTTCTTGTAACTTTTTATTTTGAGATAGTTTCAGACTTTTAAAAAAGTGCTGGCTGAGGTTATATATCAGTGGTAGAGCACCTGCCTAGCACATGTGAGGCATTGGGTTTGATCCTCAGCACTACATAAAAATAAATAAATGAAGAAAGAAAGGAAAAAAGAAAGATTGTGTCTATTTACAACTAAAAATTTAAAAAATGATACAAATTTATTTTAAAAATTGAAAAATAGTACAAAGAATTCTTTACCCAATTGCTTCTCTTATATTTATATATGTATATGCACATATACATGTGTGTGTGTGTGTGTGTATATATATATTTATATATATATATATGAATGAATTTTATTTTGAACCAAATGAGTGCTTTGCAGACATTTTGCCCTTTTTACCCTTATATATGTCAATATGTTTTGTTACATATAACCACAGCACAGCTTTCAATATCAGGGAATTAACATTGATATATAAAATGCTATTTTGTAATCATAGACCTTATTCATATTTCTGCAGTTACCTCAATAATTTCATTTATTGCAAAGGGAAAATATTTCTTCAAAAATACTGTCCAAGATCATATATTGAATTTAGTTGTCATTTCTCTTTGTCCTTTAATCTGTAATAGTTCTTCAGTCTGTTGTTGTCTTTCTTGACCTTGATATTTTTGAAAACTGGAGGCCCTAGCCTAATGAATTTT
Source organism: Spermophilus citellus (assembly GCF_964194105.1). Classification (NCBI taxonomy): domain Eukaryota; kingdom Metazoa; phylum Chordata; class Mammalia; order Rodentia; family Sciuridae; genus Spermophilus; species Spermophilus citellus. The sequence continues at coordinate 27,640,684 of NC_138194.1, read as the reverse complement.
TAACATGTTTTCAGCTGTGATATATTCAGGGTCCCTGGTTTTGTGTCTATAACATATATAGATAAACATTTTAAGTAGATGTTGAAAGCTGAGTCATTTCTTAGTATACATTTTATCAGTTCTATGTCCTTGAAGTTAAGGTGTAGAGCCTATCTGCAAACGCATAGAATTATTATGTATGAAGGCTGATACATGTTTACACATACTCAGAGAAATAAAAGAGGACTCAAGAAATTATTATGAAGGGGGGAGATGTAAGGTTAGATCTAAATGATTTGTAGTTGAGTGAAGTTTTACATTTTAAGTACAAGAAATTGAGAAAATTATGTGCTTAAATGGTTAGAAAGAGGTAACAGAATGTTTTGCAGTGGTGCCAGCAATAGCAAAGTGAGAAATGGCTCCATCAGTTCACTTGAGTAGTTTCCATTGGCTGGGCTAGGCATTTGGCTACGGACAGAAGCAAAAGCATTTAATTGAAGTATTTAAGTAATATTTATTTGTTTTGTGGTGCTGAGGATCAAACACAGGCCATACTCAGCCAGTCCTCTATCACTGAGCAACACCCAGCCCTAAGAAGGAGATTTTTTTTTTTTTTTTTTGGTACTAGGGATTGAACTCAGTGGCATTCAACCACCAAGCCACATCCCCAGCCCTATTTTATATTTTATTTAGAGGCAGGATCTCACTGAGTTGATTAGTGCCCTGCTTTTGCTGAGATTGGCTTTGAACTCTTGATCTTGTCTCAGCCTCCGGAGCTGCTGGGATTACAGGCGTGTGCCACCACGCCCAGTTTAAGAAGGAGATTTTTTTTTTCTTTTATATTTATTTTTCAGTTCTTGGCGGACACAACATCTTTGTTGGTATGTGGTGCTGAGGATCAAACCCGGGCCGCACGCATGCCAGGCGAGCACGCTACCGCTTGAGCCACATCCCCAGCCCAAGAAGGAGATTTTTAAAAAAATTGACTTATTCATTTATTTACTGCTTACAGAGACTGTGCTATATATTGAAGATACAAAGAAGATTAAATCATGGGCAGAGGATATAGCTCAGTTGGTAGAGTGCTTGCCTCACATGCACAAGGACCTGGGTTCAATCTCTAGCAGCATATATATACACACACACACACAAAAGATAAAATCCTAAGATTTTTTGCTCTTAAAGAACTTAGCCTGGTCTCAGCTTCTGTGGGTGAGGAACCAGACTTCACCGGGACTCTCACTCCAAGATGCAGTGATACCTCCTATCATAATGATATAAGAAGTTAATATTTTCTTTGTATAAAGCCAACATAGCTAAGGTAAATGTTACCCCATTACTCAGTGAATTTAGGATGAACTATGTAAACAACTGTAAACAAAATGTATTCATGAAAGTTTTTGGACAGTGTCATTTTATTTTTCTGAAGAGTTTGGGGAGAGGGAGGAGGACTGAATTATTGCCCCTGAAGAGAGGCAAATGTCCTTTTTCTACTTAGGCATATCATGTATGTGTATTTCTAATGAAGTTTTTTTTTTTTTTTTTTTTTTGTGGTGGTGCTGGGGATTGAACCCAGGGCCTTGTGCATGAGAGGCAGACATTCTATTAACTGAGCTACGTCCCCAGCCCCTTATGAAATTCTATCATGACCTCTTGGAGTATTTATTATGTATCTTGAAAACATGTATCTATGTTTATAAATGGTGAGATAATCTTTCTGTCTTCACAATTCTGGTTTAATGCTTATTTAATAATAAAACTTTTTTTCCTCAAAGAAAAAGAAACTTAGTGTGGTTAAAGGAAAATGTATGAAAAGTCATTGCAAACCTGTGTGTACACGGTTTTTTGCGAGTACAGAGAGATATAATAATAGGAAGCTTCAGGAAGAATTGACTGAAATTAGAAGGTACAGAAGATCATTCTGTACACTGTAACCTGTTCTCAACAGTGGTTGTGTTTTGGAGAGAAAACATGGAAGGTATATCCTTGCAGCAGGTTAGATCTATAAAGGGCAATGATTTAATCAGTCTTTGAAAAAGGTTTATGGCAAGGCCTGAAGGGGTACCCCTGTAATCCCAGCAGCTTGGGAGGCTGAGGCAAGAGTATCAGGAGAGTTCAAAGCCAGCCTCAGCAACTACTTAGCAAGACCCTAGGGGACTCAGCAAGACCCTGTCTCTAAATAAAATATAAAAAAGGGCTAGGGATGTGGCTTGGTGGTTTAGTGCCTCTGGGTTCAATTCCCCAGTACCAAAGGGAAAAAAAAGAAAAGAAAAAGGTTTATGTTAGATAACCTTATGTGTGATAAAACTGAATCGAAACTAGTCAGAAAAGTATTTTTAAAAGAACCTGTTTTGTGAAAATCTAATATAACAAGTTAATCAGAGCAATTGAAATGATTAAGTTGACTAGAAAGTCATTAAACTGTCCTGCTGTGCAGATGGAGTTTGTATTTATGGAGAGAAATTAAACAGACCTTTTTATAATCTCAAGATTTATTTCATCAGATTTTTGTCTCATTAGAAAACCATTGTCTAATTGGAGTAGAGGTTTTCAAACATTTTTTTTTTCTCCCTGTAATTTTGGTAGCAAGCCTCCATACATTTTGGTCCCATCCCCTTGCCTTTCCCCTGAAACCATGATCCATTCTTCTCATATATTGCCGTGAGTTTTAATGTGTATTTTCTCTATTAAAATTTTATTCATTGTTTAAAAGGACAATCAAGGTAAAATGCTTGGTATTCTTTTTACAAAAAAGACACAAGGGGCAGGGACTGTGACTCAGTGTTAGTGCACTTGCCTGGCATCAGTTCAATTCTCAGCACTACATACAAATAAATAAAAGTAAAGGTCCATCAAACACTTAAAAAAAAAATTAAAAAAAAGATATGAGACTTTTCTCCTTACTAAATTTAATCACTTAAGTTTTTAATGTGTATGCAGGCAACTTTTTTCCTTACACAAGTCACTAAAATATCATTTATTTAGGCTCTGAAGTTTTGTTTTCAGAGAGTGATAGATAGTATTGTTACTTTAAAGTTTTTTAAAAATTTCTTTTTGGCATGTGTATTTTAGTAGTTCCAGTGGCAATGTAAGCAGCAGGAAGGATGAGACAAATGCTCGAGATACTTACGTTTCATCTTTTCCTCGGGCACCAAGCACTTCTGATTCTGTGCGGTTAAAATGTAGGGAGATGCTTGCTGCAGCTCTCCGAACAGGAGGTAAGTTTAGTGTATGTTATTTTACTTCCCATCCCTTTCATCTCCACCATTAGTACTTTATCCACTTCCATATTGTTGTTTTGCAAGTACCATCCTGATTGTAGCTGCCCACCATTGCTTAGCTTAGGGAGGAGTTATTACTAATAGCAGTCCCTAAAGAGTGAGACTGGGACATCTGCTTATTACTATGTAATTCCAAGAAGTAGATTCATTCTAATATATGAATGTTTTCCCTGATCGTAGAAATTTTAAACTTTCCCCCTCAAATATTTTGTTACCTGCATTTAATATGCAAACTACTTACTCTGTCTTTAGATTGAGAGTTAACAATACTGAATTCTGAAACGTTAGTATGACATACATTGTGTAAGTTTTGTATTCGTAATTCCATTTGCTGATTTTTTTAAGTGGAAAAGCAATCTTGATTTATATATGAGAACTTAATTATATTTGAAGGTATTTAGTCTTAGCATGTAAAATTTTGACTTTAAACCAGGCATGGTGGTGCATACCTATAATCCCAACAACTGGAGAGACTGAGACAGGAGAGTCACAGTTCAAGGTCAGCCTGGGCAACCATAGCCAAGAACTTGTCTCAAAAAAATGAAAAGGGCTGGCTCACTGATAAAAAAGGAGAAAAGAAAAAGTTTCATATGCAGGAATGTTTGTCATTTTATACTTTTCCTTTTCTTTATGCTCAACCATAGCTAATTGGACCTATTTCCTTTTCCTGCCTTTTCTAGTTTGAATTCCTTACTGTCTCTTTTTTTCTTCCTAGTTTCTATTTATTTCCTTTTATCCTTTTGAATATTTGTATAGGAGTCTGTTGAGTGTATCCATATATGTGATTGGCTGATGAATGGTTTCTTTGCATTGAACCCCGAGTCTGAACTCTGAGTCATAGGAGACAAGACAGTTCTTTATTTAACTTTCTGTACTCTCTGCTGGAATAACCAGAATTCATGGAGTTGTGAAATGAGGAATTGCCTGCTGTATGAAATTACTTCCCCATCCCTGAGGGAAAAGGAATCATCAATGCAGGAGCACTGTGGATATTAGGTGAATCTAAAAGGAGGAGTCTAGTGAGTAGTAAGAGACCAGATTCTAATTAAACTAAACTAAAAGGATTTTTATATGAGGCAAATAGGTTTGAAGAAATAAGAATGCAGTTCACTTTCTTGTACTAGAATTTTCTTTTAATATGTTGCAATAAATTAACAATTTTTTATGCCTGTTTTTAGATGACTACATTGCTATTGGAGCTGATGAGGAAGAACTAGGATCTCAGATTGAGGAAGATATCCTTTGTCTATTTGTAATTGTTTTAAGTAACCTATTAGGATAATTGTAATTTTTTCTTCTTGTATATAATTCTAAGGTTTATTCTTCAGTATTGTTTTGATTCGAAAGGAGAAGGAGAAGGACTTTCATGTCAGTTTATTCTATTTTTTTTCTTGTCATTCAGAAACAAATCACATTAGTGTTGATGGCATTTTTATTTTTTCTGCCTTGCAAATTGAGAATGTAGTTTGTAATTTCATTTGTGCAGAATGGCAGAGAAAACACACACACACACACACACACACACACACTCCTTTACTATTATGTGTGAAGATTTCTCGTCGAGGAACCTCAACAGAGCACACATAATTTCCTTAGCTCATTATTCTAGAGGGAAATATGTTCATGCTGGGTACCAGGAAAGGGCCTTGGGATACAGGTCATTCATATGGGAGGGGAGTAGGGAATATGTAGGTAACAGTAGGACATGGAACTCTTTCTTGTTAAGGAAATATCCTTGTTAGGGAGGGAGGTCCTTCAGGACTCAGCCTCTGCTTGTGGCCTGATCTTGATGGAGAGAAACCTGCTAAACTAGCTTCATGCTGAGCTGGGAAAGGAAATAAACCTCCAGGGCTACTGTGGTCTCTTTTCAGAAAGCCCCAAGGAACTGTGTGGACAAGGCCATTAGACTTAGGATTCTTGGTGGAATACAGATTTGGGCAAGTTTCAAAAATTTGTTCACTTGGATTGAATACCTGAGTTACTTGTTGATTTGCATGCTGCTTTGATTAAACAAGAATTACTTGTCTATAGTGTAAAAGTATTGATAATTATTTGTCAATTATGGATGAATCAAGGAATCAGAAACAGTGCTCTTTTTTTTTAACTCATTCAATTGGAAACAGTTTTTGTGAACTCCTTAGAAATTTTTAGGATTCTTATTTTGGCAGAAAAGGAAAAAATTGTTTTATCTTTATAATTTAACCATTTTTCCTTAACAGCTAAGTACCTATATATCAAGAAATAAGGAATACAGACATGAAATACAAAAATAGAGTACGAAGTAGGATATCAAATCTCAAAGATGCAAAAAATCCAAATTTGAGGAAAAATGTACTCTGTGGGAATATTCCTCCCGACTTATTTGCTAGGATGACAGCAGAGGTGAGCATACCTATATATTAAGTTTCTATGATGTGATTGCATAATGTCAAGTATATCATAAGGCTTTATATAAATATTACATATATAATTTCTATGAGCTGTTCTGATAGATACATAAATACTAGGCAAATACTTAATGTTATTGACTTTGTTGACATTAATGTTTTGCTCCTTCTGTACCATTAATGTTCTTTTGGTGCTATATTTAAGTCATTATTTAAAATTAAAAATGTTATCCTTTTAATGACTCTAATTACAAATAGCCTTTTGTATCCTTTAAGCCTTTTTGCATGGTTAAACACTCAGAAATTATTTATATCTTACTGATTTTTTTCTTAAATTTGTATGGGAAATGATGGAAAAATTGAAATTCATAGGGCTGCTATTTGTAGACAGTTATTCATTGACAGTAACTATTGTGTATCTACAATCTATTAGGCATCCAAGAGTGAATTTGTTTTTCTGCATATCTAATCAAAATAGCTATATTTTAAAAATTCCTTTTAAAATTTTTGTTAAAATATGTTAAAGCTTTACAAAGCAGAGAACATAGTGCAGTGAGATCTCATGAATCCATCATGGAAGCTTTCAGTTTTTTTTTTTTTTAAAAGAGAGTGAGAGAGAGAATTTTTTTTTTTTTTTTTTTTTAGTTCTCTGCGGACACAACATCTTTGTATGTGGTGCTGAGGATCGAACCCAGGCCGCATGCATGCCAGGCGAGCCCGCTACCGCTTGAGCCACATCCCCAGCCCCGCTTTCAGAATTTTTGAGAACTTATCACCCTTTTAATTTTTCACTGCCCACTCCCCTTTTTCCCTTGAATTTATTTTCAAGCACATCTCAGACATTATATCTTTTTTTAAACCTCTTTATATTTGGGAGATAGCTTTACAAATATATATATTTTTCTTACATAATGTCATCTCCACATCTAACAAACCTATTGGTATTATTAATATCTAGCTCATATTCATGTTCTATTCTTTTCCTATCCCTTATATCCTTTCTAATGCTTTTTTTTTTAAATTTCCCTTTACGATATTGCCCTTTCAAAGAAATCAGTTCTGTATCCCACTTTGTGGATTTTTAAAAAATATTTATTTTTTAGTTGTAGTTGAACACAATACCTTTCTTTTATTTATTCATTTTTATGTAGTGCTGAGGATCAAACCCAGTCCCTTTAGTGCTAGGCGAGTGCTCTACTGCTGAGCCGTAACCCTAGCCCATCCCACATTATGGATTTTGTCTGTACAACTGTATCTGTTTCTCATGTAATTTGATTTTTTTTCTATCCCCCCTATTATCTGTAATACTGGAAGCTAGTTCAATAGTCTTGATTATATTCAAGCTTCATTTTTTTTCTGTATAAATACTTCTTCATAGTGATGCTTTTAATTGTAGATTCCTCACAGCAGGAGACTCATAATGTATTGATCTCTTGTTAAGATTGGTCATTTGTTAAGATTGGTCATTTGGGTTCGGATAGTTAGAGTGATTTGTCCACTGTAAATCTCTCCATCGAACTTTCAGTTGATGAATTCATCCACTGATGATCCTTGCCTGAATTGGTTATTTCAATAAAATAACCACTACAAATGAATTATTTAAATTATGTCATTCCTTTTACAATAATTAGCAAGGTTTCTTTGTTAAAGAAGCACTTTTCCTTATGAACTCAAGCTGTTGGTTTGGGTAGGAAAGTCAGGATTAATGTGTATGTCTTTTCCATTGGTTATCAGTTATCAGAATCAGGAGTTGGTGCCCTGGTTAATTGCCAGTGATGGCTTTCTTTTTTTTTTTTTGTACTGAGATTGAACTCAGGGGCACTCAGCCGCTGAGTCACATCCTCAGCTCTATTTTGTATTTTTTATTTTAGAAACAGGGTCTTACATAGTTGGTTGGTGCCTCACCAATGCTGAGGCTGGCTTTGAACTCATGATCCTCCAGCCTCAGCCTCCTGAGCCGCTAGGATTACAGGCGTATGCCACTCTCCCCAGCTTGTTTTTGAATATATGTGTCCTCTCTTAAGTATTGTCATAGACTTGTGACTTTTTATTTATCCCGTGGGATTAGTTCTTTACAGTAATTTAATTTAATGGATAAGAAATGGTCCTATTTTTGGCTGATAGGAGTTACTTCACATTGACCTCTGTTTCCATTGGACTCAACTGTGATACTCTCTGGTATCTTCTGTGATTTTTGGTACAGAACATGACCCTGACATATCCTTTTGCTTCTTACCCAAGGCTTGAATTTCTCCAAAGGTCCCTGGCTTCCTTCTGGGCTGTGGTATTTAGAGACCACAATCTGGATACTATAGGTACTCATTGTTACAGGTTTACATTTTATAGCCTTTAAACAACAATTAATTCCAGTATTCACATGCAAACTTATGAGCATTTGAAGAAAATGTTAAAGGAAGCAAACTTTATAAGTTCTCTATGAAAAAATATTAATTTTATACTTCTTAAACTTTTAAATGCTGATTATTATTATTATTATTAAGCTAATTGAACATTAAAGCATTTAGATCATAGGATATACATATTATATAGAAGATTTCTGTAACTGAGTGGTATTTCCACCTCTATCATAGGAAATGGCTAGTGATGAGCTCAAAGAGATGCGGAAAAACTTGACCAAAGAAGCCATCAGAGAGCATCAGATGGCGAAGACCGGTGGCACTCAGACTGACTTGTTCACATGTGGTAAATGTAAAAAGAAGAATTGCACTTACACACAGGTTTGTGATTATTTATAGATTCTTATTTTCATATTAACAATGCTTATAGGTACCAAGGATAATTACCAGTACTTTGATAATTTTCAAAAAGAGATGATATCTCTAAGATGAAAGAATGCTTTTCTTAATGCTGATTGCAGTTAAGAAAATAAATTGTTAAGATCATACCTTCATGGAAATAGTTGCTATGAAAACTGTATCAGTTAATTAAATAAAATATACTCTGTTTAATAAGATGACTTGTATTTTTGTTTTTTAACGAGAGAGGTAGAGAGAGAATTTTAATATTTATTTTTTAGTTGTTGGCGGGCACAACATCTTTGTTTGTATGTGGTGCTGAGGATCGAACCCGGGCCGCACGCATGCCAGGCGAGCGCGCTACCGCTTGAGCCACATCCCCAGCCCAAGATGACTTGTATTTTAACAGTTCATCAGCAGTTGATTATTGGGTATTATGTAAACAGGCCATAATTCTTGTGTGTCTTATAATTTATTGTTTTGATGTGTAGAAGTTTTACTACTGACAGTTATTGAATTGAACATGTATGTGATAGAAGTGGTCTCAGAAAATTCTGTGTTTTAATTGCGCTATTTTCTTCTAGGCAGGTAGAAAAAGCTCAGAAAAGTAGAAGTGATATATCTTACATTATCAGGTTATAAACAGCTAAGATAAAAAAAATTCTTTTAACAGAAGGAACCTAGTCTAAATGTGAAGTCAGTATGATTTCTTTTTAATTTTTTTAATTGTAGATGGGCATAGTAACTCCATTTTATTTATTTATTTTTATGTGGTGCTGAGGATTGAACCCAGTGCCTCATACTACGCTAGACAAGCGTTCTACCACTGAGCCACAACCTCAGCCTAGTATGATTTCTTAAAATAAAAAAAATTACTTCTTTTCAATTAAAAAAAAAAAACTTCCAAAGTTCTCATGAAAATAACTGATACAAAAAATTTAAATGTGAGTAATGTTGATATGTAAGTGAATTTGCAATTACTTCATTATTTCTTTTGATTATGTACTGTGCAGTATAATTGCTAGATCAAATGAGCATATAAACTATTTGTGCAACATAATAATATTTACTTATTGAAGTAAATATTAATTTACTTCAATAAGTAAATATAAATAAATTTAGGAAAATTACAGAAATATATGACCAAGAATCTGGGGGGTGGTGGTTGGTTCTAGGGATTAAAACCATATCCTCATGTGTGCTAAGCACATACCATACTTCTGAGCTACGTACTTCCAGCCCATGAATAAGAGATTTAAAATCACCCTTTTATCTGCCATCTATAGAGAATAATCATCAATATTTTAATGTTTGCAATATTTTGTGATTTTCTTTTTACATATACTTGGAGGTATATGCTGCCAAAACTGTCTTATTCACTTTTCATGTAAATTCTATAAGTGTAAGCATTTTCTTCTTAATTGCTAAACATGATCCTTTGCAAAATCCAAATGGCTATATAATATTCCATCAGATGGATGCACTTTTAGTACATTAATTCCTTATTGGATACTTGTTTCCAGCACTTTTGCTATTATAAAATTGGATTTTTCAAATATTCTTATACATAGGTCTTCATGTTTCTAATTACTGTCTTAGAATAGATAGGTTAGAGACAATAGTTATTTTAGATTCTTAACCTTATTGCTTAATTTAGGAGGTTGTAGGAGTTACATGTCAGAATGAAATATTCTTAGTTTTTACATCTTTGCCACTTTGTAAGAGAATATCAACATGTTTAAATTTGTACATTTTTGTATTTGTTACTGATGAATGTTTTTTCACATTAACTATTTATATTTAATGGGTGATTTTAGAGGATTCCCCTACTTATCTGGGATAAATTAAACATGAAAGAGGAAAGGGGTTTAGAAAAATCAAGTTTGGAAATACATGCTTCTTTGATATTATTTTGTTTACTTGGATTTTTCCTAGACTCTTACACATTTTATTGTGGTACCACTGTGATAATTTCATATCTATATGTTGATGTTCTTTAGGTTTTCCTTTTTTTATAGTACTACTTAAGTAATATCTTTCACTTGTTTTTTCTGCAGGTACAAACCCGAAGTGCAGATGAACCAATGACAACATTTGTTGTTTGTAATGAATGTGGAAATCGATGGAAGGTATGGCACCCTCTTGAATTCATATTATACTCATTTATAGTAGAAGAATTTTTTTAGTCTTTTAATAATTTTACCTAGTATCTAAATTATACATGTATGCTCAGTAATGTAGAAGTCCTTTATTAACTACTTGTATTGGAATAAGCTATTTTATATCCTACTAGAAATAATTAACTTGATTTTACCTCCTTGTTATATATGTTTTGTTGTAGGGACAAGAATAACTAGAAGAGAATCCCCCCCCCCCCCACTTTTGTTAGGTACTGGGGCCTTGAGCCCAGGGCCTTGCACATGCTAAGCAAAAGTTCCACCACCAAGCTACCTCCCTAGTCCCCAGGAGAGAATCTTAAATGCCCAATTATCATAATAAGATCCTATATTCATTACATCATTTCTTCTCGAACTCCCAGAACATCTATATGTTTATTACTTATTTTAATTGATTTTTATTCAGTAAAATTTCTTTATCTTGTTGAACTTAAGCCCAATGATTTTTATTATTTTAGGAATTATAGGTGAGCAGTTTTCTGGTTTGATGGGCATTTTCACTAAACCTTAATGTTGCCTGTAGGTTTTGACGTAGGTTCACGGATAAGTTTATATTATTTAAATAACTCATTCTTGAATGGTTTTGTGAGCTACAAAAATAAAATTAAAAATTGAGAGAAGGGTTACACCTTAGTCCCCAAAATACTTTTACTGTAAATATAGGCGGGGATGTTACAGGTGTAGGGTTGGGAGGCTTTCATGTCTTTGGAACCATATAAACTGATTTTTAAAATCTCTTGTATATACCATCACTAACTGTCATTTTCTTATGTATTAAATGTAAATAATACTGGCATTGAAGGTTGTGATGAAGAGTAGAGATAATGTATGTAAAGTGCCTCTCAGTCCCCAAAATGCTGGGTGTTCTTATCAGTTTTTGTGAAGTATGTAAAAGGTTTATTATTATTATTTCTTTTTTGCTACATTTACAGACTTCGGTTTAATACTTAATTTTGAATTATTCACATAGGTTGAATCATTTTCTGGAAATTAGAAGTGTATTGGAAGCCAGACAAATAAATTCCACAAATATAATTTGGGACTTTGGGGGCTAAAGATTAAGTCCAGTACCTATTTTATTATATACAAATATTTGATTCTGAGATGAAGAATTTACCAATATTGAAAGGGTTTCATGATTTTGAGCAGTGTATCTTACCCTTCTAAGTTGGTGAATGTTTTACATTGATATTTAGGAGAGAGACATTGATTATTATTATTTTTTAAAAAAATTTCAATCCTGTTGAGCAAACTTGACTTGTTCAGATATTTCTCTTAGATTTGTTTTGCATGATTGGTCAGTTTTTTATTATGAGCATGTATTGTGCTGCTTTGAATACAAACTTAATTAGCAGAATATATGACATAGTGCCTAATGAATTTAAGAAAGTTCAGGTTAATGTAGAAAGCTGGTAGGAATTTTTACTTTTTTTTTTTTTTTTTTTTTTGGGTACTGGGTATTGAACCCAGAGGCACTTTACCATTCAGCAACATCCTCAACCCTATTTATTTTATGTTTTGAGATAGGGTCTCACTAAGTTACTTAGAGCCTCACTGAAGTGTGAGGCTGACCTTGAACTTGCAGTCCTCCTGCCTCAGCCTCCTGAGTGTCTGGGATTATAGGCATATGCTCTTGTGCCCAGTACAGTTTTTATTGTTTCAACCTAAAATCAAGAGAGTCATTTAATAAAAACTTTTTAAGCGGCTAGGGAGGCCCTTAATAAAATCCCAGTAGCTAAGGAGGCTGAGGCAGGAGGGAATGAGAGTTCAAAGCCAACCTTAGCAACTTAGCAAGGCCCTAAGCAACTCAGTGAGACCCTGTCTCTAAATAAAATACAGAAAAGGGCTGGGGTCGTGACTCAGTGTTGAGTGCCCCTGGGCTTAATCCCCAGTAACAACAACAACAAAAAAACCTAAAATGTTTCATATATATATATTTTTGGTTATCTATTTTAAGTTGTCAAATTTTAAGTTGTCGGGCTGGGGATGTGTGGCTCAAGCGGTAGCGCGCCCGCCTGGCGTGCATGCGGCTCGGGTTCGAGCCTCAGCACCACATACCAACAAAGATGTTGTGTCCGCCGAGAACTAAAAAAAAAATAAATATTAAAAAAAAATCTCTCTCTCTCTCTCTCTCTCTCTCTCTCTCCTCTCTCACTCTCTCTTTAAAAAAAAAAAAAATTTAAGTTGTCAAATTCTTAAGTCAAATCCTTAAGATAGGTAACTACTATGTGTGAAAAATCTTTTCCAAAAATGTCTCATTAAAAAAAAAACAATTTACAGTGTATATTATGTTAATGGGAAATATATGCCCCCTTGTTTGCATTTAAAGGTCTCATGAAATATTTCTTCTCTTTTGACAGTTCTGTTGAGTTGGAAGAATTGGATCTGGACCAATAAGAAAATGGATTTTGTAATTAGCTTTAAAACTAGGCCAAACAACTAGATTTCTTGAAAGTCAGATTTTTAAATCAGCATACATCCCGTGGGGTTAGTGTTTGTTTTTGACCTAACATCCCTTCCTTCAATGCCTTCTGTAGTTTCAGATCAGTAGGGAGATCATACAATAATTGTATGATATCTGTTTCAATCCTTTTTCCCCCCATTTTTACAAGTAAGTTGATATTAAACTTTTATCAAACTTTTAGCAATTTATTTTTATTTTTTTCTTCTTAAAGGAAAATGTTCCTTAATTTTTTTACAGTCTGAAGCATACAGTAGAAATTCTATTGTTCTGTAATACATAAATAAAAATTACATTTTTTTTTTCATATTGGCATGTACCTACAAATATTAAAGGAAGAGAAAAGTTAATATAAGTTTAGGTTTACCAAATATGGTTTGTATTAACATAATACTTGACCATCTTATCTAAATTGTACATAACTTTTGAACTAGCATATGAATTTGATTTTAATTATTATGTTCACATGCTTGGGCTAATTACATATTATTTTTGCATCTGTAACTAACGGTGATCATCATTTCTTGTAATTTCTTGTACATGTATATTAATTGTTCTTAATAGATTTTACTTTTGGAAACATGACTTGACTTTGTTAAAATCAGTTTGGTTTGTTGTTTATTTACTTGTTTGACTTGGTAGTGTATTTTAGTTTTACAAAAGAACATTGTTACAGTTTCATGGGGTTTTTCATAAATCTTACAGGCAAAGAGCAAAAGCTTCTGACAGTTTTTTCCTCCTCATAGGAAGATGTACTGGGAAGAAAATGTTAGCATCTTAGTGTAGAGTAGTATTATTAACAGTTCATGACTTGATTTTATTTGAAAATCTATACTGACCAAGGATTAAGCATTAGGATTGTAGGGATCACTAAAGGTGTGGTCTTTCTGTATGGAGGGTGATAGAAGATATTTTTGTTCTGAGCCTTATTTGCAGACTTGTTCTGTTATATGATGAATGAGATAGTTGAATCAACTGAAAACATGAATTAGAGTGAGTCATTTCACAGTATGTATCTTAAGATTAAGTTTTATTTTTTTTGTTTATGTGTTCACCATTTGTTATGTTAGGAATAAGAAAAAATAGTTTTCACCTTGGTTACTTGGTTACAATTGCTCTAGCACATCTTAAAAGGCCACTATTGCAAAGTGTACAGTTTATCACGCTGAAGATTCATTCTGTCAGTTACCATAGAAAGACCTCCATACATGCTTTGCACTTTCCTTTGCTTACTCTCTTCCTGTTTCTTACTGCAGATCATTTTGATGTCCATGTTAAGGATTGGACCACGGGCACTAACCCACATTTACTTTGTCAGTTAATAGTTGGACCTTTGTTATATCATTTCAGAAATAAAGTGCATTTTTGAAAGAATGAGTTTAAGGATAATAAGGTTAAAATAGTCCCACTTTTAAATTAAGTGATCCATTTTAAAATTTGTAACTCAATAAAGTTTTTTTGTTGTTGTTAAGTGTGTATCACATTTTGTCATTCTTTTTAGACATTGAATTTTATTTTACGTTTTGTTTAAAAATACCCTTTATCCTCCAACTACTGAGATATTTCTAGAGTATAGTTTTGTGTAAGTAAAATCTGCTCAAATGAGAATTGAGCAGTAGTTCAGAGTATGTTTTTTCTTTTCCTGGACTGCTGGTGATTGGGAGGGAGTGGTGGTTCCAAGTAGACAAAACTGTATCTTTATGTGCACATATTATAATATATTGGTCTTAGTAGTGAGGGATACTGACCAGTTATCAAATCATTAGAAGTAAGTACAATAAAGGGTAATATTTTACGATATTTACTTCAGGACAGAGTAACTTGTAAGTGAACATACAAAGGAATTTAAGGTAGACAGATACAGTGGTGAATAATACAGAACCATCTTGGGAAAACAGTAAAAACCTTGTTTTTTATTTTTATTTTTTTGCTTACCCAACTGCTGATGACTATTGATTTATAAATTTTGCTAAGCTGTGGCAGAAATTCTGAAATATTTATATATGCCCAAATACCTAAATCTGTTTATATCTCACAAATGGAAAATTTTTAAAATATTAACAAGACAACAAAAGAAGTAAGAGACTTTGTCTACTTTTATAGCTACTCAAAGATTGTCTTTAAATGTCAAAGTATATGGGGATTTTGAATTGAGTTTTCAAAATAAAAACTGCAGTTAAAGAGTTATGATCTAAGGCATTTTAGTCAACTGTTTTCCCCACCTTCTTTTCTTCAGTTGTAGAAAATTAGCCATTGCAGAAAAGTTGAATATCTTACTGGGAAATGTGATAGGAATATCACTGACGGGGAATTACCAGTAAAAGCTGCATATTAAGAAATAATCAAAGTACCAACCTTGAAGATGCTACTTCGCAGTTAATAGAACAGTTACTGATGAATTCCTAGATAGTACTGGAAGAATACTTTGAGGAATCTTGAAGTAAATTGAGGTCAGTCAGAACTAATAGAGAAGCATATTGGAAAAAATCTCGTGACTGTGGCTGTGTAGGATCACCAGTAGATGAAGGTGGACTTGTTAAGTTCTTGTGGGAAAATTGTTCTCTGCTATATCTTTAGCACCTAGAGGAATGCCTATATCATAGTGGGTGCTCATGAAATAGTTTTTTCTTGCTTATGTTTGTGTCAGCTCATTACCTTTGTATTTGGCAACATAGAAATTAGATGTAAAGAACATTTCACAGATTGGGGAACTGAAATGGTACGATGGGCACTGGTTGGTAATGTTTTAGACTTCCAGTTTTAAAGAAAGAAATATATCGTGCTAGTTAACAGTGTTGGGATGATCCATTTTTGTACTTTAATTCTATAGTGATGCAATCATTTTATTAATTGTGGAAAAAAACCCTCCCCCCCCCCCCAAATCAACCTGTGTATTCTTGCACTTGTTTGTTTAGCTGGAAGATGGATATGAAAGCATGAGCAACTGCCTCAAATGATTGACCAGCTTCTAGGTTTCCCTAGATACCACATAAAGACAGTCATTATTTTTTTCTTAATGGCCATGACTATAAAGATAGAAACACTTCATATGCAATATGCCATATAGTCTGGTTAAATGAACTCATGTTTCCATAACTTGACTGAACTACTTTGAAATAAAAGTTGTTTGTGTAAAAATGCCACTGTGAAAGTGTAGCTGATAAACAAAAGTTAACCACTATGAGAGCACAGGAGTTTGAATGGCATAGCTATAGCTTTTATCTCTTTGGTTGTAGTTCCTAAACATTTTCCCAAATCCTTTAGAGGGTAACGTCTCCCCTCCATTTGTCCCTTGTGGGTCTCGTTCAGAGTCCTATCCCACCCCCTACTTTTCCCTGGGATGATTATTATATGAACAATGATTATATGAACAATGATCCTTTGTGGTAAAGCCAAGGGGACCTGGGATAGATGCAGCCATGTGGAAATTAGAACTACTATAAATATCTTGAAAGAATTTTAATTTCCTTTGTGTTCAAGCAACAACAAAAAATTGTTTTGGATGAGTATTTGAGTTAAATAATAACTTTGATACAGAACATCAAGAGCTAGGAGTGCACTAAGGTTCCATTTATCTGCAGAAGCAGAAGACATCTTGAGGAGCATTAAAGTTTCTATTAAGGATAGGTCAATATCAGAATGGTTTGTCTCAGAATTCCTTTGCTCTTGGGTCCATCTTTTTAAATTTAAAATGTTTTTCATTATGGTAAGAACAGATAATATGAGGTCTGCCCACTTAAGTTTTTTACAGCAAAGTATTGTTAATTATAAGCACAATGTGTTATAGCAGATCTCTTGAGCTAGGTCATCTTTGCATAACTGAAACTACACCCCCTGAACAGCAACTTCCCATTTTCCCTCTCCCCAGCTCCTGGCAATCACCATTTTATTCTTTGCTTCTATGAGTTTGACTATTTTAGATTTCATCTATAAGTGGAATCAGTCATATAGTATTTGTTGTCCTGTGACTGGCTTATTTCACTTAATATAATGTTTTCAAGTTTTATCCATTTTGATCCACAAACCCTATCTATTTGGTAGGATTCTCTTCTATGGGTGAACAGTATTCCATTTTGTATATAGAACATGTTTCTTTTTCATAGTCTATCAATGCAAATTTAGGTAATTTTTATGTCTTTACTATAGTGATGATACTACAGTAGATGGAGTTTGTATTTCTCTTTGAGATTTCGATCTCAGATCTTTTTTTCACATATACCCAGAAATGGGATTACTGCATGAAATGGTAATTCTATTTCTGATTTTTTTTTTTTTTAGGAACTTTCATTCTGTTTTCCTAAATTTTGTTTCTCCATTTGCACGCCCACCAACAGTATATAGATTTCACAATTTCTCCATATATGTGCCAGCACTTGTTATTCTTTGTTTTTTTGTTGGCTATCCATTTTCTATCAGGTGTGAAATGCTATCTTCTGGTTTTGATTTGCATTTCTCTAATAAGTAATGATATGGAGCATATTCGATATGCCTGTTATGTATGTCTTCTTTGCAGAACTGTGTATTCAAGTCCTCTATCCTTTTTTAAATTGGGCTATTTGTTTTCATGCTCTTTGAGTTGTGGGATTTCCTTATATATTTTAAATATTAACCCTTTATCAGATAAATAATTTGCAAATATTTTTTCCCATTATGTAGGTTGCCTTTTCACACCTTTCCCTTTATAGAGCAGAGGTGTTGTACTTTGATGTACTCCCACTTGTCTGTTTTCACTTTTGTTGCTTCTGTGTTTGGTGTCATCTCTTAAGAAACTATCACCAAGACTAATGCCATGGAGCATTTCTTCTTTTATAGTTTCGAGTCTTAATGTTTAAGTCTTTAATTCATTTAATTAATTGTTAATTATTTTCCTAATTTCTTTTTCAGATAATTTGTTGTTACCATATAAAAGTGGTAACAGATTGATTTGTTGATTTGTATCTTGTAACTTTCCTTTTTTTTAATATTTATTTTTTAGTTTTATTTTACATATGTGGTGCTGAGCATCGAACCTAGTGACTGGTGCATGCTAGGTGAGCAATCTACCACTGAGTCACAATCCCAGCCCCTGTAACTTTCCTAAATTTCTTTTGCTCCAACAGGTTTACTGTTTTGGAGACAGATTTTTTACACATAAGAACTTGTCATCTATAAGCAGGCATAATTTTACTTCTTCCTTTGTGATTTGGATGCCTTTATTTTATTTTATTTTTTTGGTGCCAGAGATTGAACCCAGGGGCACCTAACCCCTTTTTTATTTTGAGGGCTTTGATCTTCCTGCCTTAGCCTCCTGAGCTGCTGGGATTACAGGTGTGTGGGATTACAGGTATGTTACAGAAGCCACCTGGCTTCTGATTTGGATGTCTTTAATTTTTTTTTCTTGCTTAATTGTCCTGGCTAGTACTTCTGGTATTAGAGTGAGGCTTTTTTCTTTTCCTGGTCTTAGAGGAAACAGTTTTCACAGATTGAGTGTGATGTCAGCTATGGGCTTTTTATCTATGGCTTTTATTATGTTAAAGTGATTTCTTTGTATTTCTAGTTTGCTGAGAGTTTTTATCATGTGTGAAATGATCATGATTTTTATTCTTTTACTGTGGAATATCACAAATTGATTTTCTACTGTTGAACTATGCTTGCATCCATCTCAGATAATCTCACTTTATTATGGTGTGTGATCCTTTTTTAAAAAAAAATATTTATTTTTTAGTTGTAGTTGGACACCAAACCTTTATTTTATTTATTTTTCTGTAGTGCTGAGGATTGAACCCAGGGCCTCGCACGTGCTAGGTGAGCGCTCTACCGCTGAGCCACCACCCTAGTCTCGTGTGATCCTTTTAATGTGCTGTTGAATTCAGCTTGGTAGTATTTTGTTGTAGTTTTTGTGTTTATCATCAGGAATATTGGTCTGTAGTCCTTTTGTAGTGTCTTTCTCTGACTTAAGTATCAGAGTAATTCTGGCTTCTTCAAGTATATTTGGAAATGTTCCTCCATGAATTATTTGGAAGAGTTTGAGAAAGAATGTCATTAGTTCTTTAACTGTTTGGTAGAATTCACCAGTGAAGCCATCTGCATCTGGGCTTTTCTTGAATGGAAGACATGTTATTATTATTGATTATCTCCTTACTTATTATTGACCTTCATTTTTTCTGTTTCTTCATGATTTAGTCTTGGTAGAGTTTATGTTTTTAGGAATTTATTCATTTCTCTTATATTATCCAATTTGTTGATATATATTATTGCTCATAAGTTAATGATCATTTTTATTTCTGTGGTATTGGAAATATGTTTTCTCTTTCATCTCTTTCATTTTTTATTATGTTTTAAGCTATTTTTTTCATTAATCTAGCTAGAAGTTTATCAATTTTGTCGCTTTTAAAAACCCAACTCCATTTCAGTGACCCCCCACCCCCCAATTTTTCTGTTTTCTGTTTTGTTTTAGCTCTAATCTTTATTATTTCCTTCTTTTTGCTAATTTTGGGCATAGTTTGTTCTTGTCCTTGAGGTGTTTATTGCTATAAAAATTTCCTCTTGGTAGTGCTTTTCCTGAATTCCATAAGTTTTGGATATGTTTTGTTTGTTGCAAGAATTTAACCCATCAATTGTTTAAGAGTGTGTTCTTTTGGTATGGGGTTGTGGCTCAGTAGTAGTGCGCTTGCCTAGCATGTGTGAGGTACTGGGTTTGATCCTCAGTTTCACATAAAAATAAATAAAGTCTATCAACAGCTTAAAAAAAGTGTTGTTTTAATTTTCATGTATATGAGTTTTCTATTGATTGTAAAAATTCATTTTGGCTGGAAAAGATAGTTGGTATGAATTAAGTCTTTTTTGTTTGTTCTTGTTTGCTAAGGCTTGTTTTGGGACTTCACAGGTGATCTGTCCTGTAAAATGTTTTATGTTTATTTGAGAAAAATGTGTATTTTGCTGTTGTTGGATGGAATGTTCTGTATGTTTGTTCTACTTGGTCTGTAGTGCCATTCATATCCTGTTTCTTTACTGATTTTCTGTCTGAATATTCTATCCATTATTGAAAGTGGAGTATTAAAGTTTTCTATTATTGCTAGATTGCTGTCTGGTTTTCCCTTTAGTTCTCTCAGCGTTTGCTTTCTATATTTAGGTGCTTTGATCACACACACAGACACACACACACACACACATATACACATACACACATTACACATTATGCCTTCCTTGTAAATTGGCCATTTTATTATCATATAGTGTCTTATTTTGTCTGTTGGCATTTTTTGATTTAGTCTGATGTAAGTATGGCCACCATTTGCATAGAATATCTTTTTACTTCCTTTTACTTTAAACATATATCTATCCTAAACCTAAAAGTGAGTCTTATATACAGTGTATTGTTGGATCTTTTTTTTTAATTTAGTAAGTCACTTTGTGTCTCTTGATTAGGAAGTTTAATCCATTTACACTTAAAAGTAATTATTGGGCTGGGGATATAGCTTAGTTGGTAAAGTGCTTGCCTCGCATGCACAAGGCCCTGGGTTCAATCCCCAGCACCACCAAAAAAAAAAAAAAAGTAATTATTAGTAGAGTCTTATTGTTTTTTATCTTCAAGCTCTTTTGTCTCTTTCCTGTCTTGATATCTCCCTTTATGTTTTACTGATGGTATATAGTAACTTACTTTTTATTCCTTTGTTTCCTTTTGTGTATTTTCTCTGGGTCATTTCCTTGTCCCCATGGAACTCCCGTAAAAAGTCCATCCTTTTCTTCTCCTTAAAATGACAGTCCTAATTCTCTTCAAAATAAAACAAACTTCAGTCAAAGCATGTCTGTAAGACCATTAAAACCTCTGTATGTTTATTTATTCATTTTCAAGAGTGAATGGAGGAGGATTTATTTAAATGAGAATAAAAGATAACTTCCATAAGGCAAGAGGGGAACTGAGAGCCAGTTTTCCACTTAAATGTAGTAGATGTGGGGGCTTTTTTTGGGTAGGGGCAGTGATCAAAACCCTTGCTAACAGTTACTGGAAAAGTGTTATGGCAGATCGCTTGTCCGTGACCTTCCAATTGGCTGTGTGTCCTTTAGCCTTTGAGTTTGAACTTTACTGTGATCTTTATTTGGTTCTACCCCCAAAGCTGTTTTCCTGCGCAGTTTTAGGACAAAGGAGTTGCTGGGATATTTGGATTTTTCTACAGGTTAATCTCATTGAGGCCCATAACCCTGATTGGCTGAACACTAACTATCCTTACTTATTTCCTTGTTCTGAAGAAGTACCTTTAACTGCATTTATAGGAAAGGGGTGATGATCACTCTGGCTGCTTTAGGCTGAAAGAGGATTAAAAGGGGACAGCAATCAGGGTCCTTCTACAGAGAGGCCTGTTTAATGGCCCCCAGTAGAAGGGGAGTTTGGTTTTGGATTCCATGTGTAAGGCTATTTGTTTGGGCATCTTATCAGGGAAATCCAGAGAGAGGTCTGTGGTGGTATTGGCAGATGACCTTCCAAAGTGCCCTCTCTTGGGGGGCAAAAATAAAATCAGAATTTGTTATGAAACTAGTTTCTCTGATTTACCAATTTCTTTCATGGTTCTTGTCTTGCAAATTTGAAGAATAAAATCCACAGACAATAATGAAAGACAGTAGTTAGTAGGGCAGGATTTATTTAAGTGAGAAGAGAGAGAATTCCTGCATGGTAAGAAAAGGAACTGATAGCAAGTTTTCCCCTCTGTATTGTTTAAGTAGATAATTAAAATTTCTGACTTCCCAAGCTGGACATGGTGGTGCATACTATAATCCCAGGATCTTGGGAGACTAAGACAGGAGGATCACAAGTTTGAGGCCAGCTTCAGCAAATTATTGAGACCCTATCTTAAAAAAAAAAAAAAAAAGATTGGATATCATTTAGTGATAAATCATCCCTAAGTTCCACCTTAGTACCAAAACCAAACAACCATAAAAACCAGACTTCCCATTCCTAGACTAATCAAATTGAACTCTTAGGGTTTTAAAAATAATAATATTTGAGTTAATTGCTTGCCTTTCTAGCATATTCCTCTGGAATAGTTATTTTAAGTGGGTGTGCTGTAATATCAAGGCTAGTTTGATCCCTCCATGAGGTTAAGTTGGGCATTATTCAGGAAAAGCTATTTGGTGACTACTGTACTTTATCCAGCTTAGACAATTCACCACTGAAAATTTTTGTTGTTGCTGGGGATTGAACCAAGGTATTGTTGTGTATATTGTCACTGAGCTTATACCCCCCAGCCCCACAGCATTGAAGTTTTTGATACACATCCCAGGAAAGAAAGCTTAGGTGGTTTAGCTTCAAGTTCAAAAATTCTAATAGAAAAAAAAAAAAGCCTCATTTTGTGTATTTGTGTGTGTGTGTGTGTGTGTGTGTGTGGGCACGTGCCCACTTGATTACCACTATGCAATCTTCTTTCCTAGGAAACTGGCATTACAGAGTGGGCTTATGATTTGTTCAGATTCAAACCTATTTATACCACTTATTAGGTATGAGATTGAGGAGGGTATGCCAGCCCTCTCTCTGCCTAGTCTATAAAGCAACACCATTTTAGCCAATAGGACTTTGAGTTTGGACTAAACAATAATGTATAAAGCACTTAATACCTACCTCAGTCAGTGAGGGGAATGTGTTTGGAATGACCATTATTAATATAAATGGGGACATATGCATATCCTGTAACTTTTTTTTTCTCAACAGTTTATCTTAGAATTCTTATCTGCCAACCCATATGTATCACATTCATTTAACTGGAGAGAAATCCATGTGTATATACTCCATTCTCTTCTCAACTATCCTATGGAGTAGACTTTATTACCATAAACAATGTTATAATATCTTTATCTTTATTCTGTTTACAACTTATGTTTTGCTAGAAGTATAATTGTTTAGCTAGTGGATAGTACATCAAAAATGACATATATTGACGCATTATTTTCCAAAAAATCACACTAGACTATCTGCTTGCCAACTGGGTATAAGTTCCCATTTTCTGACATTGCTAATCCTGGATACCATTAACTCTTTTGCAAATCTAGGGTAGAAATAGTAATCACTGTCATTTCAAAATTTTAAATTGTGGTTTTTTTTATCTTTATTATGCCTGTCTTATTTATTAATCAGTTAATTTCTCTGTTGTTTTATTTTATTTTTGTACGGGGGATTGAACCCAAGGGTACCTTACCACTGAGCTACATTCCCAGTTCTTTCTATTTTGAGACAGGGTCTTACTAAGATACTGAGGCTGGCCTTGAACTTGGGATTCTCCTGCTTCAGCTTCCCGAGTCACTGGGATTACAAGTTTGTGCAGCCATGCCCAACTATTATCTTTTATTATGCCTTTTCTTTTTTGTCTACAGAGTTATATCTTAAGTTGTAGGCACACTAATAAATTCTCCATAGTAATTTTTAGATTGTTATAGAGGCTGAGGTTTACATTTTAACTTTTTTATATAATCAAACCTACCAGTATTTTCTGTATTCTACATTTTATGTTTGCTTAGGAAAATATTTTTCATCTGAGGTTATAAAAATATTGTCTATATTGTCTTCCAATAGTCTTAATGTGCTTTTCTTTTTTTCCGGGGAGCGGGGTACCAGGGACTGAACTCAGGAGCACTCAACCACTGAGCCACATCCCCAGCCCTATTTTGTATTTTTTAGAGACAGGGTCTCAGTGAGTTTCTTAGCACCTCACTAAGTTGCTGATGCTGGCTTTGAACTTACAATCCTCCTGCCTGAGCCTCCCAAGCCACTGGGATTACAGGCATGCACCACTGCCCCAGGCTTAATGTGTTTTTATTTTAAAAGCTGTTAGATATGTAAGCCATTTGGAATTTCTATTTGTTTATATATGTTTTTCCAAATACAGCAAAATCACCTATTAAATTTTACTTAGAAGCAAAAACTTGGAATTGAATTGAATTTGTGGGGTAGTTTGGGACATTCATATACAGTGGAATTTACCCACTGAATTGGTCCATAGTAGTAGTAGTAGTAGTAGTAGTAGTAGTAGTAATAGTAGTAGTGAGTTCTGTAGTTGCGTAGGTGGTAATGGTATCTTTTATAATACATTGTGAAACAATTTTTGGAATGTAGTTTTTATTTTGTGGGAAATTCTATAGTTCTACAAACCTTTATGAATACTGCTGTAAGCTGATATTAAAGCTAAAATGATGGGTAAAATTATTTTCAGTGCCCTTGAAGCTTACCATCTAGTGGAAAAGACACGTCAGCATGATTTGTAGTGATTTCATTTGTATAAAACATTCCTGGAACACTAAAGAATGGCCCTCAACGTAGCATGTTGAGTATGACTTAGGTGATCAGGTAAGGAAGGTTTCTGGAAGAGGTAGTGTGAAGTAAATCTTAAAGAAACAATTAGAGTTAACTGGGTGAAGCATGGTGTTTTAGAGTGACCAGGCAAGAGGCAGTAGAAAGTATGAACCAAGTTCTCACAAACAGTTGTGAAGGGCTGATGTTAGAGTCTAACTAACACTTGAGGGGCTGGCTTGGGGCTGGGGAGAGGGGAGGGTTAGTAATATCAGAGCTCATATGCCAGACCAAGCACTCCATATTTGTACTGTAGGCAATTTGTACTGAAAATTTTTTTTAAAGAGTGAGAGAGTGGCAAGCAGATTTGTATGAGAGAAAGATAACCTGATAACAATTTGACAGATGAATTTGAATGGGCTGAGGTGGGGGTGCAAGAGGCAGACCAGTTAGGCTCTTTTGGCAGTGATGCAAGTAAGATCTGATGGGGTCAGAAGAATAAGATATCAAAAAATGTTGAGGTACATGATAAGTCTTAGTGCATTTGGTAGGAGAAAGGCAGGGAAGAATCAAAGTTAACACCCAGATAATAGCTTGGGTGACTGGCTGGGTGACTGGATTACAGGCAGGGGCCAGGAGGCTGGAGGGTGGAGAGTCAAAGGGGAGATGAGTCAAAGTTAAGGCAGGCTGAGTTTCATTCATCTGAGTGATATACCAGTGGAGCTGTCAAGCCAGCAGCCATAGGAAGCACAGTCCAGATTCCGATTTGATAGCCATTAGTATACTGGGTAGTATTTTAAACAATGAGAAGGGGATATGAGAACCAAGGGAGAGCATATAGATTAGTAAGAAAAGTAAGCTAAAGTCCAGACTTTAGGGGCCATCACATTTAATGGGCAAGAAATAATAACATTGATACTGGATTTTACATGCATTAGTTTTTTAAATTTTTTTAATTGTCAATGGACATTTATTTTATTTATATGTGGTGCTAAGAATTGAATCCAGTGCCTCATATATGCTAGGCAAGTGCTCTACCACTGAGCCACAAACCCAGCCCAATATGCATTAGTTTTAATCCTCATAGCAATGCTTAGTACCAGGTCCAATTATTATCACCATTTTTATTAATGAGGAAACAGGCCCAGGAAGGCTAAGTATAGCCATTATCACACAACAGTCGATGGAGGAGTCAGAAAATCTGGCTCTAGACCCAAGCCTGTAGCTGCCCTGCTCTCCTGCCTGGGGAGGAAAGAAATAAAAATGACAGAATATGGAGAAGTAGAAGAGAGCCTGAGAAGATAGGAGTGTTTCCAGCCATGAATTGTCCATGATGTCAAGAACCTGAGCACTCATTGAGATGATGAGGCCCTTGATATAAAGGAAAATAGTGGGGTTGGGGTTTAAACTTGTAGGTAGAGCCATCCTTAGAGTAGGTAGTTGGTTTGAGCATGATTAGCACAAGGTGGAGGCAGCAAGTGGTGAAAAGTCTGAAAAAGGAGGAGACAGAATGCAGGCTTGTCCTTCACTGAGAAATGGAGCATGCTTACAGTGTGGGGAAAGGCCAAGGTGAAGGTGAGGACACAAAAGTGAGAAAGCTAATGGGTGGTTGCTTTAGGAGTGTTTCCCGCTATTCACTGCCCCCTCAGCCTCCTAACATAACAGATAGGACCCCCATAAGTAATATGAGAGTGGAGTTTATGGAAGCTTCTGCTTGAAACATGTCTCATTCAAGTGCCACAGCTTTACATGTCCCTGACTTCCTTCTTACTTAATACGTATTGAGGTGAATCCTTCTAAGTCTCCTTTGGGATTCTCATTTCTCCATCCATCCTTGCTAGGATTTATCCTTAGCTTTCTTCTTGCTATGCCTCTCCAGAAAATCTTATTTGTTTACATGCTGAGAAATCCCAAGTCAATACTCCAGCCCTGAATCTTGACTACCCAGTTACCTCCACCCAGCTGATTTCTTAATGTCTTTTTATGTCTTACAGTTACCTCATACTCACCATATCCATAACTGGGCTTAGTTGAGGTCACTTCATTTATGAAGACCTTCCCTTCTACCAGGAACCTCACCTCCTTCCCCACTAGCACATACACATTGTTGCTGTTTTAGCTTTGGTACCACCTCTGCAAAATTTTTCTATAACCCTGCAATACTTATATAGCTGTTTGTCCCGTTACTGTACTTAACTATATCACATTGCAGTTGCCATTGACAATCTGTTTCCTTGTCTGATATAAACTACTAGAGGACAGGGTTTATTTCTTAATTACAGTGATACACTGCTTAGTGAAAAACGAGATGAGAAGGTACAGAAGCAAAAACATGTGCAAGGGATAGACTCTTCTTTTTTGTAGGGGGGGAACCAGGGATTGAACTCAGGGGCACTTGACCACTGAGCCACGTCCCCAGCCTTATTTTGTATTTTACTTAGAGACAGGTTCTCACTGAGTTGTATAGTGCCTTGCTTTTTGCTGAGGCTGGCTTTGAACTCACTTTCTCCTTGCCTCAGCCTCCCGAGCCGTTGGAATTACAGGTGTATGCCACCATGTCTGGTTAGGATTGACATTTTTAAAAGGAAGTAAGAACACGTTTTCTGAAATGAGACTGAAGGAGGCAAGAATAGATGCTGATTTGTACATATTTGGTAGGTTACACAGGAAGTGGAGGATTAGGGACACAATTTTCATAGTAGAGTAGGAGGTGAGATGGTTTACTCAGAAATGAGGGACAGGGACTTAGGCTTGGGACTTGAAATTGAATAGTGAAGACAGGCTGTTTGAAGGGCTGGATAGGGAGATTAACAGGAGAACTACCTCAGGTGTGGGCTAAAGCATGGTGTGAGCCACTTGCAAATCAATTTCTAACCCACTACTAAAACCAGTCTAGATTTTGTGTCTTGCCCACTCATTATAGACATGGAGTTCTTCAGGATGGTTGAGCTACAAACTATATATTTGCCTAAAGCTTTGAAGTTATTCCATTTGTGATAAAACTAGTGGGAATATAAAGACAGAATACGAAAAGATATGGGAGCTAAAAGATATGTTGCATGTATCCCAAATATTTATATATGAAAAAGCAAAGACTGAGATAAAACTCTTGTGCTTTATTTTTTAGAGTAAAAATGCCCCATATTTCTTTCAGTAATAAAAATGGAAATAGATTTACTTGAAGGTTTCATCGTGAACATGACCAAGTTGTGAATTTCTTTAGGTTGGCAAATTATCACGGCTTCTTTTACCAAACATTTGGGACTCATCCAGTTAAAAGCACAGTGCTTTGACATTACCCATGTATAGATACACATGCACGTATATGTATCCACATACATACATACTGTAAGATATAAAATGGATTATCAGTTTTACAGGTAGTGGTTACATCTTTATAAAATGTGAATATGGGTCTATCACGGTACTGGTAAGTGAAGTATTCAGACCAAGCTTGATGGAAGGAAAGGGTATCTGAGTAACAACTGGAATGTCTTTTGTGGGTAATCAGTTACTACTGAACTCATGCAAAACAAAAGTTTGCTCCTATGGATGGATGTACATGCTCCAGGAAGTATGGCATCTTTTAGCAAATCCTTTGCCACTGGGAACATGCTGCTGTTATTGTAAATATACTATCTTTCTAAAACAGCCATATTCCATTTTTTTCCTCAAAAGTATCTCTAAAGGTGGCTGTACTTTACATTGTGAATATATAACCATCTGCCAGAGGGAAGAAGCATCTGTTATTAAATGAGCCCAAGTATTACCCCAGCTGAAGACATCACTACCTCTTACTTCCCTGTGCTAGATGTAGTCCAGAACTTCTTTATTTTTTTATAATAAATATATTTGAAAATTCCTATGCTTCAGCTGTTTTCTCAGATAAGGACTGAAGCAAATCCTTATAGACAGTAGAGTTCATGAATCGAGGATAAGAGTCTCTGTGCATTAGGGTGTAAATCTGAAGTTGAGCATCATCAAATATATGTTGGGATGGCTCCACCATATTTCTGTTGATTACTTCTCTTACTCGAGAGTCCAAGCTGACCTGTCAATAGAAACATTTGTTTAAACAGTTGTATTAGATACATTTCTTTATAAATCTGCCCCCAATTCACATAGCTCATTTTGTCTTTTGAAAGTCCCAAAGCAGTCAGGTGTGGTGGCATATGTCTGTAATCCCAGAGACTCATTAGGCTGAAGCAGGAGGATCAAGGCTAGCCCAAGGCTAGCCCGGGCAACTTAGTGAGACCCTGTCTCAAAATAAAAAGGGCTGAGGATCTAGCTTAATGGTAGAGTTGCCCTTGGGTCCAATCCCCTGCAGAGAAAAATAAAACCCCAAGCCCCTTTCAAACCAAACAAAGTCATCTAAAAATCCAAACTGCCAAAAGAAAACCTAAAAGCCCAAAGAACGGGAGTTTTTAACTTTTCAGCAACATTAGCAGCCCCTAGAGGGCTTATTAAGTAGTTTGCTGGGTGCCACCCCCAGGGTTTCTGACTCAGTAGAACTGGGTAAGAGCCAGAACTTTTATTTCTCACAAGCTCTAATGCTGGAGGGGATCATACTGCTTTCAAAAACCACAACATTGCATTGCTTCTTTCAAGTGAGAGTACAGTGTCCTTTGTGGAAGTAATAGGAAAGGTAGCAAGCACAGACGGAGCCCTTGCTAATTTTCCATAACATGAAGGCTAACATCTGCATGCTTTAGCCTTTTCCCCAGCTAAAACACTATCATAGATTTCTGGGTACAATTATTAGGCTAACTAGATGGGCACATTTGTGAGGTGCGCGTGCTAAAATCACAAGGCCTGAGGACCAATGATGCTTGGGGTTTCACTGATGAATTGTGGGGCCTTGGGCAAGGTGAACTCCATTGTGTCCATATTAAGTTCCTACTGTTGAGCTCATCTCATTCAGTGAAATAATGATGATGGTAGTTTCTAGATTTTTGCTGAGGATTTAATGAGAATTTACTTAAAGTGCTTGGAATTCACTAAGCCCCTGGGAGAGGATAGCTATTATGCTATGATGTTTTGCTCATGCTGGACAAGACTGTGTCCTAGACCAGGGCAAACCACTGGGTTCAGACTTCCTGTAGGACACCACAAAAATAAGAGCTTAAGCCAAAATTTGTGACAGTTAACTCCCATATCTTCTAAGGAAAGAACCTCAGCTGGATCATCTCTGCACTAGCAATGTATATTTATTAATGTATGTGATTAGTATACAATTGAAAATGTGATTAAACTATGCATTTCAGTTTTGACTCCGGTGACCCATCTTTCCGTATGCACATGACCGTCTTTCTCCTAGTAAGCACCTCTTGCCTACCCCCAGTGGTACCTCAAACCCCACATGTTCAATGCCAACTCCCAAAGCTTCTAGATCTCCTTGTGTGGCTAGTGAGGGAATGGAACTGCCCCCAAACCAATTCAGAGTCCTGCTTATCCTTCAAGTTCCCTCCGGGCTCTGTGTCAGTCACAAAGTCCTGCTGATCCTACTTCCTTTTTTTTTTTTTTTTTTTTTAATATTTTTTAGTTATAGTTGAACACAATACCTTTATTTTTTTTAATTTATATGTGGTGCTGAGGATCAAACCCAGCGCCATCCACACGCTAGGCCTGTGTTCTACCACTGAGCCACATCCCCAGCCCCCTACTTCTTTAACACTCTATTCTGTCTACCTGTTCTCTCTCTGACATAACCCTTGTGAAGGCCATTCACTGT
Organism: Spermophilus citellus; assembly: GCF_964194105.1. NCBI lineage: Eukaryota > Metazoa > Chordata > Mammalia > Rodentia > Sciuridae > Spermophilus > Spermophilus citellus. The sequence goes on along the minus strand of NC_138194.1, from coordinate 27,610,658 downwards.
TTGCTGCTGGATTTCTGTAGCAGCCTCCTGAATGGTCACCTGGTGCTAGTGCAGTGCTTCTCCAAACCACGCCCAGTGGTTTGACCAAGAAGCTCTTTCTGAAGTGCAACTTCCATCCTGACACTCCAGCTTTCTACCGTGCACTGGCTTGTTGGTGTGCTCAAGACCAGGTTCAAATGTTACCAGTTCCAAGGTTAAGCTTCTGAGGACCATGATGCTATGCTTCCACTAATTCCCAGCTCCATTTCACTATTTTCTTCAAAATCTGTTCTGAACCACTTGGGATTTAAAGAAGGAAGGAGCTAGAATTATCTTGTTTTTTGTTCCTTCTGTCTGGGATAACCCTTTACCCTATCCAATGAAGACCACTTATCCTTCAGATCTTGGTTTAAACATCACTCCCTACAAGACAGGACTTCACCAGCCACCCAGTGGAGAGACAATTCTCTCCCTTGTTTTCCACATGTCTCCTAAGCTTGAAATACACTCACCACAAAATATTTCACAGATTTCAGGGAGCACTTGGCACCCATATGTGGGACCATAGTCAAATGGACTTAAATGCTATGAACAGAGGCAGAGTAGTTTTCTGTGTATTGGAGTAGCCATCCGGTGCAAAGGTGAGCATGACCGAACATGACCCAATATGGAAGGGGTTTATTTTACCAAGGGCTCCTGGGAGAAGACCTTTCTGTGGGTACAAACCTCTTTAGGAGAAAGAATAGAAATGTAGTCTTCATATATTATCCTTGCTTTCTCTTCGATAATGTTTTTATTAGCTTCCTTTTTCAGTTCCTCACAAGCCATCCAGAAAAGCATATTTTCTTCACTGAATTCTGTTCGGAGAAATTCACGGAAAGCATTTCTTCCTGCTGGAGTGACCATTAAGTTGTCAAATGACTGAGCCCAGGCATTGACTTCTTCCAGAGTAGGAGTTGGGCTTAGGGGAGGCCAAAAGAAAGGTGGAAAGGGAGCTGTTATTGGTAGTAAATTCAAATTTCATCACTAGAAACCTCTTTCCCTCTCTGATGATGGAAAGTGTGTGAATTTTGGCACTTTCAGGAAGGGGAAATGATGTTCTCACCTCCTTAAGCCTTTGGCAAAAACACAAGTACAATACTTTGACAATGTCTAGCTGGATTGCATGGCTGCTGCCAAAGTGCTTGTAAACCAAGTTGCTAGAATAACTACTAAGACTATATTTGTTTACAGCTGGTAATGTTTTTAAATTATAGAAGCAAAGAAAAATCTATCACCACCTGACCCCAAACTTCCTAATCTTCTATAAGAGAACTAAGTCTTTTTTTTTTTTTAAAGAGAGAGTGAGAGAGGAGAGAGAGAGAGAGAGAGAATTTTTAATATTTATTTTTTAGTTCTCGGCGGACACAACATCTTTGTTGGTATGTGGTGCTGAGGATCGAACCCGGGTCGCATGCATGCCAGGCGAGCGCACTACCGCTTGAGCCACATCCCCAGCCCAAGAACTAAGTCTTAATCTTCAGAACAACAATGGGGCAGTGTCTACTTCATAGTGTTTTGGGTTTTTTTATGTAATATGTGAGAAAAAAATAGAATATATGCAAAACAGCTAGGTACAGAGGGACACACCTATGATCCCAGCAACTCTGGAGATAGAAACAGGTGGATCACAAGCCCTAGGCCAACCTGGATAATTTAGTGAGACTCTGTCTCAAAATAAAAAAACTAAAAAAAAATGGCAGAGGATATAACTCAGTGGTAAAGTGCCCTGGGTTCAATTCCTAGTACCAGAAGAAGAAGAAGAAAAAATATGTGTGTGTGTGTGTGTGTGTGTGTGTGTGTGTGTGTGTGTGTGTATATATATATATATATATATATATATATATATATAAATATAAATAAAATACAAATGTAAGTAAGGAAGGAATGTCACCATTTACCTTAAGAATTGAAATATTGTTCAAAAAGTTACATTTGTTACCCTGAGTGCTTATTCTCCCACCCCGTCCTGGAGGAAACTGCTATATGGCGGCGGGGGGGGGGGTACCAAGGATTGAACCCAGGAGAGCTTCACCAGTGAGCCACATCCCTAGTCTTTTTTCTTTCTTATTTTGAGACAGGGTCTCACTAAGTTGCTGAGGCTGGCTTTGAATTTGCAATTCTTCTGCCTTAGCCTCCCAAGTTGCTTGGATCACCTGTGTGGCACCATCGCACCCAGATGTGAGCTATTTTCTTTTTCTTTCTTTATTTATTTAGTCACTGGGATTGAACCTCCCATAGACTAGATAAGTGCTCTACTGCTGAGCTATACCCCCAAACAAATTTGATGTTTTATTGTAAAACTTTTTTTCTTCTTTTATGATACTGGAGATTGAACTCAGGGGCGCTCTACTATTGAGCTACATCCTTAATCCTTAAAAAAAAAAAGTTTCATTTTGAGAACAGGTCTCACTAAATTGCCCAGGCTGGCCTCTAATTTGTAATATTTCTACCTCCACCTCTTGGGTCACTGGAATATAGGCATATGCCACTGTACCTGGTAAAAATCTTATTGTTTGGATTTTGTTTTTATGACAGTCATATGAATTCTTCAAAATGAAAAAGTACTAGATATATGAAGAAAAATAATGATAATACCTCTGTAAAAGTTTGTTTTTTGAAAGAAAAGACATAATTTTAAAATAACAGTTTTAACTAAGTAAACTACACACAAATTCTGGATTATTTTTATGAAGAATTATTACATTATAGAAGTTTAAAGTATGCTACTTATGTTCCTTAAGCATATGAATTCAAGACATCTTTCTTTTGTCAATTTAAGAAATACATGATTTTGAAAAAGTTAAATATAGTTTATAGTAGAATTGTTTTAAAGAACGAGAGACCATTATATGTCCCATACTAGTGAAGAACTGTTTTTCCTCATAATTTTATTTATTTATTTTTAATTTTTAATTTGTTCTAATTAGTTATACATGACAGTAGAATAGATTTTGACACACTGTACACAAATGGAGCACAACTTCTCATTCCTCTGGCTGTATATGGTGAGTCATACCAGTACAATCATACATGTATAATATGGCAGTAGTATCAGTTTCCTTCCACTGTCCTTCCCATCCCCACAGCCCCTCCCCTCTCCTTATTTCCCTCTGCACAATCCAAAGTTTCTTCATTCTTATTTAGCCTCCCCCCACCACCAATGAAGAACTTAAAAGCAAAGAAAATACAGTTCAAACAGCAAAAGGAGAAAAAATAAAGGAAACAATGAGGAGGTTTCACAAGAAGCCAACCACAGAACGGGCTGAAAGACTAAACATATTAGTAAAGATCAAAATAATTGACCGTGATATTGGATTCAAATCCCTAAAAGCAAACTGGGTCAAAAAAGCCAAATTTGATATAATGTTATTTTTACCAAAAAGCTAAAAACAAGTCAATAGGCAAGATATGTGGGGCAAAGGCAAGTAAGTATGATACTAATGTCTAAGTGGAACTAGAAGCAAAAGGTATTAAATGGACAAGGAGCCACTTTATGTTATTCACTGGCTATGAATAAAGTGAGTGCTCGTTTCTTGCCAGGCTCTGTTCTTGTTTTATTCAACATTCACAAGAACCCTTTATTGGCTTAGCTACAAAAAAAAAAAAATTATTATCCCCATTACACATATAAGGAAACCGAGGCAGAATGTGGCTTCTAAGCTGGAAACAGTGGCACACACCTGTAATATGATATGACAGGAGGATTGCACGTTCAAAACCAGCCTCAGTAACTTGATGAGGCCCTAAGCAACTTAGCAAGACGCTGTCTCAAAAAATAAAAAGTGCTAGGATGTAGCTCAGTAGTAAAATGGCCGTAGGTTCGATCCCCAGCATCAAAAAAAAAAAAAAAAGTAGCTTTTAAGTCAAGTGCCAAGGTCACACAGGCAGGACAGTCAGAGCCAGAACCAGATGCAGGCATTCCTATTCCAGATGTGAATGTTCCCAAAGCTTGGCATGGAACACAATACACTGAGATCTAGGACATCAGCTGTTTTTAACAGACTCATACTTTGTGGAAGATCTTAAGATTGTCTCCCACACTTTGAAAATTTTGGGACAGAACAAATAAGATAAAGAATGAAAAAAATAGTAACTACTACTAAGGTTTTTTCCCCCTCAAAAATAAGGAATTTAATATAAAACCTATTTGAACAATGCTTTTTAGAATATTTGCCTAATGTCTGTAATTATAAAGGCATAAGATTAAGACTTAAGTATAAAAATAATTATGGGGAAAGGAAATCAATTTATAATATAGAAAGAAAAAAATAAATTTGGTAACAGTTGATGTGTATTATTTTTTCAATTTTCAAAATACTTAAATTTTAAAAGTTATTTGGCCATTTACTATAAATTTATAATTAAGAAAAAAATAGATTGACTCTTCTGAAAATCAAGTATGTTGTTTTATTATGGTCTTTTATTTTATAAAAATAAAGTTGCATCCTTAAAGTTTGTATAGAAGCATAGCTTTATTTTTGTGATTGGCACAGTAAATTTAAAGGAGTTCTAATGGGAAAAAATATGTCACTTTGAGATTTGGTGTTAATAAATTGTTAGAGAAATTGTGTATATTCTGTTTAATCAAAAAGAAAAAAGAAAAAGGTTGGTATTTCTGAGTTTAGTGAGTAAAAAAACGTGAGATTTTACCTTTCTTCGCAGGTTGGAAGTTCTGTTCTGAGCTCATGGGAAGCTCTTGTGAGTCTCTGGTCTTCTTGGTTTCTAACAGTAAGGCTGCAAGAAACAGGACAGTCACATGTTAATTGAGGTCAATTTGCACCAAAGAAAAGTTGTTGTTTTTTTTTCCCAACAAATATTTTAATGAGAATTTCAGATTCTCAAGTAGAATTTTCTTTCCTTGAAAAACAAAATGGCCATGATTGCTTTCTTCAGAAAATCAAAAGTATGACAAGAAGACATTTGTGTGTATTAGATTTCTACAAGTATAACAAAATACCAGAGATAATTCACTTACAGACAGCAAAGTTTTATTTTGGCTCACAATTTTGAAGGTTTGAGTCCATGAGTGGTTAGCCCCTTTATTTTGGGCCTGTGGCTAGGGTGCACATCACGGTGGGAGTACATGATATAGCAAAATGGCTGACAGCATAAGCTAGGGATCAAACAGGAAGAGGGAGAGGCTGAGATCCTACTATCTGCTTAAAGGGTACACACCCCAGTGACCTAAGGACTTCCCACTAGGCCCCACCTCTCAAGGGTTCCATTACTTTCCAGTAGTGCCTCCCTGGGAACCAAGCCTTTAACATTGGGCCTCTGGATAACATTCAAGATCTAAACTATTAGCAGTATTAGAAAAATAAATTATATTTATTTATACCACTGTAGTCTATACTAATCAAGAAAGAGAAATTATCATGCTCAATTACATTTAGAATAACTTTTCATATAAAACTTGTTCATTAGAAAAGAGTAAAAAAAATAGTAAGGTTGTCAGAAATGTTTTCAGTTTTCATTTCCTTTTCTGCACATTAAAAAAGGTATATATTGGCCAGGCATGATAGAGCATGCCTATAATCCAACTCCAGATGCAGAGGCAGGAGGTTTACAAGTTCGAGAGGCTAGCCTTAGCAATTTAGTGAGACCCTGTTTCAAAATAAAAGTTAAAAAGGGGTACGGATGTAGCTCAGTGGTAGAGCACCCCTGAGTTCTATCCCCAGTGCAGCAAAAAAACAAAAACAAAGTCTTTCATGCTTTGTTTCTAGTCAAAATGAAGGGTTTATTTACTTGTAGGGCACATGTACAAATATGAGAGAAAACCAATCAAAATTTATTTTGTATCAGGCTTGAGAGCTTGTTTCCTTATACACAATTTGTACATCTCTCTCTTAATTTATTCCAAATAATTTTGTTATTATTATAAGTGGAATTTTTACTTCTGTCTTACCTTCTAGTTATTGTTTGTACACATGAGGACTATTAGTATATGCTGTCATTTATATGCCATAAAATTGATATGCTTAAAAGTGTACAATTCAGCTGGGTGAGGTGGTACCTGCCTATAATCCCAATGGCTTGGGAGACTGAGGCAGGAGGACTGTGAGTTCAAAGGCAGCCTCCGTAATTTAGCAAGGTCCTAAAAGCAACTCATTGAGACCCTTTCTCTAAATAAAATATAAAAAAGGGTTGGGGATGTGGCTCACCTTTTAAACACCCCTGGGTTCAATCCCTGGTACCAAAAAAAAAGAAAAAGTGTACAATTCAGAGCTTCTTAGTAATATACCTACAAGGTTGCACAATCATCATTACTATCCAGAACATTTTCATGCCCCCCAAAAGAAATCCCACAACCAGTCTCTCCTTATTACCTGTATCTCCCTTCTCCAGCAGCTCTAGAAACACACTAATAAGTTACTGCTTCCCATCTATCCCTTTTTGCTTATTCTGAATCATGCAATATGTGATCTTCTGTGGCTGGCATCTTTCACTTGGCATAATATTTTCATGGTTTATCCATGTTGTGCATAGCTTACATCAGTGTTTCATTCCTTTTTCTGACTGGATAATATTACATCATATGAATATGTAACATTTATTATCCATTCAACGGTGGATGGACATTCGCCTTATTTCTATTTTTGGGTTGCACATTCGCGTGCAAGTTTGTATGACCATACACTTTCATTTATCTTGGGTAGATTTTCATTTTTTCTTGAGTGGAATTGCTGATGCATATGATAACTCTATTTTTAACATTTTGAGGAATTCCCAAACTGTTTTCTAAAGCAGCTGTGCAGTTTATACTCCCCTGAGCAATCTTGAAGAATCTAATTTCTCCATATCCTTGCCAAAAGTGACTGTTTTTTTTTTCATTCTAATTTCCTTTATTTGCACCTAACATGGGTGTGAAAGGATATGTCACTATCACTTTGATTTGTACTTTCCAAATGACCAGTGATATTGAGGACTTTTTCATGTAATTACTAGCTATTGTACATCGTCTTTGGATCTATTTATTTTCTTTGGCCATTTTTATATTTATTTAGTACTAGGAATTGAACCAAAGGACACCTTACCACTGAGCAGCATCCTTAGGACATTTTTTATTTTGAGATAGGGCTTCACTAAGTTGCTGAGACTGGCATAGAACTTGCCATCCTCCTGCCTCAGCCTTCTAAGTCACTAGGTTTACAGGTGTGTGCTACCACAACCAGATCCTTTTTATTTTATTAATTAATTTGTTTTTGGATGTTGAGGATCCAACCAGGGCCTTGCACATTCTAGTTTTCTTTACTGAATTCTTCTGTTTGCATTAGTTTTTTTTAATTGCTTTTATTTTTTAAATTCACGACAGCAGAATGTATCACAATTCTTATTACACATATAGAACACAATTTTTCATATCTCTGTTTGTATATAAAATATGCTCACACCAATTCATGTCTTCATACATGTAAAGCTGCTTTTTCCTTTTTTTTTGATAGAATGCTAGAATTCAATCTATATTAAGAAAAATCTGGATTACAGAGGTAACTTTCATCCTCTTAAATCAATAACTTATTATTTTTTTTTGTTGGTCGTTCAAAACATTACATAATTCTTGATATATCATATTTCACAGTTTGATTCAAGTGGGTTATGAACTCCCATTTTTACCCCGTATACAGATTGCTGAATCACATCATTTACACTTCCATTGATTTACACATTGCCATTCTAGTGTCTGTTGTATTCTGCTGCCTTTCCTATCCTCTACTATCTCCCCTCCCCTCCCCTCCCCTCCCCTCCCCTCCCCTCTTCTCTCTCTACCCCCTCTACTGTAAATCATTTCTTCCACTTGTATTATTCTTCCCTTACCCCTCACTTCCTCTTGTATGTAATTTTGTATAACCCTGAGGATCACCTTCCATTTCCATACAATTTCCCTTCTCCCTTTCCCTCCCACCTCTCATCCCTGTTTAATGTTAATCTTCTTCTCATGCTCTTCGTCCCTACTTTGTCCTTAGTTACTCCCCTTATATCAAAGCAGACATTTGGCATTTGTTTTTTAGGGATTGGCTAGCTTCACTTAGCATAATTTGCTCTAATGCCATCCATTTCCCTCCAAATTCTATGATTTTGTCATTTTTTAATGCAGAGTAATACTCCATTGTGTATAAATGCCACATTTTTTTTATCCATTCGTCTATTGAAGGGCATCTAGGTTGGTTCCACAATCTTGCTATCGTGAATTGTGCTGCTATGAACATCGATGTAGCAGTGTCCCTGTAGCATGCTCTTATTAGGTCTTTAGGGAATAGACCGAGAAGCGGAATAGCTGGGTCAAATGGTGGTTCCATTCCCAGCTTTCCAAGAAATCTCCATACTGCTTTCCAAATTGGCTGCACCAATTTGCAGTCCCACCAACAATGAACAAGTGTACCCTTTTCCCCACATCCTTGCCAGCACTTGTTGTTTGACTTCGTAATGGCTGCCAATCTTACTGGAGTGAGATGGTATCTTAGGGTGGTTTTGATTTGCATTTCTCTGACTGCTAGCGACGGTGAGCATTTTTTCATGTACTTGTTGATTGATTGTATGTCCTCCTCTGAGAAGTGTCTGTTCAGGTCCTTGGCCCATTTGTTGATTGGGTTATTTGTTATCTTATTGTCTAATTTTTTGAGTTCTTTGTATACTCTGGATATTAGGGCTCTATCTGAAGTGTGAGGAGTAAAGATTTGTTCCCATGATGTAGGCTCCCTATTTACCTCTCTTATTGTTTCTTTTGCTGAGAAAAAACTTTTTAGTTTGAGTAAGTCCCATTTGTTGATTCTAGTTATTAACTCTTGCGGCTTGGGCGGCGGCTCTGCTCGGCCCCTACTCCAAATGGGGTGACTTGACTACCACGCCATTGGGTCGCTGGACCTGATCCAGGTGTGGGCGGCTGCTCTCTTCGGCCCCAGCTGCAGTTGGGGTGACCTGATACCACGCCGGCGGGTCGCTTGGCCTGTTCTGGGCGCAGGCAGCAGTTCCACTCTGCCCCTCTGGCCCCCACAGCACCCAGCAGGACCCAGACCGAGAAGCAGTTTCCGCGGGTTCCCCAGCCCAGGGCCAAAGCAGCTCCAGGAGCCAGAACCCGGCTGCTCAGAGCTCGGTGCACGCTCTGCTGGGAGCGGGCTCCAAGAAGCAGTCTCCGTGGGTTCCCCAGCCCTGGACCAAAGCAGCTCCGGGAACCAGAACCCGGCTGCTCAGAGCTCGGAGCACGCTCTGCTAGGGGCGAGCTCCAAGAAGCCGTCTCCACAGGTTCTCTAGCCCTGAGCCTGAGCTATCTGTCTGCGAGACGCAGGCAAATAACAGCCTGAAATCACCTGTTCCGTAGCTGAATGAGCTGAGATCAGTAGAAAACAGGGATGATTATGTCAGCTCTCCAAGATGGCGGCCGCTGGCCTCCTCCGTGGACTGACCGGTGTGGAGAACCGAACTGGACCGCTTCCCTCCTCCGTCTGAAACCCAGAACTAAGCACTGAGCGCAGCCATTCCACCGCTGGCCGAAGCCCACAGAATCCGCAGCGCTGCACCTCCTCGCCGCCACCTCTCCGCTTCCCACCGCGTGCCGCAGACTCCGGCCGCGGGGCAATCCGCCGAACAAGCCGTGCGACCCTCCATGCAGAGAAATCGCCTGCGACCGAGCCCCCGCCACCGATCCTCACGCGATGAAAATCCCTCCACTAGATTCTGGAGCACCTCAATTTCACTGGAAATTCCCAACAAGATAGCCTTCAGCTGTTTTAACTCGTCATTCTCCTGCACAGTGACGCGGCACACGGGGGTGATGCACTCCCTTCGCCGCCATCTTCCCCTCTGCATTAGTTTTATACATAATTCTCTTGGAGTTTTCAGGTAGACTCTCATCTCATTGTCTACAGAAAGGGAGATATTCTACCTCTTCCAACTTTTTGTTTGTTTTGGACTGGAAATTGAACCCAGGGGCATGTAACTACTGAGCTACATGCCAAACCCTTTTTATTTTTTATTTCGAGACAGGGTCTAAGTTGCTGAGGCTAGCCTTAAACTTGTTATCTTTCTAGTTTCTCCCAAACTGCTGGGATTACAGGTGTGAGCCACTGTGCCTGGCTTCCTCTTCCCCTTTTTTAAAGGCCTTTAATTGTTTCTTCTTGTTAAATTGCATTGGCTAATACCTAAAACAATGTCTAAGAGTGGTAGAGACTGTGGACACACATGCCCTGATCTTGACTTTAGCAGGAATGTTTTTGGTATCCCATCAATTTAAAAATGGATTTTTTTTTCGGGGGTTGCTAGGGAATGAACCCAGGGCCTTGTGCATGTTAAACCTGTGCTTTAATCATAGAGTTATACTGCTAGCCCTCAAAATGGCTTTTTATCATTGATGATTTGAGTTTTATCTTGTTATTGCTACTGCATTAATGTTTCTCTTCCTTTTATTATGTCTTTTCTTAATACTCCTTACTCCACTTTGTAAGTATGTCAGCCTTTCAGCACATGCACTTTATGAATTTTCAATAAGTGTATGTGTCTGTGTACAGCTCTATTTTTCTTTAAAGGCAAAGTCATTAAACATGCAGGAACCCTTTTGGCTTGTTTCTTTTATGATGCCAGGGCTAAAAAGTTTCAATAAATAATGGTTTATTTAAAATGAAACAAAACAAAGAAGACTGAAAGGCATTGGGTGGTATCCTCTCTGCATGGGCATGAATACTGCCTGACCGCCTAGGCGTCTTTTGTAAGCAGAGCTCATTACTGCACAGTGGGTATGAAAAAGCAAAGAGAAAGGGGAATTATGAATTTGACACAAAATTCCTAAGAGAACTGGAAGCTAAACTCTGAATTAAATAATGCAAAATTTATTTAAGCTTTGACATTTCTTCCACCTCATTTTACAAAGTTGAATTTTTAAGGAGACAAGCTGTTCTAGAAAAAGTGAAGCATATATTTTTTAGTCAAGTTTTGTTTACTGGGCTTCACTGGGATCATTAAGCAGAACAAGGTGTGGACAGAAACCAAGGTGGTTGTTCACCATGTTTTAGAAATGGTTAGTAAAGATGATCCATGGTTAGATACATTTTGAATTATAAAGGAGGAAAAATCGTCAACCTTCTAGAATTTTTAGAGTTTATTTTCAAGAGAAGAATAATCTACGTGTTTTCTTTATAACAAATACCAAGAGGCCATAGGAGGAAATTCTGAGAGCCACATCACAAGGGCTTAGAAAACATATTGCCATTTACTTTCCTTGAAAGTTAACTCTACTATGTATTTCAACCCAAATACATCTCAAAAGAATGTTGAGAAAAGAACCAAGGATCATCTTCCACTGATGTGACAACTATATATTATATTTGGGGGCTAATTATGAATGCCATTCATTGTGAAAGAAAAATTTCTTTCAAAATAGTTGAAGTTTGCTGTATGTTTTTGCCCTCATTCTATTCCCCTCTCTTTCTGCCCTAGAGATAACCAACAACCTAAATTTGTTTTTTTGTTTGTTTGATGTTTGTTTCGAGTCCTGGGTTTAATTCAGGGGCATTCTACCACTGAGGCAGATTCCTCAGCCCTTTTTACTTTTGGAGACAGGGTCTCGCTAAGTTACTTAAGGTCTCACTAAATTGCTGAGGCTGGTCTCGAATTCAGATGCTCCTGCCTCAGCCTCCTGAACTGCTGGAATTACAGAAGTGCGCCACCACACACAGCCACATTTTTATATTTTAGTGTGGCAAAATTTATGAATCTTTTAGAGAATTTTTTATTTTTCAAAGTAACTCTTCCCAACACAGATACAATCCTATATTTTATACTTGACCTTTAAGTCATCTGGAATTGATTTCGTTTTTTTTTTTTTTTGGAAGATGGGGATTGAATTTTTAATGTGGTTCAATTATGGACTATATCTGTTTTAATAGACTTAGATACCAGGCAGGTGATCAACCTTCCTGGTTTGCTGGGGACTCAGGCTTTCATGGGACTTTTCAATGCTAAAATGAGAAAGTCCCAGGGAACTGTGATGAGTTGGTTACCCAAATACTACGAATTCAGACATACTCTCCTTCACTGATGCCACCTCTGTCATATGTTGAAAAGGTTTTCTAGATTTCTTTTATTGTCTTCCATTGATGTGGGAACTACATGTTGTATTTTTGCACTATTTATAAATTTTTTCTTATAATTTTTTAAGTCTGAAATAATTTGATTTGTCAATTGTTGACATGAGATTATTTGTTTACCGCTGGGTTTTATACTTTTGAAGCCCAAATTAAATGACACATATTCCATTTGATTCCTTTTGTGCCTACTCTTGTCACTTGTCTTCCATGGCTTCCCTCTGGGTTCACTTTCCTCCCCCTGAAGTACTAAGAACATTTCTTCCTATTTTTTAGGGAGGGCCTGTGGGTATAAATTCTCTTGGCCTTTGTATGTCTGAAAATGTCTTATTTTATCCACATTCCTGAATAACAGTTTGGCTTTTTTTTAATATTTAATTTTTTAGTTATAGTTGGACATATTCCATTCATTTACTTTTATGTGCTGCTGAGGATTGAACACAGGGCCCCGCACATGCTAGGCAAGCGCTCTCCCTCTGAGCCACAATCCCAGTCCCATAGTTTGGGTTTTGAGTTTTTAGTTACTTTTCTCCAGTACTTTGAAGATGCAGCTCTGTTGCATTTTATATACATAAATGATAAGTGTTACATAAATGCTGGTGATGATGCTGATGATGATGGATGATGTTGATGTCATCCAGGAATAGATTGTAATTTTATTCACTCTATTTGGTCCTAGTCTTCTAATAGTACCCTACTCTGGGATCCATTCCCACCTGCTACCCTTACATTATCAGGATGATATGTTACCAAGGTCATGATCTCAGCCTCCTTGCCCTGTCCAAGGGAAGGAAGGACAGCTTAAACATTAGCTAGAGTCTCACTGAACACCCTTTTTATCCTTGTATACCTCTCAGATGATCGTCTCTGTTTACACTGAGATCTATTGGCAGAATGAAAAGTGGAGAAGGGCCCTGAATGTAGGCTCTCACATAGATGGGTGTCTTCCCTGTGTAGGGAAGGCCCTGGACAAGTTTTCTCTGTGTCTCTTCTCCAGCTTACTGCCAAGTTGTTTAGATTTCTATGTAGGCATCTGAAGTCTCACCTGAGCAGCACACTGCTTAGCTGTTGTCCACCCCATCTCCCCACATGCCCACCTGCCATCTGGGATCTGTCCTGACTGCCTCATGATCTCATGGGTCTTGGCCATGTTCTGTTGCTAGGCTCCATCCACCAGACTAGAACTTCTTACAAGTCCACATTGGCCCAAGTCAAGCAGGATGAGCCCACTAAACTTTCCTGGATGTTTCACAGCCTACCTCCAACTTTCTCCCCAGGATCCAGTTCTAATAGTTCTGTATCACCATTCTTTTTTTTCTCCTTGTTTTATAATGCTGGGGTTGAACCCATGCTAGGCAAGAACATCTCCAACCCTTATAAAATTTTATTTTGAGACTAGGTCGCCAAAAGGCTGATCCTGAACTTGCAATCTTCCTACCTCAGCTTCCTGAGTAGCTGGGATTACAGTGTGTGCCACTATGCCTGCCTATATCACTCTTCTTAATCAGTCCCAATATTAGTTTTTCTTATTCTCCACTGGATAGTGAGGTCTGGATCTACCTTATAGCAAATCCTACATAAATTTACAATTATTTAATTGCTGAAAGTGATGTACAAGTTTAGCTGGTGCTAGCACTTGTCATATTCAAAATTTCAAAGATGCAACCTAACATGAATATGATTCCTAGATGCAAAGTACATCCATTTCTCCAGACCTTGTGATTCAAACAGTCACAGTGTTTTACATGTAATTCATTTATCGCTCTCTTTATTTTTAAACATTTAAAAAATTTTTTTGTTGTAGGTAGACACAATACCTTTATTTATTTAATCAACTAATTTTTTAAGATGTAGTGCTGAGGATTGAACCCAGTGCCTCACATGTGCTAAGCAAGCGCTGTACCACTAAGCCACAACCCCAGCCCCTATTTTATTTTTAAAGCAATAATTGTATCTTCCTCTACCCAGTAAGGTAGTCTGTATTTTCAGATTTCTTTCTCCATTTTTTTTGGGGGGTGGGTATTGGGGATTTAATCTAGGGGCACTTTGCCACTGAGTTACATCTCTAGCCTTTTTTTTTTAAATATTTTTTTTTAGTTGTAGATGGACACAATACCTTTATTTTATTTGTTATTTATTATTATTGTTATTTTTATGTGGTGCCAGGGATCAAACCCAGTGCTTCATGCATGCTAGGCAAGCACTCTACCATTGAGCCACAACCCCGGCCCTCCCTTTTTGTTTTTTGAGACAGGGTCTCACTAAGTGGCTTAGAGCTTTGCTAAGTTGCTGAGGCTGGCCTTGAATTTGTGATCCTCCTGTCTCAGCCTCCAGAGTGCTAGGATTATAGGTGTGTGCCATGGCACTCGTCTTTCTTGCCATTTTAAGCACATATTTTGACAATTTTCTTTATTAAAAAAACAAAATTGCCTAGCATGCTTGAGGTTCTGTGTTCAATCCCCAGGACCTCAAGGAAAAATAATAATAAAAGGAAACTAGCAGAAGATAAAAATCCAGGCTTCATAATCCTAACCTTTAAGATAATCTTAAATACTAAATCCTGATCAAAGTCTTTATGCCAAAGGCGAGTCTTTCTAATCACCTAAGTGACGTTTCTGTCCATATGTTAAGGTATGATCAGAACTGCATTCCATTGTTCTTTTGTTGTCTAACCAATGCTAGCTAGCCTGATTTCAAGTATTTGAATATAGGTTTCTTGAGAACTAAACAGACATAGCTATTATTTAAAAAAAAAAAAACTGTATGTCTTTAACAGGCATGTATTAATTGCTTTAAAAACACTGAATTAGTTAAGTTGAATCAAGCTGGCTCTATTCAAGGGTAACAATTCCCAATCAACAGCACATTAATTTTGAAAATTTAAAAGCCCCCAAACTTACCATGAACAGCTACAACAGCAGCACCAGCAAAAGCAGCAAGCATTGGAGCCCCGATTCCCTGCTCCATGCTGGTCGGGGACTGAGCCTGGTGGCTCCTGGGCAGCTGTCATCTGCCGCTTCCGCATCTCCATTCGTTCAGATCCCATAACCTGCAACAGGGCAAGGAAAAAGAGAGTAGGAAGGGGTGTGGAGTTATGAAGACAGCCCAGAAATTCAGTTGTTTGTCTCACTGTGAAGATGCCACATGACTATATCCAGGTCATTTTCTTTTTCTAATTCTGGTAAATCCTGGTGCTTAGATTCTTAATATCCATTAATTTGTCCAACACTTATTTAATGGCGAGCATCTGCCAAACATGGTAAATTCCAGGAATAAAATGGTGAACAGAATCTTGCCCTTAGGCACTCAGAGTTTAGTAAAGGAGACAGATAAATATGCAGCAGACACTAATAAGTTGCTCCAATAGGGCGTTTTCCAGCTCCAGGTTCCCTCAGGACTGAATCAAAGGGCAAGCAGTTACAGGTGGCAACTTAATTACAGTGGCCCATGAGGTTGAGTACAGAGAAAAGAGCAAGCCACACCAAAAAGATCATTCATGTCAGGACAGCAGTCTGAACAAACGTCAGAAGAGGAGTTGATACTGGGAGGATGCAGATCTGAGAACAAAACCGTGATATTCACATCTTTACTAGTTGCATCGCCTTGAAGAAGGTACCCAAGTTCTTACATGCAAAATGCTTAGAACACTGCCTGGTACATAGTAACTGCTCAATTATTCCCAACAAGTGAGGTTCAGGGCCAGCCAGCCTGCCCAGACCCACCCCATTATCTTAGGAATGGTTCCTCTTTCCCACTTCCATGGAGGCCAAGCCACCAGACACAAAAGATCTATGCCTTCAGCTTCTGTGTTTTGTTGAGGACTACAAGCAAGTGTGAAGGATCAAGGTACCCAATCAACCTAAGAAAAGAAGCTGCTAAACTCATTTTTACTTTTGATATTACCATTGAATTCTTGATGGAGCTAATTGCAAGCTAATATCAAAGATACATTAAAGAACTTTAAATAAGACTTCAGAATTAAATTTTAGATATATTATTCTATTCCAGCATTAGATTTGTCTATTTCTATTGTCTATGACTTAATCCTATATGCTATTAGACTTTTAGTTATTTTAATCTTCCTTTATTTTTTATTTTAAGACACAGGGTCTTGCTGTGTTACCCAGGCTGGCCCTGAACTACTGTACTCAAGTGATCCTTCTGCCTTGGCCTCCCAAATAGCTGGACTAAAGGCATAAATCACTATGCCTGACATGTTCTATATGGAGTTTTTAAACTTTTATTCTGGGTAGGATTTAAAAAACGTTCTCTTCACTTAAACGTTTGTTGTGGTGGATTTTTTGGAGTCAGAGAGCTGTTCTTTTTTTTTTTTTTTCAGATTAGAAATTAGAAGTTTATTAAAGGACAGCAGAAAAGACTTCTCCCGGAGGAAGAAGGGGACCCAAGAGATGGAATCCCCAGAGAGCTGTTCTTGATCTGTTTTTATTGTTGTTAATTGTTTGGTATTTTCCCAGGTGAATTTTGAAATCAGCTTGTGACAGTACAAAAATAATCATATTGGCATTTTGATTAGAGCTACATAGACTGTACAGATTTATTAATGAGGAATGATATCTGAGTTTCTCATGGGAGTTTCAGGACAGCAAGAGAGATCCATCAAAAAGCTTTTATATCCCTTCATCCACAGTGAAAACAATGCTCATAACACCCAGACACTGTCCACAGCACCCCAGCCTAGGCTGAGCAGTTCAGGGTTCCTGAGCTGGTACCAGCAGCACCTTGGGCAAAAGACAGAGGCAGAAACATTTGCCAAACTCCCCATCATGTTATATGGGCTCCACTTGGATCTGACTTGTATGATATGTCAAGGTCACTGTAGTGTCATGTGTAACTAATTAAAACAAATATTTTTAAAAAAGGCAGAAAGAGTTCTAACCTCCTCTAATGCCTGTTGAGAGTTGGGCATGGTGGTGCATGCCAGTAATCCCAGGGTTTCAGGGGTCTGAGGCAGGAGGACAGTAAGTTTAAGGCCAGCCTAGGCAAGTTAGTGAGGCTCTGTCTCAAAGTAAAATTTAAAAATAAAAAGAGTTAGGGATGTAGTTCAGTGGTAGAGCACTTTCCTAACATGCTTGAGGTCCTGGGTTCAATCCCAGTATGACATTAAAAAACAATTTTTTTAAAAAAGCAAATATTGATCATTGTTGAAGTTGTTGTGTATTGTGGGATTCACGCATAGGATCTGTTATAACTGTCTCTACATTTATGTATATTTTAAAATTTCCTTAAAGTTTTAAAAAATGTTGAATCTCTTAGATTTTTAAAAATCTACTAAGATGAGCATATGAATTTCCTCCTTTGAATAGTTATTATGAACTAAGTTACATTAATGCATTTCTTAATGTTGAGTCAACCTTATTTTCATAAGCAATCTCTTCTTAGGTCTAAATGATAACTGTTTTCCTATTATGCTACTTAAATTGATTTGGTGGTATTTTATATGGATTTTAAAAATTCTATCTACATACCCTCCTACTTACATACCTACCTACCTACCTATCATCCTCATAAAGGAATTATTGTTTCCCTGAACATTTTGTAGAATGTGCCTATAAAATTATTAGAATCTTTTAGGAGTGACCTGTTGACTCTATCTTCAACTTTGATTTCTGTTCTTTCATAGATTCTTCCTCTTTTTGAATCAATATGACATTTTTTTCTTTCTTGAAAAAAGAAACCATACATTTGATATGGATTTCAAATTTATTAGAACTTATTATTAGTCACAATTGGCAGAATAAGATGCTTTAAGTTAGTGTATATTTATTTTAGAGACTAATACATAATTGTTTATAGAAGGGTAACCTATTTAGTTACTAATATTAGTAGAAAATAAATGTTTTTTAGTGTAACAGAAAATTAATATGAAGTTTAACAATAATTATTAAATAAATTCTACATATTTGCAAGATTTTAAAAATATGCTATTGGTGTATATGTTAATCCAGACAGTGATTGGCCAAGTGAGGTTCTTACATTCTTCCTCTGCTCCTATCTTGTCTGTGGGAGGACTCTACACATCTTATTTCCATTTGTTCCTTCTAAATACAATGGAAGCAATGCTACTTAACATTGCTATTCTGACTCTCTTTCAGTGTGTGTCTGGCAAAGAATTGCTAGGCATCATTTCACTGTCCTCTGGGGTGACTCAGGCATGACACAGGCAGTGTCCCTCAGCTATTGGCTGCTTTTGCTTGAGCATCCTGAGGCTAGAAGTTAGATGAATGCAAAATCAGTGCTGGCCATTACAGATGCTTTATTTTATAATTCATGGCATTTCAAAAGCAGTCTGAGATTGACTTTTGTGAAATGATTATTTTCTTTTTCAGTACAGTAGTCTTAATAAGCACAAGTATTAGTTACCAAAGTATTAACTGAAAATAGTTCTATAAATTTTGCTGCTAGTTCTTCAGTTCACAAATTATTTTGCAAATAAAAGATGTACATCATGGAAAAAAAAAGCAGTCTGAGGAAATGGGAATGGTACAGGTTAGTATCTTATTAAATATTTCTGATTTCAATTGAGATAAATCTTATCTAAACATAGTTTTTCCAGATTCCTAGGAACATGACATTTAAGAGGACTCTTTGAAAGTTCAACTAAAAGCCATCACAAACTCTTAATCTTGATCATAATCTTTTAGTAATTTGGCATTGAAAGCACTAACTAGTTAGAAAAAAATATATGACCTAACTGTAATTAGCTCAGAAGAGTTATTTCTTATTTCCTGGTGCATTGAAACTTGATAGCTGGATTCCATAAGGGACTGTTTTTTTTTGATTATGGTATCCTAATTCTGAACATAGCCATTATTGAATTGCACAGTGGAAATATATATGATGAAACAGCAAGTATTATATGGAAAAAAAAATCTTAAGACCTAACACACAAGTTTTTGTTCCATGAGGATATAGAATCACAGATGAGATCCCAATGAAGGATCCCAAGAACTTGAAAGGACATACATTTAAAACCCTCCTCAGAGACCCTTAGACACAGGATCCTACTATCAGGGAACAGTTTAGAGTTCTGAAAAATATCAGAATATAAGGAAATTTGAGAGGACGAATTATCCTGGAAGAGACCAAAATCCCAAATCCATTTATATAGTCTCTTGAGTTATTTTTGACTGAACACACCTTGACTCTTGAAGTATTTCTCTTGGGGAAGTACTGCTAGGTAGACCCTGGATGCTTAACAGGGCCTCAGCTAAATTTATGTCAGAGCAAAGAACCCCTCAGTGCTCTCTGTTATTGACTTTCGATATCTGTTAAGTGCAATTTGTAGGAGGCCATTTGGTTTGGACTGAGCTCCTGTACCAGGCCCAACAAACCAAACCAAAATGGAGTCACTCATGTGAGAGTTCCTCACCACTAAGACGAAACAAAATTATTTATCTAACTTGTCTAAGAAATCAGGAGAAAGAGAAACAGTAATCAAATCCCCACCAAAGTCAGTTTTAGTCAGCATAAGAAGTTCCCTCTGCTTTAACTTGTATAAGGAAAGTAAATTGAAATAACCAACTCGTTTTGGTTTCATGTTTCTGTTTTTCTTAGCCCTTCTGTGTCTCTAAAGCAAGCCTCCTCTGCTCAGTTCATGGAAACAATAATTCTGTTTCCCAGAATGAAGTGTTGCCCAATTTTAGAACCACAGATATAAGCCAATTAAGATTTCAAACTAAATTTGTTGTAATTTGGTCTTTTGACGTAGCTTACCTAGTTTTAACTTCTAATTTTGTTATCTTGCACAGGACTCAGCTTATGATCCAGTTTCTTACTCCACTGTGCCTGCTACCACAGGCTTCACCAGTATTCTACCCAAACTCTTGTTTCTGTTTTGTTTTTTACTTCTGGCGTCTATGTCTTGTTGATACACTTCACCTTCCACTTTCTATAAAGGAAGCTATTTTAAAATGCTACAGAGACACTAAAAACTAAAAATCAGAAGTATCTGAATTCAAATTCAAGGTGGGTTGGAGACTCTGGTCAAATTGGGGTAATAAGTTTTCACTTTGAATCACCATTTTGTTCCAAGCAAAGTCAATGAATGATTAAAAAAAAAATTCTTAAAGAATTTGGCTGAAACAAAAAACAACACAGGAATATCCCAAAACCAGAAATGCAATGGAAATGTCAATTAATGGGTAGAATGGAAGCAGCAGTCCTCCTTGGCTTTCAGTCCAAGTAGCAGGCAGTGAATGTCAGTGAATGTCAGCAGGTGAAATTAGTCCAGGCTAAGTGGAGGACGAGGTGCACTCACTGCTTTAAAAGAAAAGAGGGACCCTGTCTTCTGTACGAAAGAAGCTAATCTGAACAGCCCTGGCTGATCTCTGTGTGTCTATGTGGGCAAAGGTAGAAGGTTATACATTAAGCTGCTAGTTCTGAGACAAAATCTGCCACATTCTCAATATCACACGGATGGAAACTGTGAATTACAACATCTGGCTGTCAGTGAGAAGCCCATGTGTCCTGTGGAGGAAATTTTATTTTTTAAAATATATATATTTTTAATTGTAGTTGGACACAATACCTTTATTTTATTTATTTATTTTTATGTGGTGCTGAGGATCGAACCTGGAGCCTCGCACATGCTAGGCAAGCACTCTATGCTAAGCCACAACCTCAGCCTGGAAATTTTAATGTTTTTAGGTAGAAATAAGTAAAAACTAAGAAAGATAGAAAACAATCAAAATGACAAAAATGGAAGGAATAAAGATGATTTATTTAAAATAAACTTGCAGACCAAAATTACAAGTCACATGAAAAAAAATACAATGCTAAGAAGGATAGTCATTAAAATAACCCACTGGAATGAATGTGAAAGACTGAGGGCTGGGGTTGTGGCTCAGTGGTAAGGTGTTTGCCTTGTATGTGTGAGGCCCTGGGTTTAATTCTCAGCACCACATAAAAATGAATAAATGAAAGGTATTGTGTCCATCTACAACTAAAAGTAAATTTATTTATTTAAATTTTTAATATTTATTTTTTAGTTTTCAGCAGACACAACATCTTTGTATGTGGTGCTGAGGATCGAACCTGGGCTGCACGCATGCCAGGCGAGCGCGCTACCGCTTGAGCCACATCCCCAGCCCAGTATATTTATTAAAAAAAGATCATGAAAGATTAAAGTTAGGATGCTCAAAGACAATGCAGAAATCATTCTCATTTAAAATGTCAAAAATAGGAAACCAATAGACAGAGATGAAATAAAAACAGGTAGATAGAAAACTGAACCAAGTAGAAAGTTTCAAAGACATTAGAAAAGAGCACTGAAGGACTACTTTAGAATCTTGTACAGAAAGACTCCAGGAATTAAAAAAAAAAAAGGGAGTGGTGTGGAGGGAGAGGATGAGACCCCCAGAATGGCCATGTGATGTACTCAGCTCTCTCCCTGGCCAAAACAACAACAACCCCAAAACATTAACTGTGAGTTATTTAAAACCAATCACTTAAAGTCTCTGAAAGTTGGCATACATCCAATGTAGGTAAATTTACATGAAGTAAATAGGAGAAATAATTATTCAAGAAAATTGGGCTGGGGATATGGCTCAATAGTAGAGCCTTGCCTGGAATGTGTGAAGCCCTGGATTCAATTCCCAGCACTGCAAAAAATTAAAATAATCAAATAAATAATATTTTAAAAAAAATTTTAAGTTGAGATTGGACACAATACCTTTATTTTCTTTCTTTCTTTATTTTATGTGGTGCTGAGGATCGAACCCAGTACCTTGCACATGCTAGGCGAGTGCTCTATCACTGAGCCACAATCCCAGCCCCTAAATAATAATTTTTTAAAAAAAAGAAAAGAAAAAAAATAAAATCACTCAATGTTTAAGAAGAGTGAGAATCAGAGTTGTAGCATTTGAGCCAAGACCTGCTACTACCCTCTCACACCCAGTTCTGTATGATAAAAGCTGTACTCCAGGCTGGTATAGCCAAGAAGACAGGTGCTCTCTCCTTTCAGCTTCCAAAGCATGGCATTGGTTCTACCCCAGGAGGATGAGGCCACAAGCATCTTTCCTCCCTCACTGGCTCACTGTTGCAGGATCTTTACTCTAGCTGACTGTGACCAAGACCACTGGAACTTCCTCCTTGCTCCTCTCTTATAGGGTAGAAGCTGTAGCTTGCTGAGAGGCAAAGATTCTACAGAGGGAAGATCTGCTGAGAAGACCTAGGGCTGCTATCCCACCCCACTCCAGAACCTATCCCCAGAGTACGGGTATAGCTGTAAGGGAGAAGCAGGCTGTATGATATGGAGGGAAAAATCACTGGAGATTTTAATAGCAATCAATTAAGAGAACGCTAGGAAGTTCATGATACAAGTAAAAGGCAGATCAGGCCATATACAATAGAATCAACAAGGGAAAAACACACGGGTGGAGTCTGCAGGAATCCATGTGCAGGCTTCCCTAGGCACTCTCCCTCTCATGAGGAATCATGCACAGCACACACTTCCCTAGCAACAAAAATGCAGTAGCGTGTGCTGTCCCTGCCCGTGAAGGTCAGTAGAAACTCAGCACCCAAAACTTTTTTGTTGAAGGGTGGTCACATAGGCTTTCTGGCTAGCACATCAAAAATTCAAGACTCCCAAAAGGAAAGTAGATGTCTAGCATACATCATATTTTTTCAATAACACTCTAGCTATAGGGAACTACTGTTGTCATTTAACTATTGACTGAACACACTCTAAAAGACAAGTCCCCAGATGCAAACCAACAGCCAATATTGAAAACAGGAATAGAAAGATTCTAAGGATAGCAGTCTAATACTTGCTATGTTAATTATGTTCAACACTGGAACAGAAAAATGATGGCTGTAAATTTCCCAAATTTGATGAAAACCACTTATCTATGTAACCGACAGGTACACTCAACTCCAATTAGGATAAAAACAAACAGGTCCATACTCAGACATATCATAGTCTAAATGTTGAGAGGAAAAGATAAAAAGGAAATCTTAAAGTAGAAAAGAAAAATGACTCATCACAAACAAGTGAATCACAACAAGATTAACAGCTGACTTCTTGCCACAAAGAAGAGATCAAGAAACTGTGGGACAACATATTCAAAGTGCTAAAAGATAAAAACTGTCAACTAAGAATCCTCTGTTCAGCCAAGCCATTTCTAAAAGATGAGGACAAAATAAAGACATTCCCCAGTAAGCAAAAACAGAATTTGTAGCAAGCAGATCTGTCTTAAACATTGAAGGAAGTTCTTCAAAGTAAGTGACTCTAGGCAATAAATCACACATAAGCACATGCCCACATGCCCACATGCCCACCCACCAAACCCACGCTAGCCCCAGTAAATGTGGTTATCTAGGCAAAAATAAAGGACAGTAGGGTTATATGTTTTTCTTTATTCTCTTGCTTGATTAAAAAAAATTTCATAAAACAGTATCTATAAATTTCTGTTATAAGACTGATAACATAAGAAGGTGATATATTTGGCATGAACAACAGATAAGATGGAGGTATGAATAAAAGTATATTGCAATAGGATGCGGCAGCAGAAGGAAATGCAGATCCACAGGAAAAGAAAAAGGGGGAGAAAACCAGAAACTATATGTTTCTACTCTTATTTCTTTTCTTAGCTTTTTTAAAAGGCATAGTATTACATAAAATGATAATTACAACATTGGAGTACAGGATTTGTAATACTTAATATGTACAGTGATAATAGGGCCCATCCCTCAAAAAAAGGCAGGGAAGGAAGAAAGTTATAAAGGAGTAAAATTTCTAAAGCTTCTAAGTGAGTATACATTGAAAGTTCATTCTGTTACATTAAGATATAAGCCCTATAGAGGCCACTGAGAAATTAGGACAAAAAATACATATAGTGGGAAAAAGTCACTAAAAAAATTAAAATGGTGTGATAGAAAATATCAGCTTAGGGCAAAGGAAATTAGTGAAAAGAAGAAGTAGGCATAAAATATTTTTTTAAAAAGAGGAAAATGCAAAGGTTAATCCTACCCTATCAATGCAACATGAAAAATAGGTGGATTGAACCATCTAATCAAAGGGTAGAGATTGTCAGAATGAATAAAAACATGACACAGTGATATGTTGACTACTAAAGACATTTTAGAATTAAAAATACAAGTAGATTGGGAGTAGCCACTCCTGCTTCTTTTCAGGCTCAATTTGTGTGGTAGATCAATTCCCATCCTTTCCCTTTCAGCCTGTGGCTGCCTTTGCATGTTCTCTTGCAAACAACATATAGTTTGGCTCTTATTTTTTAATCCATTTTGCTAGCCTATATCTTTTAATTGGAGAGTTGAGACCAATTACATTGAATGTTATTATAGAGAAATTAAAATAATACAAATAGATTGAAAGTAAAAGATGAGGCAGATAGATTTAGCCAATAGCAAACACAATAGAAATAAGGTGTCTATGCTAATAGCTAACAAAATATACTGGGTTTTTTCTTTTTTTTTGTAGGTGCTTTCTATTAAAACTAGTACCTAGAGCCTTGCTAGGCAAGCTTCTACCATGGAGCTATATCCCCAGCCCCCACTTTTCATATAAAACCTTATTCGAGATTAAGAAAGATATTTTACATGATAAAAGGGTCAATTCCCCAGGAAGATATAATAATCTTCTTAGAGGAAATATTAAATGGCAGATGACTCTGTCACATGGGGAGGTCCCAATAGGAGACCATGGTGGCTTCCAGTGGGAGACAGTGGTTTCTCATGGGCTGGGGACATGATCAGGACCCAGCCAAGGCTGTGGGGGCACCCAGCAGAGTCTGCTGAGCTCCTGCAGGTGAGATGCATGTCCATCCCAGTCAAGGAGCTGGGTCTCCTGGCCAAGGACATGCACATCACATCCCTGAAGGAGATCTATTCCCACTCCCTGTGCATCAAGGAATCTGAGATTGCTGACTTCTTTGTGGGGGCACACTTCAAGGATGATCCTTTGAATATTATGCTGGCGTGGAAGCAGACCCAAGCTGGCCAGCAGACCAAGTTCAAGGCATTTACTGCTATCGGAGACTATGATGGCCATTATTGTCTGGGTATTACCATGCTTCAGGGAGATAGTTATTACCATAACAGGGGCCATTATCCTGGCCAAGCTCAGGAACAAGATCAGCCAGCCCTACATCACCCCTTGCAAGGGGCCAGGGCACTGTGGCCCTGCATCCCTTGTGCCTCATCCCCACTCCCAGAGGCACTGGCATTATATCTGCCCTGTGGCCATGCTGTTGCTGCTGACCAGTGTTGACCATTGCTACACCTAGCCAAATCCAAGACCTACAGCTATCTTACCCTTTTCCTCTTGTGTTCACTATGCCTATCAGGATTTACCTACCATAATAAAAACCCACATCAGAGTCCACCTGCCTAGCACCCAGGTTCTATCTGTGGCCACCCCTATCTCCACCATCAGTGCTATGCTTAGAGTTCAGGCGTCAGCATGCCAAACCAGTGCTCTACCACTGAGTCACATCCCCAGTCCACCAGTAGGGTTGTTATAAGGGAAAAATGAAGGAACTTAATTGAGCCTATTAAAAAATTACATATATATTATAAATACAATATGTTTTATATATATATACAGAACCACAAAATACATAAAGTAGAAAAATACAGAATTAAAGTAGACAATTCAACAATAAAAGTCAATGCCACTCTTTTAACAGTGGATGGAACAACTAGACAGACTATCAGTAAGCCCACAGAAGACCTGCAGACAACATGAGATAACACTGTAGCATGTAGAGCATTCCACCCACATCAGTGAAAACACATTCTTGCAGGTCCATGTGAAAATTCTCCAGAGTAAATCATATGGTATAAAACAGCTGGTAATGGAATACTTTTAGAAATAAACAACTGAAAGATATTTGAGAAATCCAAAATATGTGAAAATTAAATATGTTCCCAAAGAACCCATGGGCTAAAGAAGAAATCACAAAGAAAATTAGAAATACTTTGACTTGAAAATACAAACATGAAAACACAACATGCCAAAAATTACCAGATGCAGCTAAATGAAGCTAAGCTTGTATAGATGTAAAAGTCTACATTAAAAAAGAAGAAACATCTTAAAACAATAATCTAAATTTTCACCCTAGGCAACTATGAAGAGCAAAGTACAACTAAATACAGAAGGACTGAACTGACTGAGTGGAAATTAGCAAAAGAGAGAATAGAAAAACAATACAGGAAGTCCATTAAAAGGAAAGCTGTTAATTTGAAAAGATCAACAAAACTGACAAATCTTAACTAGACTGACCATGGGGAAAAAAAAGAGGGGACTCAATTAAAATCAGGAATCAAAGATGGGACATTATAACCAGTATTACAGACATGAAAAGCATTCTAAGGGCGTACTATGAACAACCCTATGCCAAATGTTAGAAAACTTAAATGAAACAGAAATTCCTAGAAACTAACACTAGCAAAATGACTTATGAAGAAAAAAAATCAGAATAGAACTTTAAGAAAAAGAGATTAGTTCTTTTTTTTTAATCCACAAAATCAGATCAAGATGGCCTCACTTAAAATTTATTTTCAGCAATATTTTGTCATATTCAGTGTAAAATTAAGATTATGTACCACAGTATAACTATAAATATGCTAAAAACTAATTGAACAGTACATTTCAAATGAGTGAATTGTACAATATATGAATTGTGTGCCAATAAAAATTTCAAAAAAGGATGGTTTTGCTGGGGAATTTTACCAAATATTTAGCAAAGAATGCATACCAGTTCTTAAAAAAAAAAAAAACTCTCCCCAAAAAATGGAAAAGGAGTGATAGCAAATGCCATTTGCTGGTCTCAGTATATATAGAGGTTATGTGACCTGCTGGAATAATAGAAATATCTATGTGCAGTCACAGCTGAGGGGACTGATGACAAATGTTCTGCAGGGGTTTCAACGTGTCTTGAAGCTGTCATTCATTATTTGTACCAAAGAATTGCCTTAAAAATCACAGATCATCAATTCAGAATCACAAAAATATTATTCCTAGTTGCAAATAACATGATCATATAGAGAAAATTGAGGATTCCACCAAAAAGTAAAGAGTTCAGTAAATTTGCAAGATCAAATACAAAAATCAAATGTATGTCCACACACTAGGAATGAACATTCTGGAAAAAATATTAAGAAATAATCTCAATTGTTTTAAGAAAGAATAAGGCAATTTGAATAAAATTAACAAAAGAAGTGCAAGATTTATATACTGAAAACCACAAAGCATTGTTGAAAGTAAAGAATATCTAAATAAATGGGAAGATATTCTATGTTCATAAATCAGAAGACTATATATTAAGATGGCAATATTCCACAAGTTCATCTGCATTGAAACCCAGCTACCTTTTTTTGAGGAATTGCCAAGCTGGTCCTAAAATTCATATGGAAATGAATGGGACCCCAAAAGCCAAAATTTTGGGGAGAAAAATGGCAAAGCTGGGGAATACCACCACTTCCTGATTTCAAAATTTTCTACAAAGTGACTGTAATTAAGACAGTGTGGTAATACACACACCAATCATTTGCAAATCCAGACATAATTCTGATATTTACACTTAATTGATATTTGACAAAAAGACTGAGACAGGGCTGGGGATGTGGCTCAAGCGGTAGCGTGCTTGCCTGGCATGCGTGCGGCCCGGGTTCGATCCTCAGCACCACATACAAACAAAGATGTTGTGTCCGCTGAGAACTAAAAAAACCTAAATATTAAAATTATCTCTCTCTTTAAAAAAAAAAAAGACTGAGACAGTTAAATGGCAGAAAGAATAGTGTTGTCAACAAATGTTACTGACACAAGTGGATATCCATAAGCAAAAGAATGAAATTAGACCCTTATCTCACACCATACACAAAATTTAACTCAAATCATCACAGATCTACCTGAGCTAAAACTATAAAATGCTTAGATGAAAATCCAGGAGACTCTTCATGGACCTTGGGTAAGTGATTATTTCTCAGGGTGGTATTAATAATAATAATAATAAAATGGAGGAGGAGAAAGAGGGGTCAAATGGTGGTTCCATTCCCAGCTTTACAAGGAATCTCCATACTGCTCTCCAAATTGGTTGCTCCAATTTGCAGTCCCACCAGCAAAGTATGAGTGTACCTTTTTCCCCCCGCATCCTCGACAGCACTTATTGTTTGACTTCATAATGGCTGCCATTCTTATTGGAGTGAGATGGTAAAGAACTCTTAATAAAACACAATAAAAAATTTAAGGTGGAGAATGAATTAGACTAGATATTTCTCCAAAGAATATATTCAAAGGCCAGCACACATGGAAAAATTATCAACATCATTAGTTATTATGGAAATGAAGTCCAAACCCTAGTGAAATACCATTCCATTCCTACTAGGATGAGTACAATAAAAAAGACAGGCAATACTTATTGTAGATGAGAATATGAAGAAATGGGAATCCTCATACACTACAGTCAAGAGCATAAAATGGTTTAACTACTCTGGAAAACAGTTTGGTAGATCCTCAAAGTGTTAAACAGAGTTTCTAAATGATCCACCAAAAACATATGTTCACCCAAAAACGTGTGCACAAATGCTCATAGCATTATTTATAATGTTAAAAAAGTAGCATTGGTTGATGACTGGACAAACAAAATATATATCTACACAATTGGTATTACTCAGCTATAAAGAAAAAATAAAATATTGGATCATACCCTGAAAATATGCCAAGAGAATAAACACAGGCACAAAAGATGCCTTTTTACATGCTTCTTATGAATGCCATTTACAAGAAATGTTTAGATGAGGCAAATCCACAGAGAATGAAAATAGATAAATAGTTACTAGGGGTGGGGTAGGGAGAATGAAGAGTGAATGCTTACAAGTATGGGATTTCTTTTCTCTACACCCCTCAGTATCTTCCAAGTTTTCCTCAAAACTCTTCCACTGCATGTAAGTTACAGGATGGGGCTCGCGCCTGTTTCTAAGACTCAGCAAATATCCATTGAAGGACTTCTATAGAATCCTCTCTGGCAAGATCCTCTAGTCTCTTCTACCCACAACAGGTGACTAAAGAAAATGGAACAGAAATGTTACCAGGCACTCTACCTCTACAAATTTCCTTCAGTGAAATCTCTTTTTTCCTCTTAAAATATTCTCAAGATTAACCAAGCATGGTGGCACATATCTGTAATCCCAGTGGCTCGGGAGGCCAAGACAGGAGGACTGTAAATTCAAGGCCATCCTCAGTAATTTAGCAAGGCCTAAGCAATGGTGGATCAAGGTCCCTTTAGTAAGAGACCCAGTCTCAAAATAAAAAATGAAAAAGGGCTGGGAATGTGGCTCAGTGGTTAAGTGCTCCTGTGTTTAATCCCTGGTACCAAAACAAAACCACACAAATACTCTCTCAAGACTAGCAGTATATGACTTTTTTTTTTTTTAATGCCAAGTCAATTTTACAGAGATGTGTCAGAAGTTTTCTTTGGATGTGTGGGTATGCATCACTCCCCTACCTTTGGGGACTCGGGAGATTTGGGAAACCCTCACATGACAGGCAACATTCCATTTAGTATCCTGTTTTAAAAGCCCTGTCTCCTTCTTGGCTACATAACGTTCATCTAACTTTTCTAATCACTTTATAAAGATTTTTACATTCAGACCAATACTCAAGACCCATTTTTATAGGCAGCCCTTAATTAAATTTACTGACACATTGAATCAAAATTCGAGGCTCCCCAGGATTGTTTTCTGTGTTTTACACTTCCCTTTGAGGTACACTTTGCTTGCTGAAATACATTAACAGTTTGAAAGAATCTGTAATAGATAAGCTCTATTATTATAGATAAGGCTTTGTATTTTAGAAAATAACCTTTTTATTTTAGATTTTTCTCCCTAATTGCTAGGTATAAAATTGTAGGCTGACAACTTTTTCCCCCAAGTTGCATGGATGAGTGTTTTCCCATGAGACAAATTCATGTCACAGAAAGTGGCCAAATGAGTCTTCTTGGCAGAGGAGACTCAGAAGGGCTGGGTTGGGAAAGAAGACCCTAAAGATGTACCACTGGGACAACTGATGGGAAGTAGAAGAGGTCAGGTGGGAGGAGGGGGTACCCATGAGGGACATGAATTCTTATTCCTTGTTGTGGGAATCAAAAGAGATATAACCACTTTGGGATTCTTTGGCATCTTCTTATAAAACGAATAATAAGCACGCATTTACTTTATGACCTAGTATTTACTTAAGACAAATGAACATATACACCTCTACAGAAATTTCTGCATGAATGTTTACAGAAGCTTTGTTCATAATAATCCCAAATGGAAAGTAACTTAAATGTCCATCAACAGATACCTGGATAAACAGCTGTAACTGTACAATTGAGTTCTACTCAGCAATAAAAAGAAATGAACATGCAGCAAGATGGGTGAATCTTAAAAACATCATGCTAAAGGGAAGGAACTTGACTGAAAAGGCTACATAGTATATGATTGCATTTCTATGAAATTCTGTAAAAGGCAAAAACTATCAAGTAAGACTACAGAGCAATCTCAATATATTCAGAAATGTTAAAATCATACAGAGGGTTGGCCTGCACTCCCATGATGTCACCTCTGTGTTTGACCTTGCAGCCCAGGCAGCCGAGCAAATAGGTAAGAGAAGAGGCATCCTTCCCTTCTTTCCTGCTGTGGATCGCATCAGTCTTTGGAGATACCTAATGAGAGGTGAGGGGAAAATGAAATGCATGAGGCTAAGTTTGATTTAGACAGGAAGGGACTTTTAATGCCTAAAAATGGGACTGTCCTAATGAAATGCATGAGGCTAAGTTTGATTTAGACAGGAAGGGACTTTTTAATGCCTAAAAATGGGACTGTCCTAATGCTGTCATCGACCTAGAAAGCTGTGAGATCTGCCTAAGACAGAATCAAGGAGAGAGGGAGAGATCCAATAGTGTTTGAAAGAGGTGGTA